>NC_139734.1:15618805-16218805 GCF_964211835.1 Anser anser
AACAGGTCAATACAGGCAGGACAGGCTCTTATTAGCCACGAGGGACAAGGCCCCTTTTGGTGCAAAGCACTGCTACAGAAGGCCCGAGAAGGGGGGCCAGGCTCCATCCAGCACCTGTTTCTGTATACGGCTTTCCCAGACACAGAGCAGGCCAACAGCCCTGTTTGTGAGTCCCAACAGCAAGGATGGGAATCTCTGACGCCCGGGAGCCACCCGCACAGCCTCTGACCCCAGCCGAGACGTCAGCGAAACGGGAACGGTGCTTTTCGACCTCAGGTAAGCTTGGGTTTCATTCGTGCCGCTGCTTGGGGGAGCCTTTTCCGCCCTCGTGCTGCTGCAGCAGCACCACCCAAGAGCCCCAGGCCCCACATCCCACCCGCGGGAGCTGCGAGACCCCGCACGCCCCTGACACACAGCACCGGGGCCCACGTGGAGCCTCCGACGCCTGGAAGCTCGCTGCAAGCTCGAGAATCAGACTCTGGGATGAATTAAACCGCCCCACGTTTCTGGCTCCGTAAAGGCGATGGAAAAGATCCTGCGAGTCATCAAACCCTACCCCTGCCTCCCAATCCACCCCCTCCAGCACTTTATCTAACTCAAGCGCCTCCCGTGATAGCTCTGACTTGCGATAGCTAAGCCCATTCCACTGCTTAATGGCCCTTACTGTTAAGATTGTTTTTATCTCCCAACCTACACACACCCCTTTTTCTGTAAGTTTCAAGCCATTACACCTCGTAATTCCAGACTCAGCCCTTGCAAATGACCTCCTCTGTTTGCTATAGATCATTACAATTTCATTTTTGGAAAGAAAACGCCTCACGAGTTACTCCAACACTTTAACAAACCGCATTTGGACGCCCACATGCCAGTCTTCGCAAGCCCAGGGACACTGATGCAACGCTACGCCCAGGAGCCTCTGAAATACAGCTGCCGTGGGTGAGAAGAGCAGGATGCGGCCCCTTCCACGAGCACAGCACAGACACAAGGCACTGTTACGGCACCGTACCATTTATGCCATCTTGGGGAGCAGCAGTGTAAGTGCTCCGGTAATTTTGCGTACGTTCCTAGCTGCCAGAACTAATCTCTCTACCGCGGCGGTCATTTCGGGAGCACCCCGAATCTTCCCCCCTCCTTCTGGGGCAGGGAGTTTTAGCCGAGGAACGGGTAGCGGCAAATTTCAAGCGCTAAACTGCGGACCAAAGTCGAACGATTCCCACAGATAGGTGGTTAGTACAGCAGAAGCGAAAAATAATTTCAGTGAATTACACGTCAAAAAAAGCACAGAGATCATCCACAGGCAGCTTCGAGCTCCTTAGCGAGGCTGAGGGATTGTATTTTGATTTTAAGCAGCCCAGGATAACTCCAGCCCTGTCACCAGATACCAGCAGACAAGCCGTGCATTTCCCTGGGGCGCACGAGCCTACCAGATCCAACAGAAGCTTAAATCAGATCAACATTCCCACAAAACATACCCCAGGCATTGCCAAAATAAGATCGTGCCCCTGGTTAACATTACATTACTGCAGCCTGCCCGCGCGACGGGAGGGGTGCTACCGCTCATGTTCTGCAGGCTGGAAACATCGGAGGGCTTCATCCCACCCCTTTGTTCATATTTCCTATAGGAAAGCTGCTGCTTTCGGCTAGTTTTCTTTCCCTAATTGTTTCACAACCAGCAGCATGTTTTAAAGAGATGAAAGCAGCGATTCGATCTTTAAATGCAGTGGGTTTTCCCCCAGCTGTTTCAAGACTTTTTGTTAATTATTATTAAAAACTTTCTTTTAAGTTATGCCACTTCGTAATCAAGCATCTGTCACTTGTTTTTAATGCTCATCGTTGAGGAGGGAAGGAAACGTGGCTGTTCAGAACCCAGATTAACTGCTGATCTTTTTAAAACCTAATTAAAGAGATATAAATTATAAAACAACCTTGCTCAATAGGTGATTAAAGTTGGAACAGTACGGGCACTACATGGGATATTTATTACTACTTGATTATCCTTTATCTTCTGCTCCGTCTTGCCTTTCACGACTGGATTCTTTCTGAAGTCTTGCAAAGTCGGCCAGAAAACTGCCACGCAAATACAACCGCTCCGTAACACCACATCATTTAAAAGAGGTTATAAAGAAACGAGAGAGCTTGTGCCATGTAAGAGTTTCCTCTCAACAGATGTAAAAAAATGTATCAACGACACGCCTCAAAAATACGGCGTTAATTGGTGGGTAGCCACTCACCATCCACATTTATTACAGTCACACGCACACATGCTACAGCCATTCCAAAGGCTCTGAAGAACACGATTCAGGATGTTATAATTAACCCCTGGAAAAAAAATATAATAATGATCTCACTATAAAATCACTGCCTGAGGAGGTTACTACATTTTAGGGTTCTGCTCCTGCTCTCTTAACTATCAAGAGAGCAACTTGCAGGCCTGAAATAATTAGGAACAGAAAACTCAATTATCTAGTAAACTAAGATCTTAAACTACCACGCTAAGCTGAACAGAAAGGCTGCACGGGGAGGAGGACCATTAGTCCCACTCCGGAAAAGCAGAATGGAAGAGGAGTACAAAGGGAGGCAGCTCACAAGCAAAGGTACGCTGCAGCCAACGGGGAGAGCTGGGATTTGTATTTTTCAGGTTGAAAAATCCCTAGGCACAAAACAACTGCCAAAAAAAAGGAAAAAGGAAGGAGAAAGGGCTCTGCAGTAAGAAGGCTCTATGTGCACAGGACATTATCCTCTTAAGGGAGGAAGTAACCCACTTGCACCAGTCTGGTTATCCAGAGTGTCACCAGGAACACAAAGCAATCTGAACAGCAAACATGAGAGAAGAAACAGACCAGGAAAAAATGGAAATTCAAGTTGTTATTTCTACATGAGAAATTATGCAGGAAAAGACAAAAGGAAGAAGAAAACAAAGACAGGCAGTGTAAGAAAAGAGAATTTAGCTATTATTGAACGTGAACAGCCGAGGCGGCTATCCCGGCGCAGAACCGCACGCTGGCTCACGGGCTGGCATGAAGTCTCAGCTGCAGAAAAGCCTATAAAAAGCACTCTCCCGTCACCCTGCCTTCGCTGCCCTCCAGCATAAGACGTCTCACGGAGCTCGAGCCGAGCTGCTGGCATGAAACACATCCTCCCACCCCTCCGAGGAGCCAGCCACAGCTGACAGACGTCAGGTCCTGCTGCTCCCTGCCACCATGCAGGCGTGCCAAAGCGCGGTCCGGAGCTGCAAAAACCTGGACCGCTGGCTGCGGTACCAGAGGAGACCGAGTCCCTGCTCGCTGCCTAATGCACGCCTCCAGCCAGCATTTCTCCCGTAGCATTAGTACCAGTCATGAAACAGCACGACACTTCCCTTGCTTTTTTTTTTTTTTTCTTAAATTAGGAGTATCGAGCTGACACAGCTGGGCTCCCCTATGAGAGCGCTGTGCCGACGTCCCCCCCAGCCCATACACCACTGATCCAGTAAAATGAAGCCCTGTGACATTTCTCCTGCATGCGCTGCAACTCTGCTATGTTTCCTAGACTTACACCTTCAGCCACAGCTGCTCATAATGCAATACGTGGGTACTAGAAGTCATGCTTTCCTGTTTGTGTTAAAAGATAAAACAAACCCACATTTAAAATAAGTTGTTTAAACGCTCAGTTTCTCCAGGCTAATATGATCTATAGGCAAAGGCTCCCAGAATCGATTCCGCGGTGATTTGTGACTGGGAACTCCAGAACTTTTTTTAATTGACAGATGTATGAAAGAAATAAAGCACTAAACTGAAGCCTGGAAAATAGTTCTTGAGTGATGCTCCCCTATTACTGAGATTTATGCAGCTGCTACTAGGAGAAGCGAGTGCTCTGAAGTGTAATTACTACACAGAGTCATGCAAGACGGGCCAGACCCAAGGTATAAGCAAGCAGTCATTGCTTTAATTATGATCAAGTTTATGTACTTAAGCAAATGCAAAATCCACTTTCAATTTGAAATGTGGGAACTTTATCATCGTAACAAGCTGGAGGCATTCACTTGCAACACCCGCCCTGCGAGGGGACACGGAACCAGCTACCCATGGGCTCTGTGATGAGGCGAGGGGGCTCCTTTCGCCTCCCAAAGACCGGGGCAGCAGCTGGGGCTCCTAGGGAGCCTGAGCACCGCTGGAGAAGCAGGAGGCCCAGGCGAAGGCACTGCCCCTGCAACCCCGCGGCAAAGCCTGCAGCAACCCCGCGGGAGCATCCCCGGCTGCCACCCCGGCGCCTCGCCCTGTGACACCACGCTCAGGTTATCTAGGGATCAAAGCAGGCGTTCCACTGCTTCCACAGGAGCAGGGAAAAACACTTCTTTGATTACAGGCAACAGAAAGCGTCATTTTAACAGCAATAAGAGGAGCCCTGTCCCCTCCCTGCAACCACCTCATCTCGAGGTTATTTCCAGCGCTGCCTCCCTCCCTGCTGACCGGGGCCCTGCGGGATGCGGAGAGAGGAGACGCAGCTCCTGCTCCCAAGGGAGAAGTAAGGAAAGCGTCCAAACCGTGGGAAGGGGGCACGAGGACAGAGGGACAAGGGTACTGAGAGAGACATCTAAACCCTCCCTGCAGAGCCAGCAGCTGTAGGTAAGCCGAGGCATCGCTATGGATGGCAGGACTGGGGACGGGCACCCACAGACACCCCGCACAGTGCCACCCCGCAGCTCCCTTCACCTCCTGCGCTGCAGCAGGGGCTCTCACACGTCGGGGCTGCGCGGCGCCGACCGCAAGGATGCTCTTCAGCCCGTGGCTAGGAAGAGCAGCCAGTGCTGGCGGTGATCTCACCGCACCTCCCCTGCCCCTTACCTCTTCCTTCGCACCCTCCGATCCCCAGCTCCTCAGGCAGGCACCCTCCGCTGCGCAGCGAGCCGAGCCCGGCAGCAATCCGGGCAGCTCCGCACCGCGACTATCGCGACCCTCCCGCCCCGTCCGCGCACCCTGGGGACGCTGACAGCCCCCGGTCACCAAAAACGCTGAGAATCCAGTAATTTCGCTCACATCTCCGAGCGGGAGCGAGGCACGCTTGCCGGCAGCCCCGCAGGTGAGGCAGGCGCGCAGCCAGCACCCGCACGGCGCCCGGGGGAGCTCAGCACCGCGCTGGCGGCTCGGCCCCCGAGGGGGCACCGCGCAGCCCCCCGGCACGACCCGACCCGACCCGGGGTGGGAGGCAGCGCCCGCCCGCCCCGTCCAGCCCGGGGGCTGCACGGCCCCAGGAAGGGCGCAGCGGGCACCGGCGCTAGCCGAGCCGGGACGCCACGGGCAGCGGGAGGGGGGAGCCTCACCTGGCACGGGGCTCTCGGGCACCCACTTGGCTCCGGGCTGCAGCACCTGGAAGGCGGCGCGCACCGGGCGGCACGAGGCTTCCCCCGCCGCCCGCGCGACCCCCGGCGCACTGAGCAGCAACAGCAGCAACAGCAGGAGCAGCGGCAGCACCGGCAGCACCGCTCGGCCGCTGGCCGACATCATCCCGGGGCTGGCAGGGGCTGGCAGACGCCGCCGGCCGCCCCGCCGGGACCGGGCTGCAGCGCGGCGGGGCAGCGCGGAGCGGAGCTCAGCCCCGCGCGCGCCTTCGCGCGGCGCCCCGCCAGCGCCGCCGGCGGCCCCGCCCCCGCCGCGCGCCCATTGGCTCCCGCCCCGCCGCGCCCCGCGCCCATTGGCCCTCCGCTCCGCTCCTGGCGGGAGTCGCCCCGCGCGCGGCGCCGCCCCGGCGCTGATTGGCCCCGCCGCGCCCCGCACCTGCCCCGCGGGGGCCGCCGCCGGCAGCAGGCGGGCGGAGGAGCCCGGTGCCGGGCGGCAGCAGTGCCCTGGGGGCAGGGGGGTGCTGAGGAGAACCCCGAACCCCCAGCAGCGCCTGCTCGCCTGCAATGTGAAGGGAGCAAAGCGGCCGCGCGAAGCGAGCAACGGGAAAGGACAGCGTTAATTGCACGGAGCAGTTCGTCCAGGCCGCGGCCGGGCTGCTCAAGGCTGCTTCTGCAAAATAAAACTAGGAGCGAGCAAGCATAAGCAAAAGAAAATAATAATAATAATAATAAAAAAAATCTCTTTAAAATTTCCGGCGCGAATACACGATCAAATTATCGCTGATAGGTTGCCACCAGCTCTTTCTCACGCTGGAGTTTTGAAGAGGGATGAAAAATGAAAGTCCGACCTGAGCGTTTGTTCTAAGAAAACGCCTGCCAGGGAGAGATTGTTAAAATATATTATGGATGTGAGACTAATAAGCTGGAATGTGCAACGTGTCTCGTTGGTTAATGGATTGCCTGAGCCCGTTGCTGTCCACAGACTGCGCTATTTATTACAGGTTTATTGTGGCTGGTAAGCACGTCTGACAAAACTCCCATTAGCCAGGCAGCACAAAGTCCCGCTTTGCAGGAACTCCGAGGGAGGGACCCAGAAATTTCATTTTGCTCCCAGGAGCAGGTGCTCCCCGGTGCAAAGCGCGCCCGATTTCAGCAGAGCAACGTGTGTGCGCGTGCCCAGTGACACAGGTGATGATTTATCCCCCACGTGCTCTCATTTCTCCAGGTTCTTTCAATGAAATACTGCCACGCGAGCGATGCCTCGCAAGAGCTGTGCTGCTCTGGATAGTTAACATACTTTTTCTGCATCTTCTCCATTGACTCAGTGACGGATTTGCTATGTTTATGCAACAGGCTGGGTTTCGGGTACAGTACTGCTTTGGGTTAGGAATCAATTAGGCTGAAATGCAAAACACAAAGGCTGGTATTTGAAGCACTCCTTTATACGCGCTCTTGCAATCTATATTATGTTTATGGGCTGAGTAACAGTTGTCTAGAAGGCATTCAAGCATATCCTGTATTCATCTTCAAACCTGCTGTGCGTATTTCATTTAAGTACAGCAGGCTTTTACTGTTCCAGGTAAGTACACAGATATTGTCAAGCACGCCATTATAGCAAAGAATTATATACAGTGCCAAATAGGCAGCATTTAGTATCTCTGCTAAGACTAGGGAGTGCTTTGAGATTTCCAGCCAAATTAGAAAACAACATTACTGCTCTTTACTGGATCTGGCTTCACAGTGGGATCTGTCATTACCTTGACAATGACTCCCTGCAAAAATAAAGTTTATTTATCAACAAGGAGGTATATCAGAAGGGAGTTAAAGCTTGTGGAAACGTACAACAAAACCTAGTGGCAGCTTTCTTTCAGCGTCTGTTTTAGGTTGTACCCAAAGTTTGCCAACAGAAGAAAAAATCTCAAATTGTAACTAAAGTTATTCTCCAGTGCAGCAAGAGATTTTCACTCATTTTCTGCAGTTTTCTCTCTGGCACTACTGACTTTCCTTGGGGTGATAATCCCAAGAATGCAGCTGGACGGGAGTGAATCCCATTCCATCCTTTGACCCAAAATATTACCATGCTCTGTGGTCCTGAGCCCAAAGGGCACCCCACACCCCTGCAGAGGCATTCCTCAGCAGCCGACTGCAGATGCTCTCCCCACCACAAGCACTGCAATGGCCCAGAGAAAGTCCAGAGCTGTTCCCTGAGCGCTGCACAACCGCGGGACTTGTCCTTCCAACGTGTGAGGGTTTGTCCTGGAGGAGAAAGCGAGCGACTTGCTCCAAGATCAGAAGCAAAGTCACCGGGTGAGTTGGCTGCCAGCAGACGTAGTAAGAGCCAAGTCGTTGTCTCACATCCAGGATGATAATTTCCCTTGTTACAACTGCTCACACCATAAAAATTTCACTTAATCATCTACCTGCCTCAAGCCTGTAAGTAATGAGAGGCAGGATCATGTGTAGCTGATTTTATCAAATGCTCTTACGAAGCTCTCCACTGGGAAAACTCTGAATCAATTAAAACACCAAGGAGAGATGTAGGAGAGGGATCCGTACTCCCCAGCAGATGCTCGCCAGGTTCTCAGCGCACTTCCCTCGCTCTTCCCCTGCCAAAGGGATGAACAAGCTCCAGCCCCACGGCAACACAGCCGCCTGAGCCTTGCCTACAGCAGAGGAAACCACCGTGGGGCAGGGGAGAAAAGAAGAACCTGTAACATCTCTTGGCACATCTCCGTGTTTTCGGCACATACTGGGCAGCCCATGTGGGCACGCTGTGGCTGGGTTTTCTCACCTCTGCTGTGATCCCCTTGTGCTTACTCTGGCCCAGCTGCCTCGCTTGAGATCTTGAATGCCCTGCTGAAACCAAGAGCTGCAGGTGCTGGCAGCTTCTCTCTGGTAAAAATAACCCTTTCCATCTTATTCTGCACCCTGCAGAAGCTGCATTTTCAGGGGTCCATAACCATTTGTGGAGGAGGAGAAGGGAGAAGCTCTTCGTGATATAGCAGTACTCACGCGTTGTTTGATGGAAAAAAGAAAAGTGCATTTGCCACGGGGCACTGGGAGGAATGATGGATTGCCAGGCAGCAAACATCCCTCCCCTCTTTGGCAGGATATTGTATTCCTTGTACCATCCAGGTATGCTGATAGATCCGTAAAGCATTAGCCTTTCCCTCACCCCAAAAAGCAGCGGCTGATAAATCACAAGCTCGGTGGGTTTGTTGGGAGCAGATCACACAGCAGAAGCAGCGAAGCTTTCAGAGAGATGCATCACTCGAAGACGCTGCCGATGCCAATAGAGCTGTACAGCAGGAGTGCCCAGACAAATCACTTTACCTGCCCAGAAAAATGAGACTCTTCGGAGCTGGAACTTCTTTCCAGTATGTGCCAGTTTCAGTCGCACACGCATCAGAAATGCCTGCCAGAGCCATGGAAAATCTCTGCCTTCAGTCCTGGGAGTCTCCCTTATTTACAAAGAGTTTGAAAAGTCTTCTCTCCTACTGCAGGACAGAAAACTTTCTGAAACTGCAGTAGATTTTATGGGAAAAGATCCCAGCCAGAACCAGACCTTTTCACACCAGCTCTTTACCATGGATAAGGCACAGGCTTTGCAGGGGGCAGCTAGGTTCACAGCTAACCTTCCAGTTACCTAAGAATTTTGCATCCTTTGTAAAATTAAAAATGCGCAGGCACGGCAAATGTGGCTTAAAAGCCATCTCTTCTCCAGCTCTCCCAGGGCTGAGCACAGGGCACAAGAAATCACTTTAGACACAGCCCTGCAGAGGGAATGAAAGCAGACGAGATGGGAGAAAACTATTTCACCATGCACTGCTGCCTCTGCTGGGAACACAGGGCAGACACCTCTCAAGCTGATATTTTCATTTATCATCTCCCAGTGATTAGTCAGCTGAAGAGATGCCGCCAGGAGACGGCACAGAAGGGATCAGCCCAGAGCGCTCACCTATGAAAATAAAGCAGTGCCGACAATTCCCAGCCCAGGGCTGTCACGCCACGGGCAGCCTGCTCGCCGGGGGAGCTGGGCTGCAAAATTAGAGAGCACCGCTCTGCACCAGCCCTGCTGGCAGCTTTGGGACAGGCGTGGGAGGCACTCTGGATTTAATTCCAGCAAAAAGCTGCACTCCTGATTCCCCGCTCCAGCACAGGCTTAATAGCACAGAGCAAGCTCTGCCAGCAGCTGAAGCAACAGGCGATGCGACCTACAGTCCTGTTGCACCACTGCACGACTGTACAACAAGTCCCACTGCACAACACGGAGAGCACACGCTTCGAGCTGGGATTTATAGCAGAACCAACAGAAGTTATATTGGATATATAAATTGCTCCCACTCTGAAGGAGGCCACAATGTATTCAGGTGCCTTTCCAGGAACACTTTTTTCCTATGCCGAGGCACCGCAGTAAAACCTGATTTATGCCTTATTAAATTATTTTAATGCTCAATATTGTATGCAAAAATTCTGTGAAGAGATATATTAGAGGAGTATATCTCCGAGACTCATGCAGAGCCTGTCTCTGGCCACATGTTAATGAGGTATCAGAAGTATTGGGGGTGTAAGAGCAAGCGGGTGACTTTTACACCCGTTAACTCAAGAAATTTTAGGGGTGCAGCGGTCCTGTCCCTCACTGACACGGCTCAGGAATCATTTGCTGGAGCCAGTAGCTCAGCACAAGGGAAGGACAGCCCTGCCCCACACCACCAGCTGCTCCCTTCTGCTTTGTCCCTGCTCCAGCCCCACCGGTTTTGGAGGCCAGGTCCCTGTGCTTATCAGGGGCTTTTTGGCTGCATCCGTGGCTCTGTCCTTCCGGAGGTGATGCCAGCAGCAGCCACACATGAGTCCCGGTGTGCTCCTCCTGCCTGGCCAGACTGGGAGCTCAGTGCATTGGGCTTCTCGTCATTAGCATCCCCGCCTGCATCTGCGAGGACAGTAATAAATCTCAGAGTGCTTTGCCATTAAGATTGCATCCTTCTCACGCAAGCCAAATAATCTAATAAGACAAAGCAAGATTTAGCACTTGCCTGTTTGAAGGCATTTTCCAAACATCAACTAATTATCCTGCTGGACACTCAGACACGTTTCAGAGGAAGCTTCGCCCTCTGTAGAGGAGGACAGCAGAAGGGATTTTTTTAAAAAGGAGCCTCACGAGGCATCCACATTTGTCTTATTTCCCATCAGTTACAGTAATGAGCCAGCTTACATAGGAAGATATATTTTGTTTTTAAATGCTAAAACATTTCTATACACAATGCACACGTATGTCAGGCCTCTCAGAGTTCTTTGAGGGTTGGGTTTCTTTCTATTATTGCCATTAAACATTAAGCAGAAATTGAGAAGCAGCAAGTGGGAAGCAGAACTAGGTTCTCCTGACTCCCCCAGTCTCCACAGACTTTCACAAAAGACTCAAACCCACACCTATGCTAAGGGTGTCTTGAGTAGAAATTCTCCTTGAATGCATGTCTCTCCTTGTGTGCACTTTTTGGGGACAGGAGGGAAATAAAGGGGGAGCGAGCTGCTGTGTTCAGTCGCCACCACTGCTCCTTCTTGCAGCTCTGGTGTCGGGCACTTCAAAGGTTTTCCCTAAACCTAGGGATTAATGCAATTAGGCTAAAACTCCACTTTCACGAAGAAGGAATAAAGCTGTTGACAAACAACTCCGGAGGGCTTGGCCAGCAATGGAGAAAGCAAATAGAAACGAGGCCCAGCTTGTTAGTGCCGGTGCTTTGGGGTGGTTAACAGCAGTCTCGTGGAGGTGTGGGGACCCAGCCAGGAGCACCTGGTGCTCCGCTGCGCAGACGCAGACCCAGAGCCCTAAGACACCGGTGAGAAGCAGCTGCTCGCACTGAGGCACCGCTCGGTGCGCATCTCCGGAGGAAACCCAGCCTAAGCGGCACTTTAGGACTTCATTTAAATCTTAGTCTAAGTGCAAGCATTTAGAAATAGAAGCGACCACGATTCAATGGGTTTGTTTTAGGAGAAACTGAATAATTTAAAAAATACATGCTTAAAGCCAAGTGAATTTTCCTCCCTGTGCCCCCCTTTCTCTTTCTGCGCCTTCTCCAAGGTCAGCGGTACATATCCTGCTGATTTTAGCGGGGTGGAGCAATCATCCTCTCAAGCATTTGTCCCAATTCATGACTTAGGCAAGAGAAATTACAGCAGGAGGGAAGATTTTAGGGAGAAAGAGGTTTGGCTGAGCTAGGAACCACTCTCACACGTGAAAACGGTTGAGCACAGGAGGCTTAGAATTTAAAAACCTCAGTGCCAAAAGAGACCAACGCACAAGAGATGTCTCTGCATCTTCCAGGGGATTAACATCCATTTAATACCACAGAGAAGCTGCATCATTTAGCAACTTCTGCCAGTTATGGAGACATTCAGGTTCATACCTTTCAACAAGCCTTTGACAACGGGGAAGCTGCAAATTCCCGCTACGTTTGCTCAGGCTGCTGCTGAAATGCCCGAAATCTCTGAGGTCCTGAGAACATGAAGATGCAACCTTCATTTCCAAATGGATTTCCACATTTATTAGATATTCCTGGTAGAAATGTATGAGTAACACAGATCCAATTAGTTCATTTAATAGTCTTGCATGATGAGATTGGCCTAACTGTCTGAGCAGAGGATTTTGCACAAATGAAAGAGCATTCCCATAAAATTGAAAATGTAATTTAGCAATTTGGAAAGAAAATCGACAATCTTTTGAGAAAACTAATAGCTTTTTACTGTGTAACATAAGCTCAACTATCTAGTGTGGGAAAAACATATAAAAGAGACAACCCTACCACTAAATGTAATAATAATAAAACCACCTCAAATTATTTCTCATTACCTCTCTTTGTTCATTTTCAGAGTCTCCAAAGAAAGGACTGCATATACTTCTGACTGACAATCTCAACGATTCCTCATACAGTTGAAACTAGCGTGCCCTCTGCAAGTTCCCACTGAAAATGAATTAATTAATTCAAAGCGTTGGGAGGGTTATCGATGCAGCCACCCAATTTCATCCCCTTGCCTACCTGCATGGAGTCATCCAGACTCAACCTGAAGACAACCTGGGATGGAGAACTGGGCTCTGCCTTCCCCATTCTTCCCCTCCGGTTCCCGCGCCCCCTGCTCTCCTTCCCCACCGGCGGGGTCCTGCCCGCATGGCCCCTGCACCTCCTGCCCTTTGCTGCTCGGGTTCCTCTCCAGAAGGTGCAGGATGCAAAGAGCAGAGCGCCCCGGCCGAAAGCACCCCCGTTGCCTTTAGGCTGCACGCACCGCAGCGCTGAGCAGCCTGAGGGCTGTGTACACCCCGCGTCCCACCTCCCCCAAATCACTCGCTAGCTTTTACTCCTCAGCCAGGGCAAGATGCTCCGAAAGACGGCTCCCCAGTGAGCACTGGAGAGCTCAGCTCTGATGAGCCGGTTTGCAGCACTGGGTATCCGAGGATGAGCGCTGCCCCCGGCACGCGCACCGGCTCGGTGATGCATGGAGCTGTTTGGCTGACCTCCCGACTGGAAGCAAAGTGCTTCAACAGCCGCTGAGAGCCACGGCTGGAGGCTAAAACCATGCAAGCAGTGAGAAGCAGTGCGGAGTGAAAAACTCTGCCAGTGTTTCTGCACGGGATTTTGGAAAGACCTGCAATTTCCTGAAAATTAATCGCATATCTGTCCTGTTTGGGTTGTTCGCAGCCCTCATCAGATCTTTCTTGAATGCTTCTTGTTTTTTTCCCCCCAGATTACAATGACAGCAGAAATCCAAAAGTTGGTCCCACAATGTGTATAATTACTTATTTCGGAGAAAGCCTCCCCATTCAGTACCCTGCTTGTACAGGTTATGTCTGCAAAGGGAATTAATTAACCTAGGCAGCTCTCTAGCACGTCCGTGAACCCACCGCAGCCCGTTTACAAACCTGCTTAGAAATGCTGGCTTTGCAGGCAGCCAGTCGGCCATAAATACAGCTGCAGATGGAATCCCTGAAAATTTAAATGGTAGTTTTGAACGAGAATAACCTGACATTTAATTCTGGGACAATAGCGAAATGTCAACATCTGTTGTGGAAGCACGGAATAATGATCAGCACCGCTTGCAGCCTTTAAGTGTGCTGCGGCACGCCGCCACACCGGGCAGCAGGAGGCACTTGGACAAAACAGCGCAGAGCTCGTGGCCTGAGGGAAAGAGAGCAGCAGGATCAGGCCCTGCTCTGGGCAGCTGCAGTTCAAGGCTAGAGAGCCCACGGCTGCAGCCAGGGCCTGCCCCACCTGCATCAGCTGGGTCACCGTCGTCTGTAACTGCATCGCCCACAGCCTGCACGGAGGAAGTCTGTAACTACCACGGAGACCTCAGACCGTCCCCTGTGACTTGCAAGAGCTTCACTGTGATATAGTCGGAACAAACCGAGGCTACCTTAGTATTTAATTGTAAGTTTGAAGTCTTTTACAAATGTGTATTCAAGGCTTTCACCTTTTGCTTCCTCCGATGACCAAGCACGCCGATTTCCATAGCCTGGTAGCTGTTGCGATCTTGGTCTGACATCTCCTAAATGAAACATCTCCCCTGTCACGGGGTATGGTGGTGGGGATGAGGCGAGACTGTACAAAAGCTGATGGGAGCAGCTGGAAACTGAGTCCCCTGCCCCTCAGCACACAGCAGGGGATGCTGGCGGGCGTCCTGAGCTTTGTTGCTCAACACCTCCACATCACAGACAGAAGCAGCCAACAGCCACCAGCGCACAGCAAATGCAGCAGCCAAAACCAGCCTGGAAACGTAGCAAGTAACGGTGCATTTTGGGCAAGACACCCGAACACCTCTGCACCACGCAGTGCTGGCCGCAGGCAGGGCCAGGTAGGTCCCTGTGTTTGCAGGACTGCACCTGGGGCTCCCCCCGTGACCCCTGCAGCAGCGAGAAGCGTCAGCTTGTCCCAGCAACAGGACGCTGGGATTGTTAAATCACCTCTTCCCCTCTTGGCTAAAAGAAGCCAAAGCACCACAGACTTGGTGCTAAGCGGGTCTTTGAGCTGCATTTTGAGCCAGGCCAAACCCTGAAGCACTCAAGGCCATCAATGTCATAGATTTTTTGATCTGAAGGAAAGTTACTGTAAGTAACCATTATGGGATGATGTTAAAAAATGGTCATTAAGCCCAGTCATCAAAGCAGTGGCACATTAGCAATGCTAGCCTGTCTGGCAGGCCATAAATACACAAATTGCCCTGGTTTTCCCCACTCCATGGTCACGCATCTACAGGTTTTAAAAAGCGATGGTCTCCTTGGAAATCCTACACTATCCTGGCGGATTCCTTTCTGCTCAGAGTCGGATCCAAAAAAGCACTAATCACAGCAGCAGACCTGACACGCAGCAGAATTGTCGGGTTTAACACATCTAAATCCCGCTAAAACAGAGCGGGGCCCTCAGGGTTCAGAAGCAGAGCAGCAGAGCCGACTCAGTCTCAGCACTTTGAGCCTTTAACCCTGGTTCCCCCAACCCAAATCCTGGCCCTGCAGAAGTCAGGGGAATTTTCTTGTTGACTTTCAGCCCTTGCATTTTGCCCTAAGGGCAGATTTCCCCTCAAAAGCTTTCCTGCACTCGCACCAACACCACACAACTCTGCAAAGAGATTTGCTGTGGATTTCCTTGGATTTGAGGCTGGTGTCAGGTCAGACCCTGGCACAGCAGCAGCTAAGAACCACAGGAAATCGGTGCACAGCACCCGTACGAAGAAACAGTGGAAATGTCACTCTTGTACCATAAACCAGGAATGCTGCAGCACGGACTGCAAGCCAGGTGCTAATACCCAGGAATTCCGCTGGGTTTTGGTTTTGTTTTGTTTTGGTTTTGGTTGTGGTTTATTTTTGTTTGTTTTGTTCCGTTCTTTCTCATCCACCTAGCTTATTTCTGTGCCTGCTGGTTCATGATTACATGTTTAGCAAGGAGCCGACTCGCTGCAATAACAGCAGATTTTCAAATCAGTGTTCCATGTGATGGGGTGGCCAGGATTTTGGGGCAGAGGGAGCTTTCCTTTGAAGTGCTGTTTTAACCTCCTGCTACCAGAGTGGCCAAGAAGGGGAAGGACTTTTCTCTGCCCAGCTCCCAGCTGCCAGCACCCACTGGTGGCAAACTGCCCACAGAACAAGGTGCTGTTGGGCTGGGCCCAGTCTGGGTACCGGGACTGCCAGGGACACAGAGCAGGGCGACCTAAAAGGGATTCAAGACTTCATCTCAAGAGCTCGCAGCACCCTGCAGAACATCACTTGTTTTTCTGCCTTGTTGTTAGCAGGATAATGGTGGGACCCCCTGCCCACCTCCCTGCCCAGCGTGGCTCTGCGCTTCCACTCGTCATGCACAATGGCAAGAAAAAGGCAAGGAGAAAACAAACCTCTTCCCCTCCTGGTAGAAGCCCAGCAGTTCAGTAGCAATTACTTAAGTCCCTCTGGAAGGGAAAAAAAAAAAAAAAAAAAAACAACTTTTTTTGGAAAACACACAGAGAGAGAAGAAAGTTGCCGTCAGTCAGCACAGCACCGGCGGCTGCCCTCCTGCCCCATCGGCACCAGCATCCCCCCAGCTCCCGCGGCCTCAATCCTGGGATTTAGGCAGCTCACGTCAGGGCTCACACTGGTATAACTACGGGGAGACCCAGGCTCGAGGAGGTCAGATTAAATGAGGACGAGCGAGGACAGGGTGACCCTGCCGCTTGTTTGTTCCATCCCCTTCCCAGCTTACAGGGCACATTTCTCCCACAAAACTGCAATGGCTCAACCGGGTTGAAGACAGTAGCAAAATATTTAAACTGGTAGCCGCGGTGTTGTCCCAAACACCTCGCACAGGAGTGAGAAGTGAATTGAGAGGAAAAGGGAGCCTACCAAGGGGACAATCTGCTTGGGTTTGGAGCGAACAGCGCATGCAGCCCCACAGGGTTTGGGGAAGGACGGTTTCTCAGCAGCTGACGACTACAAGGGTTGCACTTACTAACAGACCAAAAGAAAAACCAAAACCAAACCTCTTGCAGACCTTGTTCCTGTGGCTTCACTCTGTGCTGGAGGCAGCAACGAGCTGCTTGCAAAGGGACAAATATTTCACCTTCACACCCCTATCAAGTGAAGTTTTGAAAAACCTGCGAGAGGCAGAAGATTTATTTGTACCCTTGGCAAGCAGGATACATCCCACTGAGGGAGTTTCACACTGTATCTCCTGGCTGAATCGTTCCCAAGATAACTGATAGGGACATGTGTTTTATTGCAGTCACTATGACATTTCTGGCATTTTAAAATTAATAATAACTGGTAGTCTTTTCCCTACCAGCGATCACTCCACTGCTGGGCTTGGGCTTTATCCTCCTTTCTTGTTATTCTGCCACTTCTAATAATATGTTAACAGCTATTTGCTGCTCTAACACTGAATCATGAACAGGAGGATTTCCTCAGCCCCATAAATCGCTGTCTGCCCACTCAAGCTGCCTGTGAGAGTGAAGCACGTTGTTCACGCAAGTGAGGAAGGGTTTGGAGAGGATCAGTGCGAAGGAGTTTCCTCACAGCCCCTCGTGCTTCGCCTGCCCAGGGCACTCACCACAAAGCCTCCAGCGTCTCCCTTCAGCACCCCAAGCATCCTCGCACTGGCTTTAAGGCCGTGAGTCTTAAAACCGTGCATATGATTTGCTACACTGACAAACTTCCTCGAGCAGGGGTGATTGCGATGCTTGGATTGATTTTGCACACCCAGGCACCTTCTTCCCCGCCTGCTGCAGCAGCCTGGAGCTGAGAGAGCTGAAACCCAGACGGGTGGAGGTGCCCGGCCCTCCCCAGGCAAGAGCGAAATGGGCTGGAGACGATCAGCTCTGCGAGCTGGAGAGGATTTCTCGCTGTATTTTATTTAGAAACAGCCTGCCCTCATGTGGCGAATGGAAAATGAGGAAACCGAAGATTTTGGAATAAAACTGTGCAGCGAGCGTGCTGGACAGGGGACCACGAGCACCAACCGGCCACAGGCAGCTGCCCCTTGGTGAAAGTCACAGCCCCATCACCTTCAGCACAAAGCTTTCCCTCGCTCATTTCTGTGCCTGTTTCCCCTCCTGCGCAGCACCCTTCTCTCTAACATCCCAGAAGAGCCCTTGGGTGCCCAGCACGGCACCGGGGCCATAGCACCCGTCCCATGCCCACGGCAGAGCCACAGCCCCACGGCCCCAGCCCCACAGCACCGGCCCGGGGAAGGCCGCACAGAGTCGAGGCAAACCCTCGGAAGTGGCAGAGCACCGCGGCTCCAGCACCCAAAACGGGGGAAAGCCCCATTCATGTTCAGCGTAAGGGCAGAACTTGAGGTATTTTTTTTTACCAGACACTTTTCGTAACGCTGTCCACGGGAGCGCAGACTTGGCTCAGGAAAGCAGCCACGCTCCTGTCACAGGCAGAGGCTTCTGGGCAGACTCACGGAACAGCCTTTGCTTATCATGACAGGCGATAAAAGCTTTACCCAGAATCAACATGATCCAGAAGTAACAGATGCGAGAAGCCTCCCACGGCAGCACAGTCCCCACCCAACCAAATCTTTTTGCTGTCAGTGAATGTGAACGAATCTTTCAGAGCAGCGCGCAGAACAGCCGCAGCTGAGGCAAGACGCAGCAGCGCAGCAGGACGGGGCCAGACAAGCAAGGTAGGAGCAAGCACTGCGAGGCCAGGCTGCAGTATCGAGGAGCAGAGTGCACCAGCTGCATTTCAGCAGCTGGGACAGTAACTCGGAGATGCTGCAGGGCCAGGAGTGATACAGCCTGCAGCCAGCCCCGACACGAGCACCAAGACGCTCGAACACAATCCCTTGACACGCGAGCAGGGCGCATCACAGCAGCTCCCACCCCTAGGAACTCCTCGAGGTAACATGCCCACGCGTGGCACCGACAGCTTGCGCGTCTGCACGGTGGGACCCCAGGCGTTGGGTAGGACGTAAGCAAAGCGGGTCTGGTTCTGGTAGTGAAGAGCATCTCGGCCGTGTGGAAAAACCTAGAGACGGCCCTGCAGCTGGACGAGGAGGCGAGAAACCCAGGTGCAGAGCACCTAACCCCAGGACCAGCAGGGACAGGAGGGTCCCCACGCTGTCACGCCAAGAGGAGCACCGTGGGCTGACGCAGAGCCGCAGAGGTGGCATCTTCCCACCCCTCCCAAATCCCCTCGCTTTACCCTCCTGCTTGCGAAGCTCCTTGATGGCAGCCGGCACAACCAAGCACCAACAACCCGTCCCATCTCCATCGCACTCTCGCAGCTTTGGAGCATCCACGGAAACACCGAGTGGTGACAGCCCACTAAAAAATGAGGGGGGAAATGAAATAATGGGGGGGAATGCAATAGCATTAGTCTAGATGGCACTCTTTTTTTTTTTTTTTTTTTTTTACAGCCTGAAAATGCAGCAGCAGGGGAGTTTCACCCTAACACCCACTTTCTACCCTGGCAGCAGCAGGTTTTTCGCAGCGCAGGTCCGATGGGCAATGCTTCCTGGGGATGCCTCGGGAAGGCTGCACGAGCAGCTGCCTGCAGGATGCTCACACAGGTCTAATTGCACACCAGAGAAGCTCAGGGGCCAGATAATCCCTGTCTCTGGCCAACAACCTTCCAGCAGCTGGAACAGCATCGCAACACAAAATGCCCAGGAAAGAAACTATTAAAGGCAGCTCTGCAACCCTGCCTGCACCCGAGCGGAGGCTCTAATTCCATTTTATCTGCCTGTCATCACCTCCTAAAACAAGCCAGGCCCGTGTTTTAGTTGGAGAGCGCGGCGCAACTGGGTAAAAGAGGGTTTTGGTACATAAAAATAATTCTGAACGGGTCTGTTTACCACGCACTGCTGCCCTGGGAATGGCCCATCGGCTGGGCTGCGTCAGTGCGATACCAGGAGTTAGCGCGATGCTGTTTTGCGGCATTTACTGCGTTAATAACGTTGCACAGGCAGGTGGCAACGGCAAGCAACGTCCTTACCTTCCCCGCTGCTTCCACGCAGGCCTGTTGGTGGAAAAAATGCGCTCTCCCGATACAGCCCCTACTCCGCCAGCTTTATGTTTAATTTCTTCAGAGTTAGGCAAGGCTTTTACTGCAGGTAACACACTGAACAAGACTTGTACTTTGGAGATGAACATTTAACAAGGTTGTTTCTAGGGGACCGAAATTAAATAATTGTGGAAGTGCAAGCACATTTCCAGAAGAAGCAATAAAACTGCCTTTCTGTTTTCAGATGAAATCTCCCCAAAACAGAGGGTGAGTAGCCATCTCGCACTCCTTTCAGCTACTTTCCATACTGAACATGATAAAGAGATTTTATATTTTTTTAATCAATAAATTAAGCTCTTTCATACGTTACTCTTGATTGAACCCTAGTGTTTAGATGCAGCGTTCTTCACCTGATTTACAAGGCTTTCATAGTCACAAACATTATGGTAGAAACTGCTCCTTTTTTTTTTTTGAGCAAAACAAAGACTTAGGGTTTTGCATAAGCCCAAATAAAGGGCAAAGACTAAATTCTTTTCCTGTTGTTCTGTATCCTTTTTACTCCATATCAGCACAAATCCAGATTTTTCATCAGTCAAACCAGAAAACTTCAATCAGTGCAAAAGACCCTTTTAATTAAAAGGAGAGAGGGAGGGGGAAAAAAAAAAAAAAAAGGAAAAGGAAAGGCTATTTTGGCCAGTCCCACAGGCAGACCACGGTGAGCAGCACCAAGGGGCGACCTCGCACCTTCACCAGCTGGCATCCAAAGGACCACTACCACCCGGCACCCGTGCCCAGCCCCAGCACGGACACGGGCTGCAATGTTCAGGCCACTTGCAGGGATTTAAGCGCCCATGAAAAATGGATACGAGTGGACATCCTGCGAGCTGGTGCTACGTAGGAAATACGCTTTTGTTAACACAGCGCTGATGAGCATCAGCACGGGTGCTGGAAGGAGCGAACGCTGCTAACAAACAAGGAGATGTCCAGCTCCGGAGGGGGGAAGGGGGCTGGGTTTTTAGGGCAGGAAGATCCCAATTTCATCTTCATTGCTGCAATGAGGCTCCGAGCAGACAGGCGGGCCAACAAAGCGTGCCCTTTGAAGTCCCAAGAGATTTGTTACTTCTTTCAACTTCTCAATCCGTCCTGCCAGCCATTTGCTATTGCTCCAGGGGACCTACTTGGGAGCCAGACTTGGTGCCTCCGCCAGCAGAGAACAGCGCAAGAATGGCACTTTGCACCAAAGAGCCTATTTCCATTAAAAATAAATAAATCGCTTCACTCCAGCTCCGTATCACCAGAGTAACTAAATGGTAATTTCCTCTTCTATATGACTTTTTTTTTTTTCTATTATATGTAAAAGGAGCACTGGTGGTTTCCTTTTTTTTTCTTTGGCTCTGTGCTGCCAATCCCCAGATTTCATAAAATCCTTCAGCGAATGAAACATGCCTTCACAATCGATGCTTCCAACGGGAAAAGAGAATTAGCCAAATAACTGTCAACTTCTGATCCGCCCGCGCCAGCCGGAATACTGACCGCAGGAGTACGGTAACTTAAATCAATGGGTGGATGCAGAAAGTCAGCGAGCGAAGCGTGTCGCCGTGGTGCTCCGCCGCCGGTGATTCGATACCGGAGAGAAGCGCAGCTGGGGAGGGGACCGAGGACGGAGGCGACGCAATCGCTTTCTCAGCCAGACCCCCAGCTGCAGAAGGTACTTTAAAAACAAGTGGTATTTCAGAGGTATTAAGAATGATTTTAATACGCTTCCTTTAAGAGAAACGACAAGTACCCACGGGATGCTCCGCTAGATAAACACTGATTAGAGCTGGGAATAACCGCTCACATATTAAATAACAGAAAACGTTGAGCGGCAGGAAGGAGACTGAAATAATACGAAATATTCCCACTCTGCGAAAACAGAGCCAGCACTCGGATGTTAGAAGCCCTCTGAAGTTTCCAGATCGAGAGCTGTCTCTTTCCACGAGCAGCCCTCGCGCCTGCGTGCGCCCATACCTATTTATAAACTTCCAGTAAAAAGCGGCCGGTGCCAACTCCCGCCTGACGTCCCGCTCCCAGAAATAGCCGCGGCGACAGCTCCCGGACGGCCTCGGCCCTTCAGCACCGATGCCCGCATGGCCGCAACGCTTCTCGTGGAGAAAAATAAACAAACCCGTCCGAAAAGCAGCGCGGCAACCCTGCGCCGGCTCCGGGGCAGCAGCAGCAGCACACATGTGGCCGGGGGAGGTTTCACCACTTCCCTCCTTCGCTGCAGCAAAGCATTGGGGCGCTGCCCAAACGCCCACGCCTGCAGCCCATCGTTGCGGCCACGCTCGTGCCATCGCGTAAACCCTCTGCAGCCCCTGCTCGCAGCATGATCGTCCCCAGCAGCCTTAGGTGATACCAGCGGCATGCATTTGGCCTCCAAACCTGCAATGCGGATGTCCTGAGGGTCGGCCCTCCTTGCCACCTCCCTGGCTGGCGCTGCCCGCGGTGGCCGAGCAGCAGAGCCCAGCAATGAGGCAGCTCGCTGCCTGCGGGTGCCGGCGTGCAGGGGCTGCTCCCGGCAGAGCAGAGGATCCCACTTCCTCCCGGTGCCCGAGCCAGCGTACAGCTGCGGAAACGTTCTGCTCGCCTCGTCTAAATTTCAGCGATTTGAGCGGCAAACTTCACACAAACCACGCAAATCGCAAACGGCAGGCTTGTCATTCAGAACAGATTGGGTGGATGCTTGTCGAAGAAGCAAACACCTACGCTGTTAATAAATAGCTGTCACAAGCAGCATCAGGCAGCAACAACGAGCACCCCCCTTACCCAGGTAACTCGCCGGCTGCTGCCGAAGCCATCAAAGACCTCGTGTTTTTTTTCGGTGCCCATCTGGAGCTCTGGCACCGACTCAGCACGAGACACCGTGCATGTCCCCCGCTGCCCCGCAGTCCCCACGCCAGCTCTTTTATCAAGCATAGGCTGTACTGAGTGCACCGCATCCCTGCCGGTGTGAGCCCAGTTCACCCAAAAAGCACCCGTGTGCCCATGCAGGACCTGGGTCAGCACGCTGCAGCACGAGAGTGCTGGGCACTGCCCGGGCACTAGCAACACAAAGGCGGCACACCGCTGCGACGTACCCTGGAGCGCCTCCCAAGAGCGCATTAATGCAGTAACAAACCTCAGTTTCGTTCCTTGCACGAGCACAGCCCGACGCTTTTCGCCCGGCTGGGGTACGATGCGCTGGGGTGAATCACAGTCAGCACACGCTCCAAGCCATTTTCCCTCACTGTCAACAAGTGGAGCAACAAGAACGGCTCTACACTCGGGGAACATCTTTTCCTTCTGTCTGCACGGGGATTTGAGGTCCAGATTACAGCCCTCTGAAGCACAAGGAAGATTACAACTCGGCCTCAGATTAGATTCTGGTGTATAAAACCACCCAGCACCACCAGCTGCAAGGAAACCCTCGCAGGAGCTCTGCGATGGCACTTAAACTAAGCAGGAGCTGCTCTGCTCCAAACCTCCCCTCCGCAGCTGATTTCTTCTCCTGGAAATTCAAGAGCTTCTGGGCTGCCAGGGCTTCCACACCCACCTGCTGCTCCCCAAGTCCTGCAGCCAGTCCCTGCCACGTGCAACAACCCCGTCCCCAAGCTACTGGCTGCACTGGCCACAAACAAAGCCAAGCCCGCAAAACAATCCCCTTAGATCAAGGTATTTCAGTACGGAAGGAGGTTACCAACTCATTGGTGCTGCCAGTTCTGTGGTTCCAGATCATCTCAAAGAAAAAAAAATCCACAACTCTCCCATAACATGTGAACAGTTATAACAAGGCAGAAGAAAACCCAGCTTGTGGACATCAACCCTCTCCCCAGGACACTCCAAGGCACCTGTTAGCAGAGGAACCCCCAAAACCATTCCGCACGCTCCAGCACAGCCTTGATTTCAGCAGCTCAGCCCTCCCCTCCCAAACGCACCACCAGAGGACATACCCACCCCCAGCACCCCTCCTTGACCTGCCAGCATCCAGACCTCGCTGCTTGCCCCAGCAGCAACAGCCCCACAGAGCAGCAGAGTTCAGGCTGCTACATCCAACCTGCTCCCCACGAGCGGCTCGTGGCTTTTTGGCAGCCTCTGAAGCTGGGACAAACCAAGGTCTCCCCCTTCCCAGGAGCACTGCTTCGAAGCAAGCTGCTGCTCCACTCCTGGCTTCAAGTCGCACCCGGGCAAAGGCAAAGAGAAAAAATAAAAAAAAGGGTGTGGGGGGGCTGGAGTGTGACTATTGCTTCAGGACAATTCACTTGAGGATGCCCTTAGAAGCCAGCAAAAAGCATCTCCCATATCTTTGTTACTTGTCTACTGCAACCACATTGGACTGAGACAGGTTATTATACAAGTTTTATTTAAAAATCTTTTTATTTAGTACACCATAGTAATTTACATGTTCTTACAAAAACACTCCCCAAACACCCTTCCCTGGACCACTGCAACTGTCCAGGGATTCCCCCCCTCCTTTTCAAATGATAGACAAACCTTATTATCTGGAGAAGTTTTCTCTCTTCCCATCCCTTTAAGCTGTGGAGTCACCAGCAAGCCATTATGCACATTACTACAGACTGCTGTGAGAATTGATTACTGACAAAAGCTATGTTGTCAGCGATGAAGGTCTTGCGGTTTACAGATGGATACCGTGCAATTTTTCTCCTACTAAACTAATCAAAATTGCATCGTGATCCACCCGACAACAGCAAAACAAAGCTTACCAAACTGGCAAACGTTAAGCAGCGCAGCCTGAAGACAAGTCCTCCTTTCCTCCACAGGCCGGGACAAGTGCAATACTCTACACATAGCTACAAGTAATGCAACAAATCCCCACCCATGGAGAAACCAGCGCAAGGCATCTTCAGATCTTGACGGAAAAACCAGAAAGCTTCAAAACCCATTATTCACCACAGATTCACCACCACCACAGTCAGTTTTGCATGGATTTGCACAGCAATTTTAGTAAGCTGGGATGCAAACCTGCAAAACTGACTGTAATCAGTACCATCTTCTCCAGAAACTGCCACTAGCTAAGATGCACTTTATCTAGCAGTACTGTAAGTGCCCACATTACAGTAGGTCCGATTCAAAGCTACCTGCACTATGAGCACTTTGATACTGCTAGGACAAAACTATTTCCTGAGCAATTGCCTTCAGCGAACAAATGCTTTACCTAAAATTGTAATTGCTGAGCTAAGCCAGATGGATGCGTGGTTTTGGACGTGCAGGCAGCAGCTTGTGCCAGAAGGAGCATTTAGGGCAGTAGATTCTACGCTACTTCACTAACTGCACTAGATGCACCTTAACACAAGAACCATTTGTAACGCAGCAAAACAACAGTCCCGGTTACGTCTGTGCCCTGCTACCGTCACTGAATCGCCACAGTAATGCCAGAAGTGCTTATACTGCAGTAGATCCTAAACTCTACCTGCACTGTAAGCACTTTTGCACAACTCAAGGCCCATCAACAGATAGGAACTCTTCCACTTAAAAGGTCTTCTCGTTTCAGCGCAGGCATCGCAGAAGTGTCTTGACTGAAGCACAGGAGCCGGCGGTACCTGCCAAGAGAGAAGACCAACATTAATGTTGCATGACACGTATGGATTTGCTACCCGATTTAGTAGAGCTTTTCTTAGGGAAGCACAGATGGCGGAGATCGGTTCGAACTTTTGGGACCGCAGTCAGGCAGAGAGCACACCAAGGGAGGCAGAGCTTGCGGCTAATTCCCACTGAAATTACGGTGAAAATGGCTTCCTCCGCCGCTTCCACCAAAACATCCCGACTCCCTGCCCCGCACGCCAGCCCTGCTCCCCGACCTTCCCCCGGGGGCTTCACCCGACGGCGCAGGGCGAGCTCCGCGGGGTCTGCGCGCTCCAGACGCTGCCGCAGGGCCGCACAAAGCGCCGGGCGCTCCTCGTGGGAGCTGGGGGGGGGCCATTTCAATGGGGGGGGGGCCATTTCAAATCTCCCTCCGCAGCCACGCTGTCAAACCCCGGCTCAGAAGGGGCCGCCCAGGGATGCTCCGAGGCACCGGGACCCCCCCCCCCGCCCGGTGCCCCAAACTCGGCTCCCTGCGGGGCTCCGGGGCTTTGCTCGGGGGGGGGGGGGGGGGGGGGGGCCGGGCGGGTACTCCCCGCCGGTACCTGCCCGGCGCTGCTCGGGGCCGGGGGGGGGGGGGGGGGGGCGGCCGCCACGTGCACGCGGCCTCCTTCCCTCGGGGGGGGGGCCGAGGCCCCCCCGCCCGCCCCTCGGCCCCCCCGTGCCGGCGGTGGGGGCTCGCCCCGCCACGTGCCGCCCGCCCCGTCCGGGGGCCGCGCGCGGCGATTAAAGCGCCGCCCGGAGCACTGTGGGAAATGCAGTCCTCCATTCAAAGCCCCAAAAACGCGCCAAGCCGCCCGCCCGCCCGCCGCCCCCCCCCCCCAGCCTCGAGGCCCCCCCCCACCCCCCACCCCGGGCAGCCAGCGAGCGGCAACCCCCCCCCTCAATTTGGACACCGGGAGAAAAGCGGGGGCCGGGGCCCGCCGGTAACTCGCCCCGACGGCTGCTCCGCGCGGCCGCCCGCGGCCCCTTTGTCCCGGCCCGACGGGGGCAGCCCGGCCGCCTCCCGCCGCGGCTCCCCCTCCCTCCCTCCCTCCCTCCCTCCCGCCCCCGTTCCCCTGCCGGCCCCGCCACCCCCGGGGCTTGCCTGAGCGCGGCGGGGCCGCCGCCGCCGCCGGCCGGGCGCGGAGCGGAGCCGATCGCGGCGCCCCGACGGCGGCTGCACCGAGCGCGTGGTCCGGCTCCCGCCCGCCCCCTCCGCGCGCGCGCGCTCAGCTCGCTCCCCCCCCCCCCCCCCTCGCTTCCCTCCTCCCCTCCCCGCCCGCCCTCCCGCGCGCCGCCTCCCGCGCGCCGCCTCCCGCCCGGCCGCGCACTACAAGCCCCAGCGCCCCCCGCGCGCGGCGCATGCGCCCCGCCGCCCCGCCCCCCCTCCCTCCACTACTCCTTGCCGCCATGTGCTCGCCGCGCGCGGCCCCCTCCCCCCACGCACCGGCCACGCGGGGGCGGCGCGCGCGCGCACCCCCCCCCCCCTCGGAACCGGGGCGCGGGAGAACGGCACCGGAGGGGGGGGGGCGGGTAAAGAAGGGGGGGGGGCACAACCCGCGCGGGGCGCCCGGCCCGTAACGCCGCAGCCCCCCGGGGACCCCCCCCCCCCCCAAGTTTCGCCCTCCCGCCGCGGCCCCGTCCATTGTTGGAGGACCGAGCACCGGGGGGGGGGAACCGGGAGGGGGGCACCCGGCGGTACCGGCGGCCGCGGGAGGCGCGGGCCCGGGCGGGCGGTGGGGAGAGCCCCGAGTACTCCTACAGGTGGGTGGCGGCCGCCCGCGCCCCCACCGGTGCTGCCGCCGGGCCGGGGTCGGTGTTGGGGCCGGGGCGACCGGGCCCCGCTGCTTGTCCCCCCCCCCCCCGCCGCGGGCACCCAGAGCGGCGCTGCCCGGGCGCGGGAGCCGCGCGAGGAGGGGAAAGAAAAGAAGAAAAAGGAGGAAAAAAAAAAAAAGAAAAAAGAAAAAAAAAGACTAAAATCAAAATAATAAAAGCAAAACGCGCGAACGCGGGGGGCACCCCCCGGGTCCGCGCCGGGGGTCCGCGGAGGGAGAGGAAAAAGAGCGGGGAAGGAAAGGGGCAGAAAGATAAACACGGTACCTTTTAGCCCGAGCAGAGCCCTGGAATAAAAAGGGTTTTACGAAAGTGGCGCGAAGACAATATCATGTGATCCCAGCCCAGGGCGGCTCCCTCCCGCACCGACCAGCCAAAAAAAAGAGAGAGGAATAAAGGGGGGAAAAAAGTACATCCGCTCCCCACGCCATTAGCATAATTAATTGTGTCCTGCAGCTGCAGCCGCCGCTCCCCGGCCAATGGCAGCCGGGCGGCCCCGGCCTCCTCTTCCTCCCGCCCCGGGGGCTGCGGGGCGCCGCGTCCCGTCCCCCCCCTTGCCCCCCCCCGCACCCGGCCGGCCGGGGGCCGAAGCTGCGGGGCTCGGGGCCGCCCGCGGGTGCCGGGCCGGTGCGGCCGCGCACGTGGCCCCGCTTTTCGGGGAGCTCCGCTCCGCGGCCGAGGGGTGCCCCTCGCCCGGCGGGGGCCGCTCCCCCGGGGGTTGCAGCTGAGGGCTGCTCCCTTCCCTTCGCCTGAGCCCCCCCCCCCCCCGAGGCCGGGTGTCCTCCCCGCGGCCACGCGTGGCTCCCCGGCACCGAGGGCCCGCGGCCGTGGCTCCGTTCGGCCGTTTTGGGGCGAAAAGCCCCCGAGGCTGCGGCCGCGGGCCCGGCCCGGCCTAGCGTGGCCTAAGCGGCGGCGGGGCCCGGGCCGTGGTAGCCCCCCGGCGGCGCCGCCCGCCCTGCCCGGCTCCCCCGCGCCTCGCCCCGGCGGGGCGACCCCGAGGGGCCCGCTCGGGGACGGGGGGGGACCCAGGGGGACCCCGGCCCTGAGGTGTGTGTGGGGGGGACCCGCGCCCTGGCAGGCCGGGGAGAGGGGTCGGCCTGCCTTGGCGGGCGGCCCTCGCTGGAATGCTAAAAATGCGCTAATTGTGCCCTGCCAGCGGCCGCCGTGCCTCAGGGCTTAGAGGTAACCATCTCTGGGGAAATAAAAGGCGCCTAGAGATCGATAGCCAACGGCCCGGGCCCGCTTCTCGCCCCACACCGCCGCCACCCCCGGCCGCTGGGTCCGGCGGCAGCTCCCGGAGGTGCCTGGTGCGGCCCCGCTCGCTGCTATCTGAAGTTGGAACAAAAAGGTCCCCATGGAAACCGGGCAGTAATCTATCAGCACCGCGTTCGGTACGCGGCGAGAAAGGGGCTTTTGTCCCGCCTGTATTTACTGCTGTTTAATTTCTTTTTCTTTTTCTTTTTTTTTTTTTTGAAATTCCACAGCCGAGTTCTTCCACGTTTTCGGGGAGCTGCCCGACCTCTCTCCCCGCGCGCCCGTGTGCGTGAGGCCTAAAACAAAGCGACCATGTCAAAAGCGCTCCTCGACAAGATGGGAGGGCTCTCTGCAGGCACAAGTATTTCGGAGGCTACTTCATTATTTCTTCCAGAAACAGCCAGCCGTTCCTTCGTCATCACTGGAAACGCTCCGTTCGGATCGGTCTTGGCGAACTTCTGTGGTGTGGTGTCTCCGGGTATCGAATTCACCGACTTCTGGTTTGGAGCTGCGGGGACATTTTGTGTGACGGAGGGCTCGGGAAGATTCAAAATTTAAATTTTGCCCTCGTTAGCCAAAGTACCTTCCTGAAGTCCCGAGTCGAGAACGACAAAACAGAAAACAAAGCTCAACATTAAAGTCAATAATTTAGCATGGGTGTGTAAACCTGCTATCAGTGCCTCCGCAGAAATAGCGTAGAGCATTCACATGCAATGAAAAATACAAATGTTCCAGAAACTCGTGTATGCACAACAGCATGGAAAACATTCCCAAATAAAAGAGATTCCAGGTCTAACTCTGTAAAAGAAAACTTTTTAAAAACTTGTAGCAAATAAGCACGAAACACGTCACAGTACTAGGAAACTTCCTTGTATAAGAAAGGAATCGTATGCTTTGATATTTTTGATTGCTTAATATGCAACGTTGGATCGTAACTATTACTCAAATGTTATATAAAGAGTAAAGTTATGTATAAGTGTAGCAGCTTTTACTCAACACATGGTGCAAATTGATTATCTCTTTTCTGTTGGTGTAGAAATAAAGTAGTCTTTCAACAAATAGAGTCTGAAGATGGTGAAATAAGTCTACATGAAGTGTTACACAGATAAGATTAAACGGTATTTTTACATCCTCCTGCTGACCTTTGACTTGTATTTTTGTGTATCTTGGAAGGGAGTCTTGGGGTCTGCAAATACAACAGTTGCTAAAAAAAGCAATAGTCAAAAGAAAAAAAGTGCTGGAACATTTCTTAATATTTTAAAGGATATTGTCTAGCTAAAGTATTCATCTGCAGCAAGTTCTGCACTTTGTTGATGGTCTTTTCAAATGCACATGATTTACAGCTTATAAGGTAGCGCTTGTATAACGCGTTACTTCTTGGGGTAAGATTTTGTTCCAGGTTAGGAGGAACATTACGAAGACTAAGTGAGGTATTTCTATATAGAGACAGAGAGAAGAAATGTTTTCTTGAAAATCACTTTAAAAATTTATGGTGAAATTACATTGCTCGCTCTTTTACTCTACGTATATGCAAGAATTTGGATTTTTTTTCTCTAATTGAATCATGTACATGCATACTTGCCGAGAAGATATTTCTGTTTCCTTCGTTGCACTTTTCTTCTCAGTGTTGCAGATAATTCTGTTCTATCTCATTATGGTTACTGATTCATTCATGCTCTTTAACAGCTATGGTCAGGGATTGCCTTGGACTGCCTCTTCCACTTCTGTTTCCTTCAAGAATTAGAACTATTGTCTGACCTTTTTTCATGCAGAGGAAAGCTCAGTGAATTGTGCAGAGCTATCTGGATGCATGAAAGAAAAGAAATGAAAATCAGAAACAAGAGGGATGCATCTTTGTGAAACAGAAAATTATTTTTCAGAACAAACTATTCAAAGATACATATGAGTTGATGTATGGAGAGACTTCTGACAGATTGATAAAATCTAAGTTATTTTGTAAAACTCTAGGAATATTTGAAAGTCTTAAGAAGGAATTCCACTAAAGCTGCAAAACAACAGAATGAAATCAGTACCCAGAAATCATTTTACAGACAAGTCTGGAGTCTCTCAGATGTAATATTTCATAATTTTGGAAGAGAATGTTCACACAGAACAGGTCATCTTAAAAAGAAAGAAAGAAACAAACAAACAAAAGGAATATTTTAGAGAAAGTACTTTAATCATTAGCCACAGAGTTACTCTCCTGATCCTACAGTGATGGCTAACTTTTTCTGAGAATGCTCACACTGTCACAAGTTTGGTAAATCTTTGCAGGAGTAGATTTCCGTAAAGATTTGTCTTAATTTTGTGTTCTGCACACTTTGGATTGTTCATATAACTGTGGATTACACCTCATTTCCTGCTAAACTGTCTTTGTTTTAAAGCATTCAGCTGTAAAATAGGTTGAATGAAAATTATTCTTTTGAGGACAGACAAAAAAGAAATACTTGGAGGTTATGATTCAAATTTTTCCTCAGTGTCAATGAAAAATTTAACTCAAGTTTATTTTCTGAATAATCTCTACGTATTTGCACTTCTGTATGAAAAATAACTGATAGTAGAAAAAGGTTTTATTGCAAAAAATTTCACACCTTTGTCACTGTCTTAGTAAAACAGATTTGAAACTGACATTCACCTTTCTATTTATTGTACTTCATCTGCGAACCTTTAAAATAGAAAAATAAGCTATGGCTAACCTAAGTTACTCTGCATTTTCGTTATGTGAAACATGTTTATAAAACCACTAAACCCACTCCTAAATAAGGCCAATCTACATATAAAATGGCAAATTATTTGCATTGGGAAACAAATATATAGAAATGACATGGAGTTTGTTTAATTCTATTATTTTTTCTTCTACAGTATTGATTGCTGTGATAAATAATGTAACATTTTATGTATATCTGATATGCTTTAAAGGATTGCCGCATACTAATGTCTCAAAGCTGTCTTTTTAAGAGCTCTTTGACAACTCATTATAGACATGTTTATTAAATCAAAATGTAAATATAAAGAATAAAAGCTCCGTCTGATATTTATTTCCATAGTTCAGTAGATATGTAAATATGTTAAATTCTGCATTTAGCTTTCCAATCCAGGCTGAAATTCAATTTCTCTGCAACTCTTTTATGCAATTTCTATAGATCTTGATTCTGTGAGTTGCTTCCACTTTCACTGAGATCAGGGGAAGTTAAAGAAACTCACCCTTTCACGGTACTGAGTTCTTCATGTATTCGTTCTGGTTTCACATGGGTTAAAGCCTGAAATTTGGATATAAGTTGTCTACTGGAAAGTCAGTTACTTGCATGAGTAAATGACCCAGGTTGTGTTCACAGGATAGGGCCCAATATAACGTTGAACTGCTATATTGAAAATGCTTCTCAGTAACAGGTTTTGCTTTTTTTTCACATCAAAATCAATTCTTTGAAGACAAGAGTTTTGAATTCACAGCCAATCTGGCCATGTATTTTCTCTTTCGGATTCTCAATAGATAGGCTTAGTCTTGTTAAACACATACATCCTCAGATACATATCCTTCTGCCATTTTGGTAAGTTCATGGATTATACCTTCCCATATTATTTTGTTAAACTCCCTGTGGTTTGAGACTTACCTTTCTCATCAAAAGGTATTTGTTGTATTACTGTTTCTTTACTTTGTTTCACTCCAAATGTATGTATTCTTCCCAGGCAGGTTCCCAATTTTGCCAAATATCACTGATATTTTGATTATTTGCACCTCTAATGACATTTTATGCCATGCGCATAGCCCTGCATACTAATTACAAAGTACAGTTTTCTATTTTGTAACAGTGCACAACTTCCCCTTTTGTAAATTGCTTAATATATTTTATTTCTCCACAGCCGGCAATCAGAATATCTTGTGAGCTGTCTAGATTTTGTATAAATCTTAATTTTCATAAGAATTAATATTGACATTAGAGAGAGAAAATATTACCCACGATGAGCTACGTTTCTCAGTAAGTGCTCAGGCCCTTAAAACTCTGTAAATAGCTTAAATGGGGGCTGTATAAATTTGCAGTCCGTGAGAACTCTGTCTTGATGAGCAATCATCTTTCCATCAAAATGAGTTACAACGGCAGGTTACACCGAGACTGATGTGACACTTTATACATGCACTGGGCAGCTCACAGACACGAGCAGTCCTACTGATTATTCAGCCTACTCCAAGGCTAGTGGGCAAGGTCAGGGCAGACTTTGGTCCCAGTCCTGCACAGAATTCTGTGTGCACGCTTAACTCCTCCTTCGAGTCAGTGGAGCAGAATAGTGCAAGTTTAAACTTCTTCACAGTGCGTAAACTTAAAAGTATGCTCAAGTCATTTCTAGATGAGACATGTACTTCCAAAATATACTTCCTTTACGCCACGTGACATTTTAGAAATGAGTCGATAAATTACTGTTTGACTATAGGTTACACATAAAATTTATATATATATATTTGAGCTTTGTTACTCTCTTACTGTAGGATGTGATGTGATATTGGCTATGTTTTTATTTGCTATCTACATATATTATCAATGTTTGATGTAAGGACCTGACGAGAAGACCCCAAGACCCAAAGCTTGTCTTCCTCTTCCCACTGTGTCATGAAGTCTAAATGTTGTTCTCTATCCAGAAGCTCCTTCTCAGGTAAAGGGAACACATTCACCTTGCCCCAGTTGGTCAGCTTATATACACTCTAGGAGGTCAAGCTAATGCTAGATTCTGAGAACGGTTTCTGACAGCCAGCCTCTGAAAGGAGGCAGAGGTACAGATATTTGAACATGTGAGAAACCTGGCAGCATGCACACACATTGTATAATCATGCACAGTCAAAAAAACAACTGGTACTTTTTTCCGACATTGAATTCCTACAGTTGTGTGCAACATGCACTGCTAAGATTCTTCTTTCTCTTTCTTCTCTCCCTCTCTCTCTCCCTCTGAATAAATATTAGCACAGTGCAGACAGAAGCTCTCAGGTTGTCTGTTTAATGTACAAAACTTCCATCGATGCTGGGCAGCCTTTATAAACATCTGAAACTGCCAGGTGCACCTGCTTTGCGTGGTACCATCAGCACCCAGAGCATCCCTGAGGCCCTGTTGCTCTGTGCAAGATCATTCTTCAAGGGCTCTGACAATCAGCATGTCTTCAGGAGCACTGACTGCACGACAGCAGACATCCTCGATAGAAATCAGTGTATGTAGCCATTACATTCAAAATCTTGTCAATTAGGCTGAGCTCCTCAGAGCAGGGTGGTGCAGGGTACTTGTTACATCCATTTGGGAGAGGCATTTCATTATGTAGCTTCTCAAAGTTTCCCTTCAGTGATTTCCATTCCAAACGTTCGTGCAGGAGCAGAGCAGCACTCGAAGTTGTCGCTCAGAGAGCCTGTTGCCTCTTGCAGTAGCACTGTGGAAATTCAGGGAAGAGCTTAGCTCACAGCGTAGCTAAGACACGTTGGTTGAGACCTCAGGCTGACTAAATAACGCTGGGGTCTAGTCCAGCCTGCAGAGCAGCTCAGGATTAGAAGGGCATAAAAACAGCTTAAACCTGCTGTATGTTCCCAGAGCTATGGCTAGAGGTGTAACAACCTCACCTCTCGTCCTGAGGCAAGGCTTTTTTTCAGGGAATGTGTTGTGCATGCTCGAGGTCCTTACTGAGAACGTATTGACAGTAGCGTAACACGTTTTTGGATGTGCATACTTAAAGGATGATCCTGTTACTCCGTGCCCCAAATTTTCTGCTCTAAAGGAAAAACATGATAAGAGGTAAACGAGCCCTAGCACAAGGAAGAATGTGCAGTCTAGCTGAGCCAGTGGGAAAAGGTGCTTTCTTGAGGGATGAAGTCCACAGATCCAGCCAGCCTGGAAATGAGACTAAGGGTGGATAAATGCTGGAGTTCACATGCAAATATTCGAGATGGTCACGAAAAATAATATTTTTTTAAAAAAAAACTTTCTAGGAGGGGAGCTCTTTACCAGAACACAGTGACAAAATGTCTAGGGGAGGAGAGGAGGCTGGAATTCCCCCGCAAGAAACGGTCTCAGCTGCGAGAAACTCCAGAAAGCAGCTTTTCCCCGCTGCCAGCACCAGCCAGCCTGGCTCTGCCCCCAAGCTGCAAACAGGTCGAAGTACATCGCCGAGCAAGAAACGGAAAGGCTCTCCAAACCCTAAATAACACCCACCCGCTTCAAGCAACGGAGGGGGAGAGGGGGACGTCTGGGGCGAAGGCAGGGGCTGCGGAGTCCCCAGCCCGGGGGTGCGGGCTGCCACGGGAGCCCAGGTGCCGGGGAAGGGGATGGAGTTTTGCCTCCGGCTTTGCCAGCCGGCTGCGGCGAGGGCTCGCAGCATCTCCGCGGTGGCACTCCGGGATCCGGCACCGCAGCGACAGCTCCTGTGCACAGCCGATAAGCTTGGCCGCCGGCCACCGCGATAGGCAGGCGGATGCAGTGCCCCCCGCGCCGGCAGCGCGATCTCCCCGCTCCCCTTCTAGCGGGGGGTACAAAACCAGCCCCTGCTCCAGCAGATTTGCGAGACTCCTCCGCGAAAAAACCTGCCACGGTCGCTTTTTTCAGAACTTCAGGTTGTTGGCCGTGGAAAGACAGCGCCTTCCCTATGCTTGCATGACTTCACTCCCGCTGTATAAATGAAAACTATTAACTTTTTCCTGCGATGCAATTTCATTAATCAGAATAGGACAGAGTACATGGAATTGGTGTGGATAAAAGGCAGTTTTTCATGTAAATTTTGTATCTCAAGACACCAAATTTTGTTAGTGTTTGAGAACAGTTTACTGCGCACCTAATTACGTTAAATTATCGTCTGCTTAAACATGAGCCATATGCAACTAGTTGAGGCAAATTTGCAGTTTACATTTCAGAGCTGTCGGCTTTGCAAAAATAAGTGAAAACATTCAAATTCTTGTGATTCAGCCCATGAAACTGACTCATCACACCATCCCTTTAATAATGTTCCCCACCGTTGTTTGCAAGGATAAAAGTTAAAATTACAGCCAATGTACAGAAATTCTTGGAGGCCATAACCCTTGAGAATTTACACTTAAATTGAGTTAATAAATAAGTCATCTAGTTCCCAAGTCCTCCTATTATATATGTCCTTTAGTTAAATCTTACAGAAAAAATTATACATTATTTTCCTTAGATTGTCATGGAAACTATAGGCAAATTCTGCAAGCACCTAAACACGCACGTAGCTTTATTTACGTGGGTAAAGTTACTTGTGCATGTAAATATTTGCAGGATGAAGCTTAAAAAAGTATTTATCAACTAAAAATATTGGTAGGTATAACCTTCCCTGTTCAATTAATTCTTGCCAGTACTGATTAGCAAAGACATGGCATTCAGTAACAAAAATGCCTTCATGCCATGTAAGATAGCGAGAGATTTGTTGACTTCTGCCTCCTACAGGATTGAGGTAGAAAAAGAGGAAGTTACTACTACAAGCATGGCTCAAGATCAAACCAGACATTCTCCAAACTACTTCATCATTGCAGCTACATTTAATTTTCACAAAATATAACACTCTGACATTTGAATCTGTCACAAATATTCTTCTCCCATGCTATCACTAGAAAAAAACTGAAGAGAATTCAAGAAAAAAAAAAAGTAATTGAAGAATTAAGGGTTTGTATTAAATATATCAAAATGCATTAGCTACTGATTCTGTAAAGCTTCAAAATGGATTAATTGAAAAACCTGAGGAAAAACAAAAAGGCACAAAATTTAAGGGCAGATAGCAAGAAAGCAACTAGCATGATAGGGTTTCATTCAGATCAGCATGTGGCCTCATGTAAACTGAAATTCTTAAAAGATAATGGCAGCAACAATTATTAGCACTGAAATCATATTTGTCACCCAGAAGATATCTGTAGCGGTTCTATGAGCTCTGCACAGGAGTGAAACTCCGAAATACATATTATACAAAACAAGCTCCATGCAATTTCAGCTAAGAAATGCATTTGAGGTACCTTGTGACACGGCGCTAGGTCATGACCTAGGTCTTGAGAAGCCTGAGTTAGTAGATGTTAGTTTTCGTTGGGGCTTTGTTTACCATGGACTTAGACATTTTGTATTATTAAGAATCTGTGGCTTATGAGGACATTCTATTTATCTTACCAGTCTTTTTTGATGGAAATGCCTGAATTTTCTTGGAAACAGGGATTTTATTGTGGATTCTTGGTGCCCCTTGGAGAGGCTTATTTTTCTGGACAATAGTTTTCCTCAGTGTCACTACCCTTTTGATTTCCCAATGGTCACAGGCTCTCAAGGTCGTGCAAAGTGCATCCTTTTGTTATAATGGACCCAGAATTTTGTATAAAAAGGCAGCAAAAAGATCTCTGTTTAGTGATTTAAAGTATATTTTTCTGCCATGTACTTCTCCAGTAGATTTTGGCTGTTCTGCTTAAAAACTGTTAAACTTAAGAAGTTTAAAGACAAATTACAAGAGTACACTCAGTACGTATATATATATATGTAATTTACCATGCATTTCCATGTAAAACAGAAATGCAGATTCTACAGCAAGATTTTGCACATGAACCTCTGTATAACTTAAACATTGATTGTATCAGTGATATTGCGTCTTACACATACTGTAAAATATAGCATTAAAACAATATGCCTTTCTGTTTTGTTTATTTGGATTTAAGTAGACATTTCCTTTCCTTTCTAAACGACTCATTTCGATAGATCCTATTCTTTTACATTCTTCCTGAGGAGTGCTGCATTAAAAAATGTTGATCACCACTACTGGCTCACTGAATTTTTTGATGGTGCTTGGCTTGCCTAGAAGATAAATTGTTCTTCTCAGCATTAACCAGAAAGAACAAACCTTTATGAAGGCTAAACATTCATTGAGAATAAAATGAATTCTAACATGATTTTTTCCCTTGAGGTCTGTTTGTCTTTAAAATCCCTTTTGGACATTTGTAACATCAAGCCTTGATTAAATGTGCAAAAATACATCAGCCTTTAAGACTGTTTCGATTCTTAAACTTTTCTTTACTTGTCATTACAATATTACACAAAATCCTATACAAATTTATTTTCTACTTTTTTGGATATATTAAATCACTTCACAAATTGGTTGAAAACATGACCAGGAATAAGTACAGTTTGTCTCCAAAATGTTGTAGTCTGTGTGATGTGCCTCAGGGCTCAAGAGGTCACTTGTAGGTTTGGGCTCTTTACTAAGTTTTTGGAATGCCTATTAGACTGCAGTCCCTTATTGTGCTGCTTGTTCCAGCTTTTGCATAATCAGTTTTAGAAGCATTGTATAATGTATTCTTACTATAAAATCTACAACAAAATATAATAGTTAAAAAGATCACGTGCATCAGCAACTCAGAAATTATTGCTTTCAGGACAGTTTAATTGCCTTTGATTAAAATTATGATTTTACATATGTCTGTAACAATGACCACCATAAAATTTATCAGTCCTTTTGGCATTGTTCACCAGAAATAAAATTTCACAATCATTTTGATTACTAATTTATACAATTTGAAAAAAAATATATTTTTTAAAGAAGTTACTTCTCCATTTTCCTTATATAAATGTAGACTTAAAACTACAGACATTTGAACTGTATTTTTTCCTCAAAATATGCTTTTGCTTATGTTTTTTTTCAAGTCTCTAAGAGAAAAATCAGTTGATTTGACTTCTGCTTACAAATAGTATTTGACCATTTTCATTGTCTCAAGTTGCTCTGCAAGCACAGCACTTTAATTTTGCTATGCAAATCTCTGAGTAATATTTATACACAAACAAGTGTCCTAACTGCATATTTTCCCTTTACATATTTATATTAAAAGATTTTTTTTTAGAAAAAAAAATAATTATGTTTTGCATAAATTACCAGGCAATGCTCTGATACAAAGTCTAATAAAGTCAATGGAATTTTTTCTCTCCACTGATTTCAAATTGAATTAGAAAAAGTCTTTGAAAAAGACTTTAACAACAATAACATTTTTTTTATTTTGTATAACAATATATGACATAATAGTTTATTTTGAGAGACTATCACGCAAAACTCACACATAGTTTTATTTGTCTTTATTTTTTGTTTGCAAGGTATGGCTATTTTTCCATGTTTTGCAGTCCTCGAAGGACAAAAACGCTCCTAGCTTCAATAGCAGCTTTGCTTAATTAAGAATTTAGGACCAGTCATCTTTTTTTTTTCCTTTTTTTTTTTCTTTTTACTTGAAATATTTTCAGGTCAAAATAGATTTTAGTAGATCTCTAATTGAACTCTTACATGCTCCTATTTTCTAGTAAAGATAGAGTTAGAAGGCAACAAAATCTCTAAATCCTCCAGTCCTGACAAATCAGGTTATTTTCCCATCTGCTCCTATTTGCTAGAATAACTTTTTAAATCTCCCTCTCTGATTCCCAAAGAGCAGGCAAAAGGATTTTCTTTGCCTCAGAGTTACATATTTAATATGTGAAAAGATAATGAATTCTTAAAAGATTCTTTTTCACATAGTTTTTTTTTTTTGTGGAGAATATGGATTTTTCTTAGAAACCCAGATTCCTTTTTAGTTTAGATCTTTTATTGAGCTTTTGGATGATGCAAGACATAGGCATAAACAGCTACACAAAGGAAACTGGGATTTTATTGTGCATTCCTGGTGCCCCTTGAAGAGCTTATTTTTGTGGACAATAGTTTTCCTTCGTGTCACCACCCTTTTGATTTCCCAGTGGTCACAGGGTTCCAGGGTCGTGAAAAGTGCATCCTTTTGTTCCTCCCAGCCTAAAATTCTGTATAAAAAGGCAGTTAAAGGACCCTAAAGTTTGTTAAGGCATGGAGGGTATTTTGTGCAGCAGAACTTAAGTTGCATGCTTTGGTAAAATGTAGTTAAGATTAAAGTTGAGGAAAGAAGATATCATTAAATAAATTGTTAGAATATCCAAACATTAACAAATATCTGCTCATAAAGTCACAGAATTAGTCCTGGAATACCTCTTAGCATTGAAATAATTAAGGATCACCAGACAACAAAAATCCAACATTATTTTAATATCTAGCTATAGTTAGATTTTTTTTTAATTAATTCACTAGTGTCTTTTTAAAAGGGCTTTACTAGGTATTTGCAATTTTATTGAGAAACACTCAAAATTGTTATATTTTCTTCCAGTTAAATCATAGCTCTTAGGGACCCTTTACTCTTTCAAAAAGACTAATGAAAACTGAATATCTGTTAGGAAACTTAACAGTTTTCCAAAGTCCATCTTTGGAATTTTTCATGAAGGAAATACGCACATTTCTTATAAATGTGTCTCTCCTTCGTAAAATAAAATTATTTATACTAAGTATTGTTGGCTTTAAAACTATATCTTTTTAATATTCCTGCATTGTTGTTCCAGTTTTTATACATGTTTCTATTACAAGATGACTCTTTACAGAGAAGATACAGCCCAGTGTCTAATTGCTGGAATTTGTGGCTTTACATTATCATGCCCTGAATAAAATCAGTACTGTAACGGAAGAAAGCTGGAGGTTGATCTCCCCTCCTGCCTCCATGTTTAAGTAGTCTGAAGTAGTTTTAAAGGTCCTAGTGAGAGCAACAGCAGCTACTGGGTGAAAAACTCTGCACAAAGCTGGAGAAGTCTTGGAGTGGGGCTGTATGAGATGGGGAAGTGATCAAACATGAGGTTGTATTGGGAGTGAGATGGGCTGGAATGGAGGAGAGTCGTTCAGGGATACTGGAGGCTGAGATAAGACACCTGACTTGTTTATCGATGCTAAGCGCTGGACCCTGTGGTGCAGCATCTGTCTTCTGTGCTTTGGGAGTAAGACTGATTACATCCTATAAAGATAGAAAATTAGGTATTTCCCAATGTAATATGTCCCATTAAAAGTGTATTATCTGTAAGCAAGTGTTGGAGTTCTGTTTAGTTTCCTATTGAAAAAAAAAAAAATTTGATTTGCGAAACTTGAAAAAATCTGATTCAGAAAAGGTTCATGGCACTTGTCAGGGGATTGCCTCATGTTCTGATTTTCCCTTTTTAGCCAAATTCTCATGAGGCAGGCAGAAGCATCCGTGATGCTCTCTCTCTCTCTTTCTCTTAAAGTGTGCATCAGAATAAAGACATTTTGCTTACAGAAGACAAGAACAGGATGTGTTTCCCAACATAAATATTGCAGTTCGCAATTGAATGCTTTTTTGTACTGAAATATATACCACAGCTGTCTAAATCTTCCCTGGAAAACAAGATAGAGTATTTTTAAGATATTTTATGGCTCCCATATACTCCCTCCCCTTCAAAGAATTCAACCCTCTGTTCTCAAGTTGCGATGCTGATTTTTCCAAGACCAAAAGGAAGGCACCTGGAAACAGAAAAAATAACCCCTGAGAAGTGTTCCATGTCCAAAAGACACCTTTGTTCTTATTGTTCAGATTTCTTGTTACCTTGGAAATGGAAGGTGTTTCTAATTTACCAGAACTAAATTAAACCAATTTCTCTATCAGCCGCTGGAATGCTGAAATATTGGCTGCATGTAATGCCAGAATGGTGAGTTACCACTAGACCAGTAAAATCAAAATGAAAAATGAACTTTGGGGCTAACTATGGTTAATTTCTGTTTCATTCAGTGCTCCCATTTAACACAATGAAAGAAAGCTGAGAGGGAAGGATTATTTCAGTAAATATTTGTAGGTTTGGCCTTAGCTCAACACAGAACAATCACTCACTACTTGATGCAAGTTGGAGGTCCTTCATTCTATCAAGCTGTTAATTCCATCCTTGACTAAGTAAATGTTGAGGCTGAAACAGAAAATAATAGCATATCTGTCACACATTTCCATGAGATATTATATATATACAGGACAAAACACCACCACACACAAGAAAGGCACATATAAAATACATTCTAAACAACTTATTTAAATTTTAAATATTAAAATTAAATTTTTAACATTTTAAATATTAATTCTATAATCTCATTTTAAATCTGTGTATTATATTAACTAACATTCTTTATTGCATATCTCAGAAATATATTTTATATTAGTTGATCTGATGAAAATCAAAATAAATTTAAGCTACTAGTACGAAGAGCTGTAATTGCTTTCCTGTGCAATTTATACACCTGTGGAAGAGCAACAGAAGACATTTCCTCTTCCATTAACCCCGTCAAAAGCTTTGGCTGGGTTTTTCTCCAGGAGGATGGAGTGCAGCTATCTCTACTGCTCCTTTGGACACCTGTGTCAAACAACCAGTACAACCCCCTTCATAACATACAGTACCAAACCTCTCTGTGTACTGGGAAGTCTGGGAACCTGCACAACAGCCCAGCTCTTCACAACTCTCATTTGATAGCGTCAGGTGAAGGATGCTTTCCCAATCAAAACTGCTTCTCCAGCCCATTTCCAGTTAAAAAAAAAATTTGGTGGGTTTGTCGACAAAAATATATCTGAGTTTTAATGTAACTTCTGATAGGACTGAAAAGTGATAGACTAAGTCCAGACAAAAAAACAAACAAACAAACAAACAAAACCACAAACACCTTGTAACTAATGAAACATTGATTAGCAGCAGGAATTGCCAGAGTGAACAGCTGGTTTTCAGAAAGAGTCTGAATCATGTTTTAGTAGAAGAATACAATGGGGAGAGCTGTTACATGAATGCATTTGGAGGAGGATGAGAGATTAACCAGCTGGTAGTAGAGCAGCGTGTGGTACAACACCCCAGTGCCAATCCCAAAGACAGAGTAAACCATCTCGTAAACCCACGCTGGTTTTGTTTTCAAGTATTTGAAAAGCTGACAGGATGGCACAGTACAATGGAAAGTTCAAGCTGATTTCCTAGGTGTCGGGGAAAGGTGTGCAAGAAAACTCATCCACCTTGTAAAAAGTTTTCAGGGCCCCCGTAACTCTAGGAAATGTGCTTGTCCTGCGGTTGCATTTGTTTTTCAGATGATTTGCAAAACATAATTCTCCAAGCAGCTCTCTCAGGGAAGATGCAGTAGGTACAACCACACAGTGAGCTTGAGCTCTTATGGACTGGAAGACCTAGAGATGAATGGTGTCCATCCATACGCGTAGCTCCCTGACCTTCAGAGCGTCTGTTCAAACATCTGCAGCAATCAGATTAAGAATATGAACAGTATGCAGTAAAATAATATATTTATTTTCTGTATCTTAGCTTCCTATCCAACATTCTGCTTTCCTAAATACTTTTCCAGATGTAATTAAGATATCCTAGCTCAGGTAAGCGCAGCTTTGAATCTCAAGGGTAGTCACGGTAAGGTGATGTAAACATATGCATTATAATACAAGTTGAGATGACGTAAACATATGCATTATAACACAAGTTATTTGAGATGTTTTTGAATTCCATTTAATTATTTTACAATATTACCCAAAATATGCTTTTTGTTTTTGTTTGTTTCTACTGGTGTCTAATATCCACACTGAAATTCATCATAATACGCACTGCTTAGTATTCAAATATGTTTGGTCTCAAATGAAATTTCAATAAAAGCAGTTATGTTATAATGTTTCAAATATGTCTCAAAAAATGTAACTTGATAATTCAGAATCTCTTACATTTTATCCAGGATAGACTTGTGCCATGTGCTACCTAAAGCTGCAGGAGAAATTGGTTGTGATTCAAGCAATTTTTATTAGTTATACTAAAAGCTTTAATTTTCCTGTCTTTTCTTGGCAGTAACTCTCAATGCATCATTTTATAGCCACAAACCTGAGAAGATTCTTGATGAATGCTCAGTTCAGAACTTGGAAAAGCTAACAAGTCACTCAGTAGACTTAGTGAGTGGGCCTAATTTCTCAGGAAATTTAGCATCAGACAATCTTCATGCCATCTATATCACTTGTAATGTCTGAGCACCTTCCACTGAGTACATTAAGCAAAATGACTAGCATATCTCATATGCGGTTCATGGTGCAGATATAAACTGTGCATTAAGGAAGAGTTAATAAAAGGAAAATTAAAGCAATTGGAAACTTTCTCTGTCTTCATGCAGTCCTAAACTATTCCTCCTCCTCCTCCTGCTATATGATTTTGGTCTGTGGTTTTGGAGGTTTTTGGAGGATTTTTTTGGTGGATATAAACGCCTAAGACAATGTCACACTTAAATTAAAGACATCATTCTTCTAATGCTTTAGAATTAAATTGCCAATTTCTTGTAAATGCCATTTACCTGACAGGTTTCTTTGTCCCTGAAAAGAAGTACTACCTCTGTGGCTGCTAAGGCTGCTAAGAACTGGTTTCAGAAGGACTTTGTGTGCAAAAGAGGAGGGAATGCCACCTTGCTTAGTGAGGATTCTTTTTTTTAAACCCCCGTGAATGTCCCAGTGGCTGTGTGTGTGACAGGGATGCAATACTATTCGTGTGCTCTGCTTCCTTCAGAACACTCCAGCTCATGCTCCAGCTGTGCCAGCGAGTTCAGGAGCCAGCAGGACGCTAGCGTTCTTAAGATGCTGGGACCAAGGTTGGTCTGGATTGCAAGGTTGATTACAGAGGTTGTTTGCAGTATTCTGAAAAGTTGTTTAATACGCACTTTTTTTTTTTTTCCAGAAGAACAAGCTGATGATCTGCTTTGCATTTTCAGACCACACGACTTCAGTCCGGGTGCTGACTGACTTGAGGAGTGACAGCCAAGCTCCTTCTGATGGCTTGAGTCTTGAGGCCCCTTGTGCCTGCTAACCCCATTGCCTTCTTCTACTCAGTCACTTGGAAACAGAGCTCTTGTACTCCTCAAATTGTAACATGAGATATTTATTTTCACTGTGTGTTTAGACATCTTCTGCTGTTTACAAATACCCTCTTCCAGAGCCAGCAAGGGCAGTTGAAGATATTGCTGCCTCCAGCTTATTATCTTAGCCCTTTGCCAAAGACTACTGACCCCATTGATCTAAAGATAGAGTAACTCATACTGTCCTCATTAAGAAAAGTCAGTTAATTACTGTGCATATATGGGCTCAGCTAATCTGATTCAGGTGAAAGCAGGCGAGATAAGGGGTTTATTTGAAATTGGTGTGCCAGAAGAAGTGATGCCTGTGCCTGGTGGAAGAGGCACGTTGGGGCACGCTGTCAGCCAGCACTGGCGCTTGCATGGTGGCTTGGTCCAAGGGTCCAGCAAAGACAGACACAGCAGGGGAAACAGTACCAGGGTGATGGGCAGTGCCAGCAGTGGGTTGAGGGAACACCTGTTTTTTTAGCAGTTTAGATGCTGATCCATCAGTATAGTGGATTTATTTTTATTTTAGTTCTTGTCTCAAATATTTTCTGGCTCACCCATGTTTCCAAAGAGCATTTGCAATAGAGAATGATGAATGTCCTAGCCAAGCAACACAAAAATGTTTTTCTTTCTCTTCCGTCTTGCGATGTTAGAGCTTTGAAGCAGTGCTACCAATTACAAAAACAGGTGATTAAACGTGACGTAGTAAAATGTCCGTATTCATGGTTTGCCATCCATTCTTTTTTGCAGCTTGATTACTTGTTCGAAGTGTTTGTGTTCCTCTTGGTAAAGTTTTGCTCTGTTCAGTGCTGTCAAACTGGAGTAACTTTGATGACAGCAGCATTCCCTTAAACTCGCTGTAGCTAACACTGATTCAGCTAAAGCACTTTTGCTGTGTTACAAAGCACTCTGCAAAGAGCTTCTACAGCGTGCCGTGTGCTCTCCTGCACAGGGCAAACTGTGGCCTCATTCCAATTTCTAATGATCGCTTACTAGTCTGCAAGTGTAATTTGTTATAGTTGGAATTTTTGATCTGTTGCTAGAAAAGCTGTCTAACCAAAGAAAGCGTGCAGTTTGGAATGATCTTAATGCCAAAATATAACAGCCACTTCAGAAAGTGATCTCCTTGCTCCATGCCTGGAGACATTTGGAAAAGACACTTCTAGGAAAAGAGGAAATATTGAGGTAAAGAAAGTATGGGAGGAGGATGAAAAAGAAAGAAAATCAAGAAAAAGACAAATACACCTACCTGAGTGCTTCTCTCCTCTTTTTTTATGCCTAGGTCAAACTTATCTAAGTCACAAACAGTCACCTCTTATCAGAGAGGTCTAGACCCCCTCTGTTCCCTTCTGCAACGTCCTTGTCATTAGATGAGGAGACTCCACAAATGCAGGGGCTGATTGTGGATACACCATGTTCTTGCGAGGTGGTGATGGGATTATCTGGCATGAGAGCAGACACATAAATACCGCTACATAGCACAGGCAGATCTGGCAGCTTCTGATGCGGTGGTAGGACTGGTAGTGTTCTTTACAGCCATGTTCAGTACTGCTCTTTGCTCAGTCATACCCAGCTTTTGGCTTATCTAAATAGATCTCTGTCTTGAAGCAGTTATGCAGCTGCTTTGTACTGTTCCCCTACCCAAGCTGCAGGAAACAATGACTTCCTCTGAGACCAGGCTGAAGCAGGAAACCATGAATTTCTCCTTCCCTCCTCTCCTGCCCCCCTACTTACCAGTTTAGCTCAGAGGTATTGTATATATAAGGTAAGAAAGTCAATTTTTAGTGCAAGCCTGGGAGGACAGGCTGCCAGTCCCAGAGATGGAGGCTGTGACCAATGCAGTTGCAGTAACAGAGTTAGGGAGATCAACATCTTGCTGGAGAGCTGTTGGAAAATCGGTGGAGCAATGGCCAGGTGGGTCCTGCATCAACCATACAGGACTTGCACCACCTCTGGAGCCAATTTACCTTAACTGGCAGGAACTTTAGGTTTTGATGGTAGGACTCAAAACTGTAGATCATGCTGGATATTCAGCCTCACACACATGAGCATGAGAGTGATTTATTTGACAGATATCCAGGATTTTGAGATCAACAGTTCATTTCCTGTTGAGGTCCCTCTGGCATATCAGGTTGGCAGAATCAGGTTGGTGCTTAGGGCAGTTCCCTTTCTGCCCAGTGCAGTGTTGAAGCAGGATGGCAATACAAAGGCTGGTTCTGTCACTCTTTTACAGTCTCTTTCCATCTTGCAGCTGCTTATTCCTGCCCCGAATGCTCACACATGTATGGGGTGAGTTGGTTCACATTGGTGACCTGTTAGAAAACAGCACACCTCCAAAGGTAATTTTAGATCAGTGAGCTGAACTGGCTGACTTTAGCATCAAGCAATGCCTGGAGTCTGAACAAGGAAGGATACTGAAAAGTTCAGCTTATGGTGGTGGTTGGAAATCAGAAGTACTCCTTTTCCTTATACAATATTGCATCCTCAGCATGTTTGAAAATTCAACCTTCAGCGTTTAGTTAAATGCAAATGTATTGTTTGGTGTTGGTTTATTTGATGCACTGGAAGTCAGCGTACTTTTATTATGAAACAAACGTGTCATGGCTTATTGTATTTATTGGTAACGTAGTCAGAAATTCTAAGTTTCCAAAGTTTGGAGTTGAGTTTTTAGGTATACAATTGGAGTGATTCAAAGCTTAACATTATAATGGACAAATAAATAGCATTTACATTTTCTTTTTCCTTCCACCCTTCCTTGTCTTTTTTTTTTCTTCTTTCTTCCTTTTCCTTTTTTTTTTTCCTTTGTACAACTGCATTTTTTTTCTCACTTGTTACATGAGTGCACCACTCTTGCAAATTCCCATCTAGTAGCCCTGAAGATGATGGCTCCTCACTCTAGACAGCCTGCAAATTTCTGTTACACACAGTCTTTGTGCACATCTGTCTTGTTCTAGAAGGACGACTTTAGGTGAAGTTGTCATTTTCTTACGATCAGTAAGATCTTCGCCTGTATGTCTTCAAGCTCTTTTCTAGGTTAGCTCAGTTGCTGACCCCAGCATAGTGGCGAGCTCTAAGATACCTGTTCACTGGAATCCAGACTGAAACAACTGCACTGCTGTCTAGCAGCGGTTAGATCAGGAAGATCAAAACCACATGGTGGGGGAAAATAGGTTCCATGATTATTAATCCTCACTCAACGGGGACAGAAGTTTAGGACTTCAAACTTCCTTCAATTTACACTGACCCTCATCTAATGTCAGTGGAAAGTTTACATGGAAACCAAAGTAGAAGACATCCTCTCTGCAGCATTTGTTTTTCAATTCATTTGTACTCATAACATATTCTATTCATCCTTGACATATAATAAAGCATCTCTGAACTCATTACTGCACAATTGCTTGATTTCAGTTCAATGAAATATTACAGCTTTTATTATCATCTAGTAATTACCTTTCCTCATCTACAAACATAAACCCTGTGTCAAAGATCTTGTTCACATCTATTTTACACTGATTATAAAATTTTAAATGATGCTTAGATTATCCAGTTTTGAGAACAAACTTTTACCATAATCCTTTGTCTACATATTTCACCCCATGCTGTTGTCCCTATGGGACTTTAATGTGGATCCAGATAAAATTTGCTATATTTGTAACAGCAAGTAAACCGTGTTTCATCTCCTCGATTCAGAAGTTATGGTGCAATGAAACATAGCTGAACAAGTGGTCCTGAGTAAATGAGGTACTTCAAATTTTCCACTCCTACAGACTTTGACTTGTGTTCTGATTTTGGATTTGGTGTTATGCATTTGGAGATACTATCAAAGTTCCTACAGACATTTGCTGCTCTTGGAAAACTTACATGATTCTGCATAACTGTGTGTCTGCTCAGTCTGTATGCAAAGAAAGGACTATGACTGGAATATCAGGAATCTTGTAGGTCAGCATTAAAGGGCAATTATCAGGGTTACCAGAAGCAGTATATATTGCCTATTTATGCTACGTGTAGCTTTTTAGTAATGCACCATAATAAGGTCTGACACCTCCACAGTTCTTAAATAGCACTGAGCACCTATATCACAGCAGAGTTCCATATAGTCAGATCCCAGCACAAATGTTAAAACAAAGAACCTTTGAAGAGGTTGAGTGGTGATGAGATTACATGAAGAAGTGACTTTAGAGCAAACATAGTTTGTAGTCCTCTGTCCATAAATGTAAACATTTTAAATAAAGGTTGTATAAAGCTTACTTTATTTGAAAACTAAGTTTTGCTTAATGCATGACTTAAATACACATTTTTTTGGTTTAAAAACATATACTTCTAAAATGTTTCCTCCAACAAACTAATAACATACCAACAGCTTTAATATCACACCAACAGCTAAAATACAGCTAAGCTCCTGTCCAGTTTAGTTAGTATGAGGTAACATTGCTAATACACTTACTAAGATTGAATACAACCCCTTCGGTGGTGCAAGTTTCCTACTGCAGGCTCATATGAGAACTGCAAAGAAAGGTATTCAAATATAATAATAATTATTCAAATTAAAGTGTAAAGATATTGTTTTTTGTTTTGTTTTCATTTGATAGGAAACAAATTCTAGGAATGGACAGAAAACACAGGGAGGAGTTATTTTCTCCTAATTGCAATGCACTGGACTTTTTTAGTCAAGCCAATCAATCTGAATCACTGATGTTTGAAAAATTGGCTTTAGAGAGAGCAAAGAGAGGGGGGGAAATCTACAATATGGCAATTACAACAATTCTAGAAGAAGAAAAAAAAGGTTCAAAAGGAAAGAATGGTTTCCCAAACTCATTGTTCAAGAATATGAACCTAAGTTAGTAGGTGCAAAGATAAACATTTCAAAGGAGGAAACAGACGGGGATTCTGCCTGCTGTGGAGCTGGTAATTTAGATGTTGGAGCTGAAGAAAGCTTAAAAGAAACAGAGGGTCATTGTGCCTGGAATGCAAGGGAATTAGCAACAAGAAACGCAGCAGACCGGCTGGGAAGAAGTCTCCGAAACTCCTCCAGTGCTGCTCAGTGCAGCGCTGGTGCAACTCAAAACTACGCGTCAAAACCTACAAATAGGCTTTGAAAATGCTGAGCAGGAACAGCTAATTGCCCAAAAAAAAAAAAAAAAAAAAGGAGAAGAAAGGTTCACTGCAAAACTGCCCAGTTAAAGCAGGGTCAAAGGACAAGCTTTGAAAAAGATCTCAAGCTTCAAGGCTGAAAACAAGACTTACGTGAAAAATCAGGAAACTTAAGAAGATTTAATGAAGAGTTGCTCCAGGCAAAAGGAGAAACTATTAATTTAAATCCAAAGAGCAAAAGATTTACAACAAGACTCCGAGTAAAGTTAAAGCAGCAACGTGAGCTCGGAAATAAGACTCGCATAGAAAAGGCGAAAACACAGGAAAATAAGGAGCGAGTTGGAAGTCGTTACGAGCAAACTAAAAGTCGCAAAGGTCCCGCATGCTTGGAACGCTAAAGCCTTAGAACTGCTTGGGAAACGTCTGCCGGCCCCGCCGCGGGGCGATGCGCTCGGTGCCTCCGGGGTAAATATCTTCGGAAGCGAGCAGCTGGAAGGGACCCCGCAGGGGCAGCAGCCACCGGGGCCGCGCCGCTCACGGCCCCGCCGAGGTGGCGGCCCCGCAGTGCCGCGGCCGCCCGGCAGGGGGCGCTGGGGGCGCGGAGCGGGGCCGGGCCGAGCCGAGCAAAGCAGCCGGGCCCCGGGGCCCCAGCTCCGAGGGGTTTTTGTGCCATAAACTCAGGGGCTGCGTCTTCTAAGGAAGGGGCGTAGAAGCCGGCCATTTGTCTCCTTAAGGTGCTCTCTGCAGCACGGCCTCGGTTGTTTAGGAAAAGATTTTAGAAGTCCGCTCGTTCGAAAAGTCTCTTGTAAGACCCTGCGGGTTTAGCAGCGAGTTAAGCAGCAAGCTGCTCCTGTAAAAACCACCACGAGCACCCTACAGCCTACTGCTAGGCTCGTCCAAGACGGGGGGGAAAGTTCAGTTGCTGGCTGCCCTCACGTCCAGCAGTTTGTGCATCCCCTGTGTGCACCTGGGCGTCAAATGGAGATGCGAGGTTTTCGCAGCTTCCCTCCCCAGGCCCTTGCTCTCCCAGGGCTGAGAGCACCAGCGGGACAGCCGGGGAAGCAGAGGGCTTGGGGGCTCACTCCCTGTAACCACCCCAAGTTTAATCATCAGGGAATGCCTGAACCGCCCATGCTTCCCCAGGCCTTGCGCTCTGTGAGGAGGTGGGTGCTTTAAAACCCGCCAGGGCACCCCGAGCCCCAGCAATTCATATTTACATGGGTAGGGGGGGGCAACGAGGGGTGGGATACATTTAAAAATTACTCAGTTCAAAGGTATTGGCTAGTCTTTGCCTGTCTGTCAGATCTGAGTGAGTGGATTTTCATGGAGGAATTTCATGGAAATTAAATCTCTACTGGAGCGATCCATTCAACTCCTAAAGCTTCAGCCCAGTTTTGTATCCTGGCTGAATACCCTGCTGAATAGCTTGGTGGGGATGCAAAAAGCCACCTTAAACTAGGGATTTTTTTTCTGCTAAATTGACTTCAAAGTAGTAATTAAACAATAGCTAGCTTAAAGAAAATCAAGTTATAAGAAGCTACAGGACCAAACTACGTTATAAGTTGAGGGTATGTTTTAGGGGAGGGGGGCGGGGTGTGTGATGTTCAGACTTGCAGAGCGACTGGGAAGAGTCAAACTGAGAGAACCAAAAATGGGTACAAGAAAGTAAAATGAATCGCACATATTCAAACATTTTTTTCCAGCTGTACTACGGTCAAGTCCAGAACTGAGTAAATGGCTGCAGAAGGAGACTGCAGAATGGTTTGGGATACTCTAAGCAAAAGCATCCAGTTCAGATGCCAAAGCAGCTTTTTTTGGCCTTTGTCCTGTCTTGTGTTTGAGGCTCGTCTTCCCCATGCTGCTCTGCACAGAGCTGAGTGCCGCACTGCTCAGTATTCATCACTTCTTTTGTAAAGCAAAACTGTTTGTGGCCAAGAGCATCCTTGCAGCCAGTCTTCTCCCTTTTCGTCTGCCTCCCAAAAACGCAGTCCCAACTGCAGTCATGCCTGTGTATTGTGTTGATGATTTAGAAGCACATTTGACTTGAAGCTAAAACAAATGGAAACTAATCTTCTCTCTGACTTCTTTGGTAAATACCGCCGAATTCTCTCTTCCCTCTGCACTGAAACTATTTAACTTGCCTCCTTTGCTTGGCCATTTACTCATTTCAGTCCTTGGGGTCCTTGTTACCACATGCAGAATTTTTCCTGTGCTTTATGTTCTTCCATCATGCCTGTTCTGGAAGGAGAAACCTGCAAGACTGTAACCTAATTTCATTTTAAACCTCTTTGGAGTGATTGATTTGAGGGCTTTCCTTGGTTGCTTAAATGCTTTTGTGGCTTTATTTCCAGCTATGTAGAGGTTGTCACCGAATTAGCTAACAGAAAAAAGGTGAGATAAACACATATTTGGCACTACCACAGCTGCTAGATTTTTAGTGTTTACAGTAAAGCATACTATTTTAAAGTGAAATGTCCGATATTGCACTTAAATCTAATAAACATGGGTTTTTCATACTTCCAGGGAATTTTTGATAATCCGTGGTCAGGTTCAGTCCCTGGAAGGATGGCAGTGTGCATTAGCAGAGAATCTGATCCATGGGTCATTAAAATAGTGTCCATCTTTGAGTTGTGTCAAATGACACCATGTTAAATGGCACTTGAGATAATGACTTTATAGTCTTACTAACACTTACTGCAGTCCTTAGGCTAGACTATCAAATATTCCCAGTGTCCCAGCTGTCATACTGTTACTGCGATAGTTACTGCTAGAAGAAAGCTCATAAAATATAATATGCGATTGTTACATTGCTTTTCAACTGTCACCGTTTATTTGCACTGAGAATTGCCTTTCATTTTTTTAAACCTGAATTTAATAGCTTGCTGAGAACTACAGCATAGCATCCCTATGAAATGATAAACTAAAAACTGGCCAAAACTGTTTGATGGCAACTGTAAAATCCTGGTGAGATTTAGCCCCCCCACAGACACTCTCATTGTTACAGGCCTTTGCTATACCTCTGTCAGAAGGCTGGTTCCTGCCACGCAGTAGTTCATGTGATAATTAAGTTTTATCCTAAGATGATACAAGAATACGAAGGCAACGCATTAGCGTTTGACAACTCTTCCTAAGTACTGAAATGGGAAAGCACTTTGGACAATACTTAGGTGCTTCCATCCTGTTGGCCGTGTGTTTAATGGCAATACATAATGACTGTTCAGTAGTGCTAGTGTAATTCATAGAAAGTTCACAATTTCAGTTCAGAAAACCATACATGCTGCAATAAAACACAATAGCAGAGCATGTGTTTTGTTTACTGCTTTTCTGTCTAGCTGTTACGCATCATTCAAACAGACAATGTTGCTGGAGTGTAAAGTAACTGAGAGCTCTGCAGGGTGATTTATTATCAGCTAAGCTCGAGGCCAGCAGCGTCTGTGACAAGATCTGGCAACAAGTCAGTCACATCTCATTGTTGTGTGGGATACTAGCGCGTTGATCACTGATACTTTCTGAATAATCAGGCATCTCATCTTTCTCCAGGGGAGAGCTTCGGGATCTCAGAATGCTACCTTGTATGGCCAGGTGGGTTTCCAAGCAATAGACTGTCCTGGTTTGTAAACCAAAATTTTCTTACTGCACTTCAAATAATAGCCTGAAAAAGTGCCCTCCTGCAGTCGTGTCACACCCAGCTAGGACCGGCTGCCGGTGAGAGAGAGTTCCCTCCCGGCAGCACGTTCATCTTTCCCTGGCTCTGGCAGTAGTGCTGTTCTGAAATGAGACAGATCAGGTTGCTGATCTGGTTGAAAACTAAAAACTACCCCTCCCTCCCCTCTAGTTAATAAAGACACAGGTGATGGTGCAACTGCACTTCCTCTGGCAGTCAGAAGGACGTAAATTCTTTGTAGGAAAGGACATTAACGATGCACGTGCAAGAGTCATCTGCCCGACCTTACACACAGTGTATCTACCTCTTTTGACCGAGCTTGACGGAAACTGTGGACTGTTCTCTGACTGTCATAACTCTGAATGTCATTCTAACACCCATATTTTACATAAATTTTGCAGTTTTACTTGCCTAGTGCCGCTATTCCCAGAAGACAATCTTGAAAGCTGTTGCTGGTACTCACAAGCCAGTGCTTCCAGTTACCAGATGAACAGCGATTCCTAATGTGGAGACAAAATTATCAATACTTAAAATTTGAGAGGTCTAGGTAACAAGCCTATGCTAACCAAAAGAACATTCCTTTCAACCAGAAGCTAACAGTCTGTAACTGTCTCTAACTCCCCACCTCTGAGCCAAGGTAACACTGGGTGTCCCACTGCTATAGACTCCACCAAGAGCCATCTCTCCATATGGTCACGCTATTTACTGTTTGATTCCTTCTTGGAATTGTGGCAGCTAGCAAGTTCCTTAAGGAGTCCATCCCCAGGATCCCTAGCAGGGATGGATATCTGACTTTGTTAACATTGTTTTTTCTCAACTTATTTTTTTTTTTCCCTCCTGAAACAATATACAGGCTGTCTCTCTGCAATCACGTGGCAGACGACAGGGGAGCAGAGGGGAGGCTGCTGCCTGAATGTTCTTTCACTAGGATCACAGTTGATGATGCTTCTGCCTGACCTGTCCTGAACGGTACCTGCGTTACTAAATGCTTGGAGTCACCAGATCTCTGACACCAAGAGGTGAACTGTGTTTGTCCAGAAAGTTTTGGAACTTGTGGCCTGTTATCTTTATTGTCCAGCTGTAGAGAACATATTCTAGACAGTTCTAGCACTTCAAAAAACACTAGAGCATGTTAAATCCATATCTGCGAAATCCCTCTCTAGATGGGAAACTGAAGTCTACAATCTAAGATTTGTTTATTTATTTTTAGGAAGTGATGATGGTTTTAACAATATATTGAATACAAAATAAGGAGAAGATATTTTCCGTCAGCCACAGATGGCTTGAAACAATAGCTCTGACAATAGCTCCAAGATTCATCCAGTGAACTTTGCCGGTGTAACTCATAAACTTAAAGATGGTTATTTAAATTAGAGTATCATTAGCTATTTCAATGTTAGCGTGTTTTTCGCATTAAAAAAAAAATCTAGTTAAAATACTAGAACATAAGTGGTTCTAATGTCTTTCACTGATCATTACATTTATCTTACCTCTAGCCTCAACAGCTTGTATGTTCCAGTTACTGATTGTAACCACAAACATCTGTTGTGTATTTAAAATAAGAGTGCAGTCTGAATTAACTACACCATAAATCAAAACAAGTATGATTTGTATTAATCCTCTTCAGATGTATTTTGTTTGAAATTGTTCTATTACTTTTGGAAATAAAATCATACAAAATCCAGTGTTCTAGATATTAGAACTGAAGTCCACCTTGCTAAGCCACATGCAGGATATTTATGTTTAATGCAGTCCTCTCCTCAAAAAGAAGAATCTGAACGATGATTTATTGTTTGATTTATTATTTCACACTTCATAAATGATGTAAAACCTTTACTACTTGATGGCATTTTATCTTTTTAGTTGTAACATGACTGACTGGTAATGCTCATCTCCTTTTTAGAATCAGTTTGTGAATTCTACGGGAGCAGGAACAACTTAGTTGTTTGTAAAATCCACAAGGCACCGTAACACAGGTAAGAAATCTGGTAGTTAGTATGTAAAAATATTTTCTCTTAAATACTTGTATAATGTAGCAGGTAGAGGCCCTAGAAAATATCGGGATGCTATTATAACAGGCACTGTACAAACACATAGAAAGAAACCACTCCGGCTCTTAAGCCTTTGCTGTCTGTATGGACAAGACGGAGAGAAGCAGGGAGATGAAGGGACATTCTTCTTGAAGAGATGTTTGGCAGTGACTTGCAGCATGCGATTCCAAATATGGGTACGATACTATGTGAAACCTCAAGATACGTAATGTTTTATTGATCCCCACAAGGACAGACCTGGACTTAGGTCAGTAGAAAGCCCCTGTTTATGTCTGAAGAGAGCACTTGCCACTGTTTTGTCCTAGAATCACCAGAGAGCAGAACAAACGTGGCACAGAGAAAACACATATACGGAGGTGACTGAACACAAAAATAGCATCCTTATGGATACACGCTGTGGTGCACAGACCTCTAATACCTCTTAGAGCTAACATGCTGCTGTATGGGAGTGTTGTGTAAAGCTGTGTGCTTTTAACTCAATTAATATAAATTGAGTAAGAAACCCCTATATTTTGTAATCCTGGAAGATGACAGAGCTAGTTCAGGATTGTGGGCACACTACCTTACACCTATCTTTACACTAAAATAATGAGTGGTAATACGGTTAAGGCTTCAGTCACTATTGGCAACATTTGTTCTTTTGAAGGGCATTTATGGGGGCTTATTTTGTTTCATTTTAAGTTTAAAGCCTGGAACCTTTGTGGCTGCTTAGAGGATCAGAGATTATAAGACTAACAACCTTGAAAAACAAACAAGGAAGCAAAAAAAAAAAGCAAATGCAATGAAGTATCTAAGACATATCGGGGAAGACTTATTCCAGAGTTTAAAACTGAGCTGCTGTTTTATAGTAAAAGCACAGAGGAGACTTGTCTGTGGTGTTTTGGGGTAGATCTCAAAGCTCGTTAGACACCAGTTCCTTTAGCACAGGTCTTTGAAGTCCATATTTGGCTACCAACTAGGGTGTATGGTCAACATTACTCATCATTTCTAAATTATATTTTAATATCCTTTAATTGAAGAACTTTTTTTTTCTTTTTTTTTTTTTTTTTATTCCTAGTAAACTAGAAATGGTGGTGTCTGCAGGATGGCTAAGCAATTCAGTATTCTCTTTTACCAGGACATCTTCCATTCATTATCTTTATGCTTTATTTTGATTTCTCTCCTGAATCCTTGCAGTCATTTTTTGTGGATCTGCTAAAGCAAAGCTGGCAGTGCTTGTCTTGAAATCTTGTCCTGTAAACACACTGCCTTTGTAATAAGGTTTAAACCACTGTCCAAGTACAAAGAATATGAGGGTTATTTGGAAAAGTGGCTGGGGTTTTGGTTGAACTCCTGGAAGCCGTGAGCGTTGAAGAGATGATATGGGTCTCACCTTGTTTTATTTTCATTACACCTTGTACATAAAGCCAGATGCAGAAAGAGGTAAGATTTGACTTACTGCACTTGTTTGGACTATACTTAAATCACGGAGCAGAAATACAGCAGCTCAAGACGTTTTTTTAGAGGATTCATCATGTCTCTAAAACGACTTTTCTAAAATAGCTCCCTCTGGTATATTCTTACAGAGCTCATACAATGTTTGGGTTTTGTTTTAATCAGGCGCTGCTCTGTGGGAAATAAATGAGGTTTTATTTCCCATCATTTTAACTAAAAAAATTAGCTGCACACACTGAAGTCACTGTGAAATGTACTCCACTACAGCTGGGCTATAGAAAATCGAAAAAACTGATCATGTCTTTGATGAAAGATGAATGGTTTCTATATAAGTCTGAGGTCTATAAAGCAACTGGATTAATGCTGTATCTGTGAACAAATGACAAGCTCTGTTTTGTAATTTCGGTCTTTTTAGATTCTTGATTATGACATTTCTTGTTCTCTTGAAATGGAAGAAAGTAAATAATTGAGTTTGTGGGTGATGAGCTTGCCAAACACAAGGCAGTAAGAAGTTCTATAAGCTCCTGTAGTGGTTAATGCCTGCTGGGCTCCTTGCCAGCACGGTCAAAATATTTTAACATAAAGTTAGAATCTCCTTATGCTGTCATTTGGCCACTGCAATCGACTGGCTGGCAATAACCTGGCATTAGTAATTACAAACACAACTGCAATACTGCTACACGTGACCATTATTCATGGAATCTCTGGCTGTAAAAAATCATGATGATAAAACATTAAGTCAGCTGGATACGCGGTTTCTAAAACTCATTAATTCATTTGCCTTGCTGAGCCTCTCAGTGAAACTAAGTATGTCAGAATTCAGTATTCATGTGAGGTACAGCATCCCTAGAGTGCTCTTAAATGCTGTGCTATAAGAGAATAAAGCAACTGGCTATGTTAATTTTAAGTCCCTTCAGAAAGAGAAGAAAATAGACTAGTGCTTGGAAAACCAGAAATAACATTTGACTAAACATCTTTATCTGAGAATGCCCACAAAATAGAGCCTTTTCCTCCCTCAGGCACGCCACACCTTTGGTTCTCAGCCTTTTACTGGAGCACGAAATCAGTATGGTCCTCCACAGAAAGCTTTTCTACCTAGCTCTGCAGGTGCCGGAGCTATACAGCAACATGCTGCATTGCATATATTGCAACAGGAGCCAAATCAAACCACGATCACAGTTATCTTTATTGTATGTATTTTTAAATTTTGCCCTCTAAAACTCCTTCACTCAAAGAAAGGCAAAAAACAATGCCAGAGGGAAACAAAAACAATTGGCCTGGGAAGGAAGTACTCACTGAAAAAATGTCTTTTCAGCCAAAAAAAAAAAACAATTGTCTTTTTTTTTCTTCCCCCAATAGCTGATTTTCAATAAACATTCATTGAAAAGTAAAAAACAAAGAACACCAAGGAGAGAAGAAAGCTTTTCCTCAAGACCTGCAGTGTCTCTGTTTTCTGGAACTCAATGAAGAGACAACTCCTTATTAATAAAGTGCAAAATAGTGAGAACAAAATAACAAGATGGCAGAATAGTTTCTGTAGCGATAGCAGCGTAAATCTTCTACGTATAGTGAAGTAAAATGGCAGTACCGTGAATATTTAAATGTGTGTCCGTATTTGGGTCTCTCACCAAGTGTGATGCTCATTGGGTCAACGCATTCAATATGACGATCGATTCATGGGGACAAAAAGTACCATTTTTGTTACTTATTCCATTTGGGAAAACAGGTAATCTCCTGCAATCTGATTCTTGCCTCATATTTTTCTATTTAATTATTATAACAACTATTAGCTCTTTAAAAACCAAAACTAGAAAACTTTAAATATTTTAGCAACAGTAAAAGTGTGTTATCGGATTGATTTATTCTTACACAAGGATATTCTTGGAGCAGCTGCAACTTTTCCACTAACACTCAGCACAATATCGGTGTTTTAAGACCACTACTCTGAAAGCACAACAAATCATATTGGAGAGGCAGTTTTGCTGATACAACCACCCACAATTTTTTTTTTCCACATAAAAGTTACCATTACCACAAATTACGGTTCTCTGTGCTGTTGTGTAAGGTGTACCTGTATACAGTGTGTTATGCTGCAGCACGCACTTACAGCTCAGCTCTTTTAACTACTGGTGACGTTTTTTTCACCTCACACCAGCTCAAAGCCAAGCCCCGCTTTCTGCAAGCACGCTGCACGACTGGCTGCCAAAGCTGTGAGTTTGTCCGACGTGAGCGGCTGGAGGCGCCCACCTGATGCTTTCGGCCCATCTTCCCCCAGGTCCTGCGAGCAGGCACAGACCCGAGAGGGGCCGCTGGGGACGGAGCGTTACCTCACGGCGCCCCTACCGTGGGCTATGACTAAAAAGTGGGGCAGAGGGCGGGATTCGAGCCAGTGTAGGGCCAGCCAGGGCCCGCTAACCCCTCAGCGGCACCCTCGCAGCCCCGAACCGGCGCCGACCGCCGGCCCCACGGCCCCTCCGCCTCAGCCTCCTCAGAACACCACCCCCCCCCCCCCAGTCGGCCGTGCGCATGCGCCATCCCCCGCGCGCGCTGCCGCCCCGCCGCTCTGCGCACGCGCCAGCCTCTTGCCGCGCGCCCGCGGCGCCCCTCCACCGCCCAACGGCTGCGGGTGAGCTCTGCGCAGGCGCGGAGCGCCCCGCCCCCCTGCCGCCCTGCCGGCTCGTTCGGCCCCGGGCCCGGCGCAGTGAGCGGGCCGCGGGAGGAAGCGGGGAGGGGGGGGGGAAGGGAGAGCGGGCGCGCGGCGCCGCGCGTGCGCAGGAGGCCCGGCGGAGCCGGCGTGCTCCCGCCTCGCGCGCCAATCGGGCGCCGCCCCGCAGCGTCGCGCCGTCTCAGCCCCAGCGCGCCGTGCGTGCGTGCGTGCGTCCTCCCGCTCGTGCGTGCGTGCGTGCGTGCGTGCTTGCGCTCGGCGGCGGCGGCGGCGGCGCAGCGTCCCCTGCCCCGAATGAAAGGGCCGGTCCCGGCCAGGCAGCGGCCCTGAGCGACCGGCGGCCGTGGGGGGCGGGCCGCGCCCAGCCGCTCCTCTCCCCGCCGCTCCTCTCCCCGCCGCCACACCCGCCGCACGGGTGAGTGCCTGACTGACTGAGGGACCGACTGAGGGACCGAGCGCCCGCCCGCCTTCCTGCCCACCCTGCCGCCGCTTTGCCGCGCTCCCGGGGCAGGCGCGGCGCCCCCCGGTCCGCCTCGCCTTGCCCTGCCCTGCCCGGCCCGGCCCAGCCTGGCCGGGCCCCAGCCGCCCGCCCGCCCCCGCGGGGTCCCGCCGCTGCCCCTTCCCGGGGGCGTTCCCCCCCCCCCCCCCCCGCCCCGGGCGGCAGCCCCCTGGCCCGGCCCCGCGCCCTCCTTCCCCGGGATCCGCGCCCCCCCACCCCCGGGCCGCGCGTCCCGTTTCCCTCAAATTTGGGGGAGGAAAGGCGGGGGGCGCCCCCCTCCCCGAGGGCCAGGTCCCGCCGAGCCCCCCTCTCCCCCGGCAGGTCCCCGGCCGCAGGGCAGCTCTCCCCGCCCCCCCCGCCCCGGGGCAACGGGGCCGGCGCTGCCCCGAGCGGAGCGGGCCCCCCCGGGAGGCGAGCACCGGCGGTGCCCGGTGGGAGCAGCTCCCGCTCCCCGCACAAACTTCCCCGGAGCTCCCTCGGTGCTGTCTGCCAGGTCTCCTTCCCCCCAGGCTGTCTCTGCGTAACTTTGGGTTCCCCGTTGCCTTAGCGTGCGGGCTTTCCAGCGCTGGGCCTTCCCCGCCCCAACCCCTTTGGTACCCTTTTTTTGAGGAAGTTTGAGGGATAAGTTCTTAGCCTGCTTCTGGCGGTGCCCGTAGGATGCTGTGGGAACGTAACTTTTGCCTAAAGGTTTCCATGGGACTCGCGGCTTTCAGTTCTCAGCTCCAGACGCCTCCAGGATGCCTCCCTCCTCCCCAGGTTCATTCCTGGCTGCAAAATAATGCCCCCAGGGGTGAGCGATTGACCCTAGAAAGTAGAAAGCACTTGAAAGTTTCCTGAACAGAGAATCTGGTATCCAGTGAGCATCTTGCAAAACCCTATGTCAGTGTTTTCTGCAGCTTCTCCTGGCAGACAAAATCTCTTTATCGTGCCTAATGATTTTTTTTAAGCCTATATGTTTCTCTTGTAGGTTTGCATTGGATGCCTGATATTTTTTGACATGCAAATTCAAATCCTAAATATTTTTTTGTGATTTTGTAGTCGTACAGGCCATGCAGCAAAACAGAGTTGATATGAGAAAGTACAGCATCTACCGATTGCTGCCCTTTGTTGGACGTGCAAACGGGGGCTTGATTTCTGAAAAAGTGCAATAGCTCTTGAAGCATATTCAGGCAATAAATAGAAATAAGAATCCAGGTTACTTTCTGTTCTTCGGTATTGAGCAACGTCTCGTACACCGAGAAGCCTCCTCCTTTGCCTGAGCTGTTGAACTTGCACTTTCTTTTATGTTCCAAAACCTGTTGTCTGCAAGAACCCAGTAAAACAATATGCGAGCTGTAAGAGTTTGTGAAACTTGCTTCTTTAAAGATAAAACAAAGATGCTAGTGGGCGAAGCATCGTGTTGAATACATTAAGAAACATGAATGCAAATGAACCAAAATTTTTGAGTGAAAAAATCAGTGAATGGGTTTCTTTTTTTTTTTGGTGATTTTAGAGTAGGTGTAACGTTTCCTTTTTAGACCAAGTCTGTGGACAACATACCTGTATGTAATAATCGATATTCTGTGGTACTTGTCCCATTTTGGTGGAGGTAAAGCATAATCTTCCCAGTCAGTGATTCCATAGTGCACCGCTTTCTGGGAGCCAGCCTACGAAACTTTCTCTGACAAAGCTGACAGCCACGATTTCTGTCAGGAGTACGCTTAAGCACCGTTTAAGTCTTATTCACTAGTTTTTTGTTTTTTTTTTTAAACATAGAAAACAGAAATATTGAGGTGTTTTAAAGTTGCATTATTTTTCACGGTCCTATGAAATGCAGCTTGATGCTTGACAAACTGGATTAGTTGTTCTGGGGTGATTTAACTCAGGAGATGAAAACAGAATTTTGGGTGCTTGCTTTCAGAATTCTTGGTTTATAGTATAGCTGTGTAACGTTTTTATCTTTATCAGGTATTTTTTTAATGGACAAGATGAGTGCATTTTGGCACAAAGGGAGGTAATCCCAGGAGTAGTGTTTTCTGACGTTTATGAAAAATCCCATAAATTAGGGAGAGATCTACAAATAAAACGCTTCTGAAAAATTTCTCATACTCATTTTTTTTCTGCAGTCTTTCTGAAGGTCATGTTAATGTCTAGTGATCCAGAAAATACAAGTGCAAATAATGCAGTATTGTGAAGAAAACTCGTAGATATATTTGTAAAATGCTTTCAGGTTGCTGTAATCTAATGGTGAAAAGAACATGTGTTTCCTTTCTGGCCTATCGTGGTGCTTGTTGGTCTCCTTGTGTTTTGAATATTTTTCAAGTGTTATTTGTAATAGAATAATTATTTAAGAACATAATGTTTGCTAATTAACAAGTAAATCTTAGCATTATTTTTAACTTCACTGTGAGCCTTAAAAATCTAATTTTGCACAAGTACTTGAAGAAGTTTGGCTGTGTCAGGTTGTAGAAGTGCTGTAAAGACGTGTCGTCCCGCGTCTGCTACTCACTGCAAGGCGTGAAGCTGGGGGCAGTTGGTTGCAGTCAGCCCTGCGAAGCTGCTTTATAATCTCGTTTCATGGGAAGTTACTATTCTTATAAATTAAAGATGATGAGAGCAACTTGGAATTTTTAAATTTTGTTTTTTAAGTTATTTCCATCTTCTAAAATGTGAAGTCAAGTGGAAGGATAGCTATTATTTATAGTAGTAATTCTTACTAGAAGAGAAAGTTTCTGTTAGTCAGTAGAACCCGTACATGCGTTCAAGGAAATTTCTCATCTTTCTGCTAGGAACTACTATCGTTGCTGTCAACGTAGCGATAATATAATCCAAATATAAAGTGAAACAGATACAGTCATGTGGGTCTATCAAGTTATTTATATCGAAGCAGAACTTCTTGCATTTTAAATTACTTTAATATATTTCTAACTCATCACTGCATGATTTATGTTGAGCTATTGAATGTGACCTGAAAACAAACATTTTTTTTTTGAGATATTATTTCATCCTCATCTTTTGTAGGTCTTTTTTCTGCTTCCAAGTATTTTTTTTAAGTTTTTAAAAAAATAAAAAACGTTCTGAAGTCTGTGTTTCCTTCCTTCAGAAACCATTCCTTCTTTCTGCTCAAAAAGGGATTACAGAATTGTCTTGTCTGTTTTTTTTCTTTAGAAGAATACAGTATAGTAATTCTTTTGTGTTAACACTTAAGGACTCTCTATTGCCACTGCAAAAGGGTGTGACTAGTTTATCCAGATTGGCACATTTTTTGTGCAAATCAGCAAGATCTGAAATCTATGCATTCTTCCTATGAGTATGCGTCACCAGCTAGTAAACTGCTTTCCAATTATAAAAGAAAGCGAATGAAGCTGTTGATAAAGCAAAGGAATGGATCCAGCACAGGCGCTACCTTTTGATGGATGAATTTTGTAGTAAACGTTGCACGGCAAGCACTTAAAATTCGGTCTCTGGAAATCGATGAAAACGGGAGAATGAGACTCTAAAATGATAGTCTTTTACGAATAGTACGTGCCAACAGAAACTTAATAATAATCCTCTGCTTTCAGTTGTAGAAGTAGCGAGCGATACTTGCGTTACGAGCGTCTGACAGCACTGCGAAGCTGGCAGGTTTGGCTATGCAAATTTCAAAAAAAAAAAGTCGCACATTTTCATGCAGATAGCCATTATAGCATTGTCCAGATGTATGGCAAATCTGCTCTTCTGACTAGTTTTCCCCCCAAAAAAAATACCAAACTAAGCGGCGGCTTTTCCTCTTAAGATGAGAGTGATGTAGACAAAAGCTGAGGAGGAAACCTTTGCTGCAGTTGTGCCGATTCTGACAGTAAGGCTCCAGTCTCCGAAGTAAAAGGTTGCAAACGAGTCTTTTTGAAGAGGACAGTATTTTATTTCTTGAAAGATGTAAAAGCAAATGAACTAATTAATCCCGGGCCAAGAAGCACATACATCTGTTAGGTGTCTTCACTTCTGAACTTGCAGTGCCTGCCTCGGGGGAGTGGAACCGTAATGATGTATTTCAAAGTATGTTGCTGGTAGCATTGTGAGAAGTTTGAGGTTCGTGTTGAATTTAACCTTAAGTTGCTTTTCTTAGATGATGATAACAGCTCTCATGTGGTTACTGAGAACTAGTATGATGCTGCTAATTTAACTACGGGTCTTGAAAAGGTTTCCATTGCAGCCTGTTAGTCACAGATCCTCTAAAATTTTGTCCTTAATGCTGTTTGACTAGCCACAATGTGATCTATGCGATACCTAAAATGGTAACGCTTTATCATCTCATCACTACCCTCCTTGAAGGGTAGGTGCTACACTACTTCGTGAGCTTTTAAACTCAAAACCAGTTCCGGGTGCTAAGCTGGACTCTTGAGTTTTATTTTGGTTCTGTGTTTGTTCAGTGGCATGAATTTTATTGCATGCGCAGGTAGTAAGTATGTTTTCTGCAAACTGCTTTACTGTAATAAATAAATAAAAGAATGGGATTAAAAAGTTGTGGTTACTTTTTCCCCCAGAGTCCTTATGATTGCTGTTCTTGTTATATTTTCCATTTATCTCATCTTCCCCTAAGGTTTTTACATGTCCAGAATTTTATATTGATGTTCAAACTTCTTGCTTAAAGGACTAATTCTGCTTCCTGATACAATTTCATAAAAGTAGCCAACTACTGCCTCTGCTGGGTGCATGTTTGTTTGATTATATTGTAGTAAACTGAGAGGTAGGGCACAAAAATCATTTTCAAACCACCAATATTGTATTTATGAAGCTGTAAGCTAAATTGCCCTTTGCTGATGTTAACATGTTGATTGCACTTTTTTTTCTGTAGCATTGATACGAGTGAAGTGGCATTCTAAGGTCATTTAAAATCATGACAAGCTCGGTTGGACAGAAAAAAGTCTCTTCAAGACAAAGGAAGTGTGGTTTTTGTAGATCTAATAAAGATAATGAATGTGGACAATTATTGATGTCAGAAAACCAGAAGGTGGCAGCACATCACAAATGTATGGTAAGTAATCCATAGGAAAAGGGAAGTGAATGTAGTGATCTAGTGGAAGATGACAAACAAATTTAAAAAGAAAAAATAACCAGCTGTGACATTGGTAAAATGATTAATTGCTCTAATTTGAAATTTTAGTGGTTTTCAAATGGGTAAATGTTTTATATTGTATATATTTTAAAATTAATGTTTGGTTTTATAATTTTAGCTGTTTTCATCTGCACTGGTATCTTCACACACTGATAATGAGAGTCTGGGTGGATTCTCTATTGAGGATATTCAGAAAGAAATAAAAAGAGGCACTAAATTGGTAAGTCTCTGTTTTTAGACCTTGAAAATGAAAGAATACTTCCTTACCTTCTAGAAAGTTTATTGTGAAATTGTTCAGTGTAACATTTTTTGTTTTAAAGTGCTACATTTGTGTGAGCTCTGAGGTAAAGGACAGAAGATGGTGATGATGAAGAAAAGTCAGTATTTTAGGAAAAAATATAATTAGATGTGGCTATACTCATATTGAAATGAAATCTAAATGTCAGTTAACCAACCCTTGAAGCATCTTTATGAAACGATCAGAAGTAGTTTATTGCAGTGAAGTCCCGCTTTCATCTAAACTTTTTTTTAAAGAATTCTTGCTTAATCATGGAATTATTCAAAAATAAATCCAGAATTACTATTTTTACAATCACTTTTTTCTTATTGGCAAATATAGATGGTTGTAGCAGATGTGCAGTTTTTTCTAAGCTAATTTGAAAACTTTCTTTCAGGGTATGCCTGTTTTTCCTTTTAATGGGCTGCATATAAAAATAGCATTTACTAAATTTATGCTTCTAATCCAGTAATTTCTATTTATATTTTCTTCTAGATTTCAGAATGAAACCCACGCTCTAGGGATCTGGCAAGGCTAATACTGTACCTTTACCACTATTTGGCTTTGCTGCCAAAGTAAGATTTTAACTACCAAAGAGGCTATTGCTTCCTTTTATATTGATTTAAAAGTGGGGCCTGTGAATATTGACATCCTGTGAGGTACAAGGGTACAATAGTGATTACAGCTCTACCAAATTGATGAGAATTGGGCAGAAATTACTCTTTTTATTCCCAAGAATCTAAGCTAATTCATTACTCGTTTTTCATTTTCTATTTTCAATATGACGGAGGCCTTTTCAAAATGTTTTTTAACAGATTATCAAGTCACTCCTCAAGTTTATTGTTTTCAGCTTAATTATTTGTCAGTCTTACATATTTTCTAGCTTTTTGACTGAGAGTAGTCGTATGTATTTGTATGGAACTACAGTTATATAACAGCAGTCTGATATTTCATCCATTATATCATTTATATCTTTTCCAGCACCTAGAACTTTATTTGCTCTAGTTAGATGAAGCATAAAGAAATAACTGTTCACAGATAATTCGCTTCATGATTAGGGACTTTGAAAGAATATGGTAATAAATAGAAGTACAGATCACAAAGAAACTTCTTGATTCTTGGGTCTCTTAAATGTTTTTTTAAGGTTATTTATTTTTATGTCATTGGTGATTTCTTTCTGTGTGCTTCTGAGTCTATGTTCTTTCACTGATGCGACATCTGAATAAGTTCTTTGAGTTCATTTGTGTGTATCAGGCGCTTTAACCAGATCCAGGTTTTCTGCAAAAAGCTGAAGAACTTAAATTCATAGGCCCAAGATGTTCCCTATTCGGAGGGAATTTACAGGATGATTTTGTATATTAACATGGGTGTTGAAGTAACTGTGCTTTATCTCCGTCTGTAGCCATCAGTAAACTACTGCTCTGACACCCCCACACACACTTTGACTTGTATAGGAAGCTTAAAAAGCTAATTGTTTATAGCTAGCCTAAATGTGCTGCTACAGTCTGCTTTCTGTTCTAGACTTTTTTTGGGGGGGGGGGGCACTGAGCAAAAATAGCTCAGTGTGTTGCACTGATTTATATGGTTAGCTTGCGCTAAATTTGTCTGCAGGCAGATTTTATGTAGTTGCCCTCCTTCAGTAGATGCTGCTGCTGACCAGGTATGCACTGAAAATTGAGGCCTGTTCATTATTGAAGTGATAATGACTGATACATAAAGTGTTCCTATGGTAATAAATTCGTCTGAGAAAAGTTTGTAGGCTCAAACCTTAATAGGCCAGTCTTACAAACTCGTTAAGTCTAAACATTGGGGAATACAATCCACTGATGTTTTTATTATTTCTGCTAGCTGTGCATGGATGGATTTTTTTTAAAGAGATTGTCTATTTTGCAGCTTGTCAAACTTCACATACACCTGATATATAACTTGGGAATTAATTAATCCGTTAACGGTGACCATTTGGACAGCTGGACTTGTACCAATGCAATAAATATTTTATTACTCCCAGGAAATATACACCAATAAATCAGTATAAAAATTCCTGTGGTCTGTTTTGTTCTTACAGATACATCTTGGCATTCTTGACAAGAAAGTTCAATTTTTGTCAATTTTCTGTTTAAAAATACTGCACTACTGACTAAAATTGGTTGGATCAGTGTAATTTGAACCTGGGCTTTTTTTTTAAAAAAAAAAAGAGCTTTGATCCACCATTATTATATATTAAACTTACAAGATAAAATACCCACCCAAATTAGATAAGAACTAGGGAGCAGTGTACGACTACATGATTTAAGAGCTTGGAGAGGAGTAAATGGATAACCCAAGGCTTTGACATATTTATTGTTCAGTTAACTTTGTTAAAATTGAAAAATAGAGTGGTGATACACACCTTTGATATATTTATTTTGCGTATTTTAGACTAACAAGAACTTAACTTAGGTAGTGGGATGGACAGAAACCACATTCTACAAAAGTATATGGTGGGAGTATCTTACATTGTACATTTATGCTTAAGGATTTGGAATTAGTTGTAATCTTATGGGAAGGAATGGGAGGATAATCAGGATACAAGCACAAAGCTCCACTTGTCTATGGAGAGGAGTTCAATGGGAAATTCTGATATTTTGGAGCAATATTATGTCAGTAGAAAATAATATAGAGAAAAAATTGCAGTAATACCAATTATTTCTTTTTCTAACATAATATGAGGAAGTCAGTGAACAATTTAGATGGCGTATTCTCAACAGTAATGCAAGTCTAGTGTGAGAACTAATTACTGGGAAAGAAGACTAAAGTATCAGGCTTCCATTTAACCCTTTTTGCAATAAAAATAGAACAAAAATATGTAGTATAAATGTATGTGTATATATATATAAATATATTTTATATTATATATATAATTATATATAAATATATAATATATAAATATATATTATATAGTATAAAAGTATAAATGAAAGTTTTGTTGTATTTAACATACTTTACTAAACTTGATGTTTTAGAAATAAGACAAAGAAATAACTATGGAAAAATGAGGAAAAGTTAGCTGCTGCATCAGTATATCTTAGTCTGCAAAGTTCATGGCAAATGCGTTTCCTCTTTCTACCATTTTTCTATGCTACCTTGAGAACGTAGTTCAGAATTAAAGAGGTAGAATTTGTGTTTTTACCTCTTCTGAAATGGTTGGTACAAACATTGGGGTGGGAGATTTAGGTGACTGTCACTTCTATGAAACACATCGTATTCTACAAATCATTTGTTTTTCCTCATTGAATTGGTAATTAATTTATTTTGATTACTGTACTGTTGCATAATTGCAACGAATTTCTCCTTGATTTTAAAATAAATGAAGAAAAACCACCTGGGAGCAGGAGGAGTGGCAAGAACAGTTCATTACTCAGCAGTTTCTATAACAATATTCCTGTCTGTAACCCCTTTTGTTTTGTCACTGGGAGTGACACTGGAAGTATCTATATTATTTTTAAACTCAGACACATCGACTCAACAGTAACATGAATTATGCTTTCTTTTTTCTTTACAGATGTGTTCTTTATGCCATTGTCCTGGAGCAACCATCGGTTGTGATGTGAAAACATGTCACAAGACATATCACTACTACTGTGCTTTGCATGATAAAGCTCAGATAAGAGAGAAACCCTCACAAGGCATTTACATGTAATTATTATTTATTTACTATTTATTTTTTATTTACTTTTGTATTTATATTTCATGTTCTTTGTTTTTTTCTTAAAAAAAAAAACACAATACCCTTTGAATCTAACCAAAACTGTTACAAAAAAATCTAATGATGATTGTGGCATTCAAAATAGTGATGTGCTAAAAAAAAAAAAAAGCACATTTTCACTGCAAGTTTTGTGTATCAGTGAGTCTTACAAGTGAGCGAAAAATGTACTGGCATTTAAATTTAAAAGATGAGTAAATAATCTGTGAATCGTAACTGACTTGACAGTTTTCAACTACTTTGTTTATAGGATTTTATGTCGAAAACACAAGAAAACTACGCATAACTCTGAAGGTAAAATTATTCAATATAAATTTTTCCCATTGTAGAAAGATATTTTGGTTAAATTTAATTTTTCTGGAGAATATAAATGTTTTCAGTAAAAATTAGAACTATATATTTTTGAGAAATAGTGAGTTTGGAAGCCCATCTGATTTCTGTATTTTCTCTAAAAAAAAATAGTGAGGTAGAGAAAAACCCTAAAACTAAATTTCAGGCTGTTCTAAGATAAGATATTCCGTCAAAATACAGTATGGGTAGAAGTAATGCATTCCTTTCTAGGAAGAAGCTGGCTTATATTTGTAGCTAAATGTTCACAATATTTACATCTAAAATTCATGAAATTTGTCAGGGAGCAGTTGACTTTTGCCACTTCTAACATTCCTAAGTGTACACCATTTTGTTGAACTATTAAATACAGTTTAACCCTTCAAATAAGAAGGATCCAATATTAAATAAATGGGCTTATGATCAGATCACTTGCAGATACATTGCTGAGTAATAGTCATAAACAAAAAGCTGTATGCATACATTAATAAAAGCTGCGCATCTCTGCAGAGGAGAGTAGTGAAATGCACGAGGGTGATATGCCACAAAAGTAGATAAATTGTGTGGTCTGACAAAATTCCAAACTAATTTTCAATTTTGTGTTTATGCATTTTTTTTCCTTTTTACTTGTTTACTACCATATCTGAATTTGGGTAAGCAAGCATTTGTTAGTTTACTTTTGCATTACTTTCAATTGAAATGTTGCAGATTTAGGTAGTGAGGACTGCATTTAGCGATAATAAAATTTCATAAATTCAGTCTCTTTCTGCAACTACATGCTTACGGTAATATATTACTTATTCTGTGGGTAGCGTTAATGGTAAAGTTTGGGTGTTACTTCAGTGTTCAAAAGGATATTGAAGGCAGTAGAAAATCCCAAAGTAAATCATTTTTTTAGTCTATTTAAATATTGTAGTGTGCTTTGTATAACACATTTTGTTCTGATCGTGCTGTTAGTAGATTGAAGCAAGGAAAGCAGTATATATGTTAATATGGCCGTATCTCTTTGAAGAATTATCTTGTAGTTTGGGACTTTGTTTTAGGTTTTGTTTTGCTTGTTATCAGAAACAAAAGACATTTGAGTCCAAAGACAGGCACTGATCTCTTAAACTGGTACTTAAACGTAATATTTTATACTTACTGAGAAATGGCTCATACTGGCATCTACTGAAAAATGCCACCATTTCTACATGGAGTCCAATGCCAACAGATTTTTTTTTTCCTGCTTGAAACTCCTTTCAGGATCTGAACTTGTGCTTTTCTTTCAGAGTTTTCAGAAATTATCTCTAATTGTACAATGTTATTCTCTAACGGTAGGGGCTTTTAAATTTTATATGGATGTATTTGTATGAGAAGACACGGGAGAAATTGCTACAGTAGGATAGTGTTTTTTTCTTAAATGTTGATAGTAGTTTTTTAAGCATTAAATAAGGTTCATCCAAATAAACTCAGACTGAGAGGAAGAGGAGGAGGAAAAAACATCATTCAGATGAGGCCAGAGAACCCAATATTATCTTACTTAGAATTCAACTTTGCACTCCACTCTTTTTTGCTTAAAATATCTAGTTCTGTTATGCTTTATGCTTCTAGAAATACGTGTAGCTATTTATTTTCTGGTTTTGTTTAGTATCTGTCTGAGATTGTAGCCTGGTGCTCTTTCCCAAAGAGTAAGCTCTCTTTTTAGACAATGCTATTTCAGGAACTTACTATACTATACCTGTAAAATATTATTACTTACAATCTTAGATTTGATAATACCACAATCGGGGGATTTTTTATGCTGGACCTCATTTAAATAACAGGAACTAAAAATACATATTGCATCTGTCTTAAGGAAATGACTTACGGAATATTATAGCAATGGTATTGTGCTATGTTGAAAACTGATCGCCTTTAGAAGATAGAGAAATCTACGGGATGGTTTTCAGAGTTCAAGAAGAGACTCGAGAGGCTTTGTTTCTTGATAATTAAATACTGAAGTTTGTTCAGTGAAGTGGTAACTGGAAGATGCTGGATGGTGAGATTAGTCAGAGATGAGCTTTGTGTATGTATCTTGTTGGTTTGTTTCTTGGGGGAAATGTGCATCTCAAAGAGGAATTTAAATGTGAAAGAATGGTGGTTTGTGAAACCAGAGAAGACTTGCAGAGAAGAAACTAGCCAAGGATACTGGATGCTAACATAGCACCTTTGCTTCATTTTCATGAATCCTTGCTTACAACAGAATAGTTAAAGCAAATCAGTGGTTATGTCACTCAGTGTAGATGCATGGGGACTGGAGTCTCTGAGTCTCTTTTAATGGAAACTTATTGCTTCTGCTCTGGAATGTTTGTGGGTTTTTTTCCTGGTCAGTGTAGAATGTCTGGATTTGTTTCCTCTACTCCGTATCTAGATTTAATTGTTGCAGTGCAAGTATTTTTTTTCTTACGTCACTTGTGTTAGAGGATGTCTGTAGCGTTTTTAGGAGTGTTTGGTTTGATGTCCTCTAGAACAGTATTGGTTTTGGATTTATTTTTTTTCCTGTAGGTAGTACTGCTGCTTAATAGTGGGATTTCTCCTTCGCATCCCTCAAAAACAGGTGCTTTTGTAGCATCTTGGCTCACGTCTGAGATGTGGTTAATGTAAGTTTTGTTAGAAGCTCTAGTTCTTTTCAATAAATTAATAAAAATCTGCTAACAATTTAATACCAGTTAAAGAAAATTTGGTTGAAGGACCTATGTAGGAATTAAAAGTTACCAACGTAAAACCTAAACGAAAAAAGACCTCTTAAATGTTGCCTATTGCTGTCATGAAGTTCAAGTGGAGCAAGAATTCATCAGACTAAGTATCTCCTGACTCATCAAGACAAAATTAATGAGCAATGGGAGTTCATTTTCCTTTAATTGACAGGAGTTGAACTACCTTCTGTTTTGTTTGAATAGGAAAATAGGAAACATGGCAATAAAGTAATCTGCTCTTAGATTCATTATCTGTCTTGACAGATTGTTGGTTTTGTCTAATTTATTTGAACGGCCTAGCCTTCAGGTGACATAGAACAGGAAAAATGCATTTCACCTATTTTTTTTTTGTTATATTCCAGTGTAACTCATTTGTGCTTTGTTCCCATTAGCTGGTAAAAAGAACAGTAAAATCAAGGTACTCACGCTTTGTTCTTGGCTTTGGCTGTGATGCGAACAAATTTCAGAGGAGCAGACCAAGTTGCTGAAGTTTCATGTCTGCGTTTTTGTCCTGCTGCTTATAAATGTAACTGTTTTGACCTGAACTTCAAGTAATAGTTTAAATCTTAATCTCAGCAAGCCCTCTTAAGTATTCGGTACCTTACAAGTTAAAGAAATTGGTACCAGTGCTTTCAGACTAGCAGAGCTATTAGTTGAATTACAGTTCAGTTTGATACAATTGCATTTCTTCTTTTTGAAGAGTAAAGTATTGTTGAACTAAGGCTTTGGACTTGTTTATTGGAATTTATTTCTATGTACTAGAAATAATCATTGAGAACTTAAAAGTTTGTTATCTTTTATTCAGTTCCCTACAGGTGGGCCTGCCCTGGCCCTTCTGTATTTAAAACAAATTCAGCTGATCCAGAACAGTTTATTATAAACTAAGATAAGAATATTTCATTCTGTTACATAGTAATAATAAAATGAAGAATAAAGATGACTGCCATGTGACTACTTAATGTTTAAAACAGAAGATGCTTGGGACTGTTGGGTCAGAAAATAATGTACGTAATTCCTATTGTATCTGTACCCAAAGCCTTGGGGAATTATGCTTCCACAATAGAAATGAGGACACTTCGTGTCTCAGTATCCTTTTTATCTTATTCTAAAGATCAAACTTGAAATCCGTGCTTTTCTCTTTGCTCAGTAACTGGAGTCAGGATAATATTCCTCTATGAGACCTAATTACAGACTGCAATCTGTAACAAACAGATTACTTTTTCAAAGCGTTGTTTAAGCCAGAAGGTGACAGCGAAAACGTCCAAAACCTTTTGGCATTATGACTAGTTAAGAATCTCATTCATTTTAAGGTGCTTTAATCAGTCTTTCTTCATAGTTATGTTTTCTTTAACAATGTTCACAGCATAAGCTTGCCTACCATCGCATGTGCTAATGCAGTCAGGTGTAAAAGTTTCTGTAGTGTTGCAGTTCGGTCATTTCAATTTTGCTGGTGGATGGTTTCACATTCCTTGTAAGCTCTGCTAACTCAGCCTTCTTGTTGTCTGTATTATGGAGAGAGCTGCTCTGAGTATGGCATCAAATGTATGTATAGCGTTACAACAAGAACGGGTGCTCCAAGTAAAAGGAGAAAATCTAAAAGTAATGTGGTGAAAGGTATATACCATCTGAGAAGCTGCCCTGTGACGTTTACATTTTAGTTTTCTTATCTTGGCAAGCCTATATTCAAATAGGAACTTGGTCAGTTAATTAATATTTAAAAGGTTTATCAGACCGGTTGTCATAAGCCTTCTGATTATGCAGATAAGCGAAATATATTGTCTGTCTTTAGTATCTGCCAACAATTGTTCGCTTGAAAAAGCGTTTAGATTGTGTGGTTAAGAAGGACTATTTTATTCATTTTCTATGTTAAATGTACTTAATTGAAGAAACAATCTTAAGTATTTCATAACATAGATACTATTCAGCCAAAAATATTTTTGGACAAGAAGCATCAGTTGCATAAGGGTATCTGGTACTTTTGAAAACAAATTAATGACTAGACTTAAGGGATAATTTGTTTTTTCCCCTCCACTCTTATTTCCTCCAATTTAGATACATGTAATCTAGTCTTTCCGTTTTCAAAAAGAAAATACCTAAGAATTATATTCAGCATTTTGATGCTTAATTTCACATCATTTTCTGATGTAAGCTACAGCTGTTTCACAACCTGTTCACTTGAACCTGTATTTGCTTGCACATGTTTTTGAGCAAATCTCTGGTTTTTATTACTACTTAAAAATGCATTCACACTTTCATTATTAACTACTAGAACAATAAGGTTTTTAGATTTTATGATGTTTCATTTTAAAATAATTATGTTGTCACATGAGGTTCATTGTTTTCAGCCATATTTTTAAGGACATCTTACTTTAATATGCTACATTACTTTTCTTTTTCTGATATTCTATTTCTCTTCTAAAATTCTGTAAAGTTGATTTTGTTCTTTATAATTTTAAGAGCTTCTCTTTTGTTCTAAGTGCACTACAAAACTTAAAGCATATGCTTGTTTTCAGATTTACATAACAGCATGTCTAAGACACTTCGGTATTCTACATTTTGGCTTCTTTTTATGTACAGTCCTACTTGCAAATGTGTATTTCCCATCAGTTTTGTTTATCTTTCTTGTGCAGATGTAGACCTTTTGCTTCTGGCTCACTTAGTCATTGTTTAAGATAATGTAGCAGGTAGATAGAGTAGTATTAGCTTTTACTGAACACATCCTCCTTTTATTTGGTGTTTCACAACCATTAAATCACTTAATTCTTTGTGTCAGCTTGCTTTAACGTAGCTTTTGGAAAAGGGTGATTCCTGGTGTATTTCAGGCTCAAGCAATAAAGAATAGATCAGTGATATCTGAACTTCCGTGTCAAGTTTTATTTTAAGCAGCAGAACATCTCGATCCTTTTTCCTTCTAGTCATGATCAAAAGAGAATTCATAGAATTCTCTCTGAAGCTGTCTTTGTGTTAACGGTTTATAAAATACAGAATTTTGCTCGTCTTTTTTTTGTGGTACTTCGTACTGCTCATAGATTTCTAAAATGCAAATGTGGGGCTTGTTGTTGCTCATCTTTCTGCTCATCCGAATTTACAATATCATTTTCTTAGGTGCTTTTGAAAATGTAGAATGTTTCCTCTTAATAACACTCCCCCCCTTCTGAGATCATATTGCATATTAAGCTTGTTTTTTCAGGTATATTGTTTAGGGAGTTCTGCAGAAAGCTCATAAGATACCTCCTTTGAAGAGTTCAGATAAAGTCGTATTGAGAATATTGTGATGATTTTTAAAAGTCAATGCAGTAGTGGGATACGGGATGGGGGCAGCTGAAAGTGTATTTAGGGAGTCTCAGGGGATTCAGAGGATGGGTGATATCCATGATAAAACTTCATCTGGTCAGGGAGGAGTTGAACAACTTTTTGTGTTTTCCTTAGTTCAAGCTGACATGAGAAGTTGGAAACACCCAACCATCAGATGCCAGGGAAACAGGGTAAGCTGGCAGTGGGCTTGAGGGGAGGGATAGGGCACGAACCAAACTGTATATTAAACAGTAAAGACCATCCAAGGCAGGTTTATTTTTAAGCTGGTTACAATTCTTTCTCCTTGAACTGTTGCACTTATTCATAGTGCTGTTAAAATAGATAGAAACTTTAATGTTTTGAGGTATTCATCTTGCAGGTAGATGTGGTAGTGCAGGTCCTTACGTTTCAGGCGTGTTAATCCGTAGGTTCATGTCGCTTGTAGTATGGAGACCTAAATCTGCAAGGAATCTCATTTACTTTAACGGAGGGGTCATGTAGTGTCTAGGTTTCAGTGAACTCTGAACGTTTTTGGAAGTACAAGCTGTGAGGGCAGGAAAGGGGTTCTCCTTTGAGGAAAGCTGTGCAATCTTGATGCTTTTTTATGTTATACCAGAAATATCTTTAAGAAATGCAAGGTTTATGTTTCAAATCTTAAATATTCTAATTAGAGATTAAAAATAGCACTTAATAACTTACTCTGTAAGGAAGCTGTAAAAAAAAAAATTGGCTTTGGTGTGTGCTTGGTTTTTGCAGTTAAGCTCCATTTCCAGTTCTGAGAGTATGACTACAGAGGGTTTGGGATATGCTTTAATGCTTAGAAAATAAGGGTGGACAAAGGTGGAAAGCAGCATGGTTGACAGGATAGATAACAAATTGGGGGGGGGGGGGGGGGGGGGAACAGAGAATGTTGGTGAATGGACTTCTGTCTGCCTTATGAAATACAGCACGAAAATCCATGTAATGATTTCTGGAAGGAATACTTGTCTTACAGGCCCTTATTTAAAGGGTCACCAATTTAATAGTCACTTTTTTCTAAGGCTTTTTTTCTTTTTAGTAGAAGAGCCATCTATGGTTTCTTTAAATGTAGAAATATTCATGAAGATTGACAGATTTTTTTTTTTAATATAGTAGGGGGAAGTTCATGTATATGACGAGGGACAAGATAAAATGTAATTATTTGAAAGAGCTTTTCAGGTTGTAATAAAACTTTCTATATGCAGTCTGAGAGGTATGATATCTAAATTGCATAATCTTGCTTTGGGAATTTAGCAACTAATGTTAAATGAAAAATAAATTTAGATAGTAAGTTATGAAAAGGAAATGTAAAATGTATTGTTTCGTTAGATAATCCCTGTCATCATGTATTTTATTATACTCTATTTTGAGTAGAGTAAATGGTGGTACTCTTGTCATATCGTTAGAAAATAGGATGCATACTGCAGCATAAGAAAGTTGTGGTAGATAGGCTAATTTAGTTTAGTAGTGACTTGGGAATATGTGTATATAGCTGATTAATCTGTCAATTTAAGTGAAAATAATTTGCAGATTTGTATGAATTTCTTCTCAAATTTTTGCCTCCTTACCACACATCTGTGTAGAGCTTTGGGGGGAATTAAATTTCAGTATAATATGTTGTGATACATTTGGATTAGTTTTTTCTTCTTTATTAATAAATGTGCAAGAAGCTGAAGTTATTTCAGGGATCAGCAGCAGATGTGATAGACTAAGTATAATAAGGTACACTTGTATGCAAGGCCCTCAGGCCTGTAGTTCACTTTTCTGCAACTAAAAGTTTGTGGCTGTGGAATATATTCAGGGCTTTGATTTCAAACTTCTGGGCAGTTGATTCATTGTTAATCGTGAGATAGAATGAATAATTTGATTTGTATGCAATAATGGATAAGAAAGATGATCTCTGTCGAAACAGCTCTTAGTCTCAAAGTAAGATGTCCTGTCTGAATTTGAGACCAAGATATAATGGTGATAAGTGCCCTAGTGGTATTTAATAATAATACCACAGTGGTTAAGTGTCCCGTTAATGTCTAAGCATAGTTGTTGTGGATCACCTATTAGGATTTTGTTCCATGTTGGGACTCATACTGATGTTTATAGCTTGGATTTTGAGATTTATGTAGCAGTATGCGTGCATGTTTCTTTAAACAAGTCTGCTGAAATAACTTTGCAGTTTGAGCAGGGGTGGATATTGCATATTAAAAGAAAAAAGACTGCTCCTGTGAGCTTTTGATGATCAGGAAAGTTGTTAGCAATCAAGTAGAGCTGGCTATTCAATATTTATATTCATAGTGGAAATAACCTCAAGAAAGTTTGCAGAATTGATCTTTATTAACTGTATGCTTTTGAGTAATCAAAAGAGCACTCTGCTGTAGTCACAGAATATTTAAGGTTGGAAGGGACCAGTGGAGATCATCTAGTCCAACTCCCCTGCACAAGCAGGATCATCTAGAACATGTTGCGCAGGACCACCTCCAGGCAGTTTTTGAATATCTCTGTAGGAGGGGATAGTACTGGACTACAGTTCTGTGTAGCAATTCAGCAGCTGGCCTGGCATTTTCAAAGGAATTTGTCAGACCTCTTTAGTATATTTGTATTAAAAATATGCTTTCTTATATTCCTAATGGTCTATAAAGGCTCCATCTGGGATTTTGTCAGTGTGGATGATTTTCTGTAAAGTGGCTCCCTGCTTTTAGCTGTAGATGTAAAAATATGCTGTAACTAAAATGAAATTTTAGATTGGTTTCATGGAAGCAAAATACATTTCAGTTGTTTTAAAACTCCTTAATATTATAGCCAAAATGGGTAATTTCTTTTTTTAAAGTCAAAAGACATCAATAAAGCAAGGTGAGAGGAGTTATTTAGAAACACTGGCATAATATCAAGTGCAATTTACACTGGATGCATCTTAAAAAAAAAAAAAAAAAAAAAGGTTTGTGGCTGAAAACATCTGTTGGTTGTATTTTCAGTGAGGGTGAATATATTTATCTGAAGCCATATTTTGGTCCTGAAAGCAGGAGTTGTATGAAAGGTTAAACCTTCATATGTTATGTTATAAAGATGCAAAGCTGTGTGATATGTATAAAGAAGTAAATAATGTTTTCAGGAACTTGCATGTTTGTAATAATCGTGAAAAAGTTACTATTTTAATTTCTGGTTATTTTTATTTCTGAAAAATACAGAAAATACAGGTTGTTTTTTCTTGTCTGTTTTTGGTTTTGTTTTGCATAAAATTTTTGAGAATGTTATTTGATGATGTTTTCTAACTCCTAAAGCAGATTTAGAAGAAAGTATCAATGAACATGAGTTGGAGCCTTCACCTCCCAAAGGAAAAAGGAGGGGTCGTAAGGGAAAGCCAAGAAAAACAAATTTAAAAGGGCAATCAGAAGACACTAGATCCACGTCCTCACATGGCACAGACGAAATAGAAAGCAGTTCCTATGTAAGCAGTAAATATGCTAAACTTCTTAGAAGACAGAATTGCATATTTCTTCTCTGCAAATATAATTTTTAAAATTTGTGTCTGTCTGAGCCTCCAGCTGGTGGCCACAGGCTTTTAAAATTGCAGCCTTATTTGTAACCCAGCAGTATATTTTAGTAAAATGTTTTTCTTTCAGAGAGACAGGTCTCCCCACAGAAGCAGCCCCAGTGATACAAAACCTAAATGTGGATTCTGTCATGCAGGTGAAGAAGAAAATGAAGCTAGAGGAAAGCTTCATATATTTAATGCCAAAAAGGCTGCAGCACACTATAAGTGCATGGTGAGTAACAGTATTGTTGTTATTCAGTTTATTACTAATTTTGACTAAATTGCTATTTTAGGTTTTAATGTGGTACCCTTATATGTAATTATGCATGAATATTGTCTTTGTGTTGATGATCTCTTTAAGTGCTGAAGTGTTGTGAAGTGAGCAATTCATTGATTTTTCACTGCAGGCAATATGTGCATAAAAGTTGGCTACATGCTAAGAGAAAGGATTAGTTCAGGGAGACTCTTTAGCATTTAAAAAAAGTTCCCTTAGCATCTAAATGCATACACAGTATTTAAAAATGAGTGAGAAAATAATTTTAACTGAAAGAATCCACTCCAAAAAATAAAATGTAAGTACCTTTACTCCACAGGCATTGAGACAGAATCCTGGAAGAATCAATGAACTTCATTAATTTTCTGACCAGTGGATTCAGGTTGTGACACAATTAGTGTGGGGGACATGGAAGTTCTAGAAAACCCTTGCCAACTGTCAGCTTGAAAAGAATCTGTTAATTTCAATGAACTTGTGCAAATTGTACTGTCCTTCACGTAACCAATTCTATGAACGAAGTAGTGCTCTGAGTAACAACCACAGTATTTTCTGTTGTACCTCGAAAGGAATAAGTAGTCCAGACAATCTGTGGAATATTAATGGTCCTGCTACAGCTGGCCTAACTAAACAAAGATCTGGTGTGTGCCAGCAGCCTTGAGCATTAGAGTATTCTTTGCTGTTTTGTGTACCTGAGCTTCAGTTTTAAGACAGTTTAAGTTGACTGTACAAGAATGGTGATAGTAAGGATGATGCTTATGTATTCCATTGTCATACCTCAGGGTTTTTTGGGCATGTTGACACTGTCTGTGCCATGAATGTGCTGATTTACCTCTATGGCACAGAGAAGGAACTGGAATATTCCTGAGAAGTTCACTGGTATAATTAATAATATTGGTCATTTATTACTTTGTATTTTCAGCATTGTAGTCATTTTTCGTCTACTCCTTTTTCATTTAAAATACCTCTCTCCAAGATAGCAAATGTAACTAAAGCAGTCAGGTGGGTATCAGAAAGAACACTCATCATACTAATCTCTACGCAGCATGGTATTTCATCCTCGTTTGTTGGTAAAGCACAATCTGAGACAAATGAATACTGAACATCCCTTCCTGTGGTTCCTGCACATAACTTATTTAATGTTGGTGATCTGAAATTGTTTTGTATTTGCTTGTTTTACAGTTGTTCTCTTCTGGCACTGTCCAGCTAACAACAACATCAAGGGCAGAGTTTGGTGATTTTGATATCAAAACTGTTCTTCAAGAAATCAAGAGAGGAAAAAGAATGGTATGTATCTGCAGAATGTAATGAATGTGTTACTGAATCTACTAAGGAGTATATAGGTCTGTCTATTTGCTTTTGTGAAACAATCTTTTCCATCTACTTATGACAAAATATTTAAATGTGTTGCTACTTTGGGGATAGCTAGACAGATAGGAGTCACCTTTAAAATACCACGTGCCCAACCACCACCAATTTATTTATTTTTTTATGATGGTGTACGTTGTAAATGATTACTAGCCTTCCTGTAACTGTAAAAGGTTTGTATCCTGTGTGTTACTAAAAGTACAGTGTGTAAAACTACAAGTAAACTTAGAGAATACATTATTGCAGTGACTTCTTTCCAACTGGTTTGATGTTTTAATTGAAAAAGCATTAAGGCCTCACAGATGGGGATGTTGGTAAAATGTCACGTTGCAGTTTATTAAAATTACACTTTTTTAAAAGCAGTAAGAACTTTGTAGGGATTAAAAAACAACTATATTGTTACTTAAAAAAAAAAATAGGATTTTTTAGTATATCAAAGTTCTTTAGTATATCAAAATCGATTGAGTGCGATCAAATAATGCTTGGCAGTGCAATAACACATGCTACTGTACAGCATATTTCAGTGCAAAGGCTAGGTAAACCTGGCTGTTCACGTTTTTAATAGGTTTGTGTTAAATGGTTTCTGTTTTACAGTATTGTTGATTAACTTTTTATTGGAAGGATGATGTGCCAGAGAAATTACTGTATTCCAAAAAGATAGTCATAAACATGAGGAACACTAAACTGAACAGAGACCGAAAGGGTAAATAAACAGTGCCACTCTTCTTTCTCTTAACAGAAATGCACACTTTGCAGCCAGCCTGGTGCTACTATTGGGTGTGAAATTAAAGCCTGCATAAAAACATACCATTACCACTGTGGAGTAGAAGACAAAGCTAAATACATTGAGAATATGTCACGAGGAATTTATAAGTAAGGACCTATGTACATCTTGAGTCTATAATGCAAGTGAAGATATTTCATAACATTTTTTCTGCCAAGCTTGGCAAATCAAGATAACAAATATTCCATTAAAAACTATTTTTTAAGCTTAATAATTGCAAAATATTTTGGTTACTGTAACTTCAAATTTCTGTACAAGTGTAACAATATGTGAGTGGAGAAAATTATTTGACTCACTGTTTTCCTCTTCGATTAATCTGTATTTTCTATTGCGAAAGCCCTGGATAATTTGTTATGATTGCTCCGTATGGATAAGTTCTGTAGCTTATTTTGGTTCTTTTGGACCTTGTAACTTTTCCTTGCTTGCTTGGTGAACTGCAGCTGTTGTTGAGTTGCCAGTGTTGTTGTGCCCACAAGAGGGCATTCTGCGAGCAGTGTATCAGCAGTTTTTGAAAACTAGAATTGATCAAATCTTGCTGGCTCCTCTTTACCTCTGCCTTGTTTTCTTTCTGTTTAACTGCTGCTTGACTGAAAAACATGAATGAGTTGTTACCAATTTTCCTGTCGCACTTACCAAAACTAATTGAGAAGAGATTCTTTTTTTATTCTTTCAGTAAAAAGTCTTATCTGTTTCTTTTATTGTGCTAGACTCTATTGTAAAAACCATAGTGGAAATGATGAAAGAGATGAAGAGGATGAAGAAAGAGAAAGCAAAAGCCGTGGGAAATCAGGCACTGACCATAACGACATTCCTCAGCAGCAGCTCAATGGAAACTAGGTATGGAAGTTACTCCTGACAGATCTGTTACCAAGACTGAAACGCAATATACATTTAATGTAGTTTATTGCAGTGAAGTATTTAAATCTAGTGTATGCGGATAAGTAGTTTTTATTGGCATACTGTAGAAAAATGGGGAGGATACGTTGGTTTTTAAATCTGGCTGGCTTTGTAACAGTATAAGAAGGGAGGCCCTCGTTTCTATCGCTAAATATAGATGTGATGTCAGAGCTGCAAAATGCTTTTCTGTATGACTTTAAATTTACCATTGTTTTCATCATTTTTTAAACAGGTTCAAGGGACAGAGTTATAGAACTGGGAATGGCTAAGACATCATAACTACTAATTCTTTTAAATTGTTTTCTAAATTCAAAAAAGGGTTAGTAATTTTTTACTACCCAACTCTGTTAGAAATTTCATTGAACTGCCTGAAACGTTCATGTGTGTGAGCCTTCAGTAAGTGGCAGAGTTTTACATGTCAATATTAATGTAGTTTGTAGTCTGCAGTGTCTGGAAAAAAATGAAACACTATATAAATGATATGTAATATGTACAGTGTCAAAAGTTAAGGCAGACATTGAAATGAAGCAAGATCTATATTTCTGGACTGAATAAAAACCTTAAGATTTGGAACGTGTAAGTTGTTTAGTGGATTCATGCCAAGAAGGAAGGTCTTAGCTAGTTTAATTAACAACATGGACAAATTCATGGTGGCAACAAGCTGGTACTTTGTGAATTTTGCATTTTCTTCATATACAAGTTATGGAGGCCATACATGGGAAAGCCGCTCTCTGTTTTTGCTTGCAAAGCACACAGTAAAAAAGGACTCAGTGTACACCGAAGCACGCTTGAACATTTCAGGTTGTTCCTGTTGTGATTGCTCATTCCACCCAGCATTGTTTGCTGGAGATTTACTTGAGCAGCTGTTGGTTCTGAGCTGTGAGCTTTAGAACTCATGCCAAAGGGCTGTAGTTCATTCTTTCCCCAAGGACCCACCTCTTTCAGTGTCCCTGATTTACAAAGAACACTTTACTAAGTGTGATTTAAACCTTACTATATAAATGCTCGGACTCTGCAGCCCGATCTTTCTCTTCAGAGAGTTACAACTCTTAACTCACTATGGAATTTAGCCACCATATCTGACGTCCATACCTCAAGTGTTCTATGTTGTGTGGAACACTTCATATTTTGTCCAGAATATGCATAGAGGTCCCATATTCTGTAAGAAGAATGAGGAAAGAACCTTTTTTTTTCTAGATTGGTATTTATTTTTTAATCTTATGACCACTATATGAGAAACTTTGCTTATCATCCTTATTGCTTTAGTGATTTTTTTTCCCTTCTTTCTGTCAAGTCAACAAATCATATCGTGGAATTCTACTTGCTGGAGCTTGATGTTCCTTTAGGGAATAATCAGATCTAAGTTATACCAAACCTAACAGATCAGTCCTCTGACTGCTTTCAAAACACCTTGTCATTTCTAATGGCTATTAGTTTCTTCAATTGGTCTGTTAAAGCACATTCTCAGACTTAAATAAAACCAAAAAGCTGAATCTAGTCCACATGTTTGTCTGTTGCTATCACATCACTGTATTGTTTGTTTAGGGTTTTGACTTGTTTCACTCTGAACTCCCAACAAAACTTCCAGATTTGAAGGAAGGAAACAAGCAAAATACACTGATTTGACTATAAACTGCTACAGTTCTGTGATTGGTATTGCAAAAACAGTTCATTTGTAACATGAGTTTCTGTAGCATTTTTTACTTGTATTTTTAAAAGATTTAATGTGTGTCATTGTCTTCTTATGCATTCCCTTAATGTCTTGAGGGACTCAATTACTGTATATTAGAGTTTCTAACATTTTACCTGTTAGAATTCAATCAATTCTGTTTGCTTTCCTGGAGAATAACGCAGTTTTGGAAAGAAATATTGCTGTGTACAGAAAATACTCAGTTACTGCTCTAAACATGATGCCATTGATCATTTTTATTTTGTATTTGTAACTTTCAAAATTAAAAGCGTGACTTGAATTGCAATGACAGATCGATTATTGAAATTGTCTATCAAGGTGTTTTGTTTCTTCTAGAACATGAACATTTTTCAGCCACTCAGAACAGTTTTAGAATGCGAAATAACATCCTTCAATGTCTAAATTACTTCTAGATTTGTGCCTCAGACATGGCCCTCCCATGGAATAAAGGCACTTTGTTTGCAGCTACTGTATTTTTAACCAAGGCTGGATGACAGGTGCATGGGGTAGATCTGCCAGCATACTGATTGTACTTGAGACTAAGCTCTAATTTATATTGTGACAGTTGCTTAGTATAAAGTATAATATTCAGTCCAGTAATTCATCTGTTGTGAAATAAATTACCCCATTCCATGCTTCTGAGAACCAGAACAGCACTTTACCTTTGGGTAGCAGAAAAGTAAGTGGCTGGTTACCTGTTACCTCCTTGTGCTGAGATGGCCTGACTAAACTGTCATTAATTCAGAATTCATGGAAACAATGTCAAAAGCAAAAGTCTTTTTTTCTTATGAGCCTCAAATTTGTCATAACTTGACTTCAATTTATGTATGCTGGGTAAAAGTGCCTTACAATGTAAAAATTGTATTTATATGTTCCCAAGTAGCATTACCTGCTGGGGAGTAATTCTGTCGTGGTGTTAATATTTAGAAGAAATGTACCTCAGCAGTGTATTTACTGTACATCTCTTATGTCCTTAATTGTAGTTTTAAAAAGCATGACAATGTATGATAGTATACAACACTTACATATTTTTTTTAAAGACAAAATACTGCCATTACTGTCTTTTTATGTGTATTTTAGCTTGGAATTTCAGACGGTCTGTCTGAGGGGGGGTTTTGTTTGTTTGTTTGTTTTTGGTAAAGCAATGTAATCTTTGCAAGCATATATTGGAAGATTATTCTGGAGCATCTACTGCCTTCCCAGAAACGTTAGAAGTAATGCAAGTGCTCTGTAGGTGGGATAGGTACGTTTAAATTAGCTAGGTAAATTAATGCAGTCTATTTTTTACTGAGATGATTTTTTTTGATAGGCACCTTCTGTTTTCATCTCACAATCGGAGAACTCTTAATTTAACAAAACCTGTCTTATGAAACTGGTGTCACTATTTTTTTTTTTTTGGCCTTTGGGTATTTCTTTTGCTCACAAGAGTAATGTCTGCTGTTTAAAGTCTCCTGGAACCCTCTGGAATGGAGGTTTCTCCCCAACTCACTGTATCTCTGTGTTAACAGATCTGCGATCGTGCTATACCAAGAAAGGACTGTACCAAGGAAGGACAGGCATCAGAAGGGTATTGTTCAAATTACTTGAGGATACAGCTGGTGTAATGCCAGAGTCCCAAGGCATGATCAAACACCATAGCAGTAAGCTGTGCTATCACTCCATTTCAAGGAAGGGCAAAAGGCCGGTTCAATACCAACATCTGTGTAGCTAAGTAGGATGAAATAGATTAGGTGACCAAAATATCTGCTTATTCAGCAGGTGTTGATCCACAGGAGGTTCTATGATAAAGCTCCAGTAGGAGTTGTACCAGCATAACTCCTGGAGGGCAGCAATAAGTCCACCATCTACACTCCACAAAGTCTGATCTTTAGGTACAAAGAGCTGTGCTGATCTAGAACGATGTGATTAGACTGAATCTGACTCTAAATTTCTGCTATTAGTATACAAGCAATGTAATATTAAGTAAGAGGCCTTGCTTCTTACTGCTGCCTAAATGAAGAATAACTTTACACTGAAGCAGAGTGAGAGATGAAGGGGTGATAATGTATTTGAAATATCAGACTTATCTGGCAGGTGATAATCAGTTCATTCCAAAAACGTTAATGTGCTGAATCAGATTGACAAGAAAATGAATCCTAATTAGTTGAAATTAATCCGAAGAGAACTGAAAGTACATCATAGCAAATAGTAACTCTTCTTCCACATCACAAGGAACAGATTCCACTGTATTAGTGATGGAGGTTTATTTAAAAAAAAAAAAAAGAAAAAAACAGAACACAGCTCTTAATTTATATACTTATTGAAGCAGATTCTATATATGCATATGTATGCACATTCATTAATCAGCAGTACATCTCAACCCTTAAAAGATCCTGGAGAACTGTTGCTTGTCAAAAAGCACTCAGGTTAGGCTAACATTTGCAGCTTTTGCTCTAGCATACATTTACATTAGGTGTAAAGACAAGGAATGTGTAAAAGAGGGTAAATGCATTCCTATCTACAATGTTATGTATATTTTGTTCCTGTTATATTGGCTTTACTTCCAAAGTTGTAGTTTGCAGTATTAGTTTCTTTTTATTGGTATCCTTGCATATATATATATTCAATAAATGAGTTATGAATTTCATATTTGCATATCTGTCCTTTTTCTGAAAGTAGAACTTTAAAACTGACACTTTAATGCATAAAAGCAGTATTCCCTGTTGATGTTAAAGTACCACGAAAGTTTTACCAGAAGACAAGTGAGAGTGCATGCTTACAGTATGCTACTTACTCGGTGGTAACTCTGCATATTTGTGCATTGTTCTTAACTTTGTGTAATGGGTAAGCTGCTTTGTATTTACCGCTTGTTAATAATGTGAAGTGGCTGGCTCACTAAATGTTCCCATTCTCACCTTTCAAGGACTTCTTGAAGGCTGTATCATAATAATTTAGAGTAAGATAGATACAGAGAGCGCAGAGTGTAATATAGTTATGTTGCAGAAGAGCAGATAGACTCAGGATGCACATTAGAACCGTATAAATGTGGTGTAAGAGAGCAGCAAAATGAAGGATTGCTTGGAAGATGCTTGGTTTTGTCCAAATAAATCACTGCTGAGAGTGAGAGAGTGAGTGAGCGTAATATTCAGTATTTAAAGTGTCAAGAAATGTAATGGGGAAAACTTTAAAATAAATGTGTTTTTTATTTGTTTGTTTTAAAAGGAGCTATGTGCTTTTATGTCGAGATGTTGATTTAATTACTGTGGTAGGTATTTACTGTGCCCTGGGAAACAGTATCCCCAGTCAAAACAGACTTATTCGTCAGGAAAAAAATTGTCATAGATCATCTTCAAATAAGAGTTGCCAAATAATCAGATCTTGTTGATGGAGTGCAATTATTAATACTGTGATTACATACCCATCTTTGCAAAGGTTCCCTGAAGAGGTTAATTTTAAGTCTTTTATTGTCAAATTTGATGTTTGGAGCAGTTCACTACATGGTGTTCGATGCCATGTAAATAGTTACCGGATAGATGTTTATTTTATGTGCTGTATATTTTTGTTTTTCATTGTCAGCTGGAATCATTGAAAGAGGTTCAGGATATTGCTGAGGAGCCTTCATCTTTTTTGTGGATGTGTCTTCATTGTTAATAGCTGGTCACTGAGATCTTGGAATAATGACAGAGGAATCCATAGGCACAGGAGCAAATGGCTTTCGTTGTCCTCATGTAGCGTGATGTTAGGGCAGAGTGGTGAGTACTTCAGTGGCTCCTGTGTCCCCACTTAAATGAGCTCGACTTAATCTACCATATGTAAGAGACTTGCAGCATAGGCAAAACAAAAATAGTTATCTTTGTGCCTAGATCATGTACCACATATGGTAAATGACTTTCAAGCCTTAGAGACAAAAGAAGGATGCTGTAAAGTCTCAAGTCTCAGCTTGTGTTTCTGTTTCCACCTTTCTGTTCAGACCTCTGGGCCAGTAATTTAAACTGGAAAATTAATGGAACAGAGAAACTGTTTGTGAGCCTATAAAAGAAAGATCAAATTGTGTCAGACTAACGTTGCTCCTTCTACACCCAGATAACAAACTTTTTGAGCAGAGGAGAAGCAGTGAACACAGCTTTACTTTCATGACTTTTCATAAGAAAACATGGGAATGTGGTCAGAGACCAATTTAAAAACAGAGGTTTTGAAAACTTGCTTGGAAAACAAAACTTGCCTGGAAAACCCTACTCAGAGTTGTGAATCATTCACAGACAGACTGCAAGGATATACTGAATGGGATTCTCTACGCTTCTGCTCTGACTAGGTATTATTTGCTATTTCCATTAGTGACTTGAATGGCATACGCTGGTAAAATTGTAAGGAAGACCTATAATGTAAGCTAACAGTTTTGAGCTAACTTCTGACCTTGTAAAATACAATTACAATTCAAAATGAACTTGATAAGCTCAAAAGAGTTAGAGTATGATTCAGTAAATCCAAAATGGATTTTACATATGTAACTTTTTGCACTTCCAAAGTAATAATCAGCTGAACAAAGAGAATAGGACAGGACAGGCTACTAGAGTAGCAGTGCTACAGAAGAGTACTGTTAGGGTTATAGCCACTCACCAGCTGAATGTGATTCAACGATGTGCTGGAAAAAAAACCAACAACATGTATGTTGCGGAATATATGAACAGGAATGTAGTCTGTAAGATGCATGTCTTGGTCCTTCTTCCTTAGATGATAGTAGAACACCTTTCTGGGAACGTGGTATCCCGCTGTAGGCACTGCACTCCGTGGAAAATGTGAAGAAAGTGGAGATAATCCAGAGAAAAGCAATGAGAGGGATGACAGGATAGAAAATGTGCCTTGTTTTAAGGTGATGAGAGAGAAATGTTTTTCAAATCTGTAAGAGAGACCGGCAGAGAAGAAAGAAAGAAACAGTTCTCAGCACTGCAGGTAGGATAAGAAAAATAGATTAAGTTGCTGCAGGAAGCATTTAGCTTAGACATCAGAGTGGGTAATTGTCCTTGGTAGTAGGAAGAATTAAGCTCTAGCATACGCTTCCTGGGGAGATCGTGGAATCCCTGGAATTAGATTTTACAGGGAATATTTGTAGGCATCTTTTGGGGCTGGTGCAATTGTAGGTTGGAGGTGCTGGGGATAAGGCTAATGGAAATTCCTACCAGCTTTTTTTCTTCTCCCCTCCGCTCTAAGGCCTTCTGCAAGGGAGTTAGAACCACTTTTCTGAAGTAAAACTTTGTACTGGCAGAGGTCCTGAGCTTGACCTTAAGGCTCACAGCCACATATTTCCTTTTTCATAGTTTCATTTAAAATAGCACTTGTGGTAGCAATAACATGCTCTTGCGGAGTGGCACAGGTCTGCATGGTTATGAACTTTCCGACACCACCCAGCAAAAGGCATTATCCACTCCTCTGTTTCAGATTTTTGGGAGTACTTCATTACTCCCAAATTCCTGTTTGAATGTGTCCAAAAACTTCAATACATGTTTCTAATGCACGAAGTGTACTTTATACAAATGTGAGGGATTATTGTACACAACTTACTGATTTTTCTTCATTGTGTGCACATGGACTCTGTGATGATACAGAGTTGGGGGTGACTGATCTGTTATCCAATCTTTACAGAATTAGGGCAGCAATCTTCAAATCTTACACTGGTACCCAAAGAAAACACGTGCTCCTGCGGAGACTCCAGTCAAGTTCCTGCCTGCCAGTGGAGGGCATTACAGAGGCTTGGGGCAGAGGGAGGAAACTCACTCCCTAAGCATATACTAAAAATAGGTCAACGCAGTGCAAACAGCTTTGCTGTGAGAACTTCCTTCTGGCATGCAGCCATGCAGCTGCCTTATAGTTTTGAGCCTAGATACCTCCAAAACAAAACAAAAAGTTGCTAAAGTTAAATGCAGTCAGCAGTGCTTATAGTCTTGATATTCCCTACAGTGCATCAATTTTAGTTTCTTCCAGAGTGCAGGTAGCTTACTCAATTTAAGTTTAAATGTCTGAGTTACACCATTGTCAAGACTAGTGCTGGCAATCCCTGAAGTCTGCCAAGTTCAAAGCAGGGAGGAGGCCCTTAATCTAAAGTTGAAATACTCGGGTGACATATCCAAAAAGTTCTTTCCTGTAGAGTAAAAACTGCAGTAGCTAGGTTGCAAAAAGTTTTTAAACTCTCCAAATTGCTGCTAACTAAACATCCTTAAATCCTGACACGACAGCATGAAATGGGAAAGTCAGTTCCTTAAATTAGGTGAGCTTAAAAAGAATAAACTTTTTTACGCAGGACTCCCTGGACAGTTGGACTGAAAAATAGAAGTGATTCACTCAGGTCTTGGCGCCTACAAGTTTCTTGGTTTCTGCCATATTTTCCAGTGATTTATTTGTGACAACATTTTGCCCCAAAATAAATCACGTCATGCCCTTCCATATGTTTTGACTGTGAAAATGGATGCTTCAGTTTGAATACCAAGCTTCATTGTTATTTCTTTCAAAGGCTGTTGATCATTTAGATGTAACAAGCTTCACATTTTCCTTTATCATGATTTCTTATTTGCAGCAAGAATATTTTCCAAGGTAGTAGTTAAATCCCTCGATCATTTTCAGCTATTTCACATAAATCACTGAAAACATGGTAATTTCGCACACTGTGTTTTTTCCTCCCATTTTTTTTATTGTCTAATGCTCAGCTTATATTTGAATCTTCTGTATCCAATTATCTGATTTGTGTGGGAATTAAACGGAAGGTCAGCGTCATTGTACTTCGCGTTCTTTTTAAACTCATCAGTAGCATGACCACACTGGTTGGTCTGTAAGTTTGTAATTTAAGATGTGCCTGGAAGGGGTTCAAAGCGACAGGAGCTGTAGTCTGTCTCACTTCCCTTTGGAAAGCCTTTCTGATACTGTCAAGCAATATTTACATCAACAGGGAACTGAATTCTGGTAAACTTTTCCAGACTCCAAGTAAACCAAGCAATCTTGAGATTTAGATAAACCTTGGTGAATTTAAAAACTTGATGATATCACTGTCTAAGACTTAGACAGTGCCCATCAGACATTAGATACTTAGACATTAGCCCATCAGATATTACAGATGTACGTTTTGAGGAAAGGCTTTCAGTTAATAGATGAAATTAAGAGCAGAGTTTTACAAAACTGCCATCTCTGTTCGGTACTTCATGGCATCTTAGATTTCTGCAGGTAGAGGTACAGGTGCTCTGTTCTGCAATTAACCTGTACTGTTAATTAAAATGTAGTGTTTGCTAAATATGATTAGTGTCTGGAGCCAGGTAGCTTGAAAAAGCTTCAAGATTATTTCTTTTTGCCAGGACCATCAAGTTTTTAGCCCTTTCTTTAGAGGAAGGCTTTCTTTAGAGGAAGGTTCAGAGGAGGTCCTATTTCCTCTGTCCTAGAAGAAGGGCTATTTCTCCCCTTAGAATGGGGCTGGACAGTCCTTTTCAGAGCAGTTCCCATCCTTGTCTCATAGGGATTTTTGAGGACAGATTTCTGAAAGGATTTTCCACTGGGTAAAGCGGGATCCTGAATGGGTGATAGATAACATATAGGAATTCTATCTCCCTACTACCAGGTTGTTTATCTTGAGATCTTAAAAATGCACTTATTTCCCCTTTTAAGTGTAAACTGAGTTCTTAAGGCACCTTTTCCACGGAAGTATCTGACTTTGCCCTTACTGCCCATCTCAGTCTTGCACATTTAACCCAAATTCAGATTCAGGGTCTGGTGTTACTCCTAGAACAGCTCTTAATATTTGAGGATCTGAATGCCTATTTTGCCAGCTTGTGCCATGCAACTCGAGAGGACCTGCAAAGGGGAGGGGAGTCCTGATGGGCAGCTCCCTCCCAGCCTGGCACGCGCTTCGTGTCTCTGCTTCCCTTATAATCTGCCCAGAAAAGATTTCTGAGATACTTGAACAGCTGCCACAATCTATGGGAGGCAGCAGCCTTGGCATTCGAGCTCTGCCACCTGATGCCTAGTCTGTACTGAGACAGTGCCAGCTGGATCTGCAAGCCTCAGCGAGTACAGCCTTCGTCAGCGAGTTACCTGATCAGATTGCTGCCTTGGAGTCTTTTGCTGGCCTTCCTCATTTCTTCTCCCCTGTTGCTCAGATAGCCTTACCACCTCCTCTCATCATCTTTTGAGTTTCTATCCTCACGTGACAGCCAGGTAAGCCCATTTGTCCATGCTGGTATCAACAGGTTCCAGATTTTTTAAAAAACAATCCTTCTGTCTGGCGCACAGATAGGGAGCCTCTAGTGACACAGCTAGTCCTCTGCAGCCATTTAGAAATGTTTCTTGAGGGTTGCAGGTAGGTCTTGCACTCGGGTGCCTAATGAAAGCAGATTAACCTGTATATAACCTGTTCATTCCTTCGAAAGCAACTAAGCAAAGTGGGGAATCCCATGTCTCTGCCCCACTTCTGTGTTCCTGACAGCAAGACCTCCTGCCAGCGCCAACCACCTGTGTTTGGAGTCAGCCAGCCTTCCATTCTGACTAAAGTTGAAGGTACAATACAAACTGTTGGCTAAAATAAGCTGCTTGACTTCAGCAAGCATGGTTCCCACGTACAGCCCTTCTCCCAGAAGGCCATTTACACCCGCGTGATCCCAGGATTTTGCTGCACACGCACATTGTAACGTGGACGTCTGTCCACCCAGTGCTCCCTGAGATTCCTGTAACATCTAATTCCAGTTAAGCTGGCAGAGTAGCCTGGCTGCCATCAGTCACATTAATTTGATAGAGCGTCACATAGAAGCTGCTGGGTTCCACAGGTTTCTGTAAAGGACTCTATTGATACAAGTGCTGATGAATGAAGGGAACAGGCCTTGTTACTGGCACGGAGAAAAAGCACTTCTCAGTAATGCTCACTGCATAGTGAAGGAAACAATCTGGGTTTCCTAACAGATCTTGTCCCTGCTCTTTGTCCTGCTTTTGCAAGGCAAATGTCATTTCGGTACACCTGGCTTCCTCTCCTATTTGAACCATAAGGCCAGAAAAATAATGTTGCGCAGTTTAAATTACAAGTAAAAGTGGAGAGATTTCTCTGTGGCCATGATGAAGACAGAACACTTGCATGCTAAACTCATATTTTGGTGAACACTATGTAACATTTAGTAAAATATTCCTTTCCAATTTTCCTCTTGATTAAAAATGTTGGTGCTTATCTCAGGATCACAGTCTGATATGCCTTGAATTCTCCATTTTTGCTCGTTTTGTCTGCACAGACAAATTTCTGGTCAAAAGTGAGTCCTGCTGGTCTCAGTTGTTAATCTGCTGAAAAATCACTGTGCTCTTTGCTTTTTTAGGAGGCTTGTCCTGTGAAAAACAAAACAAAACACAGATAAATTCCGCTGATTCCTTCTGAGTCACCCAGCAGCAATGGCAAAGCTAGGAGAAAAAATGGGGGGCATAGAGGGATTGATGAATGGACAGTGAGTGACCTGAAGATCTCACTCAAAGGATGGTATTTCAAGTGCAAGTGTCTCCAACTGATAAATGCTGAGTTACTGTCTCCAGGTACCCCACTGTTGGGGTATCGTGGTTACCAAGCAAGGTTTTAGTAAGTCTGTTACAAAAATTACATACAGCTGACATTCACACAGGCCCTGATTTGCCAGGCCTGAGCTCTAAGGTATTCCTGGATGGTAACACAGGGTAGAATAATTTAGAAATCAGGAAACTACTCAGAAACAAACCATTATTTATTAAATTATTTTGCCCTCTAAAAGCTGTGCGTTCCAGAGAAATCACAACATTGGCTCTCCAACCTTTTTGCATCATCTAGCTAGAAAATGTGCAGCTTCCAGATACCGCCAGATCACCTCCCTTGACCCTGCCCTGGAAACATCAATGGCTCCCATACCAACAAGGACAAAACTGGTCATCTACTAAATCTGTTGCTGATCTGAGCTAACCAACTTCCTGTAATATCAGCAAATGCTTTTGTAAATCTGTTCTTCCTTCCGTAATGGGGTGCCAGCAGGAATGCTTGGGATCCAGAAATGTGCTGGTTGGCAGGAAGAACAAAGAAATTGCTCACCCAGAAGGGCAAAAAAGGACTAATGCTTTTGTCCGCCTGGGAGAAGTTGCACAGAACTTATGCCAACAACTTTTGCGTGTGATCAGAAAGATGCCACTGGATGTTACTTTTAATAGTAGCCATTAATATCAGTCATTAATTAGAAACGTCTTCAGTAACTAGAACAAAAGCAGATCCTGAACCACTCCCGTGGTTGAATAGTCTCTTGACAGATGCTGCCCACTGTCCAAAAATGTCAGGCGCTCTCTGAACTTGACAGGGCAGCTGCTGTTTTTCCCAGCCTTCTGGAAATGGGCCAGCTATGACATGTTTCTGATCTTAGTTAGCTGCTGGGTGTATTTCATTCTGCTGCCCTAGGCAATTTGATAAAGGCTCCTTCCTCCCGCTCCAGAGCTAACCCACCCAAACTGTAGCTGAACACCTCGCTGCAGCAAAACTGCGCTCGCTAGGGTTCGTGCCTGTTTGCTGCGTTAGGACCCGCTTAAATTGTTTCATACAAAGGAACACTCAAACTGATTCCTGAGCCAAAAGTAGTAATGCTAGGTGTACATCAGGAATTGTTTGCCATGAAGGAATATTGCCATGGCACTGTATGAATAAAGTACTTTTTAAGAATCATTATCCATTTCTTGATACGAAGTCTTTATGCAGCGTAAAATAAAACTTGGTCTCCACCCTTGCAGAAAGCAGAGGAATGCCTTCAGCTGATAAATTGCTTAAGCTAGAATATAAGAAGCCATGAATTTCCATTTGCGCTGCTGCATTGCCCTTAATTCCGGACCTACCGAAAAAAAATGACGCTTCTGTTACTATTTTTTTTTCCTTCCCATATGAGACCACTGGAGCCATCCAGGCATTTCCATTCTTTCTTATAATTTGACTTCAAGACCCAAGTTTTTCCTCCAGGCGCTTAAAGAGCCAGACAGCACCTGGAGACACGGTTCAGCCTCACCTCCCATCCAACGGAGACGCGTTCGGTAAGAAACCCCAAGGAGGGGACGGGGTGCGGGGGACCCCTTCCCATTTGTTCCCCCCCCCCCCGTCCCTTTGCTCAGTGCAAAAGCAGCCGCCGCCAGCTAAATCCTGCTTTTGGGCTCTGTCGGTTCCCTGCTCCTGTAGGCGTGGAGCGGCACCGGCTGTGCCCGTGCTCGTGGGGGCACAGGTACCCCGCCAGCCGGGCGCCCCAGCCCCAACAGCGGCAGGAGGGGGGCTGTGGCCGCCGGCCGGGGGCTCCCCCTGCCCCGGCCTTCGGGACGGGTCCCCCGTGAGGACCGGCACCGGGGCGCCAAGGGCCGCGCGGGGACCGGGCCCCCCGGGGCGGCTCCGGGCCGGGCCTCCCCTGGCGGAGAGGGCGGCGGCGCCGCGGCCATGTTGAGGGCGGGGAGCGCGGAGGCGGCGCCGGGGCCGCTGCGGGGCGCGGCGCCTCCCCGCTCCCCGCCGCCGCCGCCCGCAGCAGCCCGCAGCCGCCCCGGCCCCGGCGGGCCGCGCCGCGCCATGGCGACCCCCAGCCCCTGCATCGTGGTGAGTGCGGGCCCGGCGCCGCCGCCGCCGCCGCGGCCTCCCGCTGGGCCCGGCGTGCGGGGACGGGGGGGGGGCAGCCCGGCGAGTGATCGTGCAGGGGGCGGCCGGAGGCTGCGGGGAGCCCGGGGGGCGGCTGCGGGGAGATGGGGGGCGGCTGCAGGGTGCCCGGGGGCGGCTGCGGGGTGCCCGGGGGCGGCTGCGCCCTCCCGGCCCCGCGGGGCGCTCCGCGTGGAGGCGCGGCCGGCGGCGGGGCAGCCCCACGCGGCGGGCAGCCGCCGGGCCGGGAGTCACCTTGAGGGGGCTCGGCCGCCCTGCCCGGCCCCCAGCGCCCCTCGGCTGCCGGCGCGGTGTGCGCCTCCTCCCCGGGGTCCCCGCCGGTGCCCGGCCGCCCCCCTGCCCGCCGTGGGGGGGGGGGGGGGGGGGGGGGGGCGAGGGGCCGGCAGTTTTTTTTTCGCAATTACGGGGCGCTGCTTCGGCGGTTCGCAGCGCTACCGTGGTTGGGAAAGCCGGGGTTGCTGCCTCAGAGAGCACCCAGAAATAACTTCCCATCCGATACTGACCCGGCGTGGCACAACTTCCTATTCCTGTTGCTCTTCGGAGCGTGCTCGGGAGGTACCGCTCTGTGTAGCGAAACCCAGGAGCGCGGCGTAAGGAGCTCAGACACCCAAACTAGGATGCCTTTTGGGGGAGGAACGTGCTGAGGGTATATTTTTCATCGTCACTGTGCTCTGCTAAGAGTCTTACTTTTTTATTATTATTTTTTATTTTTTTTAAACCCAGCCCCGGGTGCTGTGAGCGACTGCGGTACCTTGACACACATGTGGTGCCTTGCGGCCCACGGCGATGCCTGCCATAAGGTTGTGCCCGCAAGTCTGCGCAGCACTTTCTGGGTAAAAATCCATCTGTAGAACCCGTAGAACAGCCCGCTCCGTACCAAACGTAGCCTGCAAGGTTTAGGGGACGTTTTAGGTGTAATTATGGGGCTGAACCGTAGGAAATTTCCGTAGCTGATGAGAGGGACCTATCCTGACTTGCAGTAACGGCAGGGCCCCCGATCGCGGGCTCGGTGCCTGGCCTGGTGTGAGCAAGGGTTGTGCAGGGGCTGCTGTGGCTGGGAGGGCAGGCCTGGCTCCCGTCTGAAATCCTCCTTACCGCTTGCGCAACCAAAAACCATGTAAACAGTTGGCTGATCAGAGGCAAGGTAAGTGCTTCCTTGGGCACTGAAATGGAAGCGTCTTCTGCGCGGGCAGCGTAGCCGAGGTGGATGCTTCGAATGCCTGCCCCGGTGCCCTGCCAGCAGTAAGCTTCGGTGTTCCCTCGGAAGTTCTTCATTTCACACCGAGTAGCCTTCAGCTGCATAACCAACAAGTGAAGCGATTAAAAATACATCATCATTTTCAAGTGGCGGCGGGGTTAAGGTTCAGGGGAAGTTTTTCTTGATGCTTTTGTGACCATATGCCCTGAACCTCAGCAGTGGTTGTATAATTATGTACGTAGGCTAACCCCTTGTCCTAATTAATACACGCCTGCTAATGTTGCAAGCTGTTTCACATGGAGAATTTGCCCGTGCGGAACAGGTTGCTGAAGCAGGGCTTTAATTTCTGATTCTGAAGGTCTTGAACCTCCACTGTTCCCAGATCGTGTTCTGAGAAGGCTTGTTTCATAGGCACATAACTTGTCCCGTTAATGTAGCTGTCTTGTCTTGTTATTGACAGCTGGCTCGTGTGTTTTGTTGTGATTTGGTGTCGTGGAGATCTGGAAGATGTCCCTGTTACAAGGTCTGCTTGCTTAGTTGCAAAGGCAGGTTTTGCATTACACTGCTGAAATCAAAGATGTTGAAAAGCTAAAAGCTGCTTGATTCTTTTTTTTTTTTTTTAATGAAATAAGATTATTTGAGGTGTAGTAATTTCATTTTCCTGCTCTCCAATGGGGGGAAATGTTGTTAGGGCTTGAAATCATTTCCCCTCCACATCGTGCTGAGCAACAGCTCATGTAGCATTTCAGACGACTCTTGTGAACTGTGGGTTCTGCAAGCTTCCACTTCATGCTCTGTTCAGAAGGAAAATAAGGTGATGCCAACGAGCGTAATGGATTTGGTAGTTTATTGAGTAAAGCAAAGGATTGGCAGTTTCTCACTACAGGCTTTCTATACGACTTTGTAGAAATCTCACCTTATTTCCTTTTCAGATTGGCGATGATGAACAAGGTTACGACCTGGACTTGTTCTGCATACCTAAACATTATGCAGATGATTTGGAAAAAGTCTATATTCCTCATGGGCTCATCATGGACAGGTTTGTTTGACTTCAGACAGTACACTGCTCCAGCTGATTCCATGACACTGGAAAAAACAATCTTCCAGTGATAGTTTTGCTGCCTGGTGACTGTCTAAACAGATTACATTTAATTAGAGACTAAGAAATACACGTGTTAATTAACTCTTTCTTGTTTGGCTTCAAAGAGTTTGTACATTTGCAGTTACGCTATTGTTTGGAAATTTGTCAATTCTCAAAGAAATTTGTGGTACGTAGCAGTCTGCGACTTTCTTTACAGTGTTTCTTTGATGTTTTACTTTCTTAAAGTAATTAGAACACATTACTTTTGCTAGTTCAATCTAAAAACAGTTACAGTCTCTCAAACGTCTTTAGGATGTTAATAAGAGTAGATTATTAATCACATTATGATAGACTTTTTCATGTTCATGTGGTAGATAACTAATACCTGATTTTCCCCTACTTTCTGCGAAAGACATTAGCCTTTGCAAATACCAATCTGTCACTTGTTGCTGAAATGTGTGATTTGCTGTGGAAGTTTTATCTCTTGTGATGAGAAATGGGTACATAAGCCTATAAGGCGTTTTTGTTTTACTTTGTGTTTGATAGTTGCCTAATTCCTTTTAACAGAATGAGCAACAAATTCAGTGGAGGAGTTGCTGGAGACACAGAACCACTGAAGAGCGGTTCTGAGTTGATCTTGTGAATGGGAATGCTTCTAGATTTTGCATGGTGCTGTTTGATTAGATTATTACAGTATTTATAATAAAATGTTTTTTAACTTTACACTGAAAGACCCTATATAGGAAAAAAATTGGACGAAGTACAGGTCATAAAGTAATTGATGTAAAGTTTGTAATGGTAGGCATTCTCTGAGAAACCTTCTGTCAGCTGCTACACTGTAAATACATACCATGTTTGCTGAAATAAATTGCAAGATAAATTTAGAAACAATGATCACTGAAAAACTGTTCAGTGTTCTCTTGCTCTGCTTTATTGGCATTATATTTTGCAGTCAGGACAAATTTCTGGCACTCTAGTTCAGCAAAACATAAAGCTATAGTTGATAATTTGAGAGTTTTCTTGCTCCTCCGTTAGTGAGAGCTGCTGTCTTTTTGGTTGTGTTGATTTATTTTGCTCTTTGCATGGAAGCTGAACCTATCTTTGGAAGAAGAAAACACCCTTACGTCTCTTATCTGACGGTAAAACAATTCAGGGTGTTCAGATTTGCTTTGGCTGAGTATGATGTATGAAAACAAAGGAGTTTGGCAGTGTTACTGTTAGATTAACCTTGGAAAGCAAAACTTTGTTGACCAATAGTGGGTTAAAGTGACTGAAGTGGTAGGCAAATATTTCCGAGCAAAATATGCTTCTGAGTTTGCATGTGTTTGCTGTTGTTGTTTGCAATAAAAATACTGCTGCTAGAGTAAGCAAATTAAATGTGTTACGACAGCTAACTCTCTTTTTTTTTTTTTGTATAGGACAGAGAGACTGGCACGAGAAATTATGAAGGGCATGGGAGGACATCACATTGTAGCTCTCTGTGTACTCAAGGGTGGCTATAAATTTTTTGCTGATTTATTAGACTACATCAAAGCACTGAACAGAAACAGTGACAAATCAATCCCCATGACTGTAGACTTCATTAGGTTGAAGAGTTACTGTGTAAGTATATCTGCAATATCATGCAATTTTTCTATAAATTTGACTTAACTTCAAATTAACAACAGGGATGATTTAGTATCGTCACTAAATACTGCAAAAGCTTTGCCTAAGTACTGCCTAAATTGTGCTAATTTTATACAAATAGTTAAGAGAATTAAGAGGAAAAAAGTAGTCACAAGCTAACTTGTTCTTTGTCTATCTTATATGATCTGGTTTCTTTCAGACTTTATCTCCTCAGCCCGGTAAAATCCTTATCCAGAGCAAAGAGACCCTTTCCACGTCCTTTACTTCTTAAACACTTTCCTCTCTGCCCCCTATCCCACCTCTAAAACTGTGGTTCTAGAATAATACAGAGGATAGTCCTGCAAATCTTATTACAAAAACTTAATTCTAGGAATTTTCATGTGGTTTAGACATCATTCACCAGATAGGAAGACTTGAAAACTGCGAACATGGTTATACTTGGGTTCCCTACCTCATCTTTTGCTTGGCTCAACTGAACAGTGAACGAAATGAATCGCATTTGGCCTTGAGGAAATACTAGATTCATAAAAACAGATTTATGGTTGGTGGCCACTGAATATGGTGCTACCTTTTAAAGACTAAGTGTAGGTTGCCTTGGTTATATGCTTTTGGAAGAGAATTTATTTTCATTTTGAACACAAGGATTTAACTTTATAGGGAAATGGAGCATGAGGTAGTATGTAGTATTTTTATAAGGGAAGCATTAGATTACATTGTGCAGGTCAAAGGAGGAAGCAGATGTATGTTAGTACTGCATGCTTCCCGAATCAGCGACAGCCTAGTCTTGTGTTTTCAAGACAGTATTTGCAGGTGATTTAGATTTCTTCCATAAGATCATCTGTAGTGTGGAAATAATTACGTTTTTTGATTTCAATTTATGGTGTCAAAGTAAATTGCTTCTTAAGGTCATGCTGTTAGTTCTGTGTCTCAATGACCATGTTTTCCAGTCAGTAGTATAAGCTACTGGTCGTGGTTGTGGAGGAGTGCCTGTTGCAGTAGAAAAAAATAGATTACTAAGCTGGAAACTCAACTTCATCATTCATTTCATTAAACCAGAGAGAGGGTTATTTGCAGTTTTAGGTTGGACTGTAGAAGAGCTTCATAAACGCGTTGTTGCTGTTGAGCGATCTGTACCCATTTCACCTCGTAGCGTGGCAAAGCTCAGACCGGAGTCAGAGTTTGGCCAAGCCTGTTTGCAGAAGAGCCGTGCCGGCTCCCGAGGTGTGTGCGTGGTGATGTCCTGGGGCTACCTGGAAACCACCGTCGTGTCTGCAGAGCGTGCTGCAGTGACTCAGCTGCACGCTTCAAAGAGAAGGCAAGGCCAGGCAGAAAGGGACATGCCAGCCTTTCGTTACATCTTGCAAAGGGGGAGCTGCTTGACACGCTTTCTTTCTGCTCCCCGCAAAAGATTCAGGCTCCCTTGACCAGTCCATTCAACCACAAAGCCACCACGTGCCCACATACGCTGTCTGTAAAAGCCACAACAGAAAGGTGAATGCCGAAAGGTGAATGCCTCTATTAGAGGATAATATTTAAAAGAATAGGAAATGATGACTCCCACCTTTTTGGGGAGGAAATTTGTATTTTCTGCTTTCTTCAAGGAACACATCCAATAACTTTGTTCACTTATTTAAAATATAAAGACTACACCCTTTTTGCTCTCTCCACCTTCCAAGTAACTTGGAACAAACTCTTGGATAAGTGTTGTGAAACACCTGGAAAAAACACTATGTTGAAGAGCAAGGCTTATTGTACAGCATGTTTTCTTTGTTCATCTTTATGCGTTAGGCATGTTTTGGTTCTGCTGCTTTTATTTTTTACGTCTGTCCCCCCCCCCCCCCCTCCAAACTATAGTGCTTTTATATTAGTAGGAAACTGAACAGCAAAATAATTATGGAAATTTTAATTCTCTTTTTGTAGTAAAAAGGAGTAAATGAAGAGAAAAGCAGAGAAATGTACACAGAAAGGAGTCTAAGCAGAATGTTCTCCATGAGGTGTTGCCTTCAGGGTTTTGGCTTCGTCAGCCAATTCTGTAAAGGAATGTTTTCTTGTTCTATATGACTGAGGAGCTCCAGTTACCTGATGGCCCCACTAGCAGATTGTTACGAGCATTTCATTTCTGTCAACTCTCTGAGGTAGTTGTTAATATCCAGACTTACGTTCTTTAGATTGCATAACTTGATAGACTGGGTAAGACTGTCCTAACACAAACATGCGTGTAATTGATTCACTTAGTTTTCCATTATTAATGGTGCTGGAATGCTAAATCTGCTCTGTAGTTTTTATTCGTGCTTTACTAAATGGAGGAGTCAGCATTCTTAGTGATGGGAAAACCATCACAAACCGTAATGGACAGTTGAAAGTAGAGCTAGCTCTCTTGTGATTGTTTTTGGATGCAATTACTAGATCACGCTGCTTGCCTTTACAGACTGGGTGAAAGATGTTAAAAATACCATCGTTGCATAAACAAAGCAGCTGAACTCGTATAGTGGTTCTAAAATTGATGCAATTGATGTTCTATTCTTATTTGAAATTGATCATTTAATATTTGTAAGCTTATGGGTTATTTGTTTCATAATGCAATGTTCATACTATGATTGCACCCAAAAATAATTCGCTAAGAATACTGAGATGATGAAGCTGTGATTAAATGTTGCTTATAATTCCTGCTTTCGGAGTCCTTACAAATGAGTTTTAATGATCTGGCAAGCTGTTAAGAAATGGAAAGATGGTGTTTGTGAACAGAACCAGATCTCTGTATTCCTGACAAATAGTTTATTTTTCTTGTGCTAGAAGAATGGCTTTTCACCAGCTTCCTGCATGTAAAGTTAGAGTTGAGCAAAAGTTGCTTACGTAGTCACGAAAGGCAGCCAAAAGACAATGGATGTGTTGCATTGTCACTCAGGAAAATAGGGCTTTTCGGGGGAGTACTGCAGCTTTAAGGCAAAATCTAGTTAGGCTGGTTGAGACAGTATTCTGAAAGATCTCATGTTAACTGAGCCTTATAGCAAATACCAGGAGGAACTTAAAATGCCTTGTCAGGGGTTACGATCTTGCAGTGCGTTATTGTTTTCCAGCAATGACAATGAGGCAGTGAAAACAGATCGAAACAGTAAATCTCTAATGTGTTAAATCACAAAGCATTAAAGTCTTACCAGTACTGAAATCAGAAATAATGCTCCTGAAGATAATTAAAGCATTGCTTAATTATTAAACAAAGTTCTTTCCAGTGGAAATCAGGTTAAAACCAGTGTTGGAAATTCGTTAACCATTTTTAATCCTTTAATTGCTCAGAAACTGAGTACCTGCATAGGAATGTAGGTTTATATGCCAGGGAAGGTTTATGTTTTGTGTTAAAAATTGTAGCAATTTGTATGGTGCTTGGTGGGAAGGAGAAGGAAAGATTTTGTTGGTTAGATTGTTTTTCTCTGCTGATCCTTATACTTGAATATGTATAACCCACAGGGCTCTACAGTGATCTGTAGTTTTGTGGTGTTATTGTTTGATTATAGTGTGTTGCTTTGTAGCCAAAGAGATCACCAGGAAACTGATCTGCGTGCATGTGCTGAGAGTACTGGTCTATCATCTGTGCATGTCATTTTAATGGAACAAATATCTGTAACATCTTTTTCCATCTTCCTTCTGTAAGAAATGGTGCTTTTTGCATCCTTCCATGGAAAAAGGATGAAATTCTTACTAGTGTAGGAATAGATAAGAGAGAATCCTGCAGCATAAACAAGGAAAAGCTTAAAAAAGCTGTCGTTTAAGATAATTTTAAGATATGATGAACACAGGAAATGCCCCTTAGCGTTACAAATACAGTGCTTAACTGAATCACATTTTTGTGATTAATCTAAGCAGTATCTCAGGCATTCAGGAGCAGTCTGCTATCTACTGGGTCAAGCAGCAGACATTTTGGACATCCTATTTTTGGACTTTTTCAACACAGTGGCATTGGTTCTGTTCACTATAGTTTTCTTTAAAACGTGGGGTAAAACCGTAAAGGCGCTTTTTCTAATGATTTGTGCTTGCCTTTTTTTTTTTTGATGGTTTGTCATGGGAATCTAAAATAGAAAGTATCTGTTAGTCTCGTTATCTGCTTTTCCATACCTAGAGCTGTCAGCACTTCTTTATCCTAGAGCATTGACGTCACTGTCCAAGGGATTTTAATACATTTTCTCTTTACCGTAATCCCAGTGTTACTTATTGTGTGCTCAGCGTGTGTTTCGCTCTAAATCATTTACCCCTTTTTTGTGTGTGATAACACTTCTAGTTTTTGTCTACAACTCGTACAGTATGAATATGTGTGTCACTGAAAACAGGAAGTTGTGCGGGGCTGTCTGTCTGTTCCCTTGTGGTCCCCTCTCTATTGTAGCTGCCATTTTGGGGTTTTGGGAAGGAACTGCTGTTTTGCTGCTTGTCTGCACGGTTATGCAGTAAGGTTGGGCTTCAGATTGAAGCGGCAAAATAATAAAGGTTTTCTAAAGGGAATATACGCGCTAAGGAGCTGTGAGAATGAAGTTTGAAAAGTGGTATGACCCTTAAATGATTAAATTGTAGGATAATGACATCATCTGTAAGTGGCACAGTAATGAGTATAGCACAATGAATAAGAACTATGGGACAATGTCAAGGTTTAAAGTCAGCTGAATGACTTTAAATAAACTGCAGAGATCTGGAGGCACCCCTAGCAGTTGTTTATAACTTCCTTATATAACAAACAGTTCACTGATGTTTATATCAAAGCCTAGTTTTACTGAAGCAAAATGCCGTGCTTTAGTGATAGGATTGTGTAGCCGTGTTGCTGTTTAATTACCACAATGAGTAATTTATTACTGTTTGTAAAATAGGCAAACCCAAGCTTTTCTGGCTATTCTTGTAGCTTATATTTCTTGTTCTTAATCGTTGCCTTGTTTGCTGGCTGTTTTTATTGTTGTTATGATTGATTATTTTTATTCAGAGTAAGGCTTTCTAAGGCATCAAAGGTTAAAATGTAAATTACCAGCTCTATAGCAGCATACAGCTTGGAAACTTTTTTCTTTTTTTTTCCATATCTTTAATGAATGTGTGGGAAATAATATTTTTTTATATACCTATGTATATATAATGGTCAAAGATGAGAAGTGGTGCCTGTATTTATGCAAATGTTTTTTCAAACAATCTTTTATCTGAAATACCATCTTTCAGTTTGATCACTTGTAATTTCTTAGTTAATAGATGTTGCTGGTGCAATGTTTCTGAAAGCTTTGGTATTTGCTGGTTATGTACTTTGCAGTTTTGATATTTATTGGAAGAAAAATTACTTTAATTCTGGTAATGCTAATGCTTACCCTGCTCTTTCTTATTAGAATGATCAGTCAACTGGAGATATAAAAGTCATTGGTGGGGATGACCTTTCAACCTTGACTGGAAAGGTATGATGGCACATTGTATGTTTAAAGCAAACCCCCCAAAAAAATCCTAGAAAAAAAACCAACAAACAAAAACCAATAAACCTCACCAAAGAACCAAATAATTATAGTTTTAAAAAGAAAAAAAGAAAACGGAAGTGTTTCATTTAAAATATTCACCATTGTATAGTGGTGGGGTTCATAAGCCCCACCAGAGCCATCAGTTTAGTTTGAACTTCATAACATATGTGTGTATATTCACTGTCTTCAGTATCAGCAAGTTTTAGATTTGTTTTTCTGCATTGCCTGAGAAGAAGAGTCTTGTCTTGGTTGTTGTTAACAAAGTACCTTTAAAAGAGGGTAGCGTTACTTATTTACTGTATTGGTGTTTCACTGCAATAGTGAAAGGAGTTGGTACTGTCTAGACGTGTAACTTGCAGGCCTAGGTTAGGGAGTAAGGGTCCTGTTACAGGCAATGAAGAGAAGGAAATGCAGAGAATGTAAATTGGGAATCTGCTTTTCTTCAGTGACTGTGTAGAGATCACTGAGCTAGATACCTGTGGGTAAAACACGGATGCCTCCTGTTCTGTCAGAACACATTGCTTTCCCCTTCTGATTACACATAAACAGTCTTTGAGACATGTCCCATTTCAGTGTAAATGACGTAGGTGTGACAAAACACTACATAACTTTATAGTAGGACATTCTTTGCATTATAAGAATTCAAAGGCCACTTTGTACTCGGCATGAGACATTGAGGCAAGTCTCATTGCCAACTCATTGTCATTAGAGCATCAGAAATGTTAACCAAATAGAATTCACTGTTACGTGTCCTAACATACATAAATAATGGTACAAATATTTAACTGCATTGAAAATTAAATTATTAAGTTATAGAAGACAATATATGTAAGAAATGCTGTATTCTTTAAATGCTAATGGATTCTTCTTGTCTGTTTTTTTTTCTTTCCACCAGAATGTTTTAATTGTAGAAGTAAGTATTATGTTTCACTTTGAAGTTCTAATGTGTGACTGGTAAAAGAGCTCAGAAGTTGGTTTTAAGTCAGAAAACCTACAGTTTCTGGTTTCAAGGTTTTTAGTTTCTGATTCTAGGCCTGAATTTTGCAAGTGGTCTCTGAATTTGAAATGACCTGTGTTTTGAATTCTCACATCGCATTCAACTATGCCAAATTTAACAAGGAAAATATCTGTGTAAAACTGTTTGCTGTTTGCATTTGATTTCAGTTTTCTGTGATTGTCAATTATTAAATATCATGATTTTTTAAAAATTCTTATTAAAAAGTAGCCTGAGCAAAGTGATACTAAGCATGTTATTGTTCTGAGTTTATAACAGCAAGCTAGGAAATTAAACTGAAGGGGTAGGAAGAAGTTCCTAATATGAATATCCTAAAATACATGGGAAAACAGAGCTAAGGCCAACATCTCTGTATACAGTTTCTTTAGAGGCATGGAGAATGTTGATTCTTAATTTGCATTTTGATAATGCTAAATTCCCACTTCTCTATATTGTCGTGGTTCTTTGATACTAGGTACAGTACACTTCAGTCTGATTTCCTAGTAGGTACTGTTGCTTAAATCTTGCTTTCATACCTCTTCTTTGATGAACGATGTTGCTTATGTTCAGTAAGTATCACTTTTACAAAGGATGCTCTAGAATAAGATCGCCAACTGGAGGATGGCAAAGCAGAAGTACTAAACAGGAAAAATGAATGTGCAAAGTAATAATGTCTTCAGGCTCCAAATAGTGGAAATGGCTTTGTTCATAAGCAAAGAAACAGCCATGGCAACTGATTCAGCAACCAAATGAAAGGATGTTTCCTTCTGTCATTAAATGTGTTTTTTATGTACGTCTTTTTTTAGTTTGAGAAGGTTATATTATTCCACAGGAAACACGTTCAGTTCTAAAACTCCTACCAAACTAGTATGTATACAGCAGTCATCTGTGTGACCGGTGGCGTCCTTTGAAGTGTATTTTGCTTCAGATAGGCAGATGCATTTAATTATGTATCTGCTCCATTTCAGATGAATGTATGTCTTCAAAGTCCCAGGCAGCTAAGTAGGTTAGTTTCTCATCTGTTCAGTGAATCATCTCTCCAGTGCCTTGTCTTATACATTGTCAAATATGAACCCTTTGACCAATCACCATTTTAACTGTCAAACAGTGTAAAAACAACAACAACAAAAAAACCAGCACGTATTATTTTAGGCACCAAAGCACTAAGGTTTTCCATACAGAATCCCTTTGATGTATAAAAAAACAAACAAAAACCCTCACGTAATGGAGATTTGCCTCCAATAAACAGAAAATCAAGCAATGCAAAGTCACTAAAACTTCTATTTTGATTTTAGAGCATAGAGGTAGCTGGTTTTGTTTGTACACCAACTTTTATTTTTGTCTATATTTCTGTACATCCTTAACTTGAGTTTATAACCATGAGTGAAAGCATTAAGTGTTAAAGCTATTATACCTGATGGGTGCTGTGTTAATTTTTATTTATTTATTTTAACTGGGAGTCACGAGAAAATAACCAGAAATCAGGACATTGCTAATTCTGTTATCTACCTGTTCACTTCAAATAAACTTGATTTCAGGTCAGGGTAAGGACTGTCTCTCTAGAGATCTTACGAGTATGTCAGTCCAAATGGGGTGTCCATTTCTGATGCTTCAGTTGTAAGCTATATATATATATTTTTCTGCTTTTATGTGCAGGGGATGGGATTAAAATGCTGTGTCAAACATCATTTTAGTGTATATAAATAGAAACTTTAGAACTGCACCCAGGTATTGCCAGTGCAGCTTCTTTGTCTTTTGGATCTTTTGGGGTCTGTAATGTAAATTGCACTTCTTTTTCCTTTAACTTCATTAATGGGTTGTTCTGAATATTTTCCATTCTTATTTTCTTTCTGTTGTATACATCTGTCTCTGAGTTCAACTGCAAGACTAACGTTACATTTATAATACTAGAATTAAACATTGTCTGTCTAATAGCTACAAGGAACACAAGCCATAAAATCTTCAGAGGAAGCCTAGAAGGTCATAGTTCAGTAACTGCTTTCAAAGTAGTAGTTATCCACAACAATTAAGAACTATTGTTGACTGTTGTGATCACTTTACTGAGCATAATCGCTTAAGCACAATATAGTGGTACGTATCACCAAATTTGATTATGCACATTATTTTGTCATATTTTCATGCTATTATGGATGAGCAATTTCTGCAGTAAAAACTTGAAAATGCTACTCTGACAAGTTTAATATTCTCACTTACGTGACATTTTTATTTCCAGGACATAATCGATACTGGTAAAACAATGAAAACATTGCTGTCTCTACTTAAGCAGTACAATCCAAAGATGGTGAAAGTAGCCAGGTAAACTTTTAAATGTGATTATTTGTGCTGTATTTCACCTTCAGAATGACACACAGTGGGAAAAAAAAAAGATAATATAGAATACATTCCCATAGAAGAGAAACAGGAAGGAACATTTCTGCAGGAGTCACATACGATGGAGTTAGAGTTTAGTATTTGTTTAAACTCCACTTCTGCGTGTTGTGGGAGCGTACGTTCATTAAGGCTAACAGAAACGCTCTTCTTTCCAGCCCTATCGCTTGAAAAATTTCAGTGCATCAGAAAGGGATAGCTTGTGCGTGTTCAGTACATGTGTTGCCTTATATTCTAGTAATATTTGTGGGGTTTTACCACTGATCTTTAACTTAGGTTTAGAAGTATATGGAAGAATTTGAATCTTCTGGGCTTAAAAAAAACCAACAACCTCTCAAGGTGGCAGGGGTATTTTCAACACAAATTTAGTTCATAAATATAAACTTTTACTAGAGATTGGGATTTAAAAAAAAAAGTAAGTGGTTGACATTTATGGACATACAGGATCTGAACGTGTTTCTGTTTTCAACTTCGTTTTTTTTCAGCAGTGTACCTGTGCAATGGAGACCTTTGGTCTGCCAGCTTTAATTGTAGAATTAAATTAGTTTGCACTAAACATTACTGTTTATATAGTGTATATAGCGTAGCTGAGCCTCGGAGGTCATTCTGTGAGTCACCCAGCCATATGCTCTTTTAGGCTTTTCTACTTAGTTGCATCTTTAATCAATTAGTTTTGAAACATTTTCTAATTAAATAACTTACAATTAGTAAGAAATGTTGAGGGTAATATTAACCAATATCAACATTCCTCCTACTTCTTTTTAAATTGCATCTTTTACGCTCCTATGCTGTGATTGTGTATTTTACAATAAAAGCATAATGATTGCTGGGGATTAGAGATAAACCAGAGCTGTGTGTAAAATCTAATCAGTTGTGTTGCCATAACAATGTCAAGGCAGTTGTTAGATGTACTAGAGCAGCTCTTCTTGCTGATAATGTGAGGGTGACCTGCTGAAGGTGAGTTTGTTTTTTTTTCTCCATGGCCTGCTTAAATGTACCAGATTTTAAATATTTGTCAGTGAATAGTACCTTAACGCTACAGTGTACATCGCAAGTAGAATACAGAGTGAACAAAGCCTAGCTTCCGATTGTTTAAACCTGTTGCAGTTTGAGTCTGCCAAAGACCTGAGCAAGTAACTGTGGTCATGCTGGATAGCTTTCAGTGTCATGCTCTTAGGTAGTTCACTTGCCTTTCTTTTCTTAATTTTGTTTTCTTTCTCTCTGACAATTAAGCAGTTGTAGCAGGGAGATGTGAATTAATGCTAATGTGATTTTGGGTTGGTTTGATCAAGTTTTACGCCAGTACTCAAATTAAGACTCTCAACTAGAAGTTTCAGAAACTGAATGTCTAAAATTGAAACCATGAACGTGACAAATGAAGTCCCACCTTCAGAGGTAATCAGAAGGGGAGGAGGAGGTCTGTGCTTAATGCACAGAGTTATGTTAGTCCGTCTTTACATTCAGCCATCGACCACCTCTTCTTTTCCTCCCAAAGTCTCTATATCTCAAAGACAGCCAAATGTCAGGATGATGGGGTCATCTTCTTAAAGTGTTCAACTGAATAATGAGTGAGTCAAACTAGCAAGGTATTTCGTTCTGCTGCAGTACCCCCAACTCCGTATGTCTGTGCTTTTTACACCTCTGACTATAAATTCTGTGAAAGTGGAGCTGGTTTATATCAGCTTATGATCACCAAAACCAATTACATTTTCTTTATGGGGGTAATTAGTACTACCAGTGAAAAACAGCTGAGGACATGTTGCACAAGTGCAATTGAGGTTACATTTACCCAGCTGAACTTTTGCTTCATAATACTAATGCTTTTGAAAAGAAGTCAGCTGGTCTGGCTAGATCCCAGGTTGTCACCTCTTCACCTGTGAGCTAAACTGATTGCACCTGAGATTTCTAAAAACACACAAAACCTCATTAAGTCACTTTTGGCAATGAAAATCCTTCCAGTAAAGTATCTCACAGCCTCTTTCCTGCAAACATTTTGTTTATCCCTTAGGCTGTAAACCATTCATGATTCTAGGAAGTTTTGAGTTTCTCTTTATGATCAGCTGCACCTGCAAATGAATAATACGTTTAAAATGTATATAGTTATGCTGTCAATATGCACAGGTAGTCTCACTGATGTGGAATTCAGCCGATCTTCATAACTGTTTCATATATTTGTACCTGGTGTTTTTCCATGTTTCAGCTTTACATTGTTTTTATTTGACAGTTTGTTGGTAAAAAGAACTCCTCGAAGCGTGGGATATCGGCCAGACTGTAAGTGACTTTTTGACAACCATTATCAGTTTTTAAAAATCTGTTGTATATATGTTGATATATTGTGTACTCTTTGGTCAAAGTCCAAGGGTGTTCCAAGTAAGTTTTCATGAATGGTTTTTGATTTATTTTGCTCTTATTTGGGAAGATTAAATATTTGGAATGTATTTTGACAGAGTTAATACAGATTTGGTCTAGTCCTTTTTTTCTTAACTTCTTGTGGCATTTTATTATACAAATAGGAAACGTTGATATTTTGGTCCAAGTTAATCCCTCTTCACATGGAAATTCTCCTAGCTTGCATGTTAATCAAATGGTTTGGTCAGCAGAATCTGCTGGATTCACCTTTGATGCTTTTGGCAGTGTTCCAGGTGCCTAAACATAGCCACCCAGTGCCACTCGGATGTCCCCTGAAATGTGAGGGGACCACACAGGGTAACAGATCTGATCAAAGTTTACAGTGGTAAGATGTTCAACATAGCACAAACCCAATCTTGTTTAGGCATCTGGGTTGCTCCTGTCGTGTCTTCTTGTCTGTCCCAAGACCATAAAGAAAGGAGTAGCATCCAGAGCGCACAGAGGTGTCAGTAGTAGCCCCTCTTGGCTTGGAAAGGGCTGTGTGTCTTATCCCTGTGCCAGAGACTGATGTCCCGTTCATGTGGACTGTGCACTTTCACAATGGAAGTGAAGTGAGTTTAGCAGAATTGCGTCCTCTTCCCTCTCCTTTCCAAGTTTGCACGGTATTCTTAAATTGAAATTTCTCAATGCCTTGAAAGCTTAATTCAGGTGTTTCCCTCACTCAAGGATGCCCCTCTTTCCTGAGATCTTATTATGGGCTTAGCTGGGTTAGCGGTCTGCCTTTCTGAGCATCTTGCAGCAGATGACTTGTTTTGCCATCTGTCCAGAGACGACCTGTTCAGTGCACAACACGTGAGCTCTGAAAGCAAGAGACAACGCAGCAGAAATGCTTGGGCCTGCCTTTTATCCCTCTATCATGAGGTCAAGTAGACTCTAAACATTGCCTTATTTTTTCCAGAAGCGTACACAGTCTTTCACTGGAATTGTGTGATTTATCTCCGTTTTTTTCGTTACTGAGCCTCACTGTAAGCAGGGAGAGAGAAACAGCACAGCTCGGGAGTCTTTCATTTTTAGCATGAGGGGAGAAAGCCTTTTGGAAACATCCCCTGGTTGTCTTACAGTGTGTGTGGATGGCTTGGACTGATACTTCTTGAGCATCCAAGGACTGTCCTGCTAGAGCCATGCCCATTTGGACAATCTGTGGAACAGCTGATGTGTTTTTTTAGGCAGCTTCTCTGGGGAAAAAAAAATGAAACAAAAACACAACGACAAAAAACCTGCCTGTTTCTGAAAAGCGCAAGTGACTCCATAACTAAGAGAGCACCCTTTGCCCTGTGGTCTTCACTATTCTCTCCACCAAGAGCTCGGCACTTACCGCATGCTGCTCTGCAGAGCTGTCCCGCAGCCGCAGCGTGTCCTGCTACACCAGGTCGTTGTCCGCGAGCAGCCAGAGGGGAGCGCGTTTTGTTTGGGCGCTGCCTCAAAGACGAAGGACTGGTTTCCCTGCAGTAACTCTGGCTCCTTCTGGGGCTCAGGTGATGCCACGCTTACCCTCCCAGCTCTTCACAAAGAGTCCTGTCGGACTTGCACATCTGTAGTTTTGAGGGAGCTGACAGCTGAACCTACCTGCTCGTTATCCCAGAGGTGGCCTTGCTTACAGCTGTGCCCAAGGCGAGGGCACACTCACACAGGTGCTGCCTTTTGAATGATACTGTGAGGGTGACAACTAAAGCAAAATGAAAAGCTACTGCTTGGGAACCAATAAGTAAATCTATTTCATTTTGTTTTACTTCAATTAAATCAACAAAGGAAGTTAGAACTTTACGTAGCTTGAATATTAATCTCGGGATACTTGAATGGAAGAAATAAATTGTTAGGATGCTTTTGTGTCTATAAAATTCTAGATTCTCTGTAAAAAAGCCTAGGAAGTTAATTTCTAACATACTGATGACTTGTGTTCTTTTTCAGTTGTTGGATTTGAAGTGCCAGACAAATTTGTTGTGGGATACGCCCTAGATTACAACGAATACTTTAGAGATTTGAATGTAAGTAACTTTTCCCGTATGTTTTTGTCCATTTAAAACTAGGGAGGAGGAAGGAAGGGAAGTCTCCTCACATCACTCTTTCTTCTCTGTGTAAATGACAGCTCATGTGCAAGCCTGTTCCGTTAGTGGTGCAACGACGAGAGCAAAGGCTAGAGCAGCACAACAGTGTTCCGGAGCTCATATGAAACTAACTTTTGTTTTGCTTCATGCAGAATGGAGGCTACGCTTCTCCTGTCAGCTTTGAAATAATGTGGCAGTCTGTATGAAGTTTCTCATCTTACCAGATATATCTGCAAGAAATAAGTGCATTTCCTTAGTTACATCAAAATTAGAGAGGGAAGACCTTGGAAGTTGAGATGTTTGCATTTCACGTTAGGTCATTATTAATTCTTCATCTGGGTCTCACTAACCTTATAACAGACAGTGGGTAGGAGAGGGAGGAAGTCCAATTTTGAGATTTGTAGACAAAAAAAGGCTGAAGTTTTTCTGCATAAACAATATCACAAGGCTCTTCGGTACTGAAACGTGTATAGCCTGCATTTATTTTTTTCAGAAGTGCATTATTGTATACATCTGCAAACAGCAGTCTCCTACATTACTTTCTAACAGGAGCTTTTTATTTTGTTTTGTTTCAGCATATCTGTGTGATCAGTGAGACGGGGAAGCAGAAATACAAAGCATGAAAGCATAGTTCAAGTGCTCTGATAGCAGAGCTTTGAAATGTTTTGTTTACCGAGTCCTATCTTTCACAGGCTTCAACTCTGGTACACCAGCTAAAATTGTAGAATTATCCAGCCCCATTGTCATATGCTTACTATAACTTATTGCATGTACAATATACGAATCTTGTCTTGTTCATTTATATTTTAGAAATGTAAACAATTAGTGCAATTCTGCACTCCTTATTTTGATTTGCACTATGACTCTACCGACTATTGCTGCCCCTGGTTGGGTTGTGCTGTTTGTGAGCTCCGGAGTCTAACTCTTGCAGTGGTAAATTGCTTAAACCTCATCAACCCAGAACTGAAATAGTTCAAGTACTGTAAATGTAAAACATTTTATGATAGGGAAGTCTATTAGTAATATTTTTAAAATCTGTAATTTAAGTTTTATATTTTAATGCACAAATGTGATTGTGATTAATGGATAGTTGCACCTTTGGGTGTTATAAAACATGAGGAGCAGCCAGTTACAGTATCTGTAATCTCCAAGGAGCTGATTCAAGTCTCCTGGAGTTGCCTTATCGCTGTAAAAGTCCGGGTAAAAAAATATTTTTTTTTCTTTTCCTTTTTGAGCTAAAAGGAGATGGAGTGACAAAGCAGAATGTTTAAAATCTAGTTTAAGTTGAGCTGTTCATTTCTTTTGGATTTTTTTCTTTAAAAATACCCATCAGATGGTGAAATTGCCTTTTAAATTTAAACAAGTTTAATATATTTTTGAAAAAGTATTGTAATGTTTACTTTATAAGATCTACAAAACTAAGTACTTTAAATAAAGGCTGTCTCTTTAAAATAAGCCCCATACATCTATGCCACTCATTCTGTATATTAAAGTGCTCTTGAAATTTTGTTCTCAGTAATATTTTTCATAAGTGTTTCTGACAGTGAAGGCAGACTCTACATTTATCTTTGTAGAGCCTTTAGTCAATATTGTGCCATCTATAAGAGATGATCAAGGCCTGAGGGAAAGCTATCGAAATACTTGCATAGTCTATAACCAAACTGGATTTCAGAGAAAATGCTCTAAGTACTGTCCCGTGTTCTGTTTTGGCAAAAATGAAGAGTGAAGAATGTATGTTCATTTAAAAATATACAGGGGTGGGAGGGAACGCACAGCCATTTTGTAAGTAATCGTTTGGTTTTGTTTTATTAACATCTTGTTCATTCTGAGTTTAATTCTAAACATGGCAGCCCACCTCACACCTTTTCCTCCTGCCGTGGTGTTCCATCCCTTAGCTTACACAGTACCTACCTGTACTTCTGCACATGGATTCTTCCACTGCGTGCTAGGATTCAATGCTGGTCAGTGCTTAATACATAATTAACTTTCTGACAGCCTGTTTTTAAGATGTTTTCTGGTTTTGAAGTTTGGGTTGTGCTTTTGTACTTTTCCAAATACTGCACATCATTGTCTCTCCATGGTGTATTGAGTTACAACTGTAGTAGTTAGTAGCAGACCTAAAATACGAATAATTTACATAATGTAATTGAGACCAAATGACCGTGATGTGTTGGAGATGTAAATTTGTATTTGTAACTCAAAGTTCTCATTAACAAATACGATAACACTGGTCGTGATTACACTATACTCTTGCAATGATCCAGGTTAAGGTTAACGTTCCAAAGAGCTTTTCTAAAAGCACTACAAAGACTGTATTTCTCAGTGTTTGTGTGTATGCTTATCAAGAACCTGCGCTGTACCTGGGAATCCCTTTTGGAAAATACACGGTGCATGTCTAAGAAGAGGAAGCACAAATGCAACACGGAAAAACATAAATCCACTTAAGAATTGTTACATCCATTCAAGTGTTCATTAGGTGTGGTTGAACTTAAGGTCTAATTATAAAAAAGTACTGTTTTCTCCAGCTTTCTTAATAGTTCCTACTTCACAGTGGATTTCAAAATTGATTGACGCCATCTGGACATTACACTAGAGAGGTGGCATAAAAGTACCTATTCACATGTGAAACAGTAAGAATCGATGATGTTCAGTATCTTTTAGGACTAAACCCTTACGTGAGTTTGTCCTGTAAGTTTTCCTATCTTGGTTAAGACCGATTCAAACGCTGTGATTTGGGAAAAGCAGGAGAGGTTGAGTTAGTCATAACAAGGGGTTTATCTTCCAAAACATAACTGGACCAGGGAAACTACCAGCCTTCGGGGGTAGGGGTTCAAACTGCATGAACTTGCAGATAGTGTAGTCACAGAAGGAACTCTGGCAAGATACTCCAATCGGACCTCTTGAGCTACGCTAACCACAGGAGTGAGGCTGCAGGATACAGGACTGTCTTCTAACAACGTTGGCTGTGTCTGATAGAAAAGTTAGATACTCCTGAAAAAAAAAAAATTACTGAATGTGCCCACGTTTCAAATACTGGGGAGAAGGTACCTTTGTTTTTTTATTTTTTTTACCTTCCTTCACACGGATGCTTGTCAGATGAAGTCTATCACCCCAGAGGGTTTCCTTATTCAACAGCTTTTATTAATGCCTATGAAAATTATTCAGAAAATAAATGTCCTCCTCTCCTGCCCTTGCTAGAACAGTCCTAACCTGTTGCAGCTTTTTACAGAAAATGTTTGTGTACTACATGAAGATAAATTTCCACTTGAAAAAAGTTGAAAATGCAATTGTTACTTCTTATTCAGTAATTTTGGTTAAAAGACTGGGGTTTTAGTCACACCTTTGCAAGTTAAATGCAAGCTTTTTGCAGCCCAGACATACGTTGTTAAAACATTATGAAAGCACGGAGAAAATCTTGTATTTGAATATTTATGTGGCATTTGAAATTCATTATAGTTCCACATTTTATGAATCACAAATGTACACTGGAAAAATAATTTTGATTATTTATAGGCTTTAATATACTGTTTTACCGTGTGGCATCTGGAATTTCTGCATGTTTTGATTCTAGTCTGTCGCAGACCATTAATGCTGAGTGACACGGTACCAAAGCGGGTAGCTTTGGTCAGAGCATCCATCCTCCTTGCTTTACATTTGCACAGATCCAAATCTAAGGGACTCTAGGCAGAGCTTGGAGATGTGGTAAAAAGTTTTTACGCAAACTGTGCTGACAGTTCACTTTTGGGCGGTTTGTTTTGGATTAAAGAGAAATCCCATTTTGGAAAATTTAGACAAATGAGGATCTTTACATTGCCTTGTAAACGTATATCGTGGCTGATGGTGTGTTGGTGGTGTCCCATTGTCTATTACGCTCTGGAAATCCTGTCAAGCATGCACTGATCCAGCAGTGAGGACCTGGAACTACATACGGGGAGCTGGTTACATTAAAGGACTGCTTTTGCTGTGTCCGACTGCTTTTAATTCCCATTCAGGTTGCACCTTGCAAGATCAGATCTCACCTGTATGTGAGTACCTTATAGCAGATGAGACGTCATGGTATTTTTTTCTTTTTGTAGTGTTTGAGTGCTTGAAATCTTTAATTTCACAAGCAGGTTTAGTTCAGTAACTATGCTGATGGGAAAACAGCAGCTTAACTCTGTAACGTGCCAGTCCCCAGCAGGTTATCGGTGCAGACACAAAGTGAAGAGGCCAGGGCAAGACAAGCACGAAGGTTCAGCATGGCGTTGGCAGTGAGGATTTCTGTCTCTAGAAAGGGTCCACGGTAGCAACTGCCAGGTGATAAAAGCTGGTGCAAGGTTTGTGTGTGGGGGTACATTTGAATGGCTGCAAGCATTGCTTCTGGAAACACTCTTCCCTCCCATCTGTTCTGCTCTTAAAACACCAACTGGTGAGTGGAAACATCTCAGAAGGTGAAAATGATGACAGAGGCGCTAGGAGAGGTAGGCCTGGTAACGGTGAGTAAAACAAGAGGCAGGTATCCATCTAACATGGTTATTGGGGGTGTCTGTTTGTAGAGACTTAATTTAGAGCTTCTCCCACAATATTTTGCTATGCATGGCAGCAAAGAGAGCCTATTTCACTGGTTCCACCCCTGCCTCACATTCTCCTGAGGCCGCCGATGCTGGCCTGGCTCTGGGTGTGTGTGTGTGTGTGTGTGTACACACTTCTGAATGTGCACTGCAGTGTATTTCTTAGCTCCTTTCCCTTAAATGCCTTGCCCATTTTCTCTCAGTCACAAACTGCACCAAACCCAGCAGAGAAGATAAACTATGCAGCAGAGATATACTTCCCAGTGTAAACTCGTTATGCTTGCACTTAGAAAACCAGCTTGTGCTTTCTAGTAAAAGAATAACCACCAAAAAAAAAAGAAAACCTTGCTTGCGGCAGCTGTGTCTGTCTTCCATACACCCTAGTCTCCTCCTTGCCATCGCAAATTTCCTAGCAGTTGGGCACACTCAAATAATTTTTTTCAGTATGAGGAAACCGTTTCCTCTCATCAAGCATAAGCCGTGAGAACTCCCGCTCAACAGTTTATAAATGAATGTATGCTCGATGTGAATTGTATTTTGAGTAACCTTCAGTAGTCTGTTACTTGAAGAGAACATAGGAATGGTTTTACGTGAGAAATTCCAGCGAGCAGTGTACGCTTATACTTTGCTTCAGAAATGAATGGATTGGAAATGGTATTTGGCTTCCATTCGGTGAGCTTGCTGCCAGGAGCCCCTGCGTCCTCAGGGCACCAGAGCCAGCGCTTGCTCTGGTTGTTGCACTCCTGCTTCAGCAAACTCACTGCTAGGGCAGGTGAGCAGGGCTGGGTTTGCCAGGTGGTTGGGACCTTTCTTGTTTAATTTAACCTGAGGAGATTTTTGTCCTTCTTGTGGGTTTGCATCACTGGTACTGGATGCTTCCCACTGGAGCCAGCTGCATAATGTACACTGTGTAGCATTACCTTACTTAGCCAGTTACTCTTGATAAAGGAGACATATAAAGTGTTTCCTCCCTCACGGTGCAAAGAGCGAGACCTGAACTTATTAACATTTAGCACTGGGAGTTGCTGTTGTGCAAGGCACTGCACAAACGCACTGAAGCCAGTCCTGGCTCAGAGCACACTGGAGGAAAGATGAGGAAAAGCAGATGAGGTGGGTGGGCAAGAAGTGCAAGGAAAGCAAGATAGTACTGGATACCGCAATGAGCTGCTAACCTTTGCCAAAATTCCTTTTGCATCAAAGGAGGTGAGCAGGGAAACGCTGAAGGTAGATAAGGTGGCTTTTCGGGTTGCTTTTTCAGTGTTTACAGGAATCTGCAACACCTCATTTGGCTCCCACCGTGCTGCCTCTCTAATGGCGGTGCCTGGTACTGCGCACCCTCACCCTGACTGTGTGGGAGGGTTTCGGTCTGGGGGAAATTAAAGAGACTGGCGTAGAGGCATGTGATTAATGAGCTTCTCTAGCATCTGCCTCCTAAGCCCAGCAGCCACACAGAGGTGCAACGTGCTGCATAGATTTACCTACCACAAGGAGCCGCAGCCTTTCAGCTGGCTTGTAAAATCCCACCGAACCCAGTAAGGAAACCCAAAGGCTTTTCCCCAGTAGCGGTCACAGATGGTCCTGCCGCAGCAGAATTCACGTTTTAAAAAAATCCTACACCTCGCTTCATCCCGCGCAAACAAACGGAAGAGCTGCTTAGCGCGCCGCTGCACCACGGCGTGTCCGCGCGCCTGTACCCGAGCTGCCCGCGGCGGGATGAGGGCCTCGTCGCCTCAGCTCAGGCTGGCGACGCTCTGCGAGGGCTTCTGGGGCTCACCGGCAAGCGGCGGCTTCAAGGCGACCTGCGAACACCTTGAAGACAAACTTTTACATCACGAGGAAGAAAATCGCGGGGGCTCCCCCAGCCCCTTGGCCGGCACAGAAGCGCGGCTGGCCGCCCCCCCCCCGCTGCCTGGGCTCTCCGCATCCATAACCAGCACCATCCCGAAGCTCCCGGCGCAGAGCAGCCGGGGGCTCCCGAAACACCGCTGGGAGCCGCCGCCGCCGGGAGCATCCCCGTCCCCTTCCCCGCCGCCCCGGGAGCGATGCCCCGCTGGCTCGGTGTGGCCGCTCGTTTCGCTGCTCGCCCGCTGCCCCGCTGCCGTGCTTCTGCTCTCCTCTGGCTGCTGCTCGGTGTGCCTCGAAGCGGCGTTTGAGCAGGAGCCCCCCCCCGCCAGTGGGGTGGCAGCCTCTTTTTCCAGCCGAGCAGAAGCAACCGGGACGCAACGGAGGTCTACAGAGGAGTAAACCCGGTTTTAAACTCTTGCACTCCGCACAGAAAATGCTAACGACGTGAAACGTTTTTAAGCGCGTTAAAAATCGGATGTAAAATTAATAGAAGTATAGAGACACGAAGTAATCACTTCACTGACCAATCGCCCTGTAAAAGCAGTTAGTCATTAAGCTGTTAGCCATTATCCCTGAGGGAAAGCAGTATTTTATGTGGTGATTAAGGGCTTGGCTTGTAGAAAGCGGGACCGAACTGTTTTACGGATGCAAGTGAAGGAACGCAGATGCCCGACGTGAAGCGGGCTACTTGTGCGTGCAAACGCTCTGACTCCCACCCGCTTGCAGGCACCCAGCGCTGGGGGAACAGGTCCCACAGAGGCTTTCGAAGGCTGCTCCTAATCCCACTCCCCTCACACCTTTGCTGCGCCAGGAGAGGTATTCACGTGCCGGCAGACAGCTTGTGCCGATCTCCCAGAGGTGCCAGCGCCCGCCGCGCAGAGCAGGAGCCACCGTTAAGCTGTAAATCAGCAAGCCTGCATTCCCCCGCCGTCCCCCTGCCCTCGACTGTGATTTATTAATTCCTAAAAATAGCTGAAAAACCAATGCTCTGGGATACACGGGGACCAGCACTCCCGGGAGCGCAGGATTTGGGGCTGCTGCTGCACCATCACCTGCAGGACGTGCCACCTCGCTCCCACCGCAGCAGCGGGATGCCCCAGCAGGAGGGGACAGCCCCAGGACCCCACAGAGGCCACGCCGGCTGTCCCTTGCTGCCACCAAGGCTAGGGAGCCCAGGGTGTGACGTGCCAAAGAGCAGAGCTGGGGAACACCCCTTTTTCCCGGGGCTCGGCTCCCTCCGCAGGAGCTCTCTGCCCCAGGAACACGTCTGTGCCACCCACCGAACATTTCCCGGTGGCCCAACTGCCACCAGGCACCACGGGGAGCGCCGAGCCCTGCTTTCTGCACAGCAGGGACAGCCCCCCCAGGAACCCTGATGCTGGGGAAGGCATTGCATGTGGCTGAATAAGGATACTCCCTCAGGGGCTGGGGCTTCCCCAGGAGCACCTTTGTTCCCCCCCTCGTCAAACCTTCCCCTTCCCTCCACCCCAAGGTGGTGGCCAGCCCTTGTATCCCCCCCCCCCAGCTGCCAGAGACAAGCCCCCAGGACCAGCACTACCCCTTGTCCCTCTCCAGCGCCCCCCCCCCCCCCCAGGCCTCCCTTACTCCCCCTGTGAGCAGAGGGGTGCCAGGTGTGGCCCCCTCCCCCTGCACCTCCCCAGTAACGACACCAAGCCCTCGTTCGTCGCTGCCTCCGCAGTGGTTTATTGGTGTGGGCGACGGGAGCCCCCCAGCAGCAGGGCGGAGGCACGGGGAGCGGTGCCAGGGAGGCACCCCGGGAGCCAGGGACCGATTTCCAGCCTCACTAAAGCAGCAATGCAATACTGGAGAGCAACAGGCAATCCCCAACTCCAGTATTTACGTGCTGCTAGAGCACTGCTGACAGCTTTTCCATCCTAGCACCTCTCCACAGCCTCCAGATCCACCCCCTCCTCCCTCCCGGGACCCCCAAAACTAAGGGGCAGAGTACCTGGCCAATCCTTTTGCTGGGGCAAGGGCTGAAGAGCGGGAGCATTACCTTGAACAGGGCTCGAGGGGTAACACGCCAGCTGGAGGCATTATGCTCAAGCCAAGATCAAGCCATCCCCGCCCTGAAGAACAAAAGGAGCTGCAAGTCCTTCTGCCCGCAGGGCCAGCCCCACTGAGACACACAAACGCAGACTCACACGGCATGTATTTGTAGCTGCAAAGATGTGCACGTCAGCACCGAGAAGACTTATCTACACATACCTGTTCAACTGAACTAAAGAGATACATGGGAATGCGTTAGCTTCCACATCTATGATAACCAGAAGCTCACTTTCTTGTCTTATCCTTGAGGTAATGAGGCAGCCCAGAATGGTCTGTATCTCCTTGTCCCTACAAACCATGATGTGCTGCTACATCTCCTCAAAGCCCACTGAATGTTGACATTCCAAATGGTATTTTGATTTTTTTTTTTAAACCATGATATAAGGTACTGAAGAACACTCTACAATGAAGACATTTAACGTGCATGCATTACCACCATGGGACTTTTTTTTTTTCCTTCACAGGTGCTATCATAAAGTCTGTAACTATAAAGAACAAGCAGTTACACAGTGCAAACAAACAAACAGAAATAAGCCATCCCTCCCACCCCCCAAGAACACAACACTTGGGTCTTGGCAAATCTACGCTTTCAGATCTAGATCTGCTGCTTTTGCTGCTGTAAAGATCCTGCAGACCTTTGCAGCCTTCCAAACGCTCTATTTGCAAGTGTCTCGCTGTACCTTCCTCTTAGGGGCTGCTGAACATCATGTGTTTTCCAGGACTTGCAATGCTAGTGTTTAAATACACATTCCAACAGGGCAAACCTATTAAAATCTCCTTAAACTATTTTGACTTTTGGGAAATACCTTTTTTTTTTAAAAAGTTTTTTTTTAAAGTTTTTTTTAAAAGTTTTTTAAAAAAACTATATTATGCTCATTTACTATTTGAATGGATAAATCGTATGCAACCAAAAATTAAAGATACTCTGAAACTTCATCACCTCCCCTCCCTGTACCTGAGCAGAAAGCTAACAGCGCAGGGCAGCGAGCAGCTGTAACTCCGAAGCCCAGAGCCGCCAGCGGCCCTTGCAAGTACCCACACAGAAGCCGTGCAGATAGCCTGACATTTTTGTGTTTCCTTTTGACTTTTTTTCCAGTTATGTGACAACTTCCTTCAATTCATTTTCTTAAAAAGCAGCATCACAAAAAAAAAAGAGAACAATGTCAGAAATGACGCAATTAGTTCAAATCCTCGTGCCGTCCCTTGCAGTGAGCACGCTGGTTATCCGAGTTCCCGTTTGTCCACCTCTCAGTAGTCCCTGCCTTTTTCGCAGACTTAAAAATAGGAATTTCAAAAGGTTTCAGGACCTGTGCCAAATTATTTCAAATTTTAAATTAAATATTTGCCAATGCATTTTTTTGCCAACAATTATTTTTTCACCCACTCCAGTGTCCTCGATACCGATAGCACTAGTTCCAACTCTATAAAGAGCAACTGCTATTTACTGCAAAGCAGCTGACGAGTACCCGAAGTTAAACCTGTACAAGCTAATACAAAACAACCCCCCACATAATTTTACCTTTTTTTCTTTAACAATTTGACATGACCGTACCTGTGTAGTCTTATTTCTTTCATCTCTTCAAGTGGCTCAAAAAAAAAAAGCAATAGTAAACAAGTTCAGTTTTAGAATCTCTTCTGTGTTTGGGGTTCACCTTTTAACAAATTTCTATTTATATATATATAAACAAACATAAGATACGCATGTATACATACACGTGTATACATATATAGATAAAAATAAGAAAGTTTCTAGTCTAGTTTGACAAGGGGGGCAAGAGCTCTTCAGCAAGGATGAGTTTCCCCAAGTGAGGTTTCAATACACGCCCAAAGACGAGCAACACTTACACTGACCACTGGGCAACTGGAAATTTGGGACAGGCAGTGAAATATGTATCTGAGAAAACGTGTGCGTTTTTGACATGAGAGAAGAATGACATTAAGCAATACAAAGCTCTGTGTTTGAATCACCTCATCTCACACTTGAGCTTTTTTTCAGAACGTTTCAAGCTTGCTTTGTGCCCTGGGTTCTCACTATTAAGTCAGAAGGACGGCAGCCGACCGGAGTTTTACCTTGACCTCTCCCGGAGGACCTGCGCTGACCCGGAGGGAGGCGGATGCTGCGAGCGCCTCACAGCGGGCCAGACTCGGGTGCTGGCACTTACCTTCCCAACTCACCTGCGAGCGCTGACGCCTCGGCTCCTTCCGCAGGCGCCTCGCTTGGCGCAGGGCAGTCACCGCTCCCGCGGGAGCTGGAAGGCAACACAAAAGGTTTACGAAGCGCTCCTGCAGGTGCCGTGCGTCGGGTGGGGGCACCAGGCTGCGGCCGTCACTTCGCTGAGGTCACCTCGCCGCATGAACGCGGCAAAGGTTTGGGCGGGCACAAAATTAGGGGGGAAAAACAAACAAACAGACACCAAACAAACAGCTTTCCGCCTCCAGAGTTGCAAGGGGTGTGCTTCTTGGAGACTGCACACAAAGTGCACTAATGACCCCAGCTAATGACCCAGGTGCTGCAGGGATGCGGGTGACACCAGCCCTGTGCAGCGGCGGTGCCCTGCTGTGCTGGCAGCCCCAAACACCGAGAGAATCACCCCCAAACGCTGCATCTCAATGCAGAGGCATCGCAACACCTCCGCTGCTGCCACCGCCAACCAAGGGCTCTGCGCCTGCAGTTCACGCACCAGCTATTTCTAGAAATCGAGACTTCTACCTGTCACATATGTAAGCCAGCCACCTACGGAGGTTTAATTAAATCTTCCAAATAACTGGGGAAATCGAACATGCAGAAATCTATTAACGCAGTTCACAAAACAATGCAACTTCTGCTTGCCGAAGTATACTGGGCAATTAAGTAAAAAGCACCCCCCTCCCCTGAAATCCTAAGCTCAAACACACAGAGATTCACCCTGAAATACAGGGATCCCTTAAAATGTAGCTTAAACCCTCCTTACAGCACTATAACAAAATAAGAAAAAAAAAATGAAAAAAAAGTGTGAAAGAGCACCATGGGAAAGGAAAGGAAATAAATATATGAGCCCATGACAGGACAGATTTGCATACATGCCCTCACTGACTCACACACTCTCCAGGGCTAGATAAGCTCAGAGACACGTAAATATTAAATATTTTCTATATATACATTAAGAACAGAAAAAAAATAAAAAACAACTGTTATTCAACACTTTTTTTTCAGGATACATGCACAAATAAATACTGAAATCGTTTTTCTCACTTAAACGAATTAAAAAAAGCATTTACTATTTTACAAAAAAAAAAGTCATCTCGTTACAGCTGAAGGTCCCAGGCATTAATTAGCGAGACGCTCACAGTTATAGTAACAAGACGAAAACAAGGGGGTGAAAACAAGTACCACCGCTGAAACACTTCGTGTCTGACTGGATCTGAAAAAAATCACACCACTTTCGTTCCTGCCTTCGTTTGAACAACGAAATTTAAACAAAGTCACGTATTAATATTTACAGATGTGGCTAATAGCTGGAATGGGACCCGCCGTTTGACCGACAGCCACCACATGTTTCCAGCTATTACGTTTCCGATACGACCCGACTCGCGGAGCGGCCGAAGCGGAGCTAAGGCTGCGTGAAGAGCGACGACGACCGGGCAGCATGAGCAGCCAGACGCGGGAGCTGCACGCAGCGAAGTTACTTTCATTTGTACGGGTGCCTACAGCGCATCTCCTCTCCCGGGTGCGCAAATGCCACGCGAAAATCCCTGCTACAGGTGTTTCGCTCAGCTAAGGCTTCTTCCTGGGCCACAAAAAAATTAATGCATAAAATATATACATTTTAATCAATGTTCACGCGTCAAACCCGCGTGAGAGCGGGTGATTTCTCACGCGCTTCATTTAAAATACTTTTTCCCCCTGACTAATCTGCTCAGGAAAAGGGTCAGAGAAGCAGCTTGCGTTTCATCCGAGTAACAGCCTAGGAGAGCCACACGTGAGCTCCAGCAGCACGTACCTCTGCGTGTCAGCCCGCGCCGCTTCGACGCGCCCTTGCTGAGGGCAGAACACCCGGAGCCACGCTGCAGCCACACCGGGTAAATTCGGTCCATGTAAGAAACAAATTCGTTAATTTTACTCGACTCGAAACTTGACCCAAACTCTGCTCCTAGCAGGGCTGACTGCGTTTACCAAGACGGGCCTGGTAACAGGAGGGAAAGCTCCTGGTGCTCGCAAAGGCCTGCAGGATCCGACTTCAACTTACAGTGCTCCAGAAAACCAGTAAAATCCACAGTAAAATTCCAGGATCCACAGTTTTTTCTCAGCACTGCTGAGGAGAAGAAAAGTATGATGCTTCTTGTTACTTCCATTTTTTTTTTGCATTGTCATCTCATCCAGTTTTAAACAAGAAGGGACAGATCTGGAAGCACGATTCCTATAAAGTTTATTTGTTAAGAACAGAAAAAAAAAATATTGTTTTGTCAGATGGACATTAATTCGAACCATAACAAGCACACAGTAAATTAGTTGGTTTTTTTTTTTCTTCTGGAAAAAAAAATATATATTTGGGTCATTTTGCCTGAAGCATTACTTAAATCTTCCCTCTCGTATTTCACAAACGGTTACTGCCTTAGCGGCTCAGTTTTACTGTATTTCCCCCCAAAGCGGGTTAGCAGAGCACAGGCTCTCGCAGTCGACGGCGAGCAGCGGAGCTCTGCGGGCTTCTTCCGAGCACGAGATGACGAAACTCGGCGGAGGGTCCCTCACCTACCTACGCCCGCACGCGGCACGCGAGCACAACTTCTCGTCGATTTTTGAGCCGCTCGTGTTTGAGCCACGGAAAAGGCTCGGAAAGCTTTAAAAAAAATAGTAATAATAAAAAACCAACAAACAAACGAAAAAAGCCCAAAGCCATCTCCGAGCCCGCCCAAACGGTGCGGGGCGGCTGAGGGAGCGCCGGGGCTGGGCCGGCCAGGACATCCCAACGGCCGGACAAAGCCGGGGCCGAGCGGGTGCGCGAAGGGAAAAAAGTCATAAAAAAAAATAAAAATAAAAATAGACGGAGAAAAAGGAAAAGCTGGGTCCTAATTTTTCGGGTCATTTTGACTCGGTTCGATCGATTCTTGTTAATTCATGCGCCCAGTATTTTTAACCGGTGCCAGTTTTTCTGTGTTGGAACACTTCAGGCTGCTTCTCACGTGCCGCCGCTCTCTCCCCGGCCCCCCCCCGCGTAGAACCGACGTGGAAACGAATTCGGGGAGAACCGGGGGGGGGGGGGGGAAGGAGTTCTCCCTTCAGCCCCCCCGCACCGAGCAGCCCCCGCCGGGCACACACCTGCGGCGGGGCGGCCCGGGGGGGTTCTGTCAGGGCCGGCCGGGGGGGGGCTGCGGTGCCGTGACGGGGGGGTTCTGTCAGGGCCGGCCGGGGCGGGCCGGGCGCGCTCCCGCCCTAACGGTCCTGCGGCGGGGGGCCGCCGCCCCGCCCCCCGCTGTCACTGCCCCGCTGCGTCACGGGGCCGCCGCTCCCCCCCCCCCCCTCCGTGACCCCCCCCCCCCCCCCCCTTCCCCAGCGCCTTTGTGCGGCGCCGCCCGCGGGATGGCTCCCGGGGGCGGGGGGGGGAGGGGGGGGCTGTTCGGTGCCGTTTAAAAAAAAAGGAGAAAACTTTTTTTCCACCCCCCCCCCCCGGCAAAGTGGCGCGACCCCGCCCCCGGTGCCACGGGGGGGGGGGGGGCAGCGCCCCGTTGTTGCAACCCCCTCCCCGGTTTCTGTCCGCCCCCCCCCCCCCGCCCCGCCGCCAGCGCGCTCCGGCCCCCCCCCGCCGCCGCCGCCGCCGCTGCCGCCGTGCCCCCCCCCCGCCGTGCCGTCGTGGGGGGGGGGGGAAGCGGGCGGCGACGGGGAGGGTGGGGGGGTGAGGGGGTGAGGGGCAGAGGCCCCCCCGCGGCGCCCCGTCCCCCGCCGCCCTGCCCGCCCTCCCTCCTCACCTCCGAGTCCACTCGAAAATGGCGCCGAAACCGAAAAAACTTCGCAAATTTCATTGTAGGCGTTTGCAAGGGCTGCTGGGAGCGGGGGCGGCGGCAGGCACCGCCCGGCGGGGCGGCGCGGGGCGGCGCGGCGCGGCGCGGCGCGGGCACGGCACCCGCACCCGGCCGGGAGCCGCTCGTTTTGTGTGTGGGGGGGGAAACCGACCGAGCCCCCCCCCACACCCCGAGCCCCTCCTCAACAGCCCCCGGCCGGCCGGGAGCCGCGTCCCGCAGGGCTGGGGGGGGTCGAGCAGCGGCAGAGCCCCGCGGTGAGCGCCCCGCTCCCGCAGGTGAGCGGCGGGGGCCGACGAACGGCGCCTTGTGAAACGCTTCCGATCCCCCCCCCCCCCGGTGGAAACGTGCAGGGGCGGCGCGCTGTCGGGTTTGCAGCCCGCGGGCACCGGTGGCGGCAGCGGCAGCGGCGCCTCCTCCGCCCGCCGCCCCGAAAACTGCGGCGGCCGCCGCCGGCCGCTCCGTGCCCCCGCTTCTGCACGAAACGCGGCCGCTACCGAGCGGTGTGGAGGGACCCCGCCGGTTAAACACACCGCGTTGTGCTTGCTGGGCGTGCGCTGTTACCTTCTTAATTACTCCTGGAGTTCTGCCTGCTCCTCCCTCCACCGAGAGTTTTCTCAGATGGCAGAAACAATTGGTCCTTCTTTTTTTTTTTTTTTTTATTAATTTTATTACGCTACCAGCAGAAAGCATCCCTCGTAAAAGGGGCTCTGCACATCCCATAAACCCGAACGGGACGCGTCCCGCCACCAGTCGCACCTCTTCGCCGAGGCGGCCCAGCCGCCGCGCTCTCTGCCCCTCTCCCCGGTGTCGCTGCCGCCGCGTGCCCCCCCCCCGCCGCTCGGCCTTGCTGCCCGGCTGCGCTCCGGTGTCGAAGCCAAAGGGGATCGAGTCGGGGTTTTTTTTTTTAAGCACCGAAGCCCCCCCACTCACCCCGAGCGAGTACGCAGGGATCCGAGCAGATGTGGCGGGGAATGAATGAGCGGGGAGATTCGCCTACCTCTCGCATCTGCTTGTGGGTGGCCTCTAATTAATTTGGCTTCCGGGCTCAGCCGCGAGGTAGAGGAGTTAGGAAGTCTGGCCAGGAGTTGTCTGTTTGAATCACACCTATTCTACAGAGAGCTTCAACGTGCAGCTCTGCCTGACCCGCACCCTTGCAAGAATTAATTAAAAAAAAAAAAAAAAAGAGCCCCACACTTATTGGAATGTCAAATATAAATGTCAGCGTTTCAAATGAAATGGTATCTTGGGAGGCTCCTGCACATTTAATCAGCCGGTTGCGCCATCTATATCGGGGACTAAAAAGCAACAGCGAGAACCACGAAAGGCACTGGCTTAACATCAGCAAAAGTGTTTGCCAAGCTCGGATTATGTCACCGCTTTATGATCTTGCTTTGTAAAGGGAGAATACTCTTGGGGAGAAAGGACTCGGCATGCCGGATCTACAGCAAGAGCAAAGAATGAACGCTGCTCGCGGGGACCGGGGCGGGGGGGGGTGGGGAGGGAGAGGGATTGCGTTTGCTGTGGTATTTCTGCAGATGGATGCTCTGCGCCCGCCTTCGTGAAGCAGAGATGCAGCCTGCAGATCACTCGGGCTGCAAGCAGAGAGCCCGAGCTACCCGCCGAGGCTGCGGGCTGCTTCCCCCAGCTGCTCCCCCATGTGCGCACCTGCCCGGGGCGCTGCCGCCGTCGGCCCCGCGGTGGTTTTGCTCGGCAGAAGGTGACAACCCGCCAGCAGGCCCGGTGGCTTCCCCTCGCCCGCAGGGTACACGCACCCGGCCGGGCTGCGGCTTGCCGAGCGGTCGGAGCTCGCTGCGGTGCCTTTGCGGAGGTGGTGGCTACGGAAAGCGAGCGTCCCGGCGCTGCATCGCGGCAGGACTTGGGCTCCTCGCAGCAGGGATGAGCCGTGGGCGCCTCTGCTGTGCTGCCACGGGCTCGTGGCGAAGGCAAGAAGCTTTATTTGGAGAGGCCGGCTCAGCGTCTCCAGTACCAGCCCGGGTAACAGGCTCACCTTTGCTGTTTTACAGATGGGAGAAAAATAAAGCGGAAAATTCAGATGTTACACACCCTTCAAGGACTGCTGGTGGTGGGACAGGAGGCGTCGAAGGGGACAAATGGCAAAAGGGAGACGTCTCTTAGAAAGCAGTCGCTGGGTTTTGGGTGCTGTGCTGCCAGCACAGCTTGCTCTCCTGATTTAGTGGAAGCCCTGCAGGGACCCTGCTCCCCCCAGCTCCCTGCTGGAGCAGCCTGCCCAACCTGGCGACTCGCCACAGATATTGGGCTTAATAAATGTCTGCTGCCTCTGGGCACGGGGGAGAGATCAGCCAGCCCCAAAGTGGGTTCCTGCACTGGGCTTGGCATGGAAAAGGGGCGCCCTGTTTCCATGGGGTGCCCCCAGGGGCTGTGCATGAGAGAGCGAGAGCAAGCGTGCATGGCCTCAACACCTCCTGGTTTACGGACTGTAGAAGGGACAGTTGTGCATTTTATTTGTCGCATGCAAAAAAATACAGTGCCCACCTTGAGCTCTCTGCTTCCTTCTTCCATAAGCTTCTTCCTCCAGTGTTTTGGTCCCTTGCAGCCAGACTGAGGGGTTTCTTTGTGTGTCTCCTCCAAAGGTTGTTTTCCTCTGACTGGTGGCCCTTTTGCACCAGCCTTGGCGTTTTGCAATTCCCCAGCTTCGTGCATGGTGTGGCACCGTAACCCCAGCCTTCCGTGCGGTGTCAGCGTTTGTGGTGGCCTCGGCTGCGAGCAGCAGTGTGCAAAATGGGTGTGGTGGCTGTGCCGACGGCTTTTTGGCAGCAACTCCTTCCTTTGCTTGGCTCTGAGGGTGCCCGGAGCGCAGCACTGTCTGGACAGGGATTTCGTTACCCGCCATGCAGACTGCCAGCACAGCCTTGTCATTGCAATTTGTCACACATGCTTGCTATGTGTTTAGTATCTCGCTGAGGGCTCATTCATCTGATCGCTGCTTGTCTGGTGCAAGGAGCGGCTTCGCGTTCGCTGGGTCCTCAGCCACCTGGACCCGTGCCGTGCTGTCACCTCAACCCGTGCTGTGCAGTGCCATGCCGTGCCATGCCGTGCCATGCCGCCGGGCCATACTGCACCCTCGAAGGCAGTGCTGGCCTTGCACAGCAGTGAGGTGTGACCCGGCAGTACAAGGTTTGCTACCATCACCCTCCCTTTTTCCACTAGAGGGGGTTTATTTTTGTAGAAAATGCCTATTTTTGTCGAAACAGTAATTTTAAGAGATTTTTTCGTTGTTCAGGGACAGCCTCTGGAAACCTTCTGCGAAGGCACCAACTCCTCGCTCCTTCCCTCCATGTCATCTTAGTTATTTGCTCTATTTATTTACTGCAAAATTTGCTGTTTTGCCTGACATTTTTCGGTTATCAAAATATTTTGATTATGTGCAGGGGAGGGGGCGGGTTGATAGTGCAGCCGACATTTCGGTAGAAAACTGCCTGTAAAATATTCTAGCTAAACTCAGGGCAGGGAAGAGTGAGAAACTCCAGCCTGCCCTGGACAAACCCGCAGCATCGCAGCTCCAGCCTGGGCCCACACAGAGCCCCAGGGAAGCCTGGACCCATTTCCCTCAATATTTGCCCCTTTTGGGTCCGAGTGCCCGGCAGGAGCGGGAACATCAAGTACAGAGAGCGCGAGGAGAGGCTCAGCGGAGGATGCGGCACTGCGTGAGACGAGACCCGAAACTGCTGCGGAGGCTTCGCGGCAGCGCGAGACGGGACAGAGGCAGGATACAAAAAGCAGAGCTCGGCGGGGCGGGAGGGGAGCTGCACGTCAAGGTCGCTCCGAAAAGGGCTGGCGTGCTTTCTGCTTTGTTTCCTCTCTCTGCGAGAAGCAGAAGTGCTCTCCGGAGGGCAGACGTGCCAGCGCCTTGGCCGTGGAAATGGCTCCCGCCTGCACCCAGCGCCAGGCAGCTTTCTGCCCTGCTGGGGGAGACCGGGCTGGGGCAGCAGGGGTTTTGCCTGCCCCGAGGCAGAGCCGGTGCTCGCTGCAGCGCTGTGGGCCCTGCTCCACAGGCACCCGGCCGTACGCCCAGATCCTTCCCCTGCGGGTCCGGGTCTGCCCTGCTCGATCCCCCCCGCCGCTGCCAAACCTGCGCCATCCGGGCAAATTCCAGCAGTTTGGGCACAAAAATCAAATCCATGGCAAGTGCCATTGGTGGAAGATGGACTGACCCGTGAATGAAGTGCAACCTGAAAGCGAAGCTATTCTCACGCATCCCAAATAGCACCACGAGATTACCCACTGCAGCATCTCTCAGGCTTCTGGGTGCAAAGCTGTTAACGGTTTTGAAGATCAATATTTATTCAACCGGGCTGCGATAACTTTGTCTGCTATTGCAATTTTCCTGTGTCTAAACATTCTCGTGTTATTTCCCTAAAGCCGGCAGGTTTAAAACTATTTCTGACTGGTGTTACCGAACTTGTAATTTGTCATTAATATGGCTTTCTGTCAGAAAAGCAGTACCGTGGGCATGTGTGTGTAAATATTGTGCTCTCCTGGCAAAGCAAAACGTTGTGATAGCATGATGTGTTATTTAATACAGAGCTGTAGATTAGGCAGGAACATTTGCAATACAAATCAGTCCTGACATCAGGCATTTGCAAAAGTCCTTGTTATGCTGATACAGTAGGAAAACTGATATTTTCAGTTGAATATTTTTTTTTGTCGTGCTCCTTGACCATCCCATGGACCACTGCCATATGACACATGCTATTAAATTATACCATCCAAGAGTTATGTTGTACAATTCACGGCAATAGCCCCAGGAGGCAGCCCTTAGACACATAAAGAGTCTGTGAAATGGTAAGTTAGTGGTTGTCTTTTGATGCCTTGGCTCTCCTCACAGGAAAGACAGCCTGGCTCCTGGCTTTTTACCTGGAAGACATTAATTCCTAAACGCCAGGTCTGAGGACTTGTGAAAAGAAAACCCAAGCAGCAAAGCCGTGCACCTCTGATAGCTGGCATCCAACCAGCTATTAGGAAAACACGTTTCTCTGAGATGCCGCTCACCCCATGGACTGCTCCTGGCCAGGTGCTTCCAGGAGATCCAGCTCCATTTCCAAAGCAAACAGGTCCGTGGCCAGCCCAGGAGCACCAGGAGGGAGCTGAGGAGGCTCCTGGGCAGCCCCTGCCCCCCAGCATTAGCTAGCATTTGTGGAGACCAAAACCTCCATGTGGCTCGGAGAGGGGCTGCACTACGTACCGCCTTGCGAACGCGCTTACAGCAGCGCCGTTTGGGACAGAAGACCAGACACTTGCCTGCCACATCTGGCCTAGCTCCAGTGAAATCTAATAGCAGCTTCATGCTTTCCATCAAAACTGCGAACAGCAGCATTATTCGTAGGGGAAGAAGTAGTATGAGGAAGCAGTTGCTTAACACCGTCCCTGGGTGTCTATCCTTGAAAGCCGCGGTCATTTCTGGGACCTGCCAGGGCAGCTGCTGCCGAACCCCCCGGCAGAGACGGCTGTAGGTGCTGGGGAAGGAGAGACGGGAGGGAATGCGGCGGAGAGGGAAGCGGCAGCAAAACCCGTCTCACCCAAAAGGCAGGGCGCCAAAACGAGACCACCCAGAACACGTTTAATTAGTGCTTTTCCTAAATGAGTGCTGCTCCCTGCTCTCAGCACAACATCAAGTCGAATGGGTGCGGTAACGTTGCTCTTGCTGCGAGTGGGAGAAAGAAATACGTGCAGGCAGCCGGGAAAGGACGCGGGCAGCGGCTGTGCGCTGTGTCCGGGGTGTAGGATCGATCCAGCACTGCAGAAACACGGCCACACGCCCATCGACAGCCGTGCTGGACACCTGGGTCCTGGGGCTGGCGGGGCAGGCGAGGTGACCTCCTTTCTGTCTTCCAGCCCATGATGCGGGAGAGGTGGCAATGGGATGGTCTGCCAGAGCCACCGCGTTTCGTTTGGTCCTTTTGCAAGACTGCGCCTGGTAGAATATTTCAATTCAAAAACAAGAACAACAACAAAAGGATTTCTGAATCTGGCTTCTGGAAAGAGGATCTACATTTCTGCACTTCTTACAGAAAAGAAATCCAATTTTGTTTTAAAGAAAGAGTAATTTTAGCCTCTTGGGGAAAATACCTAGCTGTAAAAAGGCAGAAGAGAAAGCCCAAATTAGTTTCATGATGTCAGTAAATGATACCATGAATTGAGAAATCCATGAGTTTCGCTGAAACCAGTCACGGTTTCCACCTCCCCCTGCCTCTCATCTGCTCAGCAACACTTCGCTCAGGCCTGGGGGGGCGGGGGGAGCCAGAGGAGTGCAGGGGTAGCTAAATATTTCCACATCTGGTTTGGGGAAGATTTGGAAAAATAATTTCACCATAGGATTAACTGCAGTAATGAAGCTTATTTGTTTCTCCCGCTATACTGCAACATCTCACAGCTTAGCTGTAGCCACGCTCCTGCTGCAGAAGGCAGAGCGCCAGGGGCTGCCAGGCCTGATGCTGTGAACTCACCTGCACCTCGGAGAGGAACAGGGTTTGCCTCCCGAAGAGATAACGGGGCTGTTCACGGCCATGGAAAAACGTCTGCTGTTCCATTTTATCAGCCTCTCGCTGGGAAGGTTTTGCCATCCAAGCCCCAGTTCTTCTGCACTTTCACTTACTGCAACACTGTGGTTTCTTGTGCTGAAAGGAAAGCAGCTGTTGGTGATACCAAAGAAAGTTAACATGGGAGACAACTGCATGTGTTTAACCATTTATTTGCATCTACAGAAAAGCTCCAAGAAAGCAGAGAGATCTGTTCCTGAACAACGAGGGATTTCTCTCAGGAGTGTACTTCGCCTAATGAGCTGTGCAAAGCCAAAGGGCTTATGATGACTCTTCACCTCCAAAAAGTCCCATGGTGTGGGTGCCAGGTGCACCCATATTGTCTGCTAAGGCTCTGTAGAGGTCTCTCGGATGCAGCATTTTATCTCTGCAGGGGCGTTGGCCAGTTTGCAGAATGCATAAGCAGCGGGTTCCTGTGGCTGTGCTGCTCAGGGGCCGAGGGGTGAATGCCGCCGGGTGCCTCTTCCCAGCCTCCTGCGGGCTTTTCCCTGGGAAAGGCCATGCCGAGGGAAGGCATCGGCGCACGACGAAACTTCTGGGCAGGTTTTGTTTTTTTCCAGCAGTTGCCGTCTGCAAGCTGGAGCCAGAGCTCACCTCCTCGCTGCCGCCTCTGCGTCCCCCGGGGAGGGCAGCGGGCAGGGAGCCACCGCGCTCAGGAAGAGGCTTTGTTGCGGAGCTCGGCCATTGAATTCAGCTGCTCCCAGAGAACCCCACGCTTGTTTCCAAGATTTATTGTTTGCTCTGGAAAGCAGCTCTGAGCCTGCGCACCCCGGGCTGGACCCGGACCCCAGGTGGAGATGCCCAGATGTTGGGGTGGTGGCGGAGAGGCCTGGTGCAGCGTGGGGCGTCCCGGGGTGCCGTGGTGGTGGCAGGAAGCAGGAGGAGGCTGCACGCAAAGAGTGACGGCATCCTTTTTTCTGTTGCTACACCCCTTCGTGTCCTCTCCCCCCTCCCCTGCCTCCGAAGCTCCCATTGCTCCAGGCTGCTCTCGCCGAGCCCCAGGCGCGTTGGGCGCACGGCCGACTGGCACCAGTGAGCAGGGCAGCCTGCGGGGACAGGGACGGGGATGGGGCCTGGGGCTCTGAGCTGGGGCTGGGGCTGCGTGGCCCCGTCCTGAACCAGGTTCCCTCCTGGGATGTCTGGGGGGAGGAGGCCTGAGCCATAAGCGGGCTTTACAGGGCCTCCGAGAGGTGCCTTGGCAGCTGTCGTGTGCTCGGCGTGGAGCGCAGCTCCCCCACCTCCCTCCCTGGCTGGCAATAACTGTTAGAAAGCAGCCTTGAAACAGCAAACGGCTTTCTAATAAAGCTGGCAAGTACTGCAAAGACAGAAAACGTCGGAGAACCGCACGTGATCACGGAGAGCAGCCTGAGCTGCCCTCACACCAGGCCTCGCACTGCAACGCTGCGGTGGCGCGTCGCCGCCGGTGGTGGCGGCCTGTTGCACGGGTACCGCAGTGTGAGCTGTGGAGGTGGTGGTGCAAAGAGCTGCGTTTTGTCTTCTTAAAAATGAATTAACCAACAGAGTGGCCTGTCTGTGCCCGTGTGTGACTATTTAATGAAGTGATCCATGCAGCACCAGTCCTGTTTGCTCAGCGTTCATCGTTGTTCTGTTGTTAGCATCACTACTCGGTAGCATTATTTTAAGCTTTTGTTTTGCAGGAACATTTCTGATGCTGCTTCTGAGAACGTGTGGATCCCATCTGGATCTGGCCCTGCCCTGCCCAGTGCAAGCCCAGCAGCACCCCTCCGTCTGGCCAGCAATGGGGACCTCTCCCTCGCCGCAGGTGGGCTCTGAGATGTGCTCTGGGGTGCTGCTGCCCCCGGGGGAGCAGGGGTGGCCCCAGGTTTTTGGCAGCCCCGGAGCGGTGCTGGAGCAGTGCGGGTGCGGTGCTGGAGCAGCGCCGAAGTGGTGCTGGCCGTGCCAGGCTGAGGACCAGCAGAGGGAGCACAAGAGTGCAAAAATCCCACCTGGGAGCTCGGGGGGAGAGAAGGGCTCAGGCTGCACTGGTGTGCACTGGTGTGCACTGGTGTGCACTGGTCCACTGCTCTGCCCTGGGGGTGGCAAATCGCCGCTCCATTCCAGAGCCGCAGGGCTCCCCGGGTCAGCGGGCACAGTGGGACCTACAGGGACAGCTCCCAGCAGCAGCGGCGATGCCGCAGGCTCGTTAGGGCACATTTTGGGTCAGATTTTCTGCCCCCTGAAATTACAGCTCTCTCCTCCGCATGTCACTGCAGCAAGCAGTGCCAAAGCTGTGCCAGGCGCTGGGGTGGTGGCAGGGCAGCTGGTGCCCCCCGGGCCGTGCACAGAAGCTTTCAGCATCGCTGAACCTATTTGCTTTTGGAGCCCGCTCTGTGAAAAAGACACCGTGGTGAAGTTCATGGGGTTGTTTTTGATGGAAAACTATATTTGAACGAAAACAGAGCAGCTATCCAATTGCAATCAAAGGACATGGCAATACCTGTGCTGCGGGCTGGTGCTGCCTTTCTTGCTGCAATTCTCTTTCTCACGGAGCCAAAGATACCACGAGGCTATGGTTTACACCGGGTTACTCACACCGAGGGCATCTGCTCTCAGTTAGTATCTTCATCCTTGCTGCCTTCATGCAACTGAAGTCTCTGGCTGCATTCGCAACACAATTCCTGCTTCTTCAGTATTTCTGTGTGGTGAATCCGTCTGGGAGTGGGAGCAGGAAGAGGGCAGCGATGGAAACAGGCCATCACAGGAGCTCAGGAAGGAAAAAGGCAAGTAACGTCCAATGCATCGCTGCTGGGGTACAGCACTGAGGACTTGTTTCACTTGCTTGCTGAAGAAGAGCGGTGCTGGGCAGAGCCGCCCTGAGCCGGTGCCACAATCGCAGCTGGGAGAATTCACCCCTCGTCTGTGCTAATATTAAAAACATGCTGGATGGTTCAGTTTTAAGCCCGGTTATCTTTCTCGCTGCACAGTTTGACACAATTGCGTGGCAGGATGTCTGCAGAGGTCAGATGGGAATAATAGAGGTGTTAGTCACTCCAGAAAAGGAATTAAATTGTGCCAGGGTGCTTGCATGGTTACTTCTGGTGCTGCTGTGGGGCAAGCTGCTAGGTCTTGTCTTGCAAAAGCGTCTGCATTTTTACAGGAAAGGATAGCTGACATTTTTCACATTTTCGGCTGCCTTTCGTAGCGGGGCAGCACGCCTGGGCAGCTGCTGTGGGAAGGGAGATGCCGCCTTGCACAGATGGAAAATAGGAGCACGGTCCCTGGGCTGTGTGTGCAGATGAAACCATGCAGGCAAAGAAAGAGGGAGCGAGGATGTCCTCAGCGCAAAACAAGCTGTAGAGCAGAGCACGCAGGCTCACCCTCACACGTCCACCCGAAGCTGCTATGGAAGGAAGGGACCGAGCAGACGCCGGCAGAAGGGAATGGCAGTTTTGGAAATGTGTGAGTCACGCTCGGGTTTGACATTCAAGATAGAAAGGCTGTGATGCGCAGGCTGGGCTGGTTTCCTCCGCGGCTCCTCGGCGGGCGAGGGGGCTCCAGTGGGTGCATCCTCGGGGGCCCGGCCCCACCACCCCGGGGCAGCCACACACACAAGAGCAATTGTGGCTTTCTCGCTGTTGGGCAATGAACGGGGCCTGAATATTGTTGTGGATTTCAATAGAAAATGCTTTCGGATTGAAATGACCTTGATTACAGCTGGTTGTATAATTTGTTGTGAATAAGGTTCTGTGCAAAGTTTGGCATTTTTTGTTTTCGTTGCATAATAATTAGTGATTACATTTTTCCAGTATTTATCCCGTGCTAATCTTGATAGGAGCCCGAAATGCCAGCAGCGAGATGACATGAGCCAGCATCCACGCAAACCAAGCCATTATTTGCTTTCTATAGGCCAGGAACAGCAAGCAACCCAGAATTGTTTCCCTCTCATAAACATACATCTCACTCATGTCCAGTTGGCTATTTTTAATTCTATTAAGGGATCTGCAAGTCCCCCTTGGGGGACAGAAGCAAATGGAGAGATAAACTAAACTTCGCTGTGCACTCTGTGAACAAAAACTTTCAGCAAACACGTATTTCCTTGTAAACCAGTTCATTCTCACAGTGTTCCTTGCCATCACTATGGGCTCATCGTGTTAGTAATGAAAATAAAGATGAGTTGTCCTTGGTGTTTATACCGACCACTTCCAGAACCAACCAGAATGTCTTTCCTTCTATGCAATTTCTGGAAAAAAAAAAAAAAAAAGTCAACAGAATTATTTAACATAATAATAATAAAAGACATTTTGTAGAAATTTCTTTTAGATTCAGTGCATCTTTTTGCACTGAAGTATGACTCTAAGGGCACATCTGGAATTGCACTGATTAACAATGCAAACTCTAAACTGGAACAAAAAACTAGATGAGCACCGCTAGGTCTTGTACTAAGCTGGAATATGCCTAATTTAAATTGTTTGGGAGGGGGTTTTAAATAAGCCACAAGAAAGCCTACTTTAAACCAACATGGTCGTGTCTGTACAGGAAGTTGCACCAGTGTATTTGAGCCAATGCAAATTTGTGCGCAGACAAATCCTGCGGGGAGGGAACGGCTGCGTGTGGCGCGTCCTCACAGAGGTTCACGCTTGCAGCATGCTCCACCTTTTGTGCCGACTGCAAGCCAGGTGAGCAACGACAGCTACGGCAGGAGCTTGAAAGAATGGGAGGTCATAAAGATTTGCCTGTGGCGATCAGTGGATGCGGGACAAAGAAGTTACTCCAGTAAGTCAGCTGCAGTGAATTCGCTGGCATTTGTGTGCTCTTCTGCCTCCTGCGCTGGGTCTCACTGAGCAGCAGTATTTGTAGGAATGCTATTCTTTCACATTTATAGAAACTTTATTTTTTAGGTGAAACATGATTTCTTCGAAGGATAACCCTGAGTTGCTGTAGATAACACCGGTAACTTCAAATCCCTGCTTGTGCTGGTGGGCTGGCTGACACGACGTTGACCTGCTGGTCTCTGTATGTGATCGGTTTGTTGTAAGGCACCAACAAGGCTCTGCCTCCTGCTGCTGCTCCGAACCCGGTGATGCAAAGGCCTCCAAGGAGCCATAGGAATGGAGGGGGGGGAGATGCTGGAGCATCTCCGAGGGGTTTCTCCAGCGGGGCACCTCCAGCGGGGCATCTCCCGGGGGCTGTGCTGGGCGACGTGCTCATGCTGTCCCAGCACATGCACGCACAAATGCACGCGCAGAGCTGGACGGAGGGCTTGCAGCAGCGCAGCGAGCGCCGGGCTGCCCAAGAGGAGGGCTCGTCCCACGCAGGGCTGGGGGACCGGACCCAGCCGGCTTCTCCAGCCCAGGGCCCAGGGGAGTGCAGGCCTCTCAGCTGTAAATGTTATTGTATATTTATAAACAAGACCAGACTGGAGGGATGACATGGCTCTATTTACCCCAGTGGCATGTAAAAGTAAACAGCCCGATGAGTTGATCATTAACTCGCCTCCCCTGCTTTGCTTTCGTGCCTTCTTATATGAATAGAAACATTCCCCCCCGTCTCATTTTGCTCTGTCTGTCTTTGTTTGCTCTATCTCCATGAGGGCTAGTTTAATAGCCCTCCTTGAACTCGGAGAAGGCTATCGTTTGCTTGCAGATCAAAACAATGCTGGCTGCCTTATATCTGAATCCCCCCCTAAATTCTGCTTTACAATTGAGATTAAAAAAAAAAAAAACAACACCCAGCTCCTCTCAGTTTCAGCAAACAAACGAGCAGTGAAACTTTGCGTGGTTCGGGACAGTCCCACGAAAACAGCGACTTTACTGAGAGCTTGGCAGCAAGCCAATTTGATGCATTAATCTAAAGAAATAAATCACATAAATTAGAGATAAGCACATGTTTCCCCCAAGCAAATAGAGGCCACTTGGCTGTGAAAGGCATGTCTTGCTCAAATAATGAGTGGGAGACTCTAATTTCTTGCTTGCAGTTGGTGTTTCTTAAGGGGCTTGCAGGCTGCGAGCAGAGGAGTAGCTGAGCGTTATCAGCCATCTATTGAAAGGCTGTGTGTCTCACACAGCTCACATAGCTAGCAGAAAAGTCAGCGTAGACTATTTTCCCACCCACACACTTTCACAAGGAGTGAGCGGCGCCACTACTGCACAGGTCTTGTAAAGGGTCAAGGATTTATTTTTCTTGAGTGAGCAACAGGCTGCTTTTCCACCAGCAATAATATTTTGTGACAGCGAGGCACCATCCCGAGGAAACGGTAGTCTCCGATGCAACGGGTGCCAAAAGTGCAGGCGTGCGGCTGCTCGAGCGCCCGGACCTCCGTGGCACGCCCAGACCCCTCCTTTGCACCAGGTCAGGTTTCGAGGATGCACCCGAAAGGGAGCAACCACCTGAGCTGCCGCTCGTGAAGGTGTGACCTGCCTCCCTCACGTCTCATCGCACGAGCCTGTGAACGAGGGCCTGGGCAACCGCTGGCCCTGCAGGCAGCTGCGGGGATGCCGCTTGGGGTGGGGGACGGGGCCCGACCGGCACCAGGCACCGGTGGTGCAGGAGGGGAAATTAGGCTATCAGGGTTACTTTACATCCACCTTCATTTGCTTTTCTCCTTTGGGCAGTGAAAACCCACAGGTCTGGAGAAGTCACACGGGCGAGATCTGGTGCCGACTTCATCCGCAAGCCCGAGCATCGAAACTTGGCATCAGCAGCGGCAGCAGTGTGCTCTGGTTAATCTGGAGTTCGGCTCCCGTGGCTCAGGAATTAGTTTCATGAAAACCTGAACCAGCCGAGCCAAACCTGTGTAAGTTCTAAATGTGCCTGACCGGGTCCCCACAAGCTTTCTAGCTTAACTCAGGCAAAATGGAGCGCCCTGAGATGAGCACCTCTTCCCTTCGCCTATGCACCAGCAGACGGCAGCGCTGCCGCCACGCACCTTCCCTAGATGCCGTGAGCAGCGCAGGGGATGCCCATCCCCGGCCTCTTCGTGGGTACCTGCACGGCTGTGGGGTTTGGGAGAGGAGACAAGTGGGAGCCAGCTGCTGCGTGGCGCCTGGGGAGCCATCAATTTGGCAGAGAAGAGGCCGCTCAGCCCCGCTGCCTCGCTTCTCCTTCCCCCAGCTCTCTTCTTCCAGGCCATATTGGCAGCTGGCTCGGCTCTCGCAGAGCTACCAAACCACATTTCATGAAGATTGATCACAGAAGCCATTGTTGTCCCGTGTTAAGCCATTTATTTGCTGGTGAGTCCCCAGGGTCCCTCCGGAGGGAGAGGGGGGAAAGTGGACAATAACGAGAGCGGGGGGACCCTGCCCGGCGCAGGCTTTCTCAGAGATGCGAGCCCCCGGCTAACCGCAGAGTGCTTCCACCCAGACACCCAGCTATTTTTAGCCTCACATTCACCCTGGGTTGCTGCTCGCAGCCCGAGCGTGCTCTTGGCAGACGGCTGAGCCGCGCAGCGATGGCGAGCAGCCCGGGGATGCGAAATCGGGGTAACGGGGCAGGCGGGCAGGCGGCAGATCCCCCAGCCCTACGTACACACGCAGCGCCCTGCAGGGCGTCCTCTGGTAAGGCTGCCGTGCTGCGCGTTGCTCTCGTGCACGGATCACGCCTGCTTTGTGCGGATATCAAGGGTAAACCAAGGATACGCGGGGAAAAACGAGGGCCTAAAGGACGGTGCGCCATCGCTTCGCTCTGCGGGGACTCTCCTCCTGCTCTTCACAGGACGATGCTTTGACCTCCTGCTCAGCGGGGCGGTCCCAGCCCCAAACCCAGTGCTGCTGGTGGCCGTGCCCCAGAAATTATTGGCTGCTGGTGCCGGGACGCAATCGCATCCTCCAGGGTAAACGGAAGAAGATAGAGAATAAATGCTCCATTATAGTGATTGTCAATGGAGACAGAGGTAATAACCGTAACGAATGGAGTCTCCTCTGGGGGAAGAGGAGGGTTTCTGGGCAGAGCTAGGTTTCCTTCAGATGCTGGCTATCCACCGAGCGGGCTGGGCAGTGCTCTCTGCCAGGGCACTGCTGGTGGACTTTGCTGCGGGTGCTCGCTGCGCTGTTTGTGTGCCTGGCTGTCTGGGCACACGGCGTTTGTTTCTGCTCCTGGACTGGGAACATATTAAACAGGAGACTGGAGAGCAGCAAATAATGAATACCACACTCTGGTCTGAGCTCTTGGATGAATAATCATTGGTGTTGAAATATATGAGACTCTGTGAGTCTGGGATCCAAGTATTTTCACCAATACCCAGCAGTTGTCCGAATACAAACAATGAATAAAATGAACCACAGCAAACTCAGATTGGGGAAGGGGAGTGCCGGTTTTGCTCTGTCTCCCCTTTCTGTCACCAAGCAATGGGACAGGGACCAGGCAGCCCCCTCAGCCTTGCTGAGGCCGTGGCATGTCCGAGCCATGCAAAGGACTCTTTGTGCCAGGCACCTCTCCCCGTGCTGCTCACGGGCTGTGAACGTGCTGGCTCGCGGGGCTCCTGGTCTCACAGGCATCACACCACTGCCCGCTGGGCCTGGGTCTGAGCGCCGTGCCCAGAACCAGAGCAGAACCCGTCCCATTAAGCAATAGTAGCGGTGGGTGCCACGGCAAGGCAGCTCGTGCTGCCTTCGACAGGCCTGGGAAAGGGTCCGCGGCCAGCAGAGTCTCCATCTCCCAACTCAAGCCGGAGAAGCGAGTTAGCAAAACAGAGACAGATGGCAGCGGTTGAACTCGGGTGCTTTTTCACTGCAGCCGCTCCTTTTTCAAGGCAGACACCAGGAGCACCCTGCTGGCTTGGCAGCAAGCGGGGCTCTGCGCGCCCTCGCCGCGCACTGCCCTGCAAACGGGGGTGCAGCGCGGCCCTTGCCGGGCTTTGCCTCTCTCCACCCCAACCTCCCACAGGCGGGGTGATGAGAGCACATTTACATTTCAAAAAAGTGTTTTGTTTTGTTTTGTTTTGTTTTATTTTTGTTTGTTTGTTTTGTTTTTTATAAATTGCTTTACAACCATCCCCAGATCCTCTTGCTACCCAGGCACAGAGCGGGCAGGCATCACAGCACCGCGAGCGTCACTGCCCTGCAAGGCTACTGAGAGAAGTTTTTAACACAGCTGATGCCAAGGACTGCTCCTCCCTGGGCTGGCCAGCAGGTACAGGGATGGTTTGTCCCTGCCACCGCCCGGGGCCTCCGCAGCGAGTGAGCTCTGCCCCGCAGTGCCCGCTCAGTGCCCAGTCCCTCTCCCAAGCCTAGCTGCAGCAGAAAAGGCACACGAGCAGAAATGCCCCGGGGTCAGGAGTCACTGGCACGTCGCTTTAAAAGAGTTTGGCTATTTTAAATGCTGACAGCGTTTGTCTGTGAGGCCACGAGCTTTTCACAGCCTCCCCCTAAAGCCACCTGAAGCAGAGGAGCTGGACGCTGGCACGGGCACCTCTGCTGTGGCCCAGCAGTGTCCCTTGTCTGCCGGGGACAGGAGCCATCCCCATCCACAGTGAGGAGCAAGGGGAGGCACGGAGAGATCTCAGCCAGAGATCTCCGTGAACTGCTGCCAGGTAGGAGCCTCTGTGCAAAAAGTTGCTGTTTTATATGGTCCGGGGTGACTCCTGGCTGTGTTTTTCTTGCCTGCGCTTGAACTAATGTTTTGTGCCAGTCGATATTTCTCTAGGTAGCTGTTCTGTGTGATTTCAGCTTATCCAGCAAACTTTTTGTTCAAACATCAGCTGTACTAAATTTGTGCAAAGCAATTCTCATGCTGTCCAGATGCCACTGCTTCTAAAAATAGTCCGGTCTAGTCCGTTTTCCCAGCTTCTTGCCTTTTATCAGTAATACTTTTAATAGTCTTTGCCATATTTTAAGAAGAGCAGTCATTTGTCCATGTCAGGCCAGCAATTACTGGGAACAAGAGTCCTTCCCAGTTCCCCCATACTGCCATTCATGCTCTTACACAAAAAAAAAAAAAGACCAAGACAAAACTGGGAGCTTCAGAAGCTGTTTTTGCACCGGAAAACAGAAGCTTTCGGTGCACACTGGGTGGGAGCTGCACCGCGTTGGGCTGAGCCCAGGCCTTCTTTGCGGAGTCCAAAACCTGCTGTGGGTCCCTTTCCTAGGGCTGAGGCAGCGTCTGGAGCGGGCGTGGGACATCCCTGAGGTGCCCTGGCACGGTGGGAGGCTGTCCGAGCGCGGCCGGGAGATGGAGAGCCATGGGGTGGGATTGGGACGGGGCGAGGTGGGACGGGGTGGGGTGTCAGGGCAGCGGCAGATCCCTCCCGCTGCCAGCTCAGCGGGGAAGGCTGCAGCGCCCGCCCGTGCCTCAGTTTCCCCATCTCCCGGCGGTAGGACTGCACCGTTTGAGAACGCGGAAGCTTTGTGGCTGGAGGTCACCGCATCAGCAACGCTTTTATGGGTGCCAGAGACAGATACTGTCTGTGATGTTATCTTGTTTGCTGATATTTTATTTCATGAAAAATTTATGCCATTTCAGAGACATTTCTGCAAACACAAGCAGCTTTTAAGGACATTGGCATCTTTTAACTATCCAGCAACGTTCTTGAACGTTGTGGCTTTTCCTGTGTTTATTTTTCCTCCTCCTGGACATTTTGCTCAACAGACGGGCTGTTTTTTTTTTGTTTTTTTTTTTTTCCTTTTGGCTCTGCCTGCCCACAGCCAGTGTCCCAGGAGGTGCAGCGCTGGTGGAGCCTGCGTGGGGCTGTGTTGAAAGCCCCAGGGTGGTCATGGAGATGCTGCAGGGACTGGGGGGAGATGCATGTGCCGGGGCAGCCAGCAGCCCTGCTCACAGCAGCAGCAGAAACAGAAACGCGGTTTTCCTTGGCGTTAAAGCCCCTCTGGCAGCGTCAGGGCCTGCCCTTTTCCAGGGCTGCTTTGCACTTTGGGGTCTCTGTGTGCCCCGCAGCCCTCCCAGCAGCCGGGGTGAAACGGCCCCAGGAAATTACAGACAGTCAGCCTGGAAAATCCCAGGGAGCTTGATTTGCTCACAGAACATGTTTGTGTAACAATACAATGGGGGAGCCCTATTTTTGGTACAATGCCTCGCTCCGCGTGCCAAGACGTGCTGATGCTCCCTGGTGCTGGCAGGCACCGGTGCGGCAGCGCTGGGGCTGTGCTCGGCTGCCCCTGCTTGCCCTGCAGCCCCTGGATGAAGAGCAGAGCCCAGGGGGCTGCGGGTGCAGAGGGGTGCCCCTGCCCTGCAAGGACCAGTGCTGCTGCCTGCAGGGGCTGAGAAACCTCGCAAGCAAAAGTTACTGGCAGCCAAGGTACGGGGTGTGGGTTTCCGAGCCAGCCTTTTGGGGGCAAAGTCTGAAGAGATCATTAAAAAACATCAAATAGTTCTTTGCCAGCGAACAGAGGGAAGTGGTGTGGAATATTGCTCAGGCTGCAGGGAGGACTCTGTTGGGCTCTGCCTTTTGGGAACTCCTTTGGGTTCGCAATGCTCCCCGCGGCTGCGCCATTCGCACCTACTTTTGCTTGGATCACCTTTGGAGACGCTGATGCAGAAAAGAGTTTTGCAGCACCCAGCACGGGCTGGTGAGGCAGTACCGTGGGGAGGCGGCGGGGAGCACAGTGGGCGTCCCACTCCAGCCGCCACCCAGCTCCTCTGCAGCTGTCCCAAGGCAAGGCTCCTTCCCGGAGATGCTGAGGCTAACCGCAGGGCTAATTTCAAGGACAGGTGGCTAACGAGCAAGCCCAGCTGCCCCCACCACCTCGGGGACGACCCCATAATGTCCTCAGCCAGGGGACGGTCTGCAACCCAGCCAGCTTCAGCCCCTTGGCATTCCAAAGCGTGACGGACCAGAGCAGTGCCCCGTCCATGCTCACGGGCTGTGGCACACGCTAACAGCCTGTCCGCGGCTGCTGCTGCCTGGGGATGTGGCAGGAGAGCCGTCCTCCTGCACCGGCTGTCCCAGGCTTGCTTTGGGCTTATTGGAAACATTTCTGGGAGATGCAGCACAGGCGCACCTGGAGAGGGGGGTTGGGAATGAATGTGGCCACCTTGCTTTGGCTTTGCAGCTGCACTGGGCTTCCCACGGGGCCGGTGGACGCCACCACGCACCCAGGTGCCTGCTCCAGTGGGCTGCCGGATGCCACCCCCCCAGGTTTAAAACCAACCACCTGGCTGCGTCCTTCCCCTGCACCAAGCGGGGACGTGCCCCCGCCCACCCTCCCTGCGCCCACAGCCTCCCAGCCCCGGCACCGGTGGCGCCAGCGCTGTGCCGTGGCGACGCTCTGGACCATTTTGGGGGATGCGGATGGGGCTCTCCAACAGGTGACGCAGCCTGCCGGGTCAGCTCGTGTGTGCACCAGCAGTGCCTCGCCGTGGGGAGACGTGCAGCTCCCCTGCTGGTGCTCATCCTGCGGGACCCCTGCTCTGCCGCGGGAGCCGCACGCTGCCCTTTATTCTGCTTCTGTCTCGGCGGCTGCTGGGAAGACACGGAACAAACAAACTGTTCGAACAATGCTTTCCAGGAACCGCTCGCTTCCTCCCGGAGTGCCGAGGTCGGGGTTATGAGCACCACACGAGCACCCGCGCTCGAAGCACCGCCGCGCTGGAGAGGTGAGCGGCCCCCCGAGCCGTCCTGCGGGGGTCTTTGTGGAAAAGAAACGAGTTGTGCCTCAGCCCCCACCCCCCCGAAGGAGCATTTCTGATTTCCAGCAGCCCGCGGGGTGTAGGGGGGTGCCGGCTGCGAGGAACAGAGCACTTGCGCTTTTGCACGTTGGCGTTTCGGGGAAGGCTCAGGAAGTGCTGATGAAGCATTTGCGCTCTGGGTCTCACAAGCTGGAGGGGAACATGCGTGGTGAGAGGCTTGTTCCCATAGCTCCTCCAAAAAACCTTTGCAAGGGTGCGTTTGTGAAGTGGGCTGCATGTAAATTATCCATAGATAAGCTTAACGTCACCGAGCAGGTGGAACAGGGCAGGGTTCAGGAAATTATGCAAAGAGAGGAGACAAAGAGCCGGGCTGCAATTGCCCTTTGTTTAGGGGACCCAGGCTCACTTTCTGCAGTCACAATGCGTTAGTGCAGGGCACAAAGGCAGGCAATTTCAGATTTGATTAAACTGTTTGACAGCATTCATATGTTAAATGATTATGTGCTGCTACCTACTGCTGCAGTATGTGTATCTCAGGAGAATCACAGATGAACCCATCGAGGCCAGAGTGTGGTGTAACAGGAGATGTAATTAATAAACTAAACAAGAGGGGGAAAAAAGCAAATTTGTTGTGGTTTTACCCAGTGACCAGGCATGACAAGTCAGGAACAAATGAGTAATACAGACGAACACAGATGCATGCTCTGGCGTTTGAGAGCCTAATCCGGATGCAAATATTTTAGGCAGGATCCCGTCTCCCATCTTCAAGCCTTTAGACACACATGAGAGCTGTGTGGCATCCCCTGCGCTGGCAGATGCCTGCGGAGTCAGGTCGTGGCTGTTCAAAGGCATTCCCAGCAGAAGGATTATTTTGCTTTTATGCTTGCTGCCCATTCAGCCTTTTATGAGATGCCACGAGGAACCGAATGAAATTCAAAGCAGGAGTGAGGATTAGAAACCCCCCCCTGTCAGCCGCACAATGTCCGGGCCGAGGAGCCGGGCGGGCCCTGCGGGCAGAGGCGATGCGCACCCGGACATCCCCTTCTCCGCAGGACGGGGACAGAAGGGATATCGCAGCCCAGGTGCGCTGCCTCCAACCCCGCTTCTCCCCAGCCCTGAAGAGATAGCTCTGAAACACGTGCCTTCCCTGCGCGACTTTTTTTCGGCAACCCCAGCCTAAGGGAGAGGTGTTCAGAGACGGCTCCCGCGAACACCGCCAGTTAATTCATTTCCCACTCTCGTCAGGCTGATTGGCAGCTGCCAGGCTTAAGTTGCCCGCAGAGGCATTATGTGCGTCCACAGCTGGCTTAGAAATACCCGTGCCCACGCACAGAGTAGCGTCCTGCAGCGTCACTGTGCCCAGCTCCAGGCAGCCTGTCATGCTGCTGCAGTGCATCTGCATGCTCAGGACAATATTCTCCCCAAACCTTTTAATACCCACTCTGCTGTCGCCAGCAAGCGTTTCTCCCTCCCTCCAAAATATTAAAAAAAAAAAAGAAGCCAAAAGCGGTGTAACGATGTTTCTCTGGAGATGAGGGCCCTCGGAGGGCGGCTGGGCGGCACAGGGAGCTCGCAGCACTCCCGGTGCACCAGATCGCAATGAAAGCTTTTATTGCCCACTCATCTAGCCTGTATCAGCCAACTATTTGGCTGAGGGAGAGGCGTCCATTCAAAGCCAGTTTACAGCACAGTCTTTATTTTTATTTTAAAAGCATCTGGAAATTAAAAATCCCCTTTTGGCGCTCGTCCACTTTGGAGAGAGAGCCAGCCCTGTCGTCTGGCCAAGCAGCCCAGCTCTGGCTGCGTTGGGTGGATCCAGCGCTGGGACGTTTTTCTAACTGGAGCAGACGCGGGCTGCTGGCCTCCTTCCAGCAGCTCGACAAACTTCCCACGCCGAGCGCCGGGTCGGTCCTCACGCCGTGAGCGCGACACCGCGGGCACGTCACCCAGAGCCACTCAGGGTGTGCCGTGCCCAGCCGCGGGGACATCCGTCAGGAGATGCTTTCACCCAGACAAAGAGCTACGGTCTGGCTGGTGCACACAGGGTTTGCCCCAGGTGAACCGACACCAAGCATGCACTATTTGTTCCCATTTGGGGGCAGCTGCAGGGCTGGAAGGTGTTGGCCGTCCCCGGCAAACTGTCCCCATCAGGGGGACACATCGTTGCTGCCTCCTCAGCAGGAGGTGACGGTACCTAGGGCTGTCTGAAGCTGGTGGCACGGCTGTGCTGGGTTCACAGCAGAGCCCTGGGAAGTTCTCCATGAGCAGTGTTGCGCCCCGAGATGCAGCGCATTTCGATGAAGTCCTTCCTCGGCAGGCTGGTAAAGCCCAGCTGGGTCAGCCCTGGGGCACCGGTGTGTTTTGGAAAAAGGAAGAAAGTAAAAACACGGTTATGTGCAGGTATGGGTATGTGGACCTGGTTTTCATCCTGCGGGAAGCTGCAGGCACTGGAAATCCCCAGCCGGCACCTCTGGCTGCCCGGCCCCAGACATCCCCTCACTGTGTCTCCGCAGTGGGAAGGCAGAGGACAGAGCAACAACAAGGATTTATCTTCTCTGTGCTACAGAAGGGAAATTGAGCAGCCCCTGCCCAGCAGCTTGAGGTTGCCGCTGCAGAGCATTGAACCTGCCGGGCACATCAGCTGCAGCCCGAGACAGCATCTTTTATCCAAAAAAATGTTTGAGATGGGCAAACGTACATCCAGCTGGAGGAGGATTTTAGGATCTCCACCCAGACCTTTTACCGAAGTCCTGCTGAGCGCTGGCTCCTTGCTGCCGTCCTCCTGCAGCAGAGCCTGGGGAGGTACCGGTGGGGCACGCAGACCGGACCCACGACACCTGGGCCACGGGGCTGCGTACGGCACAACCCGAAGGAAAGGAGGGTTTGGGCGGGCAGGTCCTCTCCCATGAGTCCGCCGTGGGCATCCAGGCACCGTGCCGACGTTTGGCTCTTCGTTACCTTTCGCAAGGGCTGCAGAGCCTGGGGCTGCCCTCGTCCTCTCCTCCCCTCACGGCTGGCAGACCCCAACGTGGGACGGCCGCAGCGGCGGCAGCGCGTTATCCCGTCTGCATCCGCGCCTGGAGGAAACGGGGATTATCGCTCGCAAGTGATTGCTGGGGGCAGAGGGAGGCAATACACCACCACCAAGCTGGGGAGAGGGAGGGAAGCCCAATTACACCCCTCGCAACGGCCAGGCATCGGGAGATGCGAGCAGAGGCTCTCTTCTAATCTTAGCTAAGCTCTCGCAAAGCCCTGCTGCACATGCACAAACTAGAATTTTTCAAAGGCTCATAAAACCGAAACAACCGTGGTCAGATCCTTACGGCAATGGCAATGAGCCCGTCTTTAGCGCAGAGCTGATCTTCCCCCGCTGGAATTCAAGTCCTTCTTTCAAAGTATGGAAGCATTAGATCTCTCCAAAGAAAGGATTTCCTGAATTATTCTAACAGTGAAAAAAAATTAAAAATAAATAGTGTATTCTTCTCTGGCCTGGCTCTTGCAGGCCGTTGAACTACTTGGCTGAAATTTTCTCAAAAAAAGAAAAAGACAGAGTCATGACATCAGAACAGGATCCTGCACTCAGGAGGGACAAGCAACCTCCAGTGCAGGCTGTGCTACCAACTCTGCCTCTAGTAATATCTGCCAACTTTGTGAGCATCGTGCATTGCTTAAAGAACCTAATCAAGTTATATATTCCTTTTGAAGTCAGACAACTTTGATTTAAACATGGCTTCAGAGCTTTGAAAACCCAAATCTTTTCTAGTTTGTCTTCCATGATGGTTCCTTACCTGTCTCCCATCATTGAATAAATCATTATAAACATAAACCAGATGCTTGATGCTAACAATAACTTTAGAGGGCCCTGCTTCCCCTACGCTGTATGGGCAATGACTAACACACTTTTAGCCTCCAGACTTAATTTAAAGCATTCTGAAATTGTGCACTGGTGAGATGAAGGCTGCCCGAGACAATAACTTTTACATTAAAAATAATCTGTCTGTAAGAGCAACAAAGTGAAGGTTGTCCTCCTTCAGCCCCGGAGTCTCAGCCTGCTATGGGCACTGCAAGCCACGGATTGCACTTATATGAATTTGTGCGTGAAGACATTGGGAAAGGAAGACTTTGCAAGCACCTTAAAGAAAATAAGGTATCTGTGGTTAAATGCACGTGAGCGGGGGCTTGCGGTGAGCATGCAGCAGCCGAGCACAGCTCCTTGCAGCAACGCCTGCAGTATTTTCTGCTGGGTTGTGACAAGGGACGGTGCTGAGTCTCCAGGTCATGGGCACTGTGGCACTCTGGCAGGAGCAGCACGTGGTTGAGTTGACCTCAGCCTCTGCACTGCAACCAGACACTGAGCTAAAGCACTTTGAAAACTGGAATTCACCTTGCCTGGAGATAGATTCATGGAGCGGCGGGGCGGTGTGGTGGTGCAAGATAGAGCGTTTCTGACCCAAAGACCTCAGCCTGCAGAAAGTCTGTAGCTAACAGCTGCTCCAGAGCTGCTCTGTAGGGAATATATTGCTCAGCAGAGGAACACACTTAAATGCATTACTAGTACAGCTAAATCAGTGTCTGGAGATTGAGATCTGGCAACGAAACAAAGTTTTGAAAGCTTAGTTCAATATCCTTTCACTTTTCTAAGCCTGCATACATTTAGCCCACAGGTCAGTTAATCTTGCGATTTAATTTACACATTTTTGTCATCCCTTATTTACATAGTTTGCTGTCTTATTCACTTGAAGCAATAACCCAAAAGTGGAGAGAAGAAGGAAATTATTATTTTAATGACGCATTTTCAGTTCTCGCTGCAACACACCAGGAGCATGGGCTCACGGTGGTGGGATGGTGCAGCCATGTGTGAAGGCCAGGGCTATGCTGGGGACACAGTGAGGGACCGGGGGCCATCTTCTGTCCTCCTGCCCCCCGTCAGTCCCTGGGCTGCTCTCTCCTGGCCCTCTCCACACGCTGTGCAGGTTTGTCTCATCCAAGCGGTGGTCAAGGAGGGTGAGGAGCAATCCGGACCAGGAGAACAAGTGCTTTGTTCCTGCTTGTCCTCAAGGAGAAGACGGACCCCCAGACCTGCCCTCCCACGAAATCTGGCCAGAGAACAACATGCTCCAGAACTTATTCATCCTGCATGTTTTGGGGGCTGCTTCTGTGCCAGGTGCCCCTTGTGTTGGCGTTACCTTCGCACCACAGACTGGCTTTTCCCAATTGCCAGCTGCCTGCGCAGACCTTCATCCTCCTCCCTGGCTCTCCCCTCGCTGCCTTCTGCCTGCCTGCTCCTCTGACACAGATGTCACCAGCTTTAACCCTGGACTTTTTCCCGTTGCAATCTCTGAATGAGAGCTCACCGAACTCTGTGATATGGGGAATGGGAAGAAGCACAGAATGGCGTGAAGGTGGTACAGGCTCTGGTCCCAAGCCTCTCCCAGGAAGATTTTGCCACCTGCTTCGCCTGCCAGCTGCGGTGCGAGAGCAGGGGTGCTCCTTGCCAAAGCAGACCCTGCTGGCTACCCAGCCATGCTTGCAGCAGCGCCAAATCCATCTCCAGAGGATGTTAGTAGAGCACTAGAATATAAAAATCCATAATTTATGCATTTTAAGCCATGTTTTTGATTATGTTGAATGGTGAGCAAAACCTGAAAAGTCTCTTTTATAGAAAACGTTAATTCCTTATGACGTTTTTTTCCTTATAAAGAATGATTTACCTGTCCCTTGGGTTATGGTCTTTGTACAACACAGCATGTGTCTGTTCTGGTTCCTCACATCTGAGATACAGATCCCAGGCAAGCAGCTGTCCCATGGTACGGTGGGTTTTTCATGATGAATGGGAATCCTTTACAGGCAGCTTTCATTTTCTCATCTGAAAGTCTCAATACATTAGAAGTTGCCAGAGTCTTCTGAACTTTCATATCTATTATGCCATCACCGCTATAAATGCTTTCAAACTAACAACCAGACATATTTCCTTTCCTTGACCAAGCACAAAAAATAAAGAGAAAAGACAGAAATCATTACGTTACAGACTACCTTCTCCTCCATCCTACTTAGCCATCGCTTTGTAAAGTGATATGAAAGGTTATTTACATTTGGATACATCTAAGGGGATGGATGGGACCAAATGCTCCAGCAAGGATCACAGCTGTTTCCTTTCTTGCCCTTGCCTGTCTCTGGCACTGAGCAATCAGCCATGCTCAGATGGGATCCTGACAAAGGATAAAATACAAATAAAAATTTTGGGGGAAAACTGGTGGCAAATAGGCAGTTAAAATAATCTCATGCATTCATTGCCTGTTTCATTTCCTTTTTAGCTCATTATTTTTTTTTTCTACTCCTGTTTGGTTCTGGAGAGGGGCATTTTCAGTCTCTGTGCAGGGATGAGAGCAGGCGCGCAGTGGACAGCAGATCCGCTGTTGTGTGGGCAATGGCACTTTCCAGGCCAGCATTGCCAACAGAGACTTCCAAACACACAAACACGGTGGGTTGTACAGCTGAAGACTGGAACTGCAGCCCAAGGCCTCTTCAGGGTAAGACGTCAGGATCCCAGGCGTCCATTTTGTGTGTCTGGCAAAAACATTGTACATCTAAAAATAATGAGTGATGGTAAAAAAAAAAAAAAGAGAGAAAATTGTCTCTCATGTGAAATCTCTCGTTCAGTCTCTTCTCATGACTCTGAGTTTTTCCTGTTAGTTACTGTGTCTTTTAAATGTGCCCTTTCAAACCCTTCCCAATGGCCCCGTCTGCCTGGCCATCAGCAGTGGAGGCAGTGCCTTGCATGAGGACTTGCAGGGCTCTGAGACCTTCGCTGGCCCCTGGTGGGAGCCCACACTCAGACAACCCTGAGCACCCCCCTGCGCTGGCAGCCTATGGATAAAATCTGGGTGGGTGACTTAAGAGCCTCAAAAATTGCCATGGTGAGTAATCCTCCAAGAGTTGAAGTTACCCTTGTAAACACAGGCTTGACAAATACTGTCTTTTACAAAAGAAATAAAAATAAAAAAAATCAAAGGATCACATTTGCTTTTGAAGTGATGTTTGGTCACAATATTCTTCTGTTCTTACAGGTCAGCTGCATTGCGGACAGCACACAATCATTTCAAAATAATTGATGCAGTATCTGTTCTGCTAGCTGATGTGTTTTAAAAATTGTACATCCAACAAATGCCAATACCCAGTTCACACATACTAGGTTCTATCCTGGAAACACGTACACACATTTTATTTCTATCTTCACTGAGAATAGGACAGGATTTTGTATTCCTGTACTTTTTATAACTCTCTCCGCACCCTGCTATGGGTAGTGGCAAAACATCCACAGCACACAGTCTCAAACTGTGGTGGAGGAGCTTTTATCCAGGGGACTCCAGGGGCTCTTGCTGTCTCCTTTATGCCACACGTTGAGCAAAAAGGGACTGCCAGGGAAGAAGTTCAGCCCCAGTTAATGCAGGAAAGTGGCAATGCACGGATCAGAAACGTAACAAATTCCTTTATCCTGGTGCTTCTTGGGCAGACTGAGCATCTCGACATTTGATGCCTTGGGGACAAGACTGGCAGGATTGTTTCTTCTTGTCATTCTTTCCTGAGCAGCTTTTAGTGTTGCACGTAGGGAGATCACAGCAGAGGGAAAGGGAGACACAAACCCTCTTTTCTCAGACTCTTGGCTAAAACCCAAATATGTTAAACATTTCTGCTAGGAATTGATTCCTGACAGCAAATCTCCAAGCTCTCATCTCTGACAGCTATAAACCCAGGGCTGTTTACATGAGATCAGCACATGCCCATGCTGCTGTACACTTTACAGCGCGTGCATTTCATGTATCTACAGAAATAGGGAATCCACCCTAGCAAGCCCTCTAGCGGTCTCAGCTGGGGAGATGGGGCCAGATCCAGGCACTGAGGCTCCACACGGTGCAGGAGAACCAGCAAAAGCTTCCCTAAAGCCTGAAGACCTCAGAAGACATGAACTAGCACTTGTGGGCAGCCAAACAGTGCAGCCGAAGACCCGTGTGACATTTCAGCTATGCATAAGGCACCATCTAAACAGAAAATATTGGAAGCGTGTTTCTAGTGAGTTTGCAGAAGTGTTGTTTGGGTACGGGATGAGGAAGAGCTATGTTTTGCATCGCATCCCATCACACTGTGGTACTAGTCACAATTTTGTGATGGCTTTCCTTTTTATTTAGGGGAAAGGGAAAAAAAAGCATGATGGAAGTCATGCAAGTGGTTAAATGGAAAGATCTGTTGATCTTGCAAGACCACTGGTAAATAATTTAACAAAGATCCTTAACGAGTATCACTCTACAGGGAAAAAATAGGTCCACTTTAAACACTGCTTTTCCAATTTGGATGTCTAAATCAGTATTGCAGTCCTTTAAAACAGCCAAACTCTGTAGGAATTGCCATGGAGAGTCAGACACGGAGCTCTGGCTGCCAAGTGTAAAAGAGAAAAATGTGAGAAACTTCAGAACAGGCAAGCATGGGGCAATCTCCCTTCTCCCAGAAGAGCTCATCTGAGCCCTGGGGACTATCTGAAGCATTAAAGCAATAGGTTTTGCCCTACCCAAACCATGGCTGGCGTGAACTCTCCGGTGATGGCTCTTCTCCATAGGAAGATTCTGCAAAGCCTTCGATAATTTTATGGAAACACCTCATCGCATATTTTAAGTATTCCCTTTACCGTCTCTCTCCCAGAAGGATTTTAACCTCTCCAATAAACTGCGACTAGACACATAACATCCTGTGGTCACTCTGGATACCTGCACACATGGAGAAGCCTTCACCGGCACGGCTGCTTCACAGCCGCGGGAGAAGCTCGTGCGAGGAGCGTGGGTTCCCCACCGGGAGACACCTGATTCTCAGGGAAGGGAGCGCAGGGCAATTAGTCACTGTAAAACAGCCTAATGAGGCTAAAGAATTAGGAATTGCCTAGGCTCCAATAAAATCCGGTGCTTTATATGACTCGAGATGCAGTTGGAGGAATCTGGCTAATCTTTTACTCTCCTAGTAAATCATTCATTGAGGCCATCTGTGAAACATGAGAAGAGCAGCCTCAACCCAAGATTCCCGCTTAGCAAAGCTCTCACTGGCTTGGCCGGAAAGAAGCTTTCCTGATAAAGCTGATAGCTGGTCCAAGCCCTCACGATTTCCAGCAGCAGTAATCCTTCTGGGGAGATTAGAGGAGCAGCCCTCGACGGTCCTGGAGCATGGGTGTGCATGTTAGCACAGTTTAAGGGAAAAAAAAAAAATCCACGGCACTTGCCAGGGGAGGGCCTGGCCCAGAGGTGTACCGCCGGCCGCTTGCTTCTCCAGCAGCCTCTGCAGACGGGTCTGACATGCAGCCCCAAAACGGCTGATCGCAGCCCCCCAGGGACAGGGAGCATCCATGGGGCACAGGGAGAGCATCCAGGGAGAAACCTGGTGCCTCGGTGGCACAGACCGAACCACAGGTTGGTTCAAGGAGAGGCACGGACGCCCATCTGGAAAGTGATGTTCAGCTGTACTCAGAACCCAAACTTTCCTGTGTCAGGGAAGTCCGTGCCTGGATCGAGTGAGTACGGCATGGGGCTGTGTCTCTTGAGGAGGAATAAGTCATCCAAAACATCCCCCCACTTTCCACGCCAGGCTGCTTGTGCGTATCTGTGTCCTCCACCCAGATCTGATTCTGTTATTTAAGGAGCAATTAGCCTCTCACCACAGGCATTACTGCTAATCTGGGAATAGAAGAAAGTCCTCAGGCAAATACTTCATAGGGCAAAACAAATAAAATTTTAGCTTACAGGAGAAAAGGGCTGAACACCTAACCACAGCATTTGAGAACATGAGTTACAATCCACTTCCTCCATGAATTAAGACAATACGTTTTTTTTACTTTTTTTTTTTTTTTTAAACCTTCTAGTTTCTGAATTTTTAGGAGCTGCAATTCCCAGGTGGCTCAATAGCCAGAAGGAACAAAGTTTCAAAGTGAAAGATGAGATGCTCCAACTCCGGGAGCCAAACGCTTAAAGGGAAGTGAAGGAAAAACCCAAAGAAGAGACAAAACGAGAGCAGAGCAGGGCTGGAGGCGCAAGCCTGAAGTCTTACCTGGTGCTGGGCTCCCAGAGGAGGCAAGGTGTGCAGGCTCTCCGTATGATTTTACCCTTCGCCAACACACAGAGCACAAGCACCAGCTTCCCTGCCTCATGCATAGTGCTGCCACCAACAGTCCCAGCTCAGGGCAGAAAGCGGAGCACAAGCGGACTGGCACGGTGGCCTGTTTCAGCCAGGGTGCCCAGGAGGCTGAGCAGGTCCCACCTTTAGGATCCATCAAACACATCTGCAAATCCAGATAGTTATACTGGTTTGGGGTGCCTTGCAGAAACACAGCTGCAGATGGGAAAACACAGCCTCTCCTTCCCGGTGCTTAAGCTAAGCAGTAACACGCTTGATTTAGCGCTGAAGTCTCCTGAAAGCCTTGGCCCAAAGTCTAGTGCTCTTGATGACCAAGAGAAGTTTGGGAAGTGATTATGTCTTGGAGCAGCACATCTGACAAGCAGTAGGAGCTGTAGTTCCTAGGAAGCCAGAGATCCTCTTTGCTATGTGAACTTTAACCAAGGTTTGGTGTGATAATCCCTCCGTGCTGTGGTTTGTAAGATTTAACTATTCCTACTGTTTTCCTTGGCTTTCTGGCATTTTCTCCACTGAGCCTTGAGGTCAGTAACTGCACAGAATGCATCATTTTTTCTGCCTTCTCCCTAAAACCTCCTCAGATCTAAGCAGAGCAGCATCTCATCAGCTTTTGCACCGACCAGCTTATTAATAGCGCATTTTTCTGTTGTGGGGAAAAATAAGTCAAAGCGAGTAAGACTGGAAATTGCTTTACTTTATTTGCAAAAGCCAAGGGCTCTTCCTCCCCGCTCACTAAGCGTATGAAGGAAACGTAGGGAAGTGCTTCCTCCGTTTCCAGCCACCCGTCGCGAGCGCTGTGAATGCCCCTTCTGCGATGCTGCCTCCTTTCGTAGCGCGTTCCGCGCCACCCTCGGGCAGCGGCAGCCTGCTGCGGCGGTGCACACTGCAGCCTGCACCCCCGCGAGAGGAGAGGCATGGAGGGAGAGGCAGCAGGGAGGGCGGCCGGCACCCACGCCGTGTCAGACGCAAAGCAGAGGGAAGGAGGATGAAAGACAAAGGGTATCAGAGAAGCGCCCAGCCTCAGCAAGGCCAGGGCTGTGGCACCGAGGAGTGCCCGAGCAGAGCTGCAGAGACCCCCCAGCAGGACCCCAGGACCCCCCCAGCAGGGCAGAGCTGACACAAGAAGCACCAGCAGGGCCCAGCCGGGCAGAGGGATTTTCGGTCCGTTTGGGCAGGACTCGGGTTGTTCAGCAGCAGGCTACTCCGGCCTCCCAACCATGGCAATCGTGGTGCATCTTCCACCCTCCAAGTCACACACAGCGAAGACTGCAGAAGCATCTGGTATAAATCCTCCTCCCTGGGCAAAAGCAGGAAGCACAATTTTCATGAGACTCTCTTAAATGGAGAAAATCGTCCAGGCCTTTTCTTTGCAAGCAGTGCACCCCTCCTGGAGCCCTGTGTGATCTAAGTTGCTTAGGAAGTAAATGAAATAGAGTGAGCCAGAGAGATGTTAATGGTTATTTCTCCAAGAAAGAAAAGCTTGATTTTACCATGGGGATCTTGTGTCTGCTGTGATCCTTTCAGCGGCTCACAGGAATGCAGGAGGAATGAACTGGCAGCAAGGACTGGTTTGCCCTTGCAGATCTTTGAGCAGTTTCATCTTTTGAAAAGAAATGCCCCCCACTCCTGAAAAAATAAAACACAAAACAAACCCAGACCAACAAACGCTGACTCCGGCTGGTAATGTGCAGTTCCACCATGGCCCGTAGCACTCTCTTTTTTCCAACTAACCAAAACAGACCTAGAGCTTGTAAGTTCTTTGGAGACTGGGGCTGCTGCTGAGATGGTCGATGCACAAAGAGCAGGCAGCATTACGTGAGTGGCAACGCTGGAGGAGCTGGCTCCAGGCAAGGTGAGAGGAAAGGGAAGCGGGAGGAGGATTTCCAGGCTCAGAGCCATTTGTCGCTTGCCCGTGGTTAGTATCTGTTAAGCTAACTGGCAATTGAGATCAACAGCTAGGATTTTTCCATCCAATCTAAGCGAGCCAGCAGTTGGGTTTCATTCAAGTAATTGTTCTAATGGATAATAATGTATTATTATGACTAGAGGGCTTATTACTAGAACGTTGCACTAAATTCAATAACCCAAACTCACCATATATTGTCCCTCTTGTGGGGGCTTCAGTTGTTTGAGAAGGAGCTGTAGAGTTGCGTGATCATCCCTAAAACCTTCTCCCCTAAGTTCCAGCTTTGGAGAACAAGTTGTTCATCATATGCTGAATTCAGCCTTGGAGTAACTCCAGTGAAAACAAAAGGAGTAACAACAGGAATGGATTAGGCCCAATTGCTTTCACATTTCTCCAACTTGAATTTCCAATTCCAATCCTAAAGGAGGAGTGAAAAAAAAAAACAAACCACCACCATATGGCACAATGACAAATACACTTCAAACGTAAATCTGCCTATGCCGTGAGCTCATGCCCTTTGGAAAATGCACCAAGGTGAGCTTCCAGAAGCTTACCCATAAACAAAATCCTGCTGTTGTCTAGCAGAAGCAATATATATTCCTACTTTTGCCAAAGTGTTGCAAAGATTTTTTTCACAAAATGGTCAAATCCACGACACAGTTCTAGGTGGCTACACTTGAGATTACTGACCTTACATACTTATGAAAAAAACTAGTATTTGCCAAGCTGAGATATAAAATCACGAGGATTTCATTTCACAAAAACATACTGTGTAAGATTAAATAGTGTGTGTTATGTACTAAACCCATTTTCCAGGGAGAGTTGTGCATGGGTCGGAAGCGGGCATAGTCTCACCTACAAACCCTTCTCTGCTAGACCATCTCTTTGGTTGTATGGATGTGAACCAACAGACAGTAAGTGGAATAAGGACTGAGGTATTGAACTGCATGCTCCCCTGCTGGCTGTCGAACCATGCTTTCCCTTGATGTTTTCTGCACCACTCAGTCATCGTCTTTACAGTAAGTTACATCTAACTGCGACCTGCTGCTTCCTGCCCGGCCCGGTGAGCCACCAGCGTGGAGAAACTTCCTCTGGGCACGTTCTTCAGTGCACGCTTTCGGTGGCTGCCATGTGAAGTTAACCTGAGAAAAAAAAAATGTTGCCCTTTTGTTTTCACTGGAGTTATTCCCAGGCCAGATTCAGTGCGTTAAAAAGGGGGTGACAGAGTTATCCAGTGGTCAGGGAAGTGGGAAGTAAATTGCAAGTCAGAATTCCTGGGTTCAGTTCCTAGCTCCTGTTAAACCAGTTCTAACCATCTGCTCCCTTTGTGCCTCCACACACTCCGTTGAGAGTTTTATTAATAACGATGACACTCATTTAAATTTATTCCCCAACAAATAAGAAATGTATGAAACGTCAGAGAAGCACAAAGCATTAAGCCTGAGACCGGGTTTGACCCACCGGCTTTACAGAGTAAATGCAGAGCTTCATTCAGCTGCCACGCTGGAAACTGAGGAGCCCAGCTCAGCTGCTATCTAGCTCAGAAATCACTGCACATTGTTTGCAAACTTATCAGGAGTGACTTGAATTGTGAATTAGCTTCAGCAAGGCAGCTGGCAAGCTGCTGAAGCATACAATGCCTGCTGAATCTGCACTTCCTGTTGGAGACGTGCGAAGGAGAAGGCAAACTATGAAAGAGCAGAGAAACCGCTCCCAACTCAAGTCAAAGCTACGTGCAGCACAGGCACAACAGGGCCAATCGCTGAGACGGGGGAAAACCAGGACCCCCAGCAACAACGGTGCTGATGGTACTCAGCCCTTGCACGGCACTTGCTAGGGAGAGATTTCAAAGCACTTTGTGAAGATCAGGACCATCATCTCCCCCCACCTCCTCACCCGGCTGGGTTAGACTGTCGAGCCGGGAGAGCAGCGGCAGGACCTTTCCAGGCTGGTGCCGCAATCCTGTCGGCAGCTCTCCAGCACGCAGCCCAAGGCTGATGCATGCTTATTCTCACATTTTGTTTTCCAGTAAAGAACCCAAGCTATGTCAAAAGCAGCAGCAGACACCAAGACGTGCTCCAGCCAGCCTTAGCCAAGCACTCACCTGGACACAGCAGCAGAGCACAGCTGCATGGTCGGACGCTCGCTCCGTGCAGGCAGACATTCCCCTTTGCACTGTAGGTTACAAAGCTGAAGCTGCTGTAAATTCTCCAAGACCCAGGTTTGTATGTGCCCACATAGAGAAATAACAGAAAGATGCTTGCTGCCTGCGGTCTGACGGGAATGCTGCAGCATCAGCACTTCAGGAGAAAGAACCCAGCTTGTACACTGCAATTCACTAAAACTAACTGAAATGTGCCACAGCATGCTTCTGAAAGACTTCCCAGGGCTGGGAAAACAGCCAATATGCAATATACTCCTAGAAAAGCTCTCTTGCTGTGAGTAGGGTCTTTCATTTATTTCAGGTTGTCAGTAAATTTGATCAAAGTCTCTCCTCTAGTATGAGAATGTGTCTTTCTCATAATCAGAGCTCCATCTCTTCATTTTTATCAGTTTTAATGTTATTGGTACAATGAAGTCCAAACCTGACTCTGGAAAACTATCATGTACACTGAAAGGAGGAGGTTACATTTGAGTGAAAAGAAAGAAAACAATAGAAACTTCCAGCAACAGGGGTTGCAGGGTGAACTCAACTTAGACGCACTTCAGCTGAAATAACTGCTGCTCATTAAATACCATTCCGTGCTTTGCAAGCCACGATACGCCATCCTGTGGTCGTACAATAACCATTAACTTCTCACGTCTTCCGGTCCAAAGTGCCCAACGCAGTCAGACGCACGTTGCGTGTGCTGGCACTTACGCTTAAGTCTCATTCACGCTAGGTTTCTTGTTGCTGATGCAAAGCAAGGATGAAAAACTTCAGATACTGTCCAAAAAATACCCGATAAGCCCCGATGTGCACACGTTGCAAGATGGGTGGCTGGCTTGCTGTCTGCATACAGGTGTAACACAGCCCCTCTTCAGCACGAGCCTTCCGCTGGCAAGGAGCGTAGCCAGGAGAGCCCCCAGGAAAGCCGTCGCTTCCCCCATACCACGCAGGCGTACCAGCTCCTGCCCTGCTCTCTTCTTCCTGCTGTGTGGCATTCTTCTTTCTGCTCCACTGGGCTGCTCTCTCTGCACTCCCTGGTCTTGCCAGGTCCCCCCTGCTTTCCACTCTGCTCTTTGGGCACCTCCGTCCCACTGAGGGGTAGGAACACCCTCTCATCTTCCATCCCCCCCCCCAATTTTGCCCACTAACACCTAGGACGTACCCTCTCCTGTTGGAAGCTGGCAGTCCCATTCGGTAACCGCTCCTAAAGGCGAGAAGTTGAACATCCAGCTTTGCGTTAGCCAACAAACACAACTGCAACCTTCAAGGCTGACGCAGGCTCAGCGTGAAGGGTGGCGGTGGGGAGCTGTGGCAGCGCCCAAACGCAGCGAGCCCCCCGTACCCCTCTCGGTGCCCACCTGGCCCAACCTACCCACGCTGCTCCTTGCTCGTGTTGCCAGGTTTTAACACAGGAAAAAAAGTGACCAGCAGCAGCAAGAGTCCTCAAAAGGCAACTGTTTCCCATTACAGTACTAGTTCTTTCGAGCTCTTTGATGTTGCTTCTCCCACACAAACAAAGCTGTTTCTTTCACAGTCTGTTCTTGCACACGAACAAGATGTTACACGTACTATACGTAGCACATCCTCGACTTATTTAAAGCACATTTGTCCCAACTCACTGCACTTTGTTCTCTATCATTTTTCAAACCAGTACTCATGCATCATAGGCACAGAGACATTTTTATTCTACTTCTCCCTGTCACAGTGATTTGTCTTCCAAATCCTTGGAAGTTCTGATCATAGTAGAGAAAATTCAGCACTGAAGTAGGGTTGAGACCGAGCCGTTAAGTTCATGGCATTAGCTGAATTTTCCCCTAAATTTTAGGGGTTCGGAGAGCACAGTTTGCTTTGCCAGAGGCCTGTTACAAAATTTCTATTTGGATTCTGGACTAGTTAACTTTGGTTGCATTCTTAATCGTACGTCGGCCCACAGTTTGCAATACCACCCGTTTCTTACCTGTGCATTGCAGATTCCAGCTTTTCCACACTGGAAGAATTGCTGATCATGCATTGCATTGATAAACTATTACAGCTCTCATGACAAATTTAAATTGCAAATTATTTGGGGCAAGGAAAGTCTTTTTGTTCCAGCACAATAGGATTTTCGTAATCTGCATTATAAACTACCCCAGTACAAATAATAGCCTGGCACTTCTGCCAGCTCATTTAATTTTGGGGAAAGTTCACAAGTGGTGGAGACTGCTGCAGAATGCAGGAGATTTGATTAGGTGATGCAAGGGTTAATCCAGTCAACTTTTGAAAAAACAAATGCGTGTCATTGTCTCCAAGATTCATTTGACTCATGTTGTTAAATATGAGTTACTTTTATACAGACTTCTGCATAAACTATAACCAAATGCCTTGCAAAATTAAAACACAATGGATAATTCTTCCAGAAGACACACATTTCATTATCTGAAAAATAATCAAAAATCCCAAACTCTGTTATACCCCAAAATGAGGGACAAACAAGCACCCACAAAGTCCGCCAGGAATTTCACCACAGCTATTTGGTAAGAAAGTCAACGTACGGTAATTAACAGCAAATGATAATTGTGTTTGTATAAGAGGTAAAAATCTCATGCCCCTCAGAAATAAAATAAGGGAGACTAAGGATGTCAGAATCATTATTATAGCCGAAAATGACGCTTTTTTGGATGGTTCAGACAGGAACGCTAGACAACCTGGTGTCAGCAACAGGCCTGCTGAATCATAGGGGATTGTTACCACAGTGCTATTCAGAGACCTGAGGCAGGCCATGCCCTCTGTCTGTTGTAGATGAACAAAACTTGTGGTCTTTCAGCACTAAGTTCCTCTTCACAGGACAGAGAAGCATTTGGGGGTGAAAGCACGCTAGATGTTGTTGCTGTGTCACTAAGGGTATGTTCAAAACACTACTTCCTACGTTTAAACAGAGAGAGAGACTGCTATCAAACCAGCCGAATTGGTTTAACTAAAAATAGGTAGTTCTTTGTTCTGTGTTTTCAGCTTTTATCTCTTTTAAAACACCAGTCTTTCATGATCACTAAAGCTAACACGCATTCTTTGTTAACAGCAAGAACCTACCTACCTACTCTGCATTTCCAGACTTGACAATATAGGAACAAAACAAATTGCTCCATGTTTAAAAAGAAAACACTGGCCCTGGCACACTTGTCACAGTCAAGACTCAAAACCAAGGCCCGATAGGCCCCATATCAAAAGGCTTTCAGATCTAAAAGCAAGTAATAAAAAGCAGCTTTAATGCAAAATGGTTTGGACTGAAACAAGAGACTTCCGCCAAGTGCCCAGCACACTAATAAAAGGATAGCCTTGAGGTACACGTACAAGTTAAAAGTGGAAGTTGTGTGCCTTTGTATTTATGGGAATGGTAGTGCCAAGCCAGCAGCCCCGGTCATTATAACCTGCTTACGTGAAGACTCTTCATTTGTAGCAGGAAATAAGTACAGGCTATCACGCTTAAACCAGCTCTGCAGCCTATTTACTTCCTCAGAAAACAGGCCTGCCCTAAAATAACATCTACTTTTGATTTAACCCTGATGACAAAGGTCTTAGCCATGAATTGGATAACCAGTCCTTACAGAAGCTTGATCACCAATTCCATGTCCTCTCCAAAGATGGCCATAAAAGTAGGACAAGTGCTAACCGAATTTTGATCAGCAGGCATAGCTTTGTTTTGGGATGGATTGAACAAAACAGTCCTAGATTTGACAAGGTGTCTTTTCCTCTAAGTTTGAATAGCCCCTACCCTCATAAAAGTCTCAGCTGCTTGAAACACTTGTCTTTTATTTGAAAATTAGTTGGATAAACCAGGTTTATGTTTGGGGCTAAAATTCTAATTTATAGTCAAAGGAGTTAGTACATCCTTCAGCAGCTCACTGGATCATCTGGTACTTCAAATAATCCATTTTACAATAATCACCAAATTTGCTAAGAATTATTTAATAAACCTCAAGACTGAAATATTGAATAGAAGGCAAAGTCCCTTCGCTCTTACTAGGGACTGTTGCCATTTATATCACAACCTTGGAATACAAGAGGCAGTCTGTATAGCTCCAAAAATATTTCTTGGCCTTTAGTCCAAAAAAGCAAATGAAACTGTCCAATGACTTCATGAAATATTTGACCAAATATTAACGCAAAGCTTCTTTGTTGTTGTTGTTACGAAATTACCAGGAATATTTTATGCAGATGAAATTCCTCCATGAAAAACAACTTTTCGTCTTTGTTGTCACACGGTATATTACTCAGATCTACAGATAAGAATGTGGATATTTGCAAAAAATAATTTCCCAAGAGTTATCTACTCCAGTACACGCAGTCAGAGTCTTGAATCTGCCTAAGCCTGTTCAAGTTAACCTCTGCATACAGTCCCCAACACGGTTCTGCCTAGAGAAATCTGCCAAGTTGTAGTCTTGCATTTAAAATGCCTTCAGCATTTCCAGTCATCAAAATGAGTATTTTTATGAAATTTTAAAAAATCCCACCTTACCAATTTTATGTAGTATAGCTTTCCTTGTGCATTTCAAGAATGAGTTTTCCAATAAAGTCTGCAGGACTCAGATTTACATCCTCACCCACTGACAGTTTAATTAATTTAATTGTAGGAGAAAGTATTTAATCACATACAGTCAGAAAAACAGCCCCTTAAATACAGGCTTTTGGGCCCAATCTGAAATTCAATGAATTAGAATGAAACATGCATACTGCAGTCCATTTCCTGATTCAGAACACTTGATATTATCAAAACAGAGTTCCAGAGCTGACATATTTTTTTTTTAACCTCTCTAAACAACTTGTAAAATCCTTCCAGCATTTTAAGCCTGCTAAAAGAGGAGTCAGTATACTTCAGGTATAAAGGCAGTGCTAGTCTAGTTGTAATGAACTATACAAACATCAACATCGTAATGCTGTGCTAGTTAACATATTAAAAATATGCCACCTAAAATGCTGCTTGAATGACACAGATATCTGCTAGTATCTTAACTTTCTTTTCAATAGTTACAACATTAGAAGGAATCATCACTGGTGATTCTCTGCAGTACATGTGCATTAATGATTTATTTCAAAAAAGAAAAAAAGAAGGTGAGGAAAGACGGGAATTCTCATATTCCTGTTTAACTCATTATGGCAATTCAGCACAAGTAAGTCTGATGAAGTCAAAAAAACCACAAAAAACAGTGCTGTGTCAGTGGTTATCTGTTAAAGCTGACTACCAGCACCAGCTGGTATTCTTCCCCAAAGTGATAGCTAATTAGTTACAGACAAGACAGTTAATAAATCCAGAAATGCAACTTTTCAGTTTTAGTCAGATTGTGCTGTACTAGCCTTTACACTGCAATAAAGATCAATTCTGTAAGCAGCAGAAACTCACATGCAGTTAGGTGCAAATATCAACTATTAGAGTATTAGAAGACTTCGTCTGTTTAGTTTTAAAATGAGCGAGTGGTATTACAGTTGTGAGTGTTAAATACGGTCCTAGATAGGACCTATTACAGTTACAAAAAAGACATTTCATCCTGAAACAACAGACAAAGCATGTGTGTATTATATATATACATATATTTTATAAAAGAGCAATGCTTTCTGAAGAGTGGAGAATAGCCAGAACACTAAGAAAATGCTGTAACAAGAGCCATTTTTTGTGCGTTTGCTTTATGAAGCTTACATTCTAATGTTTACAAAGGGCAGCACTTATATAAGACTCTCCACTAACAAACAAATCTGGAATACATCAATTGTACAGGTAAGTCAGCCAAAAATAAGCGATAGCTATGCTCTTCTCAGTTGTAAGAAAGCATGCAATAGGTTTGCCCCTTCTGCCACCCCTTGTTCAGATTTGTAGATCACAGAACCAATAAAAGCGCAGTATAATGAAACCGGGGCACAGGTAACAGGTTGAATTTTATCACAGACTGTTTATCGATATTTTTTGCAAATATAATAGCAGCCTTCTTTCAGCATCAAAAAGGCAGAGAAGATACAAGCATGAATAAAAAAATAATTAAGCGATTTAAGACATCAAAAATTCAAGAAATAGCACTGTGCATATACAAATAAAATTAACATTCAATACTGTAGAGCTCATTTAAAAATGGCACCAATGGACAATATTTTACAATATGCACATTTATTTCAGGTGGGGAACTAATGCTCCACAGGTGAAGATGATAATACAAACGATAGTGCCACTGTTGGCCCATTATGGTACTTATTACAATTTAATGAAAACACTTTAAAAAATAATCTGGTATGTACATGTCTTCTGGAAACTCAACGGCTTCTTCAGAACAGAAAAAACTAAGGTTCTCCCCCTCCCCTTTTTAGCCAGACAATATTGCCAGAGATTGTGCTCACTTTTAAAGCACATAATCTTACTTTAAATTCAGTGCTATTTTCTTTCAAAAAGATCAGTTGTACTTTCAGATAACAAAAGCCATTATGTTACAAACATTCAAAAATGGAAGCTTATGATTCTGGCAGACAATGTTGCGTATTAAATACAAACCAGCCAGCAATTACCGAACATAAAAAACTTATTCAATCATAAAAAAATACTATAATTCATCACCACAGACTTTTTACATAGTTATAAATAATAAATAGCATAACACAGTAGATTACAAACGGATTTATTTTGCCCCGTTAAAGTCTTTAAAAAGTAAAATCTCTATTGTCTTTCCTCAGACTGCCCAAAGTACTGTATCAAGACTAGTCATAGTCCAAATGTAACTCCTTAGCCAAACAAATTTGCAGAGCTTGTATTCAATCTAAATTTTAAGGTCTCTCCTTACAAACTTACAAATCAAACGTTCACTTTGCCATTTGCCCTGCCTATTACAAAGGCATAAACGCTGTAGGTAGCAACTTCAAAAGTCACTGCGTAGGCTGCCACCTCACAGCGTGGTTCGGACTGCCCACAGCACCTTGCAACGGAGCACACACCTTGGAAAGGAACGCTAAGGAAAGCAGCATTGACGACAGAATCTGGTAAGCACTCTATAAACAAGCTGTACACAAAGGACTTCCCTCCCCCCCCCCCCCCCCCCCTCTGGTTTACATTCCATAATTCTGTAACAATGTCCCCTAAGGCACAAAAATACCTGTGACCTCAATGCCACAGGAGACATTGATGGTGCCATACATGTTCTCCTACACAGTAGTTTAAATAACTTAGTTATCTGCACTGTATGTCTTAGATCGAGGCATGGATTAATTTTCCTTGGCCAAATGTTGCTGATTATTGACCGTATTTTCATATAGTCCGTAGGACGAAGGATCTGGGGAGAAAACTACGCAGCTATTTCGATCACGTTCATTCGTAGAATATTGTTATTTCTTCACCGATGGCAAAAGTGGCAGTCGTTAGTTTTTTTTTTTTTTTTCTTTTTTTAATGTAATAGAGTGAGATTTCCAGACCCATTGTGGTCTCCTGTAACAAAAGTGACTAGCAGCACTAAGAAAATTTTGTTTTCTCCCTTCTGCAAAAAGAATTTGAGGCTAGTGGCTAAAGAAAAAAAAAAAAGCAAGAATAGTTTTACTTAATGGTTGAAGTGCCAGACAATAAATTAGTATTTTCAAATCCTTTCGAACCAAATTATTTCCCTAGACATAGTGACCACGATAATGATAGAAGTATTTTCCTAAAAATTGCAACACTAATAGGTAGATACCTATCTCGGAATCAAAAAGTGTATGCAAGTTCTTGAAAGCAAGAAGTTAGTATAATCTGAGCAGACATCTTGTTTAAAAAATAAATCCGCAAAACCAGACATTAATATGGTCTACAATGTCCATTAAATGGATAAATCAAAATCACTGGAAAGTTGCCAAGGATTACAGTTACACTAATTTTCCATGTAATAATCCTCATGTTAACGGTTCAAGGATCAGAGTTCGTTTCTCTGTACGAGTGTACAGTAAGGGAACAGCACAGCCAAACACTGACTCAGAACTGATTAAGTCACTTAGGTGAGAGATCATCCATCAAAATGAATGAAGAGCACGAATTTGAACACGTTACTGGAGACTCTGTGGTTATGCTGCCTTTAGTCAGTGAATCAGAGGAAGAGCCAACACTGCTGCTACTCCCATCAAGTATGTCTGAAGACAGGCTGAGGAAAAAGAAAATGGTTATTTAGTAACACAGGCACCATGAATTTGTCTACAAAGCTAATGTTCTTTTTCTCCTTTGTAGGAAAGATGTAGGAGACATATACTACCACTCAGTCTTTACTCCAAGACTGGCAGCCCTGAAGACTCCTTGTTTTCTGTAGCATGTTATATGTATATTCATGCTCCTTAAGGGAATGAGGAGCAGAATTTTATTTTTTTTTTAACATGCAGAATAAATTACTGCTCTGATTTTAATTGGTTATAGAAAGGAGATGACAACTAACAAGCAAAATCTTAAAAGGTTACATGAAAGAAATAACAAGAATCTAATCAGCAATGCAGCATAGACGTCATTAATTAGCTATTATGTTTTTAAATGTTACGTTACTCAAAGCAAGATTTTGAAATGCATTTTTCCTTTTTAAGTAAGGAATTACTCTGTTTGGATTCTGAAGTCTTGATACATGATTCCAGACAGCTTGTAAAAAAAAGATGCTTTTGTAATTTAGCTGGAAGTAAAATGAACAAAGTATTTCTAGGTCCCAACTCCATAGGTATATTGAAATTATAGTAATGCAGAGTTGATATTTTAGAATACTTAGTATCTGACTTCTGACAAAATATTCAGCTTTTTATGATCATAATACAGAAACGAGACAGACTTAACACTAAAAATCTTGAACTTGTCAATATGAACTATGTGACTGCAGCAACTATTCACACACACATTATCGAGGCATTCAGGTAAGAGCCAGAGATACTATACAGTCACTGCCTATGAAATACTGAAATGATGAAGCATCTTCAGATGAAGTAACTTCGCTAATGAACTAATCGGGATTTGTAACAACTATATTCAGAACAACAGTTTTGATACACAAAGTCCAGGCTAGTGTCCGCTCAGGAAGGATTGATCAAATGGACAGGAACATTATCACACTACAACATCACAGAATTCCCAGTAACACGTATATGCAAGCTATATGCAAAATACTTTTTTCTGAAGAACAGAAAGATTGGTATAGATGCACATTTCCCTGGTTTGGCAGTTTAGGGCACGCAATATTTTACCATGAACTGAGATCTGTCAGATGTGTAACATCTGGAGAAAGCATGTTGGTTGTTCCTTGAAAAAGTCTCTTTGGCTGACTTTCAGTTTCCATTTCACCTAAAGAAAATAGTGCAAATAATCAAACTCACTTGAGTCTCTGGAATGTCCATTTAATATTTGTCTATTGTAAGAGAAAAGTTTGTCCCATAATAGAGCAAGCTTGCATTTATGACATGGTTAAGTCCTCTAGTTCAGAGAACCAAGCACTCAGATAAGACATGAATTTTATGCTAGCTGTTGTTTTATCATCTAGTCCATTCTTTAACTAATGCTTTGGCAGTATCTGACAGGCTACAGTGAAAGATCTCAAAGACACAAGAACAGGCACTTGCTAAGTTCAGACTACAATCAAACAAAATAATCTAAAGCAAACTAATTACTGTGGCATAATTTTAAGCAAGCAGTTGAGATAAGGCAACTGACATATCCCAAAATCTGGAGATTAAAATTCTTAGTGATTACGGAAATAGAAATGCCAGCTTGGTACACAGTTTCGCCCTCCTGAGTACAACAAATACTTAAACGTATGTACACTTTTACATAAAAGCTGAATAGAAAAAAATGAGCATGTGTATGCATTTCCAATTACTCATCATGGATCAGACTTTGTACCTGTAATCATCTACTGACATTAAAAGATTAAACATGATGGGGAGAATTCATAAGGTCTGTTTAGCATAATCCGCCCTGAGAATGAGCTAGCTCATTAATAGCTTCTGCATAATAGACATTTTGAAATACCAAGAACTTGCAGATAACAAGCTTAAAAGAAAACCCTCTCAGCTACAATATACTTTAATTTTCAGCTTGGCAGCAAAAACACAGGAAACGGAAATAACTTTGTCTTTTTACCTACCAGCAGCTGCAGTGTCAGCTTGAAAATCTGACAGAAGCTAAGCATTTCAGTAAAACAGTATCTATTTATGTTAGGCAACAGAATCCTACTACCATTCATTTTATACAAGACTGATAACACCCCAAGTTTATTTCCTTTAGCACCCCCCCCTTTTTTTTAAAGGAAGGAATGACAACTTCCATCAAGCAGAATGGGAAAAAAAAGACATTCAATACTTGGTCTTATATGTAAGTGAAGAAAACGTAAAACAACAATTTAAGTAACACTTTCAACACTTGAAACTTCACAAAGACAAGGCTGCACTGCACAGCGCAATTAGTATTAATTCCCTATTGCAGTGAAATGTTCTCAAATGCTTGATGCAGTTAGGAAAATAAATTAGGTTCATTTGTACGGATTAGGTATTTTAAAATTAGGTAACATTTTGAACTATTCCTTGATATTTCCAGTAAAAACCCCGTATCTCCACCTTGTAGAAGATGCTCCACCAGAGCACACAGACAGGGTGAAGAAAGCCTGCCGTTTACCTGTTCTGTTTTTAATACATTTTACAATTGTACACAAGCTATTTTAAGTAAAACATCACAGCATGAATATCTACTCCCTGTTTATCACTGAGCTTCATACACTTTTGTTCATTTTTTAATGATTCTAAAATTCACAGGAATTAATAGCCAAGACGGTATTGACATCTATGAGAAAATATTTCCTTCTCCCTTGTCAATCCAATTAGGCTACATGCTTTATCTGACAGGACAAGCAGTCAGTCCTAAAAAAAAAAAGACAACTTTTCCTGAAGGCTAAATCATATATCTAAGTCTTGTAAAATAAAATGACATGCTTTTGGTGCATTTAAGAACGCATACGTAAAAAAAACAACAGATATCCAGAAAGGCTAAACGTAGCTAGAGGCACACTTGTACATGTTAATTTTACAGTTCCACTACAGCCAGTACAGATAATTGTTCTAGGATGTAGTTTGAATATCCTTAACACAGACTACTGTCAAGAAAGAATGCAGTTTTCCTCATTCAGGAGGAAACCTTGAAATTCAACAAAGGCAAATAAATGCAGCGTCCTGCACCTGGGGAAGAATAACCGCCCCCCCAAGCACCAGTACAGGCTGGGGGCTGACCTGCTGGAAAGCAGCTCCGCAGAGAGGGACGCGGGAGTCCTGGTAGACAGCAGGCTGACCAGGAGGCAGCAATGGGCCCTTGTGGCCAAGAGTATCCTGAGGTGCATTGGGAAGAGCACTGCCAGGTCAAGAGAGGCGGTTCTCCCCCTCTGCTCAGCACTGGTGAGGCCTCAGCTGGAGTAGCTCCTGAAGCAAGTCCAGCTAAGGGCTACTAAAATTATAAGGAACTGAAGCATCTCTTATATAAGGAAAGACTGAGGCAGCCAGGTCTGTTCGGCCTGGAGAAGAGAAGGCTTCACATCTTTACTCAGAGGGGGACTGAGCACTGGAACAGGATGTCAGGGAAAGCTGTGGAGTCTCCTTCCCTGGTGATCATTCAAAAGCCATCTGGACACAACCCTGGGTAATATGCTCTAGGGGATCCTGCCTCAGCAGGGGTGGGGTTGGACTATGCCACCTCCAGCGATCCCTTCCAACCTCAACCATTCTCTGATTCTGTAAAAGAACAACGATCTGCCCTGCTCTCGCCTCTCTCTCTCTCACCTTCTGAACTTTTATAGTAAAAACAAACATTCAGTACTAAGTTTAGAAGATACTGCGTGATAAGCAACATTCCTTGGATGATCTGAAGGGTGTGCACCGCACAGTGGTAACTCTTAGGAATGCCAGGGCTCACAAATATTCACAAACATTTAACGTGATGTGGAATAAAGTTTGCCTCTTTCAAGCAGTAGCTGTTTTAATGTTTTTCATTCTTGTATTTTAGACTAGCTACTTTACGTTATGTTTGTAAATTACAACTGGTAAATTCCAGTTCACCATGGACACAAGCACATTTTATTTACAGGAAAACAACAAAGAGAAAAATGTATCTTCCTGCTGCAAACCTACATCCATACTAAAGCATCTGACAATGTAAATACACATACCTTTTCTTTTAATGGGGCCAAGAACACTAGGCCTGATACAGTTGATTGGACTTTGACTCCTCCTGCTAGAGAAAACATTGATAGTAAAGGTTCCAAGTTTGAACACCACCATACTTAGCACCAAATCAACACAACCATATATCAAATGTTTGTTAAAGCTATTCCTGTATAACTGGAATGCTTAGGGAATCTGAATACACAAAGAAATGTTGCCTATTAGAGCAGATCATCTGCCATAGAAAATTTGTTGAAGTTTTCTATGGTCTTCTCCTTCTCTTAGTACATGCTCACTTCAAGCCATCTCTATCTTCAGTATAATATCTACATAAAATTGACATAGTGACAAATTAATGAAGCTCACTTGAAGGACCAAGGAATTTCCTCACAAGATACAAAGTCTAGTTTAAAGTTGACTCAGATTCTTGTAAGAACACTCATGTAAAGCTACTGTTGGTAAAGAATGAACTTGCAGAGCATTTTTACATGGTAATGCTTCAGCTATTCTAAAAATGAAGCCTCTTTTAATGCTTTGGCATCAGCATTAACTATCTTTATGCTAGCCTTGGAATTTAAGCCAATGTATACCTGTTGTTTTCAGAAGTTACTTACTTGGAGAATCGCCTTGTTGGACTGGGAATAGGACTTGGAGGTAATCCATTACTGCTCACAAACATTTGCAATGATGGTGAAAAACATTGCTGCAGAATAAATTACATAAAGATGATTCAGAATTCCCTTTTAAATACTTAAGTGTCACTCCCCCAATCAAAATACCCCCAATTAAAGAAAACCTAGTAACAGAATAAGGCAGAAATGATTAAACACAATCTTAGAGGAATTAAACTTAACTTGCAGAAATACACTGGCTAATGCAATACTGCTCAGATTAATCTGAAATTCAAAACCATATGAAATCCAAAATATTTAAATAGACTGTTTTCTAAATAAAACTGTTGCTTCTGTTCTTCCCTTTACAGTTAGAAATAGCAGTACAGTACTCAGGACTTACTTTTTTCCAAGACATTTGTTATGCAAACCAGCTGAGTTTACTCAAAATATCTGAAAATACCTGAAAATTTAACACAATCTGCCAGAGCAGAACAGACTATTTAGCTCTGTGATCCTGTAGCTTATTTGATCTTAGCCCGTGAATACCCAAAGCTAAGCACACAAATATTTCTGTCAAGTTCACTATTACTATACAGTTCCTATTCCAAAGGTACAGGATGAGCTTCCAGCACTAGTGTTGTACTAGGAACAGGACTGCAATAAAACAATAGCAGTACAAAAGCAGAACCACAAAAAAAGGCTGAGAACAAGGTCAGGCAGCCCACCGTTAAACACAGTTACCATTTTTTCTGTGCTAACATTTCAGTTTTCCCATCCTTACTGAAAAAAGCAGTTTATCCAAGATTCACCTTTTTCCTTTTCCAGCATTTGCTATCAGTCTTCAGTGCAAATTAAGCATGCCCAAATTTGAGCTGAGTCCTTCAGTGAGTTTATGCCTTCCTTTCCATAGCCAATATATTACTCCTCCTCACCACACAGATTTGCAGCTTCTGATATTTGCCTACTCTCTTCCTTTCCACATACAATACGTTCAGATTTTGGTGCTTCTTCCCCAGCATGCCCCAATTACGCAGTTGAAGATCATGTCCGTATATGATTACTACAATGACCTCTTCTAGCTTCCCCGGAACCAGAATCCTAACCACCCAAACATTACACAAATAGAATCAAGTGAAAACATGCAGTGTGAAAGAAATAGCACACTGCTTAAAACTCTGCAGGCTCTAAGATAAGCATCTGATTCTTAGAAAACAGTAATATGTGGATTTGGGTTGGGTTTTGTCATTGCTGGTTTTTAAACTGTCAGCCTGTGAAGTTTCACATCTTCACAGTTCACCTTCACTGAAAATTCTAAAATGTGTTTTCTGTTTGGTGTTTCACTTATCCTACCTTTCCTATTCCTCTTGTAGGCGAAGGTGCCGGCGAAACTGGAATGAAGTCTATTCTCTTTGGGGAGGAAGATTTCTCAGACTTGTCCAAGTCATTGTCACTCTGTAAATACAAAAGTTTCACACTTCACAGTTGCACGAGACATTACCTTAGAATCCAAGCTACAACCTTCCATGGAAAGTTGTTAGGCCAAGTACGCAAAAGAGCTAAAACAGATGAACTTCAGTTTATCTCAGATTATTTCCACAGTTACTCCTCTCTTTCCCTTAAATTCATCAGTTGAGTGTAGAAGTGGAATTAAATATGAAACATCTATAAAGAGATTACCAGGCTCAAGCTTTCCTCCCATGATTGGCTTATCTGCATTGCTGTTTGCACTTCCCTAGAATACAAAAAATCCCATCAGTAGCTACAAAGAGGATAACTGACTATTTTATCATCTTGTTTCAATAACACTCACCTTTCGTGTGCAGTTTCTCTGTTCATTAAATCCACTCCTTCTTCCTGCAGGAGATAAACATTCCAAGTTTTTCTATAACATCTGTTCATCACAGGTACTTAGAATAATACTCATGATTCAGTAATTTGCTTTTAGAATTGAAATATGGACAGTAGGAGCTCTCCAGAAAGAAGAACAGCTACAAACCTACCTCAGCATTTCTCTTAAGGAAACAGCACTCCAAAAATGCAAGGTAGTTGAAACGTGACAACAATAAGCCTTGCAATGACACTTCCATGTTGAAATTAAATCTTTTTTAGCTCTGTTTCCTCTAATACTTGAAAAACTCAATAGGAAAGAAACTCACATTATATAAGTATTTCAGTATTATCTAAATGCTTTTTATTCTGTTACTAAATATATAGTTAAAAACCTCACTTACCCTTCTGATCTGATGAAGTCGACTACTAGGAATACGAATGGGAGATGATGACAGCAACTGAAAAAAAGTGACAGCCACCATGATTAAATCGCAAACCAACAGCTTGCATCCACCCTTACACCTACATTTTTGTTGAATTAAAAATGAGCTGTACAACTACATGTGGATGACTCAAATAATGTTGCAAAATGAAAACACTGACCTTCAAAAGAAAAGACTAGTTTTACTATTTACAAATTCATTCTGTCACTCTGCAAGCGGTGCTGATCTCAGAGTTGCATGCTCTTAGTATCTCAAGTGCAGAAACGGCTGTACGTGCCATTTAAGCAAGAGAGGGATTATAAATGAAACTGAGAATATTATTTAATTCCCTACTGTCTAGAACAAGATGACAGACCCCTGTACTAACTTACTCAACCAGCTCACTTTTATAGAGCGTTTCAGCTCCGTCTTCAACAGCATTCTGTAAACCTTTACTTTTGCAATTGCAAAGGATCTTATGCATCTAATCCCTCTGAACCTTTGGCTAGTGCCACATACAAACAGCCAACAGTTCTCACTCAGGATGCCCATGCGTCTGTCTACCTGACACCTACTATTTGAGTTCCAAAGTTCTGGAGTCTGCTTTTAAACATACCTCGTAACAAAAGACTTTGAACTAAAACTCCATCTCATTTTTTCTGAACAAGATAAAAAACACAGAAGTAACACGTATTTTAGGACTTCACATTCCACAGGTTTTGAGAAAAGCAATTTAATTTTCACTACCCTTGGGTGAGAGAGAAAAAAAAAGAGCAGAAGAGAGCACATAGCTGAGCACAAGCTGACAATAAAGAAAGGGAGAAAAGTGAAATGTAACATCTTTGAAAAATCAAGTAACTGCACTACTGTACCCTAACAGATTTATAACAGGGGGCAGAATATCACCCAGGATATAAAACTCTTCTTCATGTGATTCTCTGATGTCTAGTGTCCAGCCTTTGCAAAAAAAAAAAAAAAAAAAAGTGGCCTCATGAAAAAGACAGGTCAATGGAGTATTGCAAATCCCTCTCTTCCGTTTTTACAACAAATTAAAAGAACCATTCAAGACTTTCAATTGTTATAGCAGTTTTCTTTTCCTATCCATGTTCAGGTCCAAATTAACATTAAGATGGTACTTAATACCAGAAATCACTCATGGCTCCAGATATTGTTCCGTTCTTGGGTATATACAGCTAATGCACAAGCGTTATTTTATTGTAGGCAGTAGCTGCAGGTGAAAAATGCATATTCTGCACTCTGGAATCTTGCTCTGACGCTTAGCGCAAACACAAATCAAGTTTAACTTCATTTCTCCAGCCCAATTACTTCTTGTTAGGTGTAAACAAAACATGCTTAAGATTCCTTACCATACTGTGACGGCTCATAACTGTTGTACTGTTCCTGCGAGTTCGCAACACGTAAGGCTGAAAAACCTGCGAGTTGTCACTGCAGGAAGAAAAAAAAAAAAAAAGGCTTTGTGAGCAGCCTTCTAAGCTGTGCTTTCCTTAAAACTACGCAGTGCTACAGTACATACTCCCATCTCCAGTGCACGGCAAACATCCATTTTACTTCTACAGCTACACCGCCGTACCGAAGGCGGCTGGCTAGCGCTTCTCCTCGCCGGCCCACGGAGCTGTGCCGGGCACTGCTCTGCAGCTACCAGAGCAGACGCGCCCCTCGCACTGCCAGGGCCGAGCGAGGCATCTCGGAGGCCTCCGGCGCGCCCCAGCCACCACGCAGGGCGCAGGGCGGGCTGGGGCCGGCACCAGGACCCCGCGGGCCCCGGGACGCTCCCAGGACGGCCGAGGGCTCCGGGCCCGGGCCCCGCAGAGCGGAGCGGTGCGGGCCGGGCCGGGCCGCGCTCACCTGAGCCCGTGGATGAGGGGGGCGCTGTTGGATCTCCTCAGGCCGCCCCCGTCGCTCGGGGCCGCGGCGCTCCCCGGCGGCAGCTCCAGGTCCAGCTCCATTTTCTCCTGAGCCATCGCGGCTCCGGCCCCGGCCCCGCCTGCGGCTCGTCCCGCTCCGCCGCGACGCCCATTCACTGCCGGCGCCCGCCGCGGCTCCTCATCTCGCGCCGCCGCCGCCGCTCCCCACGGCGCGGTGCGGCCGCCCCTACAGGCCCCGCGAGCGGCGCCGCGGGCAGGGGCCGGGGGCGCGCCGGGCCCGCCGAGGGGGGCGGCCCCAGCAGCGCCCCATGCCGGGGGCAGCCCCTACAGGCCCCTATAGGCCCCTTCCCGGCCCCGCGGCTCCCGGGGCCGCCGCCGCCTGCGGACGGGACGGGACGGGACAGGCGCGGAGGGCAGGGCACGGGAGCGGAGCGAGCGCCTCGGGCCCGACGCCCCCCGCAGCCCCAGCGCCGCCGCCCAGCGCGCATGCGCGGGAGGCAGGGCGGGGGCACAGCTCCCAGCTAACCGCCCGCCGCGGCGCACGCGTCCCGCCGCCGCTACCGCGCATGCCCACGGGAGCCGAGTCGGGCCCGAGCCCCGGCTTCGGCTCCGCTCGGGCTCCCGAGAGTCTCCGGAGCGGGAGCGCGCGCCGATTGGCCGCCGGGGCGGGGCGTGTGTTTGAAATGGGCCAATGGGCGGCGGGGCGGTGGCTGCGGCACGCGGGAACGCGGCGTGGGGGGCCGCGGGTTCGAATCCGGCGGTGGTCGGGCCAGGAGGGGGAGGCAGCACGGGGAGGGCCTCGCAGGGTTGACCGGCTTTGGGTCCTCTCTGTCCGCAACTTGAATCGCGCTGCCTTTTCTGGTCGGTCCCGAGTTTTGTTGTGCTGCTAAGGAATGTGATGTTTTTGATGAGTAATGAGAATGTGAACGTCTGCGCTGCCTCCAGAGACGTAGCACAAAGGTCACTCGGAGACAAGCAATTCCCATTCTTGGCTGTGTTTAAGCTTGGGACTGACCTTTCTCACTCAATTCCAAGCGCTTAAAATATTTCAGTTTGTGTTTTCTGATTGCTTTTTATTTTTTAAATATCTGTCTGTAATAACAGCTGCAATATACGCGTTTGTCTCTTCACGGTCCTTAACAGCATCGCATTCCAAAAAGTTTTTATTTCTTCTGGGAAATAGCTATTGTTTTTTTTTTTTTTCCAAGAGCGTTAGGCATAGAAAAAGGTGGTATGGAAAACTTTAAGTTCTTGCTATTTCAACTTTAAGTGGAAATATGGCTGCATAAATTATTCTGCTACTTGAAAAGGACTGAATGTAGATGATCTTAGATAACTGAGTACAACTGTCCATACAGTGTGCTATTTATTAGGTACCTGCTTGCATTTTTTGTCAATAAAGACTGAATCAAATGCTTTCCATTGTTCTGCGCTCAATGCAGGACTCTAATCAACTGTTTTTGTTGAAGTTTAGTATTTCTTGTGTTATACTGATGCTATTGAAGAACTTTGTGCCTACTGTGTATCTGAGATGACTTAACAGGGCCCACACATAGTACACTTAGAGTATTTTCAAGCTTTATCAATATGCTTCTATTGAAAAACGTGGAGACAAAGTTCCCTGCCTTGTATAATTGCAGAAGGAAAACCTTTTACAGCCTTGTGCCACTGCTTACGCTATGATATATTGTAGCCAGTAGTGACACGTTTCTGTGAGATGATACAGAATTCCTGTCTCCTCTGAAGATCAACAAGATAAGGTAAATAACCTAAAGCCTTATCATGCTTCATTTCTGGTAATTATGGTCAGTCTGTTTAACTGGAAAAATAGGATCTAGTACCTCAAGAGGAAAAAAAAAGCTGTTAATCACTTCTTACTGCCACCATTCACTAAAAGCAACACCATATTTTTAAGCTTTATTAAAGATCTTGCCCCATTCTCCTTGTCTAGTGCTTCAGCACAAGCACTTTATGACAGCTGAAGAGTGCCAAAAAGTCAATTTGAGTGAAAACAGCTAGCCTGGAATGGAAATATATTCATGCCTCTGTTGGCTCTGCTAATATAAAAAACACCTGCAAAATGTGACTACATCACGCAACTATGTGGATTTTACTAGACAGCAAAAAGCTTCAAATGCTATGTACCTGGAAAAAGTCAACAGCATCCAAAATGTGGCTGAGAGCTCAAAAACACCTGCTTCACAGACTCAAATTTTGTAAGTGCCAGGCACCACCACCACAACCTGCTACCTGACCGGGGCTTTACTATAAGCTTGAAAACCTTAATGGGAACATATATGAAAGAAAGTGGTGGCCGTCCAGGTGGGCATCTAAGGCCTGGGAAGAGGAGGGTAACGAGGCGGAAAAAAGGGGATGTGGCTGTGGAAGAGCTGTGCTATGGAACAGAATGAGACGAAAGGCTGAAATGAGGAAATCACAAAGGTCTGAGTAAGAGAAACAGGGCAAATTACCATGGGAACAGGGATTAAGAACGGACAGAATATATTAAACAGAGCCTTGGGAGGGTACAGGTGAAGGATGGAAATTCAGCGTGGGGAAGCAGCGACGGGGAGAAAGATCATGATGCAGAGGGACGAGCGGGCACAAAGAGTTATGGCCTGGGTGACAAAGCAGGAGTATTTTAAAATACCGGGGAAATATCCCAGCGGGTGGAATGCGCACAGCCGACCGAAGTTACAAAAATGCTATCTTGAATAATTTACTAGGCGTGGGATTTATGGAAAAAAATGGTACTTATCTATAACCCGCCTTTCTTCTCCGCTTACTTTTGTTCGGAAAGCCTGCCTGCAAATCTCACCTGCAATACAAACCGATGCAGAGACAGCCGAGCCTGCACAGAACAGCAAAAGTAAAAATTATAGATCATAAATCATAAACCCTGCCCCGGCGGGACCCCGCTCCCCGAGGTCCCCCGGGGCCGCGGGGGCTCGGCGCAGGCGCGGGCCCCGGGCTCGGGGCGCCGTGCGGGGCTCCCGGCGGCGCATGCGCGGCCGGCGGCGGAGGTGGGGGGGGGGGGGGGGCGTCGGGCCTGAGGCGCTCGCTCCGCTCCCGTGCCCTGCCCTCCGCGCCTGTCCCGTCCCGTCCCGTCCCGTCCGCAGGCGGCGGCGGCCCCGGGAGCCGCGGGGCCGGGAAGGGGCCTGTAGGGGCTGCCCCCGGCATGGGGCGCTGCTGGGGCCGCCCCCCTCGGCGGGCCCGGCGCGCCCCCGGCCCCTGCCCGCGGCGCCGCTCGCGGGGCCTGTAGGGGCGGCCGCACCGCGCCGTGGGGAGCGGCGGCGGCGGCGCGAGATGAGGAGCCGCGGCGGGCGCCGGCAGTGAATGGGCGTCGCGGCGGAGCGGGACGAGCCGCAGGCGGGGCCGGGGCCGGAGCCGCGATGGCTCAGGAGAAAATGGAGCTGGACCTGGAGCTGCCGCCGGGGAGCGCCGCGGCCCCGAGCGACGGGGGCGGCCTGAGGAGATCCAACAGCGCCCCCCTCATCCACGGGCTCAGGTGAGCGCGGCCCGGCCCGGCCCGCACCGCTCCGCTCTGCGGGGCCCGGGCCCGGAGCCCTCGGCCGGTGCCGGGGGGAGGTTAGGCCGGGCGCCCGGAGCCCCGCCGGCCGAGCTGAAGAGCTCCCGGCCCTCCTCAGAGCTCCCCTCGCTGCCCTCCGGCCCCGCCGTGGGTTTTGGGGCTGAGACCCCTTGGTGCCCTGCACGGCAACTGGGCTGCGGCCGCTGCAGTGGCTGAAGCAGCGACCTGTGCCGCTGCCGGAGCTGCCCGAGTCCGGCACAAGTCACAGCCCTCTGCGCGATTACTGCAGTAAGTGCTGCTGGAACAGCTGGCAGCGACAGCGAGGAACGTAGTTTGATGGGACCCTTCAGTTACACGAGTTGCGCTTCTAGTGTTAAACGGTGTCAGATGTCCTGTGGAGTGTCCTGGCTGATACTGGTTCTGTTAGTATGCAATACTGGGAGAAGCACGCGGGGTGGGGTGGGTAGTTTTGTTTGGACGTTGCCATTAGCGCGACAGCGGCTGGTATTTGCAGGGGGCTCGAGTTTTTGCACGGTGTTCTCTGTCAAGCTCTCCTCAGCCGATACACAGGCAAGGGCTAAGAGCAAAGCTCTCAGACGTGCAGGTCTGTCGCGTGCTTTCTTTGACGCTGGACCGGGTTGCCTTAGGGAAGCTGTGGATGCCCCATCCCTGGAAGTGTTCATGGCCAGGCTGGACGGGGCTTTGAGCAACCTGGTCTGGTGGAACTGGGTGATCTCTGTGGTCTCTTCCAACCTGACCCAGTCTATGATTATATAGTTTCGTGTTTGGGTAACTTTATAACTCAAAGTGCTATTTCCTGCCTCTTTGGGGCAGTTTGTGAGGTTGGGGGATGCCCCCACATCTCTTAGATGACGTCAGTAACATCTAACTTCAAGGTGGGCTATGTGCTTCTACTAGCAGTATGTCCACAGGTGAGAGAGCATATTGACACTAAACTTTTGTAAAAGATAGCATAATATATAAGTACTTCTTTTTTTCCTTCTCCTTAAACTTCATGTTTCTGTAAAGAAAAAGATATTAATTGATGAATAAATCTCTCATAAATGTTGTACCAAAACAACTGACTGCTCTACAGTTCAGAGAACATTAGTGCTTTTGCTACTCAGTCGTGATTTAAAGTAAACATTGTATTTCTTTTATATAATTTTAATAAGCCGCTATCATTTTACAGTTTGATGCAGTACAGAGGTATTGTGAATGGTAGTTGTTCCTCAGGCAGATTTCTGAGCAGGTAAACTAATTATGTAACCGAGACATAGGTGTTCTTATAAGCTTAGCCTTATAAGTTGTTCCTTATGAACTCTGAGACGCTCTACTTTTTAAAAATACAAAACAGGCAAGTGAAAGAAACAGCCCAGCATCTAATAATCATGCTGTAAACAAACTGTTCAAGTCAAGTTCAGGGCATATAGCCTGAGCTTTTGCTGTAAAACGGCGTGTATACTACACTAGGTGTTTATAGAGATTAAACCAAAATCCCACTGAACTAATTTCAGGTGGTTGCAGTGGTTTGCCTGCTAGTTAGGAATTTTCCAGTAGAAAACTGTTTTTGCAAGATTACAGCTCTTGGCAAGAAACTTCATTTTTTTCCCAGAACGGCTTTGTTGGGTAAACTGAAACAAAAGCTCTTGCTCTTGGACAGCTTGCTCTTTCTGCTCCGTCACTGCCTACTGACTTGATTTCCTCGTTAACAGATTTAGTAAGAAGCGTAGAGAAAGAGGTGCTGTAGAGCCAGAGAACGTCTCCAGGTGAATATTTTAGATCACAGAATGTACCTTCCACAGAACTTTTGATTCCTATTCTCATGCTAAATCAAATTGCTTTGTTTTCTTTTTTATTGGGAACTATAAGAATTTTCTGTGAAAGATAAGTCTGAGATCTGACCAATTCTCTAGTGTTTTTGCAAGGGAAAATAAAGGTAAGGATATTTATATTTCCTTCCTCTCCCTTTCTTCTCTTCTAGTCAGCACTGAATATTGGACTCAGCCTCTGACAATGTGTTACAGAATCCTTCAAACATGTTTTTTTCCATTCAAAACCTGGATTTCAGCATGCACCGTTTATGCTGTGCTGTGCACTGGTGTACCAGCCAGCACGCTTACACTAAAGAGAAGTTGTAGTTGTTGGCCTCAGCCAGTAAATCTCATCTCTAAATGTCAAATCACGGCCCCTTTGAATTCCTCCTGTTCTACTTCCTGTCAAAGAGCAAATGTTTGATTTCTTGTGGGTGTAAATTGAGTGAAATGTCTTTGAAAAAAGTAGATGATGTCCAGTCATCGTTGTATTTGATGTTTTAGAGGCAATACATTCTTCTTGGTGAAAAGCACAGTGCTTGGAACAGTTGCTATTGACTCTTAGTTCTGAGTATGGGTTTGCTAGCTTTCATCTAGCTCTAAATAAAAATGATCTAAAACTTTTGTCCAACTGGTGCATTTCATAGTGGAGGATTCTGTCTGACGTGTCTTTAAAGTGCATTATGATTATCAGCCTTTAGAACACACTAATGCTCTTGGTCAGATTAGTTTTAAGAGACTATTTTTGTTGTAGCTGAGACAAAAAGATACAACCCAGTGAATTCCTGTTATTTGGATCTTATTACAACCTTACGTATGGATCTGTTTGCCTATGCAATTCCTCAGTGATTTTTAGGCATGAGGATTGCAGGGTTGCAGCTCAAAATTCTATGTTCTAGTGACCACAACTGTTTATTTCTTTTCTTCAATCTCATTTTCATTAAGTACACTTGATAACATTAGCGATGACCAGAGAAACTTACTGTAGGAATCAATAGAAACAAAGTTGCCTTGAGAAAGGAACACAGGTTATGGCAAATAATGAACCCTGTGCTATTAAGTTGATGTGCTGTTTCCCGATTACAGACATGACTGGGGTCAAAAGTCTTAAGCATACTGCGAAAGCAGTTTAAAAAGTCCTAATTTAACCTCTGCTGAAAAAGAGTTGAGAACTTATTAAACGTTTGTAGTGATAAGTGTTATCGAGATGCTGGATTTTTTGTGCTGCTGGCACTCAAGCTAGTTTCCAGTTACTGTTTGTATGCCGTTACAGATTTGTTCTGTTGAATGATGTCTGAAGCCTGTAGCTGTTCCAAACACAATAAATTCCCACAGAAATGATCAGTCTTAATTTTTCAGTTGTTCTGCAGTCTCAGTGTGATTAATTAAAATCATTAATTAAAGTAGTTGAGATTTGGGTGGAAGAGCAATTTGGTTTCCATTCAGCCAACATGCTAGAAGTGTTCATACATATGCGTCTCTCAGGCGCTTTGTCTTGAAACAATCGCTGTCATAGCATTTGAAACTGAGCTTACAATAAGAGGTACTGTTTGATGGGAAGGAAATGGCTTTTGCATTTGACAAGTGTTTCTTTTCACAGTGATAATTCACAGGTGTTCCAGGCGAACGTGTTGCGAACCCGCAGGAACAGTACCACAGTTATGAATCGTCACAGTCTGGTAAGAAAACTATTAGACAACCACGTCCAGCCCAAAGCAGAAGTGTGCAAACAGGAGGAAAGAATAAAATGAGGTTGTAATCTGTGAAACTAATACCACATATTTTCAGAAACAAGGCTCTATGCTGACGTTAATATGCTGTAGCTGTAGGGAAATGTTATTTATAGGCCGTTTGGTACTTGCACTTCATTGCATTTCATTGTCATCACAACTTTGTTTATAAAATGCAAGCCGATGTTCTAAGATGGAGTAAGAAAGGTAGTTAGCAAAGAAAACTAATTGTATAGATGTATTATTTTTCGGTAAGCAATGTGCTAATTATTTCTGAAGTTTAAGAAATAAATGCAGTGATGTTCCAATTTTAAATTTCTTGTTATATAAAAGTCAGAACAGATTGTTGTAATCAACAACTGGTATAACAAAATACAATGGCTGATAGAACACGGAGCTTGAGACCCCCAGAATGAGTAATTCCTCCTCTTAGAAACATTCGTTTGTGATTTCAAATTTTATCACGCTTCTGTTACTGCAACTCCCCAAAATCTGAATCTTTAAACTATTAATCTGAAAATACAGAGCTTCAACCCAGAGAAAATGTAGTATATCTTGTGGCTTTAGTACCTTATGAATTGTGATAGGAGGGTGTGATTTTGACCAATTGAGAACACCTGCACAGGACTGCATAGATTGGTTTGGTAACCCTTATCAAAAGGACCAGGGTACATTGTTTAATAACATTAGTTATTTCCTCTTACTAAAAGGAATTTTTTGTCAAAGTTTCGTGCAACTTTTCCTCTAAGATAGCCTTAGGAAACAGGTAGGCTTTTAGGATAACACCTAGCTGCATTCAGCAAGTTTTGGAAAAATTGAGCTATGTTCAGGTAGGAGTGGAGTAGCATTAATTTTCTAATTAAAATTATTTCACAAAATAATGCTACCGTGCTGGTTTCAGTGCATTCTGATTTGTGGTTATCCATGATTTTTTTTGCTAAGTTGGAGCCGCTTGTAAACCTGATGGCAGTTACCCTGTTTCTTCAGATACCTTCTGACAATAGTTTAGAAATAATCTGTTAGCCCCATGTTAATCGGTGAAGAATGCCACTCTCATATTTTCTTGATTGCTGCCTCTTAAGTAAATTTCTGCTTTAAAGTCAGGCCAGGCAAGTACTTCAGCAAAAGGTTGTGTCTGTAACAGAACCCGGATACTTATTTAAAGCTTCAGAAAGATTATTAGAACTCGCTTTTTCCTGCTAAGAAATAAAATGTTACAGACTGTATTGTGGTCAAGAATTCTTAAACAATAGTCTCTTTATTTCATGTATTTTCTAGGGTTGCAGCTTAGGGTAAGTTTGTTTATGCTTGTGGACAGACTAAAGGAGAAACAAAGGTGAAAGCTCAGTTTACTAGGTTTACTTCTTGAATATCTTCAATTGTTGGGGAAAAAAAAAGATGCTAATTTGGGAAGCATTGCCTGTAACTTGTCATGAAGCGGGACTAGTTCTGGTATGGCTGTACCAGAAACAGACATTGCAGTCTTCTGGATTTTGTAACTATTCTGTTTTCAATAGTAGATGAGAAGTATTTCTGACTCAATGAGCAAGGAATGAAATAAGAACGGATTCCTTAAAAATGAACAAAAAGTTGAACATCAGAGAGAACTAATACTTGTCAATGGACAGTTTTTCCAGCATTAAGAATAAAAATATTCTAGAAAATGAGGTAACTTCCTCTGTTAAGAGAGGAAAGCCAAGTGCAGTACTTAAGAACAAAAATTGTCTTAGAGCTAACAAAGGAATTTTCGGGAACAATTTTCAGTTTGCATTTTTGGGTTGTCATGCCTGAAGTAGAAGAGCTTTTCAGGGAAGAGAGCGTGGGCTCCAAAACTGGCAAGCAGCATCTCAAGACCGAGAGGTGAAAGGTAGGATAGGTCTCTTCCCTGTCTTTTCCCTACCATGCACTTTCCTCTATATGAAGAGCTTTTTCTCCGTGTTTATCTTGCACCTGGAGCTATGTAGGATCCTGTCCTTCCAACCCCTTTTGGGGGGCACATCAGAGACTGGAAGTAAACACCAGCACCCATGAAGATGTATCCCTGCGGTCTTGTAGATTTCTTAGGCTTGTAATTCTTCTTCTCTCCCTGCTGTGCAAGTGCTGACAAAATGCAGTTGAAACTTATGCTCAAAATCAGGTGCTTCGTTGGCCGCTATATCAATGCCTTGTCCACTTTGAAACAGTTCTTTGAGTTGGGCTGTTTTACGTTTCTGTTGAGGATGGCAAGCAGCGTGGAAATGGAAAGAAATTTAGAGATTATCCCATACTTCTCGTGTCTTAAACCAGAATCAGCTATAGCTAAGCAATTTTCGGAAAATAATTAATCTTCAGCATTAAGGACCTTAAGCAACTTCACCTGGTATTCTTTTTAGAGCAAGGTGTAAATTTCTGACCTCAGAGAATATTCCAAGATGCTGGATGACATCTGCTTTGATAAATTTAATTTTACAGTAGGTGAGTGATAAAGTATACTTCAAAACATTTTTTGTGTTTAAAAAAACTAAGTTTTACTACAGTGTAAGCGGTAATAAGGAGGGTTAAAAGGTTCAGTAACTGACTCAAACTGTTAATGTGAAGAGTTTATATAAACAATTATGAGTTCACCTAACATTTTATGTTAAATTTGTGGGGAAAAAAATAATCAGTTTTCTGATCTATGTTGTTACCTCACATGGGAACAATGGGAGTTGTTAAAAATGCTTTGGTAACTGAAGGTCATATTCTAGCACCATCTTCAGGGCCGGGGTGGTGGTTGTCCTAGTTGCTCAACTACATTCTAAAATCTTTTTTTACTAACATTTCCAAGTCTCAGACTCCAACTCTTTTCTAATGACAACTACAGGGGCTGCTATGCACTTCTGTCTGGTTCTTAATCTGCAGTTTTCTGGTAAATACATGTAATTGCCAAGAAAGGATCATCTATGCTCAGAATCTACTGTTTATTTCCTTCCAGAATACATCAGTGGCATCTAGTGAGTAATTTTTTTTTTTCTTTTAAGGCAAAACACTTTTAGGCTGTGGTTAGATGTTCAGCTGCTATTTCAGCAAAAGTATTGTTTTGGTTTGTGTCTTTTTCTTCTTTTTTTGCTGGCTAAGTTCCCTGTTATGGTTCACTGCGTGGCCCCACAGATGCTTGTGTTGGCAGAAGAGAGGGGGCAGTGCAGGGCCAGAAATGGAAGGGCAGTGGCACCAGGGGCAGCTGACTGCTTATTTTGGTAGTGCTGCCTGCCAAACTGGTGCTAGTGAAACTTTACCTTCAGTGAAAAAGATTATACAGCATATTGGAAAAGGAGAAAAGCAGACGGTTTTTCTCTTCCATGTTGGTAATTTAGTCTTAATAGTTGGTCATTTGTTTATTTATTAAGCTTTGTGCTCTCTTAAAGTGTCTGGGACTTAGCATAATTTTAACAGATGGATTCAGTTTGCTTTAGCAAGTATTTTAAAGTGACTCAGGCTCCTAATAGTCTCTTTTTATAAGAATTAAAGTACTATGAACAGGGAAAAAGTGGATTTTGAGCACAGAGTGAAGATCATGACTTGTTAGAGATGGGATGTAGGATTAGTCAAATCTGCATCAGATCCTGTTGAGGAATGCTTTGCTGTCTTTGTTCTATTTTTTTTTTTACTATACGCTGGGACCCATTGGTTTGATATATGTTCTATTAATGTTAAACCTTAAAGTACTTGGATCAGTCATAAAATCAGAATGTAACGAGTGGAACAAATGCATTTCTACTGGGGAGTGACAGAGAGCACAGGCAGGAATGCACTGTTGTCCAGATCCTTTTCTGTGCAAGAATCAAGGTCAACCCAAGGTCCATATTGGTTCATCACATTTGGACAAAATTTTAGTAGGTATATAGGATTTTTGGGAGCCCGGTATAATAGTAAAGTTGACTTAAACTAGACTTAAGAAGTAGCTAATTGTAAACACAGGACATCAGTAGTGTGTGTTGTGACTACGTTCTGCTATGAGCATTAAACGTCCTCTTTGTGTGTGTGAGATTAAAATCTTTTGCAAGTAAAAGGGCTCAATGTTTGTTTGTTTTAGAGGGAGGATTCTGGATATATGAAGCCTTAGTAATCTGTCATAATTTACCGTAGCTTTTTGTTTAGGACAGCAAAATCTTTGTATTCTTCATGACACTGATTAGAAGATGGTGCAGTACCTGGTTAACAGAATGAGTATTAGTTCTCTGACCAGCTTGGTGAAGCTGATGAGGCCTCATACTGCATGAAATATGACAAACATTTAGTGGTAGTACAAACCTTACTTACTGAACACATCCCTTTTAAAAAGATGCCTTGTATTTTGAAGGGGTTTTCAGGGAAGTTAAACCTCTCTGACTAAAGCTTTGAGTTCTTGATCCCTGGTTCAGTTATGACAAAAGCCAACTGATGGTCAAATGTTTTGAGGGATGGGAAATATATGAAAGTGATATTTTGAGAAAACAAGCACTTTAATTACTTTGTTTTTGAGAGTGCACTTTTAGATCATAGTGTTCCAGGGAGATCTTGGTGCAAAGCTTGATAGAATTAAGAGCATTTTTAGTGACATCCTCTCCAATTTCAATTTTTGTCACCCAAATATGTGAAGCTCTTGAGAAACCTGAAAGGAACTATTTAACTCTTTGATAGCCTTCCAGTAGAGGATTTTATTTTCATCTGTCAAAGTACTCATTTGTAGGCAGGCAACAATCCAGAAGTTTTTTTCACAATGTTTAGTTTTGGCTTTGTATTTTTAAGGATCTATTGGGGAACCTGCTGGATGAAAATATTTGTGCAACCATATATATGAAAGGTAGCAGTGTGCTAGTTAAAAGCAGCATCATTCTGTAGAAAAGACCGTACAATGTAGTTAGCATTTATAATAAACTCATTTTATGCAGTTTAAAATATATATATAGAGAGAGTGAGTTTAGGATAGTGCTGTAGAGTAGTTATTAACATTCCTGCACCTTTCCCTCCCTTCTCCCCTGTGTTTTTTTTTAAGTGTTTCAGCTGTATGTTGTTTTGTTCTGCAGTTTGTGCCATCATCTCCTATACGTATTCCTAGCAGCCGTCTTCATCAAATCAAACAGGTAAGAACAGATTGCAGTTCTTTTTAAATATTGTTTATAGGTGGTTAGTTTTTTTTGCAGTTAATGTGCAATGGCCTTCAAATAACTATAGATTTTGCTATGAAACAGTAGACTGCTGCATACTCTATATCACTACTTCAAGGTGTATTCAAAACTAAAGGCTGTATCTTGTTTGCAGAGTTCCAAATTTTATCCAAAAAACAAAACCAAACCAAAAAAACAAACAAACCACAATTCTTATAGTAAAGAGAAGATTTGAGAAAGAAGAAAAAAAATCTTAAAATGGACATTTTAGAAAAGAGACCTTTAAATGTAAACCCTTAGGGTGAAGTTTCACCGAGTTTTTGGCAGTAGAGCCAGCATAAATATTCAGGGGCAGTGACAAAGTATTCCTCAACTTGTGTTGGCACAAGATTGTGCGGCCATAAAAAGAACTGGATAAGGAAGCAATTTGGAAAAAAAAATAGTTCAAATGCATTTGGCTGGGCTGTTTTTCATCTGTATAATATTCTTATCCAGATCATTACTTGTGCTGTTATGGCATGAGGGGAAGGACCTAAGAGCAAATACTTAGGAAAGGAGAGGGGTGTGGTGAATATCTGAAGCCTAAATAGCACTGTCACCAGACAACAGACCACAGTCTAAAGACTCAAATTTTAAAATCAACAAGCCGAAACTCTTGTGGCTCTTCCATTTTAATTTTGACTTTTTGACGGTAGAATGATAAAACTGGCTTGAAGATGTTTGATATTTTTTTTTCATTTAAACTTGCAAGTTTGCCATGGATAGACTTGTTTTCTTTCTTTTCTGTAAAACTAATTGAATGCTTCAGACAGCGTTTTTTGGAATATGGCTTCTGAAGTAGTGTAAAGTGCTTCTGCTTCTTGCTGTGGATATTTAAGGTGCATGCGTAGTAACCCTGAAGAAAATAACTGCTTGTGTTTACTAAGTAAACAACGTACTGGCTTGAACAGATTCTGAAGCACTCAAGTGAGTTTTAGAGCTGAGAACATGAATGACTATAGTTTTGTTGCTATATTTATTACGTGAAATAAAGTTTGATAATTCAAAATGTTTGAAAATACTTTTGCATTCAAAATTATTCCATACATTTATTAAGCTGAACGCTGACACTTCCTAATTTGTGTTTGATAGCTGAATTCAGAAATTGAAATTCTCAGTACTCTCTCTTCTTACCAGCACAAATGGGAACAGCGTGCTCTAATTCTGAGGTCTTTCAAATCTTAGCAAATCACACAATTGAACAAAGATAGACTCTCCCTACATATGATGGTGATTGTGAAGATATTTAGTTACACTTTTATTCTTGAACTGAATTACGGAATCTCCTCATTCACTCAACGGACTGATAGTATTCAGTTAGCATTTTAAGGAATGGTTCATAGTCAAGAAGGGAATGAATCAACTTTGTACTTGGTGTTAAAGTTTGTTTAATTACACCTCTGATCCATTTTAATAGTATTTTATGATAGTTTTAGAAAAAATACCATATCCCAGATGCTGACAGTGTCTAGTTAGCTACATAATGTGTATTCCTTATTCTGTGGATCCATGCTTTTAAGCATTATTTATGCTAGTTTCTACTTTATAAAATAATACTATGCAAGAGTGCATAAAGATACTCTATCATGGGCACAAATTTTCATTTGTATCAACATTGTTCAGTTTTGTAACTACCTCTTGGATAATAGTGAATGTACAAAGAAAAAAAAGCTTCTTGAGAAACAACCACCTCCCATTAACACTTAGTATGTGATGGTCTATCTTGAAATGTTTCTTTTCTTTTCTCTCCCCTTTGCTTCTCTTTTTGTAGGGAGAGCTTAAGGTTACTGTTACTCAACAGAGCTGAATAAAATCTTCTCCGTACTGAAGTGAAATGAAACGATTTTTTTGCTGACTTGCTGTAGCAGATCTTTTTTTTAATCTTAATTTTTCATTTCCTACTCTTATAGGAAGAAGGAATGAATTTGATGAACAGAGAAACAGTACATGAAAGGTAAACATTAAGGCAAACTAACATCCTTAATACAATTTTTTGTGGGCGTAGGACAATACATTTGTTTTCTTCTTTATAGAGAAGTGCAAGTAGCAATGCAGATGAGCCAGTCATGGGAGGAGAGCTTGAGCCTGGTAATGCATTCATGTTTTCATTTGTATTTCTATTATCAGCATCAAGACACTAGACACTCGCATGTCAACATTTTCTTTTATATTTTGACCTACTATTAAGGTGTTGATATATTGCTGTTTTTGATAAGCAATTTTTCACACTAGTAAGGCGTAGAATTATCAATTTTAAATGGATACATGTCAGTTCCTTGGACTGCTATGTCACAAAAAAATAACATGAATGTTTGCATGTCCAAATATTCTTCCATGTTTTGATACTCCACAAGTAATGTTTAAGGCTTTTTTTTACATGGCTATGTAAATGTGTGTGTGTGTGTATATATATATATGAATAAGAAGGGGGTAACTATGGAATCTTACTCAATTCCACATGAAACAGTCCTTTTCATGTTAAGATAGCTGCTCATAAGGTTAATTGTACATCCTATTTACAGAGTGACAATGATTTTGAAAAATCGTCATCACCAAAGCAAGTAGACTTTGTCCCAGTCTCTCCAGCTCCTTCACCTACCAGAGGAATAGGGAAGGTGAGCAAAATGCAGTAATAAAGCTTTTGTATTAAGTAGTGCTAACTAAATTCAATCAACTTAGCAGCAAAAGATTTAGCCACCTGCACCTTTCTACCTCAGCTGCAAACCAGAAACTAGAGTAAACAAACAAACCAACAAAAACACCTACCCTGAAACTCCAAAACAGAAACCACCATCTGAATTTTTATGGAGTGTTCCGTTGCTAATCTGTGGTTGATAAAACTTAATTTACATTGAAGCAAATGTAAATTAAGAAGAGGGGGCATACATTCTTATTTTACGAACTAGTCTGTTTACCCAGACTATGGTGAAATAAATGCTTGCCAACTTGCATGTGTTTTATGTAAAAATTGAATCTCTCCAAATTTTTTTTTCCTCAGTAACCAAAAGTGATATCTTGGTATACCCAGCCAGATTGGTTGCTTTAAATTAATATTGGATTGCTCATTTACCTGTGATAAGGATCAGTTTTTACCATGTGTGATACAGTATTTATATGTAAATAACTCAAACTGTTTTGCTCTCAGCAATGTTTCTCACCATCTTTGCAAAGTTTGGTTAGTAGCAGTGGATTACCTCCAAGTCCTAGCCCAAGTCCAACAAGGAGATTTTCAAGGTAAGTACCAGATCATATCAATAATAGGAAATTGGCATAGCTAGTTCGCAGTAAGCTTTTGAAATACGAGAATTTGTTATATAAATAATTAAAATTGATATCTGATTACAGATGAACTTCATACGTTCATCCAGACATTAGATTTTACAGTGCCTTAAAAACGTTTGTTAAAATCATCATGTCAGAACATCAGGAAAGTGGGCTGAACTTCAGCATGTCTTTGCAGTGTAGTCTTTATATTGCTCTTAATCACTTTTTAAGTAATTCTACTAAGAAAAAACAAACACATCCACAGTTTCTTACAGATTCTGGTTTTGATTTTATTGGATGTTGTTTTGAGTTATGTAGGAATAAAGCAATTAAATTTCATTGGGCAGTAACACTTCAGCAAAGTATTGCCTGTCAGCTGAGAAATAGTCACTACCTAGAGTGTGAGCTTTTAGTCTGCCCCTGTTGTGAAATAGTGTGACCTAACCTTTTCTGTTAAGGTCTATACTTCCTGGTACTTCTTTTAAATAAATTAATAAATGAAAATAAAACAACAAGAAATACTTTTGATAGGCTGTTTTAATGGCTATTTTCTTAGTGTTGTTTGTTATCTGAATATCTTTTGATTCTTTACATGTTTTCAGGCTTCCTCTGTTAATGGTGATATCAGTATAGCATCTGCCTTCTTTTAGCAGGAGAAGCCAGAGTCCAATTAACTGCATTCGACCAAGTGTTCTTGGGTCAATAAAAAGAAAAGGTACAGTATTTGTTTTTTGGCTAACATTATAAATTGTTACTTTTAAAATAATTATATAACTTTCTTCATAATTCTGTCCAACTGTCTGATGCTGTGAGTGACTAGAAATAGAGGGTGCTACAGTTGACCAAATAAATGGAACTGTTTGTAGTGATAAAACAGTCAAATTGATAAATTAGTATTTTCTATTTTGTAAAACTAATACTTGTTCTGACCTTAATGCCTCTCCATTGCTGTAGTCATATAGATCTGATAGGAACTGAAGTAATCTGTTTAACAAAAGAGAAATGCAACCATTGGTATACCTAATTTCACAAAAATCTTTTAAAGTCCTGACTAATCGAAGTACACGAATACTGTATATTTAAAGTCATTCTTCAAAAACAAACTGATCCAGAGACCTGGTAGACACCTTACAGCTTTATATTCTATCATCCTACATTTTTTCTCAAGTTTAGCATAAGGTTATTTTATTGCATCTGTTTTTAAATATATCTTCTGCTTCATATTTGTAACAGATCACTTCTGACTCTTGAGACAGATTTTTAAAACGCTTTTCTCTTTGTTCTTACATAGTCTATTTAAGCATATATCTGCTGTCCTTTCTTCTAGTGTATTTGGAAGTCAAATTCAATATGTAAGTTTAATGATAATTCTGAACCGCCTTTATTAATTGCAACAGGAAAACCACCTTTCCTTATTCTCAGCTTCTCTACTTTGATGGAGCTAGTCAGTGAACTGATTAGCTGAATAAACAAAATGAAAAATTGATTTTCCTCTGAAAGGATAATTAATTAAAGGATAATTTCCTCTGAAGGATAATTATCTGATACCTAAATCTCAGTCTATAACTCACTAAATTCTCCTAAATATTAGGCTGAAAGGTTTCCAAGCAATAGTCTTTAAATTTCAGCATCAAACTCCTGTGTTTTAAATAGTACAGTCTGATGGGTGCTATTTTATGAGTTTGAACTTCTATTTTGTTTGCTCGTGGAAGTACATTGCAAGTAGATTTTAGTTCAAATGAGAAATGTTATTTTTTTTTTATCCCTCCCTTGTCTCTTACTGAAGGGGTGACAGAGATGGAAGATCATCCAAAAAGATTATTCCAAGGATCCATGAACATGCTTACTCCTGAAATTTCACATCACACGGACAGTGTGGGATGGTAAATGCCATACTATTTATTTGTGTGAATTTCATCAGAAGCACTACAAGAAGTTTGTGGTGTGTTTTTTTAATTATTAATACGAACATCCTGTATTTTTGAAGCACTGAAAGTATCATAGTAAATGGGCAGTAAGATTCACTACAATTTTGGAATTTCTTGGACCTTTGTTAACCTTTGTTAACATGCTTCACGTGTATGGGCATTGAGCATGTTTAGGAAAAGATACCTTATGGCTGGCAACTTTTGGAATCCAGTTTCAACTTGCAGTCAGACATGAATGTTAATGATTGCGGGTGTTTGTGTGTTTTTTTTTTTTATTCCCTTGCTGTTAGTCACATCGGAAAATTAGTCTGACCCTCCCTGCTGGGAGGAGATAAAAAGCACTACATAAAAAAAAATCATAACGGCTTGAAGTAGCAAGGTAATGTGATTTAGTATTTTAGTCAAGAAGGTAGTAATACATATGGTACGCCTACAAAACTATCAAGAAAGCATTGTTTGCAGTACCTCTGGCCTTTCTGCCTCCCAGCTAAAGTACATAGCTGTGCACAAGCTTTGAGCCTGTTGCAGTGGAGATAGTAAAATGGATGTGTTTTAAGGATATTTGAAAAACATATCTTTTTTTTCCCCCACATTCTATTCATAGTAGGCATAGCATTGCAGGTTTAGTTTGCTGCTACTTGTTTTAGGAGATGGCAATTTTTAAAAATGGTTTGATGCCATCACTGGTGATAGAACATCTACAATTATAATTTTGCATCCTATAAGACATGTAGTGATTGGTAAATTGAAGTATGTACACTATGCATTAAATCCCTTGGCAAAAGGCATCTGGATACATGGGGACCTTGTTAGGAGATGGGGTGAAGCTTGCAATGAATTTTTCAGCTTGATGCCTCTAAATCTCTAAATCGTTTCTGGGTAAGCTGAAGGAGAAAATTATCAGAATGTTATCTCTGTGTTTGGAAGAGACTGCAAGGTGTATTGTTACAGATTTGTTTAAAATACAGTGTTTACTGTTCCTTCAAAGATGTAAATTTGCTTTTAAAATGGGTTTATAATGAATGGGAAGCTAGTATTTGAAACTTTTAAGAAATATTAGAATATTTAATTTCTCATATCTTGATGTTGCTGTGTTTTCAGTTTGTCGTCACATGCTCTTGATGACAATAGAAGCAGTGCAGGCTCTTCTTGCGACTCGCCAGCTGAAGTTAGCACCAACACAGACTCTCCAGTCTCACTGTCTGACTCCAGATCTCCATTTTTACCAGTAGACCTTACAGCTAAGTTACCTATCGATTGAGAAGCACAAGTCTGCTAATGGGACACCAATCAACAGGCTGGATATCAATAAGACTTTCTCTTGTGTGTAACTGAGTCTTTTATGTGATTCTGTTCCTCATAGGAACTTCCAGAAATGTCATTATTTCTAGAAAACTTCCAGAATAGTTCCTTGAGGAGGAATTCACGTTTCTAGTGATTTGTATGACATTTACTAACAGTACAGTAAGCATTTGAATTGCAAACATATCTGATGCTAACATGAGTGTACAAGCTATGGATTTCTCACAGATATATTCTTGTTGGTGTAAGTTACAAATACTGTATATACCTTCTGCTTGTGGACATTGGCTTTCCAACGGCCAAAAGGTGGTGTCCTCACTAATAGAAAGTGGTGCTCTAGGTGGTAAAAGAAAACTTTCACGTTTGTCCTCTGTCTTAAACCAATGAAGCAGCTTACTTAATTTGTTTTTATTCCTGGAGTGTTAGGTATTTATAATTTTTGTTTTCATGTGGAAAAGAGAATATTGAGGGGGAAAAAGAAATGAATCTTGTGTTCTGATTGACTGTTAATCAGTTCTGTGTTCTAATTAGATACCAAAAGAACAAGTTGGTGAATCATCATCTTAAATTCACATGTTGGATTTTACTCATGATCACGACTGCTGTTGTGACTAAATCCAAAGTTAGTGTGGAACCTTCTGGGGTTTTGTACTTTTCTTCTTCCCCATTTAGATGATGTATTAGAGTGGTAGATGCTCTGTTAATCTTTTAATGGGGAAAAATAGTAATAATGTTTGGAACAAAACATTAAATTGTGAGATTTTAGTATCTAGTACTTCAGAAGTACATTATTTTAACAGATAGCGTTTGTCCTCATGTATGACTTTTGATGGACAGAAATAATGAGGGACCACGAATGCTTTTATAAAGGCTGAGGTGATCAAACGTGCCTAATCAGTATTTAATCTCGTGATGTCACTTTCCACCAAATATTGACATCAAGTTACTTCTGCTGTTGTGACATTCAGATGCTCATTGGAAGTCTAGAATTCAGTAATCTGATGTGTTTCAGGATTCTTATACTGTGTTTGAAAAGTCGGTAGGTTGAGGCATCCTTATTTCAACTCTGAAATTCCGCAAACAAGAGGACAAATCTGCAAACCATCATAGAGAGCTGCTTCAAATTTTCCAGTGGCAAACTCATTTTTAGTTGTTGACTCCTGTTATGCAATTGAACTTCCCCAGCTGGGTCCCCCTTTGTATGTGTGTATGCGTCTTTACTATGTGGTTTTAAGCCTTCTCTCCAGAGAAGTCAATAATGAAGCAAAATGTTTTGCTTTTAAACACTAAATCTTTGTAATGTGTAATAAAATGAGAAAAGTTTGGAAACTTCCTCGAGTAGGAGAGAAGCCCACTCTGAACTCTGCTGTGAAAGATTCACGTGGATGAAGCTTTGATTGAAAGCAGCCATAAAAGTAGAAATGGATGACAGCATGAAGACCTGGTGAGCTGAGGACCAACAACCAGTTATCCTTGCTGTAGAAAGAAAATAGAACCTATTTAATAGTTTTACTCAGTTCAATCAAGGTATGTCATAGTTTACTTCTGACTTCATTCCTCTTAAATTATTGCAATAGTCAACTTCCTGGTTGCAGATTCCTTTTTTTTTTTTTTTTTAGTTCAGACTGCCCTTTGCCCCTGTGGCCGATGGACAAACTTGTCTTTTAATGTCTGTTTGGTTGTCATCTAATATGGCATAGTTTCCTTTTGCAGTTTCAAATATGTGCCAAAGAGTTGCTGTGCATTCACCCTTTTGTGGTGAGGGCAAGACTGTTTGTTTTTTTTTAAATCTTGCTTATTTCTTAAGAATGAGCCTCTTGGTGTCTGTCCCAGTCTTTTAAAAAAAGATGCATCAATAGAGGGTTTTAATAGTTGCATGTGGGTCAACTTGTCTTTTTTCTGTTGAATATTTATGCTATTTTTCAAATAAGTGCCAATAAATGGAAACATAAATGTTTTTCTGTTTCTGCGCTTTGTTAGAGAGGTAACTATATTACATTATTACTTTAATCTGTGATTAATTTTTTTTTTCTTTTTTAAATCAGAATATCTATTGTAACACACTTCCACCCAGTCTGGTTTGCAGTGAAGTTGGCCCTAAATTCTGCAGCACGCTTTTCTTTTTCGTGGTGCAATGTTATCTTCAATTTCTGTGACAACTCTAGGAAAACTGAAGAATAAAAATGAACATTTTTAAAAGATAGTCTTTGTGGTTTGCCTTGGTAGGGCAATGTATGTGGTTGGAGCAAGAAGAAATATTTATGTATTTGCAGTTGCTCTTTCTCCGTCTTTTGTAAAAGAGAAATCATTTTAAACTTGTAGAATAAGGCATCTCAATTTCTTGTCCATCTGTGTCATCAACTAGCTGCGGTTTTGTGCCCTGGAGTCAAGAGGCATCTACAGTATTTTCCACTGAAATGTGAGATTGAATTTTGGAATTAAACTGCTGCAAAACGTGTATATCGGAGGTCAGGGAATTAGGATCTTATACGATGTACATAATCCACCCTTAACACACAGAGTAGCTCGCGCTGTTAGTATTACCTGCGTTTTACTAATTCTCCATTTACTTGAGAACAATGAATGTTGAAGCTGTGCTTGCACTGTGACATGGTTACAGTAGTATTGCATACGATGTTTCTTAAAAGATCTGAGTGTATTACAAGTGTTTTTGTCTTTGTCATCCTCTGAGAAATGCATCTTTCTCGTCTATATGATGGTCCTATATATAATGTATACGTGTAAGTATTATATATAAACTGGTTTTATTCCACTGTTCGTTCAGGACATCGAGCTGTTTCTCTCCAGGATTCTGCCATTCCTCCCTCTCGAAAGACACCCTTCTGCAGTCATGCTCGTGATTGGCATTTGATAGCTCTGTTTGAAAGCTGCCCCTGTAGGATTTGTTGGCAGTTAAATTGGGTCTTGGGCCAATGTGTCTTCCTTGCTAACTGATAGGCGTTTGTCTTCTTTCCACCTTCTCCAGACTGACATAGTTGCCGAGGGAACACTGATAACCGTGCCAGTGCTCAGGGGAACTGTATTTTTGGAATGAGCACTTACTGCATTTAGCAGAGGGATAGATACTTCATGGTGGAAGAGTGATAAAAACGCCAGGAAAAATGAGCCTGTGCATCAGCCAGATTAATTTGCTAGGGTCTCCTCTGTGTTGTCAGCAAGCCAACTGATCCGAATACTCTACAGCTGTCCTCGGTCCTCCTGAAGATTAATATGAGAACTTAATCCCAAATTTGTCCTTTTTGCCTATCTTCAGAAGACTCGTCTGTAAATGATTGCTAACCTGTACAAACAAAATGGATCCGCAAAGTCTTGCGTGTTCTTGTGAGGCCAGGATATTTTGACTTATGATGGTTGGGATTCTCATGTCAGCGTCGTATTTGTGAGTCCAGTCCTGCTTTTGTGAGGTTATTTGCTAGTGAAATAACTGAAGATAGGAGTAACCACTGGAGCTCCGTCAGCTAGCTTCGAGCTAGGAAGCAGCTCGTACGTTTCGTAGCAGCAGTCACTTAATGTTGTTCACTTTATGTTGTTGTGTTCTTGCATATGTTGCAGTTGTAACTTGTTTGCTTAAAATAGGCTCGGGAGTCATAATTAGAACGTGTGAGCTCTTTGTACCCTGTTCTAAGCAACCTTTCTCATCACCAACTGGCAGATGGAGTTTTAGTTGATCCCTCTTCTCATAAGCACGGAGTTAAAATATTTTTAAATATAACTGAATGTTTACAGCTACAATACCATAATTATCAACCTTATCAATCCACAGAGGAGCACTTGGCTTGCAGGAATCCTTTATAATAACTACAGGCAAAAAAATTGTCACCTCACATTTTCTTGTGTGGTGTCTGTTTCCAGATCGTCCTTTAACCTGTAACAGTGCAGTCTTCCCCTTTCTTTGCACTTGGTATGCACTTTTTGAAAATGAGCATCCTTGTTTGATCTCAGCGTTCCTGTGATGAACTCGGGCCCAGGCAAGGGCTTGGTCAGGGAGATGCTGTTCCTGTGCCACAGCGGGCTCCAAGCACACACATACCCTACAGCCGTGACCCAGCTCATGCTGGAAGGGGGAGATTGCTTTCCATTTTGGGGTTCTGTGGTAGAAGCGTGAGAGAAATAAATAAACTAAAGGAGAATAACCTCGTTTAACTTTTTGTAGTTATTTTAAGCGGAAACATGGATTTAAGTTCCACTACAAGCTCCTAGTTCTTTATTCCGTGTCTTTGACATGCAATTTATCTGTCATTTTAATTCCTTCTTAGTATCTCGTGATGTGCTAGGATCAAGATGACCGCAATTACACGTGTTTGAATTTATATTCCACCACACAGGTATTAAAGGGAACCTGTTACTCAGGTGGGCCACCTTACTAGCTTTTTCTTTGTAGGGAGCTTGGCCGTCGCTTTGATTGTGCTACTGTAAGCATGATTGTGCTCTTGCTTAAAATACTCCTTTGCTTATTTACTTTCTGCTACTTCAAAGACCGGAATGCATTACTTTGTCTGCATGTAATTCCCCAAGTTATTGTCAGTGTGGTTATAGAGCTTTGCAAATTTTCAAGAGCTGGTACACACTAGCTACAGTTTATCATATAAAGTAAACAGCTAGTTAGCTTACAGCAGCGAGCTCCTGCAGGTTGTGTTCTATAGAAGACAAAAATAGACCAAAAAGCGAGTGTATCCCCTTACTTGGCTTTAGTTGTTACACTGTGCTGCCTCCCTGCCTGTGTTCCTACCTCCATTACTTGTTTTTTGAGGATACACAGATTCTCTAGGCTCTTTTCAGTTATATGTTCGGTATCTTTAAAGGGCTCTTGCTAGACTGTGTGACAGTGGTTTCCGAATCCTCGCTAGCTGATGTGGAGCAGTGCTATGCAAGTGATATGCTGCTGGCAATGGCATCCTTTATTTTCCTTCAGTGGTTTCAGTCTTAATTTGTATTACGGTCCGTTCCCTTAGTACTTCTAGTATTTTTGGCCAGGGGAGACTTCACAGAAGTTCAGAGGAAAAAGCACGAGTTGCTCTGACCAAGATTCAACCTTGCTCCTGGCAGAGAGGACAATTTAAAGTTTTTAAGACCTCCTACACAGCTTGGTTCCTGAATGTTGAGGTTGCCCCAGATCACCACAGAACACATGAAATGTGTCACTTGGCACCTGATAACTTTGTCCTGTACACAAAGTATTCTAGGATTGGGTCTACCGGCCCTGACAGGTTCCCACCTGTAGCGTCCCCGCCAGTGGGATGGATTGCCAGTGCACATCAGAAGGAGAAGGTGTTGGGTGATTAAGTGTGAGATTCATACAGCTGACGAAGGAAACAGGTGATGGAACTTGGCATTTATAAGGAAAGCCAGGCATGTTCGGTATACATTGAAAAACAAGGACTGACAAACGGTGACTTATTGCCAAACCTACTTGGCAGCCTCTCTCTAGTTGAGGCTTGTTGGTTATCAGATACTTGCTGCATATGAACATAAAATGAAATAATATACAGCTGACTGGAAATTCTTAACTAGCTGATTCCAGAAAGAATTTATTTGCTTTGCTGTTGAAAGCACACTTCTGTGCATGGACTTCTCTGTGAGCTGCCACAAATACCACCGCTAAGCTGTTAAAATAAGAGCAGGAACCGTTACCACCTGATACCGTGTTTGGTTGTGTTCCTCAGGCATGTTTTGAGAAATACGGCCACTGCCTGTTCTCAGGTGATTCCCACACAGGGTCGCTTGACCCATTCTCCAGTCTCAGGGGGCACCCATCAGCTGTGCTCCCTGGCGGAATGAACTGGTTGTCTGAAAGCCGTCTGTCCCTGGAACTCTGGAACAGTTACACTGGGTCAATTGTAGTTTTAAGCGTTCTGTGATTGACTTTTTCAGAGCAAAAAGGGAAATTAAGCATTTTCTGCTCCAGACAAGTGCAAACACCTAGAGAAGATCATGTACCCAGCCTGTAGCTACCGGGAGTGACACTGCTGAAAACGATCTTAATAGCGCTCTCATTTCCTGCATGCCAGCATTGCTGGTTTGGGATATCAGTGCCATAGCAAGTCCTGGGTAAACAAGATGATTGTTTCTACTGGATGATCTTAAGGCACTCCTGTCTGCTCAAAATACTTTTTCAAGGAAATGACTGTTTTGTTTTGTCTTTAAGAGTCAGGAATGGGAAATGACGTGAACACTTAACTATTTTTCCCGGTGTTCTAAGAGGAAGCATATTCAGTGTCTCAGGTCTTATTTCCAAAGGCATTCTGTGTTTTCAACAACCTTATTAAATAAGCCTCAAGGTACCAGAGGTACGTGTGCATATATATGTACGTATAGGCATCAGAAAACGTTACAAGCCTTGTTTATCCTTGTATATCCACATAGTAAAAACTTCCTAGTGTCTCCCTATGACTACGCTGTTACATGAGTTGATCCATTCCTCCTTACCATTGTGAACTGAAGCTGTTCTCAGGTCTTGTTTTTCCAATGCTGGAATAAATTTGTGATTTGGCAGTGCTCTGTAATCTCTCTGAAACAGAAAAGACAAATTCACACTTTTTCACGCTCGTGCTGCCCAAGCACCAGTTTTAGCTACAGCTGCTAAGTTATACCGTGCATTTAATCTTTATCTGTGTAGTGCTCCTTGCTCGACCTTGAAAAAGAAATGTTCCAGTGTTTTAGGTTTTTTTTAGTTGCTGATAACTCTTTGTTACTGATTTCTTTGGTCAAGGTGTTTTTTTTTTTGAAACCAATTGCTTCTCTTTAACTTCCTTGAAAGGCACCCTGGCAATACAGGTCCCTGTTGTCCTGTGGTCTCACTTTTGAAGTCTTGTGTGTGCACTGTCCAGGAGTGAGAATGCTGCTGGTGTCGAGACGCGGTTATGACGACTCTGGGATTCCAGGTGAGGGGGTTCTCCTGTACTTCTGCAAGTGCTTGACAAGCGACTGGCACTTCAGGGACACGGGAAAAAGGCATTTAGGACTATGGCTGAATTGAGTCCTGCTCCTGTTGCCCACAGACAAACGTCCATGTATTAATACACTACAGCCACGCTAGTAAGTCAGTTTTATCTCCCTAAAATCTGATCAGGAAGAGGCGGCTAAACCACCTCATGAAACTCAGAATTAACGGTGTAGATACTTAAGAACAAAAGCAAAACTACAAGAAGGCAGCTCTACAGTGGCAGGAAAACACTTTGACCCAAACAAGATCTGTGTCTGTAACTGGAAGAGAGCATTGTCTGTAGCACGGGCCCTGGAACACCGAGTTCTCAAACCAGTTAATAACACTTTTTTTTTTTTTTGAAATGTTAATGTTTGACTGTCTCTTTATCATCCGATGCCGATAGATGACACAACCCCAGTTCTTCTGGGAATCAAGTTAAAGTAACATTTTTATTGCCCTTTAAAGACTTAGTGCATTATATGTAAGAAAAAATAGTGATAAATAATAATAAAAAAGTTTAAACTAAACAGTCATGTGCATGGTTTCTTTGCGCTTCCATGCATAAACAGAAAAGTGACACACAACACCCAGACAGTGGGAAGGCTTAATTTCAAAACTGTTTTTTTATAGACTTATAAAGATTTGTGTGTATGAGCCAAATACAGCAATAATGGGTCCTCAGTAGGAATCAGATTTGTAGAAATAAGATTTTACAACTAAACAGCTCTACAATGAAATGTTAAATGAAGGGAAATACTTGTTATGTGAACCCTACCTGTTCACTTAGAATATAAAACTTAACTTTTGAGCAGGCAAAAAAAAAACCTGCTGCAAAAGCCATCTACTGCCTTAGCTGTAAGGGATGGTGGTGGGAAAGTGTGGACAAATGCCTTCGCTGCTATACTTGGTTTGGTCTCTAAAGTAGAAAAGAATGCTGAGTTTTATAGTAGTGTGCAGGGTCAGTTTAACTTCTGTTAATGCCACTTAGTGCACATGTCGCAGGCATCCCTAAGAAATGAAAGGATCTGATTACAGAACTTGTTTTTATTGTCTACAGTTGTGATACAAAACAGTTGTTGAAGAAATTATTTCCCCAGGTATGAAAATGAGCACTCAGTGATATATTTGTAATGATGAAGTAAGGAATTTGAGAATTACTTCTTCACCTAAATTTAATGGTTTATTTCATAGTTTCACTGATGAATTTTTTCATTTTCTTCAATGATTAGCCATGACTCTCACCCTTCTTCTGGTATGTATACAGAAGTGTTAGGCACCAGCCTCAGCATATACAACCACAAACCAAATAAATGTTTTACATAAGACAGTTTGCTTTTATAGTGATCACACACTAATGTGAACATAGACTAAAAATAACAAATGTTGCTTTAATAAGGATTTTTTACAGTAGGTGTAAATATAAAAGTTTTTCAAATTATTTTCACAGGTATCACTGAACATTTCATAGCTGTCTGTTACAGAAGCACCTAAAAGTGCTTTGAGTCTTTCATTTATTATACATAGTTAAAATATATTACACTTCTGAAGGTATCTTAAATCACTGAACGGTTTTGCTAGCATCTTGATGAGCCAAATGGGAATAAAAGGCAGTCCACATTCATGATGTGAATATACAGTAAGGTGTTTGACATCCTATTAAGTCATTGCTCATGTTCTCAAAATAACCATGGTGATGAGACCTGAAAGACAAGAATTAAGAACTAGACGTTTTAATTTCACTGAATAAAACATTCAAAATAGAGATAAGACAGTTATCCTGTCACTGGCCAAGAAAAAAAACGGGTAAAAATGCATATGTGCAAGCAGAATGAATTTATATACATCCATCACTTAAATACCAGAAGTGTTGCTCCAAATTTTGATGCAGATAAAAATTAGCATATAAACTTACACTCAAGCGCTATCTAATAACTAAACTTCAAAGAAGCTATAACCATTCCAAACGATTACCAAACTCACAGCTGGAAATCTTAATACTGAGATTTTGACTTGGCTAAGTATAACACTAGCACACAAACCCCCAGTTCTGATGTGGGCTAGCTAAGGGTAGTGTAATTTAAATGCCGAATCATCAGTAAGACAGATTAGCTGAAAGCTCCAAGCCATTTTTTATTCTGCTCTGTGGACAATAACATCGTTGTCTAAAACTAGTCTTTGATCAGTCTGCATAGGGAGCTTTCTGCAGACTTTGTTGTGACCTTTAAAAGGAGAAGGAAAAGAGGAATTGCTCTGACGGAGGTAAAAAAAATAAAAAGAAGAAGCAGAAGCTCCAGGGATGAAAGCAAAAAAATACAGGGTTAATAAACTACTCATGCCACACTGAAGAGTTCACTTTAATTACGTGCTGATACAGGGGAAAAAAGTACAAGTCTGCAAGTTCTTATCCATAAGTTTATATAGTACAAGGTAAAGAGGCATATGGAAAAACATAAGGGCTCCTGGAATCCCACCCTCATGTAACATCAAAATAGTAATTTATCAGTTCTTAGGCCATCTTATTTTCTTTCAGGCTTGGAAGATGTTAGTATAATAGTTCTTCACAGCAGAGATCTTAGCTAAAGTCTAGAGATCTCACTACAGACAAAGAAATTGCTGAGAGTATTTTGTTATCCTGCCACTACATACTGATTTAACTTTATAAAGACATTAAAGGTAAAAGTATGAAAAAACAGAGTTGTAACGCTGCCTTCCATTAGATAAGCATTTTATCCATTAAAGAGGAATTATAGTTCAGCTGTTTGTTAAGGTCTGCACTACCTTCGGCAATCACTACCACCAGTACTGCTGCAGGCCCTAATTTGGATCATCTGAATCACTGCTGAAGTAACAGGCTTCTGGAAGGTGCTACAGCACAGCCCGTACCATGTGTGTATGCATTTTCAGGTGAGAAAGGGTTTAACTCATTTCTGTAAAGCAAATTCTCAAATGTCATATGGCCCAGTTGTCACGGCATAAACCTCCTTTTTCAATTAAATGCTAAACAATCCAATTGTACTTCATTGTGGAAGAAAGTAGTTTCATCTTCTTAAGGGCAATCAACTTGTGTTCTAGATGAGCAAGCGTGCTATACACAACACTTCCTGAGTATTAACAGCACTGCTACCGAAGGATCAAGATGCACAGGGACTTCATAATGCATCTATAAGCAGGTAAGTTGTTGCAAATGGTTTAATACTATAGTTAGCAACAGCAGAAATTTGAACGTTTCTCAAAGCTAGAGGTAAAAATAAAGCAAGGATTACTGCAAGATCCCAATCTGAAAATACATTACCATCAGCTCAGATAGAGATGTAGGCTTCTGGTTAGCAACGGGTGAGTTTTAAAACCTTTTCAGCAGACTGACTCTCAGAAGTCAGTCATTAAACTGAGTGTGCGCATTAACCACCACGAATTTGCATCATTTCTTATCACTACCTCACCTCTAGCTATCAGTTTGAAGCTGCCTAGCTCCTTTCCTTTAAATCCTCATTTCTGCCACGTAGTGGGACAGGAGAACTGAGCTTAGTGTGACTGCTCTTCAAATCTGAAATAGTTACAGAAAAAGTCAAATTAAATGTGCAACTTATCTATGCTTGCTAATTGAGGAGGAAGTTAGCAATCTGGAAGAGCTGTGGACGGCAGTTATCTCTTAGCAAGTGTTTATAACAATTTATTTCTAAACATTTTAACTGCTTATCAAGAGGGTAGTGAATGGAGCCTTTCAGAACAGCTCATCTGGGTTGAAGAGAGAAATAAAATCAGAAGAGTTCTAAGTTCTGCAGTAGAGTAACTATTTCAATACAAGAGAAAGAAACAACAGCACATTTCATTTAATTTTGTTGGCAGATGATTATAGGTGTTAGTAATTTGGCCAGTCACCAAATGAAGGTAAAATCAGCGTGTAGGGGCCTGTATAATATTGAGTAAAATCTGGTCTAAAATAGTTACAATTACCACTTTCCCCTGATACCACTATGGCTGTAACTTAAAATATAAGTGGGGCTGCAACAGAAAACGGATGCGGTGCTTTGTCTCCATTAAGTTTCCTGAAGCCACTGACAAACACAGGAGAAGTTTCTCGAATCACAGAAGTTGCAATAAAATACTTAACAAAATCCAAAATACTCACCTAAAACATAAGCAGCAACTAACTTTTGATTCACACTTAAATGGAGGTAGAGAGGCACCAGGGATTCCATTTCCCCCAATGTAGGTAGCATTAGTGCTGCAATACACACTATTCCCAGGAAGACTGTTAGTAAACTAGGTCCCGACGAGGCAGTTCTGTTTTCTGAAACACAAAATAGTACCGCTGGTAAGGAATATCTACCGCATATAAGTGTTAAATATTCTGCAGAAGTGTTTGCAGTACATCAGAGCTGCGCTATCTCAAAATTTTCTTTTTCCCTCTGGAGTTTGGAGGGGATGGAAAACAACTCTTAAACCCGCTTTCCTATGCCTTCTGCATTTTGCAGTGAAGAAGGCTGCTCCGTGTTCCAAAGCTGATGCTGGAACTTGTTTTCACATGACTTTCCAAACCCCTCCCTTCTGGAGGAACAGAGCCTGCCAGGCTCAGTAGCTATATATACACACACACTCATGACAGTTAGATGTTCCAGCAATGCTGGAGGTTTCACCATGCATCCTGACTCCTGACACTGATATGTTCCCTCAGCGATTAACAGTCAATTGGGAAAGAACACCTAGAGGAGGTGCACAGGCAGATAACTCTGCTTACACCTCCAGAACAAAACTTGGCTCCAGCAAGAACACAAACTGTTCGGCCAGAGGAGTTTCTCTTATTTCTTTTAGAGGAAGATTCAAGGGCTGCACCTGCCAGAACAAGCTTATGTGCCACAGATGAGCAGCATTTCAAATTTGCTGTAGAAACTGAGAGAGTGAACTGCCATGGCAGTCTAGTATCACTTGAACAAGGAAATGCAAACTATAGACTAAATTGTCCTTTGTGCTCTTTACTGTGCTGCAGATTAATAGCTGGAACCTACTCAAAGACACACTGCATAGTTGTTTTTTTAAAGAGCTGTTAATGTGTTAGTTGAGTATTTCTAACCAAATTCTTCAGACCCATCAGAAATTAGCAAGTGTTTTATCAAGGTTTTCTGTCCTCACAGTGACTAGCAGTGCGTGTCCCATTTTAATTCTACTGATCTATTATTTCCAGGTTGCAGGTTATATGCAAAGACTCTACTTGCTCTGTTTATTATTTTTCTGTACGCAAGCAATATAATTTAGCTAACAATGTTTTAAAGCAGTGAAATAGCATTTGGATTAAGACCAGTATCAGATTGTTCAGGATGGTTAAAACCCTCTGTACTGAAACAACTGTCATAGTAACATTTTGTTCTGTGAGCCCTGAGAACTTGTAGGTTTAGTTTAACCACGTATCCTCCTACTATCCATCTTGAGGATTTTTTTAGTGTAAGGTATTTCACCAGCCAACAAACTATGTATAAATGCTGAAATGGTTTTATAACAGGAGGAACACTCTCAAGCAAGTTAATCCATTTTCTGGAAATTATTTTTGTTCTTGTCATGAAAAAGAAAGCAGCAACAAGATTACACTATAAGTCAGTAGACTGTCAAGTCACGAATCCAATCAGATTCATTTCCAGTAAACCTTAATAATTTTTATCTCTCTCCCTACTACTTCGATTTAGCTGTTTGGTCCAGGCTTTGCCCAAGACTGTTGATTTACTTCCTCATATATGAAATGAGGCATTCCCAGCTAGCGATTTTGATTTTTTTGTACTTTTCAGACAAAGGAGACAGCACAAAACAAGGAGCACTTCAGATGTTTTGGCAGTATTTCCTGCTCATCAGGAAATGGAGGATTAAGGGTTTGGAACAAAATCAGAAGGGGCAAGTGTTCTGAAAGAGACCGAGGAAAAAAGTAACTGATCCTTTTGCAGATAAATTCCCATTGGCAGTAACAGAACTGCTGCACCAGAAGAATATAGAGGGTACTCTCCAAGGTACAATAACCAAACTCGGAAGAGAAAAAAGTCATGATTAATCAAGACAGCACAAGCAGTACTGCCATAGTTTGGTTCTTGAGTGCTATCGTCCCTCAGTGATTAATTCTTTATTTATTTGTAAGACTGATTTTTTATTTTTGAAGTTTATTTTCATCTAGTCTTTCTAATCACTTGAGCTATTCCAAATTGACTCAGAGGACAGGAGGGGTAAAAGATTTCAACTACCTGGTTGACACAAAGTCTGCTCAAAAAAGACACTTTCAGCCAGGTGTTCTTTTATTCGCTTTTCCTCCTCTTCCTTTTGTTGTGGTGGTTCCTTTGCAGATGGAAGTAGAGTAGCAATAATCTCCTTCCTCCCTAGTGCTTTCCTCTGGCTCTGCTCAGACACTTGCAGACGAAATTTATCTATCACACCGTAGTGAGCAGCCCGAACATCTCTGTGACGAATCACACTGCAGAGGAAAACAACATTTTCAAACAGAGGAACTAGTTTGTCTAGTCTATGTCTCCTGTGGAATTACGTCCTACAACCCCAACATTTCCCCTTTCTCCCCCCCACACAGTTCAGATCCCCATTCCATCCTCCATCACACAATGTTCTTGAAGATTTGGTCTTGCCTTCTCTCTCCCCTCCCTACGTTCATTGCACTATGACAGGGTATTCTGGTTCCTAAATAGATACTCCAATTGGCTAGCCAAAAAGAATAGTTAATTCTTTATCTAAGAACACACCTTTGCCTCAATCTGGCACCTATCTGCCAATCTTCATGAAACATTCATTATTTCAAAGATGCTTCAGAACTCTTTTAGCAGAACTGTTTGATGCTGGCAAGTGATTTCTAAAAGGTATAAGGGGAGCTGGGGCAGACAAGAAAGAAAAGAAAAGTAGGAGTGCTGAACACTTGGACAGACAAGGTGATGGCAAAAGTCTAGCTTTTTGAGGAAAGCAGGCTCGAAGCTTTAAAATTATACTTTCCCAGATGCTACACTCATTGTCTCTGTGGATGAGAGTCAGCTAGCTGTAAAGGGATTTTGAAAATCAGAAACCCACTGATTGAGAGCATCAAACTGCAGTCAGAATTACAGCTATGTATCTACATAAACTTTTCTCACCTGTGTTTCAGTAAGCATGTTTGGATACAGAGATAGACAGCAGAGCTGTTAGAGCCTTGTTCATCAATCTAGTAGCTACCTTGAGAATACTTTGCAGCACTGAACTGCTGTAGATACTTCACTAGCTAGCAAGAGCTAGGCCAGGTTTATCTACCCAAGCTGCAATCACAACATAGCCTGCAGTGTAGGCACACACCGAGTCATACCTGGAGAGTCTGGGTTTTCCTTTATCAACTTTGATACTGTCCAGCAACCACTCTGAACCTGTTTTGAACAGGTTGACCAAGATGGCTTCGATAGTAAGGCAGGGTGATAGTTGTTAATTGCTTCTAGTTTTACATTATTTCATGGGAAAAAGTCATGCAGGGCCTATAAAAGGCAGTTTTAAAATAACACTGATCAAAGTCAACACAGAACTGCACACTGTTCTGCTCACCTGCCTCCTCTCTGCATTTATGATTCATTATGAAAATCCATATTTAGCACTAAAAAACTAGAACATGCAAGTTTTTAAGTCGTATCAGCTTTTAAGGGTTAATACAGATTTTAAGTGTTTTTCCAAAGTGGAGGACTTTTTTTTTTTTTTTTTTGGTGAAAGGCTATTCTAAATTTCTAAGATAATAATAGCTAACCTGGAAAAAATACCTATTTGTAAGTGATGTGACTTCAAGAAGGTTGCCATCTCCTGAGGGGAAAAAGTGATTTTCTCCTTAGTAATATAGGATAGTGCTCTTAAAATTGTTTCAAAAAAGATCTTTGTGACAAACATACGCGATTTAAATGCTGCAAAAAATAGATTCTCGTTTCAGACTTAAGTTAAAGGAGTTGTATCACCTGAAGTGATCTACAATCACAAACAGAGAAAGTGCTAATACTTGATATCTGGTTTGAACAGTCTATTTAACAAGGAAACAAACTACGTCATCCTAAGCTAGAAAGGTACAGGAATGTTTGTGGTATTACATCACTTCAGAAGCTAAAAGTGTGCTTATGACAGGCTTTCAGGAAGCTGAGTGTTGGCTGGGCAACTGCCTTCACTGAAGCAAAAAGGCTTTTTCCCGATAATCCTAATTCATCCAACTCTGAGCATATCAGAACAGCAGATTCAGCTCCATTTCTTTGGGACTTCCTTCTTAATTTTTTTCTCTCCTCTTAGTATCATAGTACCAATTAACCTAAACAGAATCTTTATGTAACACTGTGCTATGAGAACATGCATCTGCTGCCAAGCAAAGAGATGTTTTCTGCAGACCCTTATAAACAGATACATTCTCCTGTTTCTTTTTAGAGACCATTGCATAATTAGAAGCTCTGTAGAATATCTGTTTATCTGGCAAATGGCCATACTTACATAGTACTGCTCATATCTTGGAAGTAAACACTGCCCTTAGACAACAACCAACGGAATGAGATGGGTTTCCTGCCACACAAAAACTCCCTTGGAAACATGGATACACCTTATTTTTCTTTATTTAATAGAAGACATTTAAGATGAACAAATGTCATCAAGATTGTGTGTCTACTAAAGACTAGAGTAGTTTACAGACGGACACGTTGGTATATTAACTTTGTTCCATTTTTAGGATTATTGCCCCTGCCCATTTAAACTTTTTAGTTCCATATTTTAAATACCCTTTCTATTTGGTGAGTCCTTGGAATTTTCCAAATCACACCTAAGGAAACCAGCCTACAGGAAAGAGCCATTCCCCGAGCACATTATTATTTATTTGACAAAAGACAAATCATTCAATAGCAGGGTTTTTGTTTATGGACATTAATTGACCAGAGGGTCCTGGTGTTTTACAGTTGACAAATTTCTAGTCAGAAAGCTCAGTCTACTCTTTTAGGCATGTCATCCTTTCTTCAGCTGTACCTATACATCAGCACAGAAATAACATGGCAAATAGATGATGAAAGAAGTTGGGCTATTCTAGCTTATATAACTACTGCTTCCTCCACTTTGAATTACAGCAGCCTACAGGCCCTACACAATATTGTGGTGACTTAGCCAGGGTTCACCTTCCCTCTGTTACTGGGTTGGGACCTGAATGGAGAAACAAGTAAAGGGGAGGGAAGAGGAGAACAGAGGAAGAAAGAACAAGAGAGGTGGTCAGGGTGAAAGGTAGGTAAAAGTACCTTTATTAAATATGTCCCAGGAAAGTGTGTTCAGTAGAACTTCATACATTTTCATTTTGCAAATCTGCAAACAAATATTTCTCACAAAGAAATCCCAACCCTGGGGGTCTTGGTTTTCTTGTTAGAACTAACACAAAAGTACTCAGAGGAGGCTCGTATTACTCTCACTGATGGTTTAAACAGTATACTACAGGATGCATTTACTAGCATTTTATTTATGCTTAAAGACAAAATTAAAGAAGGGAGCATCTCCAAATTGTTACTTCTGTCCTACAGTAAAAGGATAGCAAAGATGGGGTGGCCAAAAGAATACAAGAGATTAGGAAAACATAATATTTATAGAATTTAATTTATACTATGCATGCTGTCACTTACTACCTCTTAAAATAATAAAAGAAATTAAGGTAATCAAATATCCTACTATTAGGAAAAAACAAAAACACTTTTACTTACATATCAACACAGCACTGAGGCTTCACTGTACCAGCAGCATCAGCCACCACATATTTATTTGGAGTTGTACAAAGAACTGCAAAGAAAAGAACAGCAGTGGTAACAAGTCATGAATTATTACCTCATTAATTTCATCAACAGATGCATGTAAAGACACAAGTTTGGTTTTGCCACAAATATAATGTTACATGAATTAAAACTGGACTTTTCAAGATCACCAACTAATCCTTAAGTAGAACTTAACCTAAGAAACCCACCTTTGAATTTTAAGGCAAACTCATAGGGGTTATATAGAGTCAACACCTGCTTGTGTGTTGACTGGTCATCTGCATAAAATATAAGTTCTGTAGGAAAAACAAAAACAGGAAGATTTCCTTCCACTAACTCTGGTTGTCTTCTTTGTTGCTGCATTGGCACTGAATCCTCCTTGCTGCTTCTTGTGTTCTTATGATTTTTGTATCTTCGGGGACTTCAGTTTTTGAATCGTTTAAGAATTCCAAAGCATTTTGGCAATTCTGAAGGAAAAAAGGGGAAAAAAAGAGAAAAAAAAAAACAAGATTATTTCCATGAATCTATACTAAACTGAGACAGACAACAAACGTGTAAAAATGAAAAACTTGATGCTTGGTTATGTATCTACCTATACTTAAATTCTTTAAAAACATGGAAATATTAAAAAAAAAAAAAAGAATCAGATGTATACCTATTTAACAAACTGCTATAAAATAAATGGATAAGCACTTCTTCAGTGAATAACAGATTCTGGGGTCCCAGTCTATGCCTAGTGTTGCTTATAACGGACTAACATTTGCAACGCAAACCAAACAACAAAAAAATAAATGCCGTTCTTGCCTTGGATAACTAACATTTGAGAAAAGAGCAGAAATGAGGAAACACAGAGGTGTAAGGCAGCAGCAGTCACTGTTTGGGCAAGGATCTCACTGCAGTGGTGACCTACTCAGAACGTTCCTGGATGAGGCACAGCAACTTAGGTATCTGCTCGCATAGGCACTGAGGTATGTCAAACCCTACAGATTCAGAACAAAGGAATGGGGAACATCTTCATGCTTTGTTTAAACTCAGGTCTTGTTATGCTTGCATGGTAGTTACTGGCAATGAACTGAAAAATAACTGGGATGATTAACACCAAACAGACTTTGGATTTACTATTGGGTTAAAAAACAAGAAACGTTTTCTACCACCACTGTCTCTAAACAAAGCATAACCACCATAATTCTCCTTCTACCATCCCCACAGTTTTGTTTTATTTTGAGTGGCATTCCAGAACTAAAACCAGAACCTATGACCTGATCAAGCAACAATCCCAAATGCAATTCATAAAATAAAATTAAGGCCAGATTCCTCAGCATGCGTGTCACTGACTTTACACTCTACAGACAAAACCAAGTGAAATAGCTACATATATATTTTCCCCAAGGATGTCACATTTTACTGTACCTCCTATAGGTTAGTTATCAAACTGAAGGTGTCATTTGAGGCTTAACTTTATTCTACAGTAGAAAACATCAGAAGAACAGAAAGTTCCCACTGACTTATTAGCTATAATTTTCACTTCCAATGAAGCTTTATAAAACATCCATTTAAACTGTTCTCCAGACTAATAATCTGATCTCGTTGCAACATAAGACATTTAGTTTTTGAGATTTCTAGCGGCGAATCGCCTTAGCATTAAGAACAAACAAAAAATAAATGCTTATTTTCCACATTCTAAATATCATGCTGTTCACGCTGCCAAACACCAGATACATGCTTCATACTTGAAACATGACACAAATTTAGTTGTTTACTGAACATTACCTAGACTATTTTAGTAGTCCCTGTCAAATCTTCAGACTTACAGGTTGTGATTCTTATTCACAAACTAAGCTTCTCAATCTCTTTATTTTTTAAAATAACAACTCATCCTTGGAGAACTTAAATTTATGGTTCTTACTGGAAAGTCCTTCCCCCAGATCCAGCTTCTTTTCAGAGCAGAGGTTTATTTCCACTTCACTGAAACGCTACTAATAATATTCTGAAAACAAATCCCCAATGATAGTGTTCCAAGTTGATGTTCTGCTACCTTATTAAGAAGGGTCTAGAAAAAGAAATAAATCTGTAAGTAGCCGTTTGAGTTCTACAGTGCTTTTGGAATTTTGGTAAATCTGTTTTGTTTCAGAAGAATTAATGAATTCTAAAATCACTTTGTGCAGCAATTGTAAGTATTATTTATTGAACAATTTTATGTACTGTTGCAAAGTGAGATTCACTGCTCCATTCAAATATATGAAGACTATACAAAGATGTAACATGAAAAAAGCTGCCAAATCATAGGCACACAAAATCATTTCTTCTTTCTCATAGGCAGAAGAAAAAATAAATTTACTGGAATTAGCTCAATGCAATATACAGTAAGCACATGCAAGAACCACTGGTTCTCATGCTGCATAAATGCTATATAACAGAAATATAGGCCATCTTCTGAAATTAACTTTTTTTTTTCCCTAACAAGTGTTTTAAACTACTCTACAACCAATATCAAACTACTACTAGATATTCTAACATGACTAGATTTAATCAAATACAGACGGTTATTTGTAATCATTAATGCAATTTTGATGCTTTAAGGTTTTTTTTTTGTTTTTTTTTTTTTGTTTGTTTGTTTGTTTTGTTTTTTGTTTTTTAACATTGCACAGGTTTCATTCTGATTCCTGGTATCACACCACAACTCTAGTTTCTTCAGTTCAGCCAACAGCAAGAGTTCAGGTGTCCAAAACCCCACAAATCACAATGTTAGCAGAACAGTGGATCAGTAAGCCTACCAGCAGTCTTGTTTTTCTTACATATCTATTGATAACACAGTGCACAAACCTCCCAGGAATCCACAAACTTGTAGGCTCAAAGCCACCAATCTGAAGAGAATATATCCCATTATTGCTTCCTTTTCTTATTTAACTTGGCTGGACAAGAAGTCTCCACTCCAAACTGGCAGAAGTAAAACCTGGCAAACCCAGGTCTATGGTAGGTACATTTGCTGACACAGCAGTGTCATTCAGGATGTAAATTTCTAGGTTTCTAAGCAAGCAACAAACATCCTTTCTGAGAGAATTATTTTGGCTTAGAAGTCACCTTGCTGGGGTACCTCACCAAGTAATGTCAGTAAAATATTCTTCCCAAAGACTGCATTATAACTTGTACAGACACTGGGGAGATCCAATGATTTAGTATTAGCAATAGCGCATCTTTCACACAGCACTCATCAATGAGAAGCTGTAAAGATTTTTTTTTTTTTTTTTACAGAGAACGTCTGTAATCAGAACTTCTTTACGTAGTTCAAACCCAAAGAAGCACTCCTCAAAAATGTTCAGAATAAAGCTACACAGCTGGCTCCCTCTGGCACACCAGCCAGTTCATGTAAAAGAAACTTGTCCCTCACTGTTCTAGGGGTGCACTGCACGCAGCATTCTTTTGTTCAGTCAGTGGTCACCATGATTACTTCAGAACTTAAAGGGAAGCACAAACAATTCTTTACAAAACTGAGACCTGTGGTCTTAATCTGTGACCATCTGTGCAGATGGACTTCTGGTACCGCCAATGAAATTCCACGCAGCCGCAGTAATCTGTCAAATGCAATGCTCATTACAGGACAGGGGCTGAAGTGTAACACCTGAATAACGCCAGATTGCTTTCCAACACCCTTTGAAGCCCAGACAAACCGCTTCCACTGATATTTTCTTCAGCTCAGTAAGGATCTTTTCTCCCTTTTCCTCCCTGAAGTTACTAAATATATAATGCTTGTGTCACAATAGCACAGATCTGCCAGCATTTCCTGTGAAATCCCTTTCTTCATAAATTTAACCTGACAGAAAAAAAAAAAAAACACCATGAAGTGAAACGTAACTTCTCTTTAGGCTCAGAAATAACACCAGCTCTGATTTGTTTTTATTTAACAAGTATCTGCTGAATAAATAAATCAAGTGGGGAAATTTTTTGTTCCACTTTAACTTCCAACAGCGTCATCACCATGGCTTCCCAGTACATACGTATGTATACATACATATATGTGTATATATAGTTATTTCTGTCAAATAACTTGACAGAATACCATCTGGTAAACACTATTCAGAAGGTAACCTCTTTACAGTCAGTCTCCACATTGTTTTATTAAAAATGTGTAATTACAGTGTAATCTATGTTTGTTCTCTCTCATAATCTACCCCCTGAATCCACACAAAAAGCTTTTCTACACTGCATAAACTCAATAAATTCATGACTGAGGTACGTATGCCTTTTGAGCACACATTTACAAAATAAGCCATGAAGTCTTCTTCAAAATTCCTCCCTATGCCAAGCAGAGCAATTATCTTACCTTTAAGCTACACGCAAATAGAGCATACGATCTGAAGCAGATCTATTAACATTTTGTTTCTCCAAAAGTTTTTGAAGGCCTCAAAATGCACTTACGCAATCCAATGTTTAAACTACCTGCAATTATTTGGGAGAGTCATCCAACGATTCGAGCACGGCCCCAGCAGTCAGGTCGGCTGGGTTCCATTATTGCTAGCTCCGTCACCGGCTCTATGACCTTGAGCAGTTGGTTAACCTCACCTCAATTTGCTCATCTATGAAGGCACACATTCTGCAAAGTATTTAAGTAGGCGGACAGTCACAATCGAACTGGCAGAACCACTCTGAGACTCTGCACAGCCTCGGATGAAGTACACTACTGTCCACCTCCTTACAGGGCGGTGAGAAATGTAATTGGTAACTGTCTTCAGGATGCTGTAAAATGAAGTAGTCCCAGAGCGTTACCTATTAGAACGGATGACTACAACATGCATAAATCATGCTGATACTAACAGCAAAGCTCATTAGGTCTGCATTATTTTTTCCCTTTATTTTTTTTTTCAAATGCTGAAAAGCTGACAATAACACGCATGTTACTGCAGTACGGTTGTAGAGGCATGCGAAACCAGGGAAATCTGGACTAACAGCTGTGCATTGTTTCTGATCCATCCTATCAGAAGAGTCCTACGGAAGACTTTCAAGGGCACATCTGCTCTACCCTGCATTTTCTCCCTTTCAGGCTGTGCTTAACGTACCAAACCGTTTCTTAAACATGTCCTGTGTCCATTAGCGCTAGGCGGTCGCTCTCCCTGTCTCAGACCACGTTCAAACACTCAGCCAGGCCGCCAGGTTAGCTGAGAAAAACACTCCTTAAGGGCAGCACGGGCAGTAAGGCAGCCCGCTTGGACTCCTGCGGCGCACCTACGGAAGGCAGAGAAACGAGGCCGGCTGCCCCCACTCGCTTCACCCCCCCCTTCGTTACCCGGCGAGGAGCAGCAGCGGTGCGGGCTCCCGCTGCTCTCTAACGGCCTCTCTCCGCAGCCGGCGCCCTGCCCTGCCCTGGCGGCGGCGATAAGCAGCCGGCCCCCCGCCGGCCCTGCTCGGCCCCAGCGGCACCCCAGGGCACCTTCAGCCCAGCCCCGGCCCCGCCTCAGCCCCCGGCCCGGGGACGGCCCGGCCCGGCCCGGCCGCCCCTCGCGGCCCTGCTGAGGGGAGCGGCGCGGCGGGGAGGCTCGGCCTGACGGGGCCGGGCAGGGGAAGGAAAAGGGTGGCTGGGGGGGGTGGTGGTGGTGCTCGCTCTCCCACATCGCCCCCGGCCCGCACTCACCCCTCGGGGCCGCTGGGTGCGGGCTCCTGGCGGCGCCCCCTTTCTCCGGCCCCCCCCGGCTGCTCCCGTCCCCGCCGGTAGCGTCGTCGCTATGGCTGCCGGGATGGGGCCGGGATGGCGGCCGCCTGCCTCCCGCCGCAGCCATCGCGAGACGGCGCCGCGCCTCGCCCCGCCCCGCCGCCATGGCCGGGGCACCGGCACGGCACGGCACGGCCCCGGGCTGGGCCTTCGGGGGCTGCCCGGCCCCTCGGCAGCACGCCCGGGGACGGGGTGCAGCCGGCGCGGTTCTTCCCTCGTAGGGAAGGCTGTTATCTTAAAAATAATCCATTTCTCCTCACGACTTCTGCGGCCTGACGCCCTCCCCGAAGTGTCCCTCAGCCCTCCGGTGCTCTCGCTGCTGCCTTGTTCTGTCATGGGCTGTTAAGCGTTGTATAACGCAAAAAATGCAGCCCTACACTCACCACATAAGATCGTTTCCAGCTGTAAGATTAACACCGCAATGTTTTTTTTTTATTATTATTATTTTTAAGCCAGGTGAATAATTAAGATTTATATTAAGCCTTCCAGCCAGCAGGATTGCAAAACCTTTTTACCCATTACCAGACTTCACCCGGCAGTGAAACGAACACACGTCTCCTGTGAAACAAACAGAGCAGCCATTAGTATTTCACAATATCATCATGAAACAATCCAGGACAGGAAGTAACATATTTTGTCTATTTAAAATCATGGAAGACGCTTAACAAAGTTACTCATTTTGCAACTTAGCCAAGATGTGTGTGTTAGCACTGATCTTTTTCCAAATACTTCCCTCTGAAGGTCTTACAGTTGCTGGTAGCTCATGAGCAGTTTTAGTTTTATGGCTACAAATTACTCAATACTACAGTTAAAATAGAGAGGAATTAGAAATCCTGTCAGAGTTTCTGAAAATCCGTGCAGTGAAAACTGGTAATTTGTTTGTTTCTTGACAAGTTTCAATTGGCTAATAGTTGTATTTCTGAATGTTTAGAAATAAACTGGAATTACTGTTTTCAAATGGACTTGCAGACTTGAGTCTTCAGGATACATTTAGAAAATTACAATGTTTTTACTGAGTATTAAAAGGGTGTTGCTGATTTTGGAAACCTGTCTCAGGAAAGGCTCCTAGTGTAGCAGACATAAACACGCTTCAGAGATATTCAAATCAATAATAAACAAAATGATCAAATTAGAAAAAAAAAAAACCACCATAATTTAAAATGGCTAGACTGAGAAGCACATTAGTTAGCCAAATTGATATTTTCCAGTTTGTCCAGCTCATTTACAAAGAAAGTTCAGAATCTGTAAGAGTACATTTAGATCTCCATTTGTAAGTTTCCTAGGACTCAGCTTTGGTTTCTCGCTTTTTTTATCTCCCACATAAAATAACGTTCACATTTACTGACCACTTGTTGAAAATCAGGAATCACGCTGGACTCCTTTCTTTTCCACCCACCTATCACGGTGGTTTGTTTCTAGCTTATTCGGGTATTTTAAAAGCCCCGTGTTGACTCCAGTTAAATGTGGAAACTATTGTATATGTCTGAGTAGGAGTCATGTTCTTCTGCCCTGGTTTCTTGTGCCTGATGCATCAGCACAAACTCCACATCATTGACAATTTTGCAATAAAGGGCCCTTGAGAGAGATTGTGCCCCATACTGGGCATTATTAAAGGGATGCTTGTGCCATCACTATTTAACCAGCACTGACATATGCAAAAATGTCACAGAGCTGCTTGATAAACTCGCTGATGCTGAGCTTCTTGGCGTGGAGCATGCACAACGCCTGGATTGGTACAGTCCTGACGCTCTCCTCGCTGCCTTGCCAGCAACCCCCAATACTTCAGATGGATGAAAAAAATACTGAAAGGAGTATACAGCTGTGCCCATAGGCCATGTGCTGTGGTAGACTGCTCATCTGACATGTGGAAGATGGAGACTACTGCCATGCGTGGCAGTAACTAGAATTATGTCAGATGTGTGGGAAGTTCTCTTTATCATTAGGTTATTATTTATTTTGCTTTCTCCTCACATTACTTTATTTTGCCTGAATAATTATTTCTGGGATCAGAGGCAGGCTGAGGTTGCAGTCCTTGTGACAACGTTGGTAAGGTGGGGAAAAGCGAAGAAAAAAATGTGGATGAGGAGGAAATCAGAAATACAGATCCAAAGGCGTAGAGACATAAGATGCAGTAGAGAATCTGTGACAAGCTTGTCAGGTCACTTTAAGCTTAATCTGAGGAATAAAAAGATTCCGTTTCTGTAGCTTATGTTTGGCCCTCTTAATTTTTTACCTACCGTGGAAACCACTGTGAGTTACCTAAAAACATTGGCTAGTCTTCCGTTACATAAAATATGGCCTACTTGCAGCCAGAAACCTGAGACTGGAGTCTACAAATGCAGAATGCTCCTGAATGACTTCTGTGGAAGTGTTTTTGGTTGCTGTGGTGATTATCCATCTGTTTAAATACTTTATATGGGAGATTCTCAACCCATTTATCGAGGAGATGATTTTCTTAAGTTGTGAGAAACACAGCATTATGCCTGATTCCTGTAGTTTTCACACTTGTGTAGCAAAAACTCTACCTTATCTGTCATGGCAGAAAGATAATTGTATTTACTGCTAGTCCGGTATGCCTGTAACACTGGCAAATGTGTTTCAGTGGTGCGGTTGGACAGGCTCACTGAATACAGTTTATGAGGGGGCCTCCTTTAATGAATTCTCAGTCTGAAGCAGTTACACAAAATAAATTGTACTTTTACAAAGTCTGATAGGAAAAGAACTGGTGTGCAGACAGGAGTGCAGCACATTTTATGTATCTCTGTCTTACCCATAGCTTGTAATACATTTAATTCTTAATAATTAATAGTTTTGTTGTGTTTTTAAAGGATCGTGCTTCCTCCAAGCAAACTGTAATATCTCTGTTTTTGAAATAATTGATATAATCCCTGTGAATTTTGTTTTTCTTGACAGTTGCCTTCGCCATGGCACAGCAGTGAAAATCCACTTCGCCTTTCAGATACCTCAGGAAATGAGGTGACGTATCTGTATTATTTCCATTCACACCCATGTTATGTTTTTATCTCATCTTTCTGTAGAAAATATGATTTTTTAATAATTAATACTTAAATAATTAAAATACTTAAATAATTAAAAATGTTATTAAAACAAACAAACAAAACTTCATAAAAGATTTCTTCCTTTTAAAAGACTATCAAAGAAAGAAAATACGGCATTCAACCTACCGCCTTAAGGCAGCATACACATTCTGATTTACAGTAGAAGCAAGAATTGTTCAGCCTAACTGTCTAAGCAGTTCTCTTGCCTTTAATTCATCTATTAAAACTTGTGGTTTGTTTTTTGACTTGCTTCTGTGGCAACTTTTCAAATTTCCACCCCCCAGTGGCAGCACGTTGCATTCCCATTTTACGTCACTTGGGACTTCAACATACTAGCATGTATTTTTTTGTGTCAGGGGTTAGACTGTTTGTTTTTATGACTAATAATGTGGACCTTGGGAGCCAGATATCTAAGTACCATTGAGGAAATATCTAAACCTCTGTTAAAGTGTAATCCCTTTCAGGACGTGTCTATACAAGAGAGTACAGACAACTCAGAGCTCTCACTGCCCATGCTCCAGACTGTCTGGAAGCAAGCCAGTCCAGCTTAGAAGTCCTTTACCTTAGCTCTGTGCCCCTACTAATGGCCCCTGAGACATGCCTATGGTGAGTACGGCATGCCAGAAAGCCATATTTGCTACAGAACAGATAAAATGATTTGGAAAAGTATAGCCTAAAGCATAGCTCAGTTTAAAATACTAAACAAGGGCAGGTTTCATGCACGCTCATTTCTTGAGAATAAGGCCAGTGTGAGATCTAAGCATTCATTTGTCTGGCTCACGTCTTATACTGAGTGAATTTTGCACAAAGTATACTTGTATTGTACTTCAGACAGGTATCAGGGTTCACTTCTTTCTACTTTGTGTCTGGGCTTATGGTTATTCATGTAGGAGTTCTTGACATATGCTTTGTTCCGTGAAGCTGTATAAAAGAAGCCATAATTGGGTCTTAGACATCACAGTATTTATAATCATTTAGAAACCTCAGAGAGAGCAAACGTTTAGAGTTTTATAGACAGTCATCATCTTTATGAAGTGTAGGATCTATTTCTGCGTTGTCTGTAGGACCCTGCTGAGAATCTTCATTGTCCTCCTCATCGAAAAGCTGCAAACTCAGCATGGTCTCCGCTTCTTTCGAGGATGTGCGCACACATCTCTCGGAAATAGGCAGTTAACGGTTGTTTCATTAGACCTCTAATAACATCTCTATTTCATTTTCCTTCCAAACATGTTTACTTCAGTTTTGACACTTATTAATAATGTCATCTCAAAAGTAAGAGGTCAGCCTGACAGATTTACAGCTATTATAAAATATGATGCTATCTGCATACAAATGGACAAGTAGGAGCCTCACAGTGATTTTCCCTATTATTACTGCCTAAGGAAGCAATAAAAATTTAACATTTACCATTGGGAAACACCTGCAGAGATTAAATTAAAACTAGATTATATGCTTATCAGTTAAATGTTACAAAAGCAAACTCTTTGGAGATTAACATAAAAATTATTGTTATCAAAATCTTATTAAAGGCTTCACTCAGTACAATCCATTTTGCACCTCTGCTGCTCAAGCGTTCTACATGTGCAAATTATTAAGTCTTTGTGCAGCTGTATAGGGGAGACAGGGCAGCCTTACTGAGGGCTTTGCTACTTTGCTAGCCGATACCTATGTTTAGATTTGACTTTAAAAGTTGACCACAAGTACCATTTGTCCTTCTCTTTCTGATCCTGCCTCCTTTCTGAAGGACTCTTTACATCGCATGCTCTGTTTCTTGAGCATGGCGCCAAGACCTGCTCCCTCATGGAGTTCTGCTGGGAATTACTCTGGAAGCCACTTGTCCTTCCTGTTGTACTCGTTCCTTATTATGGTCAGCAGGACAAAGACAAAGCATTTTCAAAAAACTAGGAGCTGAGAACAAGCAAGTGTTACTGCTGCTAGCAGATTTTCTTTGTGCAGCCTTTGGTACTTTGCAAACACATTGCAGAAAATAGAAATCTGGGAGGCATGTGGGCCAGAGTTGATCTCTGACCTGGAAATTCAAAAAGCTTTGGATTTGGGCTTTACTGCCTCCAATAATTGAGGAGTTTATAGTGTAGATAATCTATAGGCACTGCCTTGAACATGACACCATCAGCACAGGTACTACGAGTACTTGGATTACATACACAGTGGTTAGAGCTTATTTCTCCATCTGGTATTACTGTGATTCCTTTGACTCCAAGGCATTAGAAGCAAGCTGCCTTTGACATATTCTGAACTGTGTATGGGAGGGTACAACTCAGCAATAGCCACATCCTGAATTACTTAGGTGAAGGCCCAGGCCAGGAAAAAACTTTGTGGAGATCGGACTGAGTGGTGGATCTGGAGAGCATGATGCTAATAAGAGATTGAGATTGTAAATGAGGTGATTGTAAAACAAGTCATGTAGTTTCCAGAGGACAAATTCAGAGGGAGATCATAGGGTATCAGGCCATGGTTCTCCAAACATTTCTTCTGGAGACAAATTTGACTTAGGAACCTTATGGCCATTTTTTCCAGCCACTTGCCATCTCCTCCATTGTGTCAGCACAGACCTTAACGTTTAGGTAAGTGAATCAGGGGTGTGGGGCGAATCCAGCTTAAAAACAAAACAAAGGAAAAATAAACAAAAAAATAGCAATTTAAGTTTATAGAAATCCAGGAAATAGTGCATAGAACAAGGGGGGAGGTGGGTGGGTGGAGGAGATGCAGAGGTTGAAAAGCATAGCCAAAGACTGGGGAGTAGAAATAGCTGGAGCTTGCTTTGCAGGGAAGAAAAAATGTCTGTGCAACCATGGCCTAACATTTGAAGTAATAAGGGTTTGTTGGCCCAGCTGATATTCACTGAAATAGGTTAGGGAGTGTTAGAACGAGTATATCCGGATCAGAGGGGTGGTAACCTGTTACAGGGCAATGCTCACAAGCCCCTGGGCAGACTGGGGGAGGACTCTTGTGTCAACACAGCTGGATTTGGGAGGAGATAGGTGTCCACAGACAGACTCCCGGCACTGTCACAGTGTAAACCAGTCTTGCCTTACGCCTCCCTCTCAAGTGCAATGTGTCTTCCAGCACTACTGTAGCGTCCAGTTTGCCCTCCCCTGTGCCTGAAGGGACAAACTGTACATTAGCATTTTTATAACAAACTTTCTTTTGAGAGTAGGTAATGGACATATCTGGTAACTTAAGCAGAAGCCATAGGCACATCCAAATAGGGTGTGAGTCTGTGTTCTGTCATTTTATTTGGACAAATTACAGTATTTAACTTGGAAAGGCCTACTCATGTCTCTTGCTTGACTGTCAGGCTCTGAGCTGTGTGAATTACCGACATGGGGATTTAAGATTTCATTTTTCAAAAATGACGTACGTTTTTGTATGTACATACCTATATCCAAGATGTAGAAACTACTTAACTGTAGTCCGAATTTTCCAGTCATTATACTAAGTAATTCACTTCTACTGCCACTAGAGGTATAACATTCACTTGAGCAAATACCAAAGGAAACATTTAGTTGGAAGCCTTGCCCATATTAATATTTCATTTTTCAAATAATGCTTTTGATCTGTTTTTTTTTTTTTTTTTTTTTTTGAGGCCTCATCCTACTTTGCTTATTCCTGTTGGGCACTCTTTCTTTTATTGAACTAAAGCTGACTACTTGTGAGATGAAATGCCACCTTGTGATTAAAGGGTACAGAATTGAGTGCTCATTTAAGCTGCATAAAAAGCTAAATTATAGTGTCAGTCATCATATCAATCATCTGCAACTGGCTCATGTGCAAGCTTGTACCAGCACATTTGTAAATCTCATTTCACATTGCTTGTTGTTCTGGTGCAGAATGATGTTTATTCTGAAATGCAAACATAACAAAATCTGATATTAAATTAATTTAATTTGTGTATGTGTGTGATGACCAGCTGCCACTCAGATAGAATAACCTTTTGGAAACGCATGCAAATGTCAGTGGGGACAAGGAAAAGCTTGCAAAGCAGCAAAGCTCCCATGTCCCCGCTGGGAGTGGCAGGAGAATTGCGGTGTACCCTGGGGTTTAATCGTGGACCTGCAGCGTCTGCACAGTTTGAGCGCAACGCAGGGGACGGTTCTGCACCGAGGTGTTTTTTTTTTTGTGGGGAGGCAGAGGTTGGCCACAGTAGGACTAGCTGCAACCCTGTTGGAGCGTAATCTCCGCCTGTTTGAAGTTGGTAACCTTTCTTGCAGAATTTCCGACATGCTCAGCAGCAGCCTGCCAGCTCGCTGCTGCCTGCGCAGAGGCGGCCGGGAGCTGCGGGTTGCTGTGGGAACTGCCCGCTGTGCCACTGCAGAGCTGAGGCCTCGGCAGCTCTCCCGCTGCAGCCACGCAGCCTGGCGTTGCCACATGCTGCCTTTCACCTCCCTCCTCAGTTTTGCCCGCTGAGCACGCTGACGGCAGCTGAGAAGGGACGAGAGTGTGCCAGCTCGAGAGCGAGCGCGGTGGAAGTTCGGTGACTCGAGCTCTCGCCTGAACTGCAAATGTCTCCCATCGCAGCGAGCCCACAAGCAGTCTTTCTGCCATGTTCCCCTTGCAGGACTGCGCCCACCCAACTCCCCGCTCAGCACGGGGAAATGGAAAAACAGGAAATTCCGTGATGAGTACTGGAAGAAGAGATCTCTCTTACGAATTTCGTGAAATTTAGTTTGTTATTTGCAGCGAAACTGAAACTTTCAGAAAATATGTGCGTTATGGATAGATTGAAACTTCTCTTTTAATTTAGTCTCTATTGTACTGTAATATGATGTATTGCCCTGTAATATTTGTAGGCACTGTGCTGCGTGGTCCAGTACTGAAAAATTATTTTGAAGGGAAAATATTGAAATGACACCGGGCGGTCTCAGAATTTTTGCTGTTCCCCTACAATGATTTTTTGTCAAAGTTACTGTTTTCTTGAAGCATTCAATTACAGTAAAAGTGGGCTTATGATGAGAAAGGTGTTTTCAGCATAACTGATGCACAGATCCTCATAAAACTTCTGGTCTAGTGCAGCATTTGGGTTGCTCCTTTCCCAAATACAATGCTAACAGCACAGTTCAATGCAGAAAACATAGATACAGCACTTGGTGTATCCTTGGTATGTCTTCTATTTTAGTTTCTTTGTACTTTTTGTAGTAATACTGATACATTCAATGTAGTTTTACTATACTCTTAAGAAATTTTTGACTAGGAGAAACAGTCTACAAGTAGGGATACTTTGGATTATATTAGCATAACAGTCAATAAAGTAATACCACTGAAATTATAGCAAGGCGAGATATAAAGTGGATCCATTGAATTTACTGAATACAACAGCACTGCTATCTGACCCTACTTTTGCCCTATGTACAATCATTAGCAAGGCTCTGCCATTTATCTACAGCTTCCCCCTGTAGCACACACAATCGTAGGCAGAAAATTTGATAGCAAAAGTGTTTTGAATGTAGTTCACTGGAGCAATTGTGTTTAGAATAATGTTAAAACATCTTGTCTCCCCAAAATCAAGAGAATGGGTGACAATCTGTTAAGCTTTTTCCACAATTTTGATAATTCTTCCAAATGATACAGTTCAGTGTCAAGTTGACCTTTATGTTTTTTTCACAGCTAAGGGAACAGTTACATAAAAAGGATGAATGAGCAACAACAAAAGAGGAAGGCTGGGATCATATAATCTGAAAACTGGAACTGCCTGCATTTATGGTTTCTTATTTCAGTAAGGGAGGCAGCACTGAAGAGTGGTTAAAGCTCATGATTTATAAGTAAGGAAATAGAGGTTCTGTTCTCATTTCTTTCTTATACTCAATGTATGGCCCTGCATAAGTCATTTAAGACCAGACTGCAATTGTCACTTAATTCAAATTAAAAAGGCAGTAAGTGTAAAAGTTCTGAAAAAAAAATCAAACATAACCAATAGTCAAAATTATGCCTTCTTTACTGGTGAAGAAAATGAGGCACACAGCAGTCAACTGTGATTTTCAGTGACAAAAATGCGTTTGACTCATACTAATTTGACTTTAATTTCTCCCTCAGTGAACGAGAATAAAACACTTAAACCATTTGAAGCCCATTGGATGTGAGTTAGTTTATATGACTATTAACAGTTGGGATTAATATTTGTCACTAAGCCAAATTATTGGCAAGAACACAAGTAATACGAAAGCATCATTGATTCTCAATCTTGCTGGTCATTTATGTTCGCCTCTTTTGTTTTTGATAAGATACAGAAGGCTTGACTTTCACACAAATTAGTAATTTGTTACTAGAGCTCTATGACATGCCTGTAACTATGGTTGGGCAGAAGAGTTTCACTTTGTTAAAATCCCAAACCAAATCTGAGCTCATCCAGAGAGCTTCTTCCAGTCTGCCCATAATGGGATTTAACTGGACCCTGTCATACCCAGGCTAGGTGTTTGACATTTTTCCAGGATTTTGGGATGGACATCTGGCATGGCTCGAGCCACTGGATAAAGGTCTGGTCCTCTTGAGGAAGTAGAAAATAGCCCCTAGACCTTGAAACCAAAAATTCTTACACTTTCTCCACGGAGATCCCTGAAAATTGTCATGTTTATTTCCCCCATCCAAAATTCAAATAGCATGGGAATCTGTTGGAGAAGCCACAGGTTAGCCTCGATGCCACACAGACCACTGAGTTTTTGTTCAGCTACTATATTTGAGGCTCACCTGCTTTTGATCTTAATTGTTTTTCAGATATCTTCAGAAATAACAATGCAGAGTATTGACACATGTAAATTTATGGGGTTTGCTAAAGCAGTTCGCTTATAGTTTCATCGACCTAGGCAGCAATAAACAGTAGTGTTTTCAGAGGGAGGACTGAGTTTCTGTCATGCTAGTTCATGATTCAGGATTTTTTTTGCTATTGTCTGTTAAAATTTGGTTTATGGCCTGCCTGACACAGTGACTGATACCGAAATCCTTCGAAGTCTTTTGGAAGTGCAACAGAGGCAATTTCCAGCCCATGATGCAGGAAACTCCTCTGTGCCAATAAATAAAAATTAACGTGAAAGCAGGGTCTGTGGAAAGACCTGGCTGTGACAGAATTGTTTCTGCCTGCTTTCTTGGTTGGAGAGCAGTCACAAAGTGAGGATTTTTACTGAGCCTGTTTAGATCCCCATAAGTGGATTTTGGCAAGAGTCAGGATGTGGCCACTGCCAGCTGAGCATGTATATGTTGTATACCTCTACGAAATTAATGATTAGGCTATGATGAAAAAATAAATCTCAGTAGGAAAGAACAGCTAGCAAAAACCTAAAGCTTGTAAGTCATTCATTAACCTCAGTCTCATTTCTTAGATGGACTTCTTTCATTTTAATGAAGTTAGGGGAAAATTCCATTTTGAGACAGAAGCCATAGCGTAGCCCTGGTCTATGAAATTAGATAGCACTCTTTTGACTATCTACTGGGAAAAGGAACAGCTGAATATAATGCTCGTACACAGACAGCTCTGTATAGTATTTCAAGAAAAGCTTTGAAAAAGATAAGATTCTCATTTTGTACTTCAGCTAAGAGGTGCGCCGACTGCAAGAGTTTACGTTAGACTTGCACTGAGCACAGCAGCTTTCCGTAATGTTGCTGTAGCACCGCCCTACCTTGTTTTAGTGCCCTCCCTGCTTGCCACATCACCAGCTGCTGGTGTCCTGGGGTGCCGTGGGTGTGCTGGTACCAGAGCCTGGATGCAGAGGGCCAGGGGACGGCCTCCTGAGTCTCTGCAAGTGAGCTGCAGCTTTGTGAGACAGGAAGTAAGAGTTCAGCTTGATAACAGATACCCTTTGCTGCTTGTGTTTTGAAAATAGTAAATGAGTAAGAAAAATATTATCATTTTATCTGGTACGCAGCAGGACTTTAAATTTGAGTTTACTTACTTTCTAAACTCTCCATGTATCCCTTGTTTGACCATAGGTTTTCAAACATAGCCACGGGAGGGTTATAGGGATAATTGGCTGGCAGCCTAGGGACTGTACTTAATTAATGAGGAATGCCCCAGCCATAGCAGCATTCCTTGCAGGAGCCACAACGCACATAGCTACAGGTGCTGTCCTGCTCTCTCTTCAGGCCCAGGGACTGCTCTTCTTCATGCTGGAGTACTGTGTGTTGCAACTTGTGCCACATTTGGAAAATAATATGCTCAGTGGTGGATATCACTGTCAGAGCAATAGCCTTTCTATTTATCACTCTGACAGAGGTACAGGGGGTATCCTGGGATCTTAGGGTCCTGCTGTTGCTGCCCTTTTAGTCTTACTACAGATGAATCTCCAGCTGTCAAAGCTTTGGTGGATTCACATTTTTGTGTGCCTCTGTTTGATTAACCATTTCAGGGCAGCTGGCCCTGATCCTATTGGGTTCATCTAGGAGCTTCAAGTGATTGATACCTCCGAGAATTAAGCTCAAAGTCCACTAGGCTAAACTGCCTAGAGCAAAAATGCCCCCAGCCAAAGCCCATTAACTGAAATGTCTGTATTTCACTGAAATTCTTTTTGGGAGACTGAGGTTGCTTTTTCCTTTGTTGCTAGGGGGTCTGAAGTGGTGTGCTTTAGTACTCTATGTTATTAATTTTTGTGTTAATTAGTCTGATAGCTAAATATATATAGGTGATAATTCTTAAATTAAGAAAGTTAGCTTCTACCTGTATGCTTGTTTTAGATTCATAAGGTGACTGTGGGTGCTTGCTGCATGCTTCAGGTAAGTTCCTGTTATGCGTATCAAAGGGTAATTTATGGTTTCAGTTGAATAATTTATATATTTTGTGTAGTTCTGTCTCTTTCTAAAAAAATAGGAGTCTTGTTAGAACTGTGCTTCTTTCTGTGCTTGTTCACCTTCTGATCTACGTTTTTCAGGACTGCTTTTTCAAGTGTTTTCCCCTGTTTTACTTTTTACTTAGTTCTGCTTTCCTGCAGTTTTACTTTCTCTTCTGTCTGTGTTGCTTAATACAAGTAGGAACTGAGGAGAGGGACAGAAGGGCTGTGTGGTCCTGGTAGGAATATCCAAATCATTGGCACTGAGATGCTAACCCATAAAAGGCCCAGTCCACTACTGGCAATTTTCTTCCCAGGGGAACCAAGCTTGTCGTAGCACTGGGCAACCTAGGACCCCCCCTGCCTTAGTGCAAGTACCACTTGCTTTGTATTTTTTGTTTAGTGTGCTCCAAAGCTGAGAATACAAGTGCTATGGAAACCTTGAGTCATCAGCGGCTCATCGTGTATTTCTGCTGTGCTGGACCATCACTAGGCTTTTGTGGTCTTCCCCCTTGAATTTTCAATCCTCTCTTATGTATGCGTAAAGTCTGTGCCCAGCACCGATCACCCACCATGTCCTGTTCCCTCCCCCTTTCTCTGCTGCTTTCTCCTCTTACTTCTTTTCTGCCCTGCTGCTAGATGATAAAATGAGGGAGCAGGAGGAATACGTGTTGGGAGGAAGGGGAGATTGAAGGGGGCAGCAGGCAAGGGTAGGGCAGCTGGGGGATAAGGGACAAGCTGCCTGCCCTCGGCTCGGGGGGGCTGTAGAGTATGCGTTGCGCAAAGCTGGAGAAGTGTTGGGGTGACAAATGAGCATGTTGTGACATGGGAAATAACTGGCACAAACTCCCAGTTCAGTTGGACTTTCCTTGCAAACACAATAGATTTAGCTGAATAGGGAATAATTGAAGTTTGAAAATGTTTCTGACTGTTCTGAAATTGTTTGGAAGAGAATTGGCATTATTACAGCTTTTTTAAAAAAGCTGGGCATAATCATAATTGCAAGTTCTTGTCTCTTATAAATATTGAATATAAAATCTTTCATTAAAGTTACTTTTTTAAAAATGAAACTGAGTAACTTCAGCATGGTACTTTTTTTTTTCTTTTGTTTGTATTTTTCCTTGTCTTTTTGCTGTCTGAGGTAAATTGTTACTTTCACTGGATTATGGAGAGCTGTTGTTTGATGGCCTTAATTTGTCTCTACTGTATTGTGGAGAGTATCAAACCGTTATTGGGGACTGGGGAGCTTTCCCACCGAGAATGGAGGACAGCTGCGTTTTCTACCCTTTGAAAACTGAATATGAGATACAGAGGCTACAATTAAATATGAAAACATAGAATTACATCTTTCCTTTTTTTTTTAATCTGAGATTTGCACTTCACTAGGAAGAGTGAATGCAATATTCTCTCTCTGCACAATTATTAGTATGGTTGCAGCAGGGAAAATGGGGGGAGGGTTGGATTGTGAAGCTCTGCCAAAAGTATTTCCTACCCTAGGAAGAAGCCTGCCAGAAGATACAGAAGAGCCAAGCAGGAGAATGCAGAGAACTGTTCGCTGCTCATTACTGATGTGCAACACTTGTCTTTGTAGCTCTGCACTGAGTAACAGGAACTGCCACGCTGTTTCCAGGATCAGCCAGTGGCAGATGGTTAGAGGTGAGGAAAAAGTACACACGTAAAACAATCTTGGCTTGGTATATCCTCTTGGCTTTCAGAAATCAGCAGGGTAAGGATTTGAAAACCCCAACATTTCATCTTAGCTACTTTATTTCCTATTGATCACACTGTCCCCCAAGAATTTACGTAATGTCTTTTAAAATCCATTTTCAGTCTCCACAGTCTCTTAAGGCAATGACTGCCACTATGCAATTATGGGCGGTATGAAAAAATACATCCTTTTGGGTGTTTGTTTTAAACCTGCTGCTTAATGACTTTGTTGGATGCCCCCTCAGCTTTTATACTGTAAGAGAATGTGAACAATTATTCTGTACATACCTTCTCCATTCAGGATTTTATAGCTATCATTTCCCTCTGCAGTCATTTTTTTTTCCCAACCTGAAGAATTCTTGCCTATTTAATTCCTTCTTGTAGTGAAGCTGTTCTGTATCTCAAAAAGATAAATGTGGGCTTTTTATTACTCCTTTCTTTCTTCTTTCCTCTCTGACAAAAGTGTCAAGGAAACCTTATACAGGAATGCCATAGTTAAAAGATTCTTTGGTGCCTCTTTGTGCCAAAATAATTACCTTTCAGCTCTTAGAAATTGCCAAAAGCTTCTGAAAGGAAGTGAAAACTCTGTTCTTGTAAACCTCTCCAGTTTGAGGTTGCATTCATATCCAAAAGGAGATAAGAGCACACAGCAAGTAAACAGGAGAAGTGTCTGGATTTGAAGTTCTCCTTTGCTGCCAGCAAACCTTCAAACTTAACACACACACAAATTGCGCAAGTGCAAGGAAGTGACAAAATCGGGACCTGAGAGATCAGGAAGTTCAGCAATTCAGGCTGTACTGAGCAAGGTCAGCAGCGCTGAACAGGAACAGAGAGGGCAGAATATTTATTTATTTTGGTTTGGTTTTCCTCCACTTAGTCCAGAATAAGTACAGCATCTTCTGTCACGGGTAAATCTTGAGACAGAAAAGAGAAATTACATAAAGCATCGGTATCTCATCTATGTTCCTATCTGGCATAAATACCCAATTTGACAGAGGCAAATGCAAATATCTTCAGACCCAGGGGCAAGCACCTGCTGGGAACACCTTGCTGCCCTTTCAGTCACACAGGCTTTCCACCTTGTGCCCTTTTTTTTTTTTTCCTTACTCCATCAGATCCAAGCCGACTCTTCAAGACTCTGCAGACCTATTTCTTGCTTGCTGCTGTGTCTCAGTTCTTTGAATTTCCCATCCGGTCTGTCCTGCTGGCAATTCTGCTGCACTGCACTGCCTGTTCCTGCCGTCTCCTTTTTTCATGTAACACTGCACAGAGCTAGCTGGTCTAGCAAGACAAAGGCTGTATCCCTGCCTAGTAAGTTCTTTCTGGAAACTTGTTTCTTCCAAACACCTGCCAGATACCTAAGGAGATGACCGTTTGCTTCCTCTTCCTTGTTATATATAAAAAACAAAACGCCACGTTATTGAAGAATGAAAGAATCTGTGTTTTATTCTCGCTTGCACTTGCTCTTTGCTCAGTTTCCTTCTAGCAGCAACAGTGCTGTTTGGGCCTTTCTCTCCTGTCCTGCCTTGTTGTATTGTTACCACCCACTCATTACATCATGTCTGAAATTAGCTTGAGAGAACTACAGGGCAGGGTTGATTTCTCTTGCCTCTTTAGCGAGGGCTTGGCACAGTTTTGAGTGGCTTTGGGACTGGGGGTGGGGGGAGGAACGACAACAACAAAATAAGCCCTTGCGCAGCTTGGGGAAACCAAGGCAGGAAGGCCAGGTGACTATAGACGATGCTGGTGAAGGTCTGTAGCAGGGACAGTGAGAGCTCACTTGTGTTCCAAGTAGATGATTCTTTCTGCTTCTGTAACTGTCTTCACTGAAGAATGGCCATTAGTATTAAACTTTGAATTTTTCAGGGGGGGGGGAAATATTTTGCAGAGGTGTTGTACTTAACCATAAGCATTTTTCATTGCAGGATGTTTTCTGATGATAAATGTATTTATTGATTGCCTGAAAGAGTTCAGTTCCAGCAAGGGGATAATAATGATCTATTAAAGTAATGTTGGAAATGTTAATATATCAGATTTCCAGTTCAAGAACAGTAATTCTCGAGTCAAGAAGCACTAAGTACAGAGTTAACATCCCATGCAGTAGTGTTCCTACGTATTTTGGAGAATGTCCCTATCTTTTTTTCTAAGACACTACCCTCTTGCCACAGCACCATGCCAGCTGGAGACAGTGGGTGTTCCCCCATGCACTGAAATGATGCTGAGGGCTGAAGGGTGACTTACAGAGCCAAAATTGGAGGATCACGGGTCTGGATGAGGTTTGAGACTCCCTGACTCACAGTAGGGTCTGGTCCGCTTTGGATCAGGCGCAAGCAGGATGTGGAGTGCACGGTCAGGTTAGGTAAACTCTCTCTGTGGGAGATACTTTGAACTCTGTAAGGGAGAATTTCTCTTGCAGGCAAGCCATGTATATAGTAGAAAGTCATAACTGTGTCCAGAAGTGAAACAGTCAAGCGAGGCTTTACTTTCATGATGAAACCTGTTGGTTCAGAGTAGGTCTCTAACCTACGTGAGTACTCTCTGTCATAAATGCCGACTGATAATAGATGAGGTGGTGTTCACTTCTTGGTAGCAGAAAGATGTAGTTTTCCTCACATGGCGCAATTCTTTTGTCTGTCTTTATATTTGGCCTTGTAAAATGTAATAAAAAACAAATCCTGCTACTTTGCACATTCATTTAATTCATATTGTTGCTTTCCACATGGGTAATACTCTGGATTTTTTTATAATGCCTTTCATCCAAAGATCCCAAGCTGATTTGGCCCGGTTCCCAGGTACAGCTTAGCAACACTTAGCATAAGACCAGTAAAAGGAAGTAACAGGGAATTTCACGCAGTTCTTGGCTGGTTGTCAACTCAAATGCACCTACAGGTTAGAGCATCCCCAGGGCTCCTGTACTGCAGCCTCTGAGCCCCCGTTTTCTGCAACTGTGACTGCCTGGCGCACACAGCTCCTGCCTCAGACAGCCAGAAATCCTTCTCCCGTTCCTTTCTCCTCCCCAGAATAAGCTCTGTTGTCTCCCAGCATGTATGAGAGAGAGAGAGAATAGTTTTGTGGGGAAAACACAGTGAGAGATACAGGGTCTTATTCGGATGCTATTTGCAATTTGATCACAAAGATGTACCGAGCTAAAGAACATGCTTTTGGTTTTGTATCTCTTTGCATATGTATAGGTATGTCCAGTATTTTAATTTCTTTTTCTCATCTTTGTATTTATAGCAACTCATTTCTCCAGCTTCCTAAATTTACTGAATTTTGACTACTAAGTTTAATTAAGTTTTTACTACTTTTTGCAGTATCAGAATGTTTGTTGTTTTGTTTTTTCAAACTTTGAGTGCTCTTTCTTCCCTAGAGAGACTCTTGGACTTTGAAACCAGCTGTCATATGGAAAGCTTTGCCTGTCTGGAAATTTGTTCCAGCTTGTTTTGCCGTTCAAAGTGCTGCTTCGTGGATTTATTTTATGTCTTCTCGCAGACGTTTTGTTAGAATTTTGCTTATCTACCATTATTGCAAAATGATCCGCCATCTTAGGCAACCAATCGCTTCCTCATAGTCTTTGCATTATTTTTTAAAGCAAAATGGGTATTAAACTGTGCCTGCTGTTACGCAGGCTGTGGTGATCTGTCTCTCACCTTTGGACCACGGGCACTATTAGCCGTGCTCACATGAAAACCTTCCAAAGGTACTTGGGAGCCCTTTGGGCCGTGATACGCTTTGATGGAAGCATCTGGCAGCCCTGCAAGGGCCTGAGGCTTGTGGTTTCTTTCCTGGCTTTGAAAGAGCCAAGAATGGGGCAGTCACAGTCTGTTTTGTGGAGCTGTGCTTGTGCATTGTCACTGCCCTCACGTTGTACCCTGCTGGCAGCAGCTTTCTAGGAACTGGAGATTCACATCTCTCCTTAGCATGGTACCAGCTGGACTGATGTGCATGCTCACCCCACCTCCCCAGGCTCTGTCATGCATGGCAAAGGCTTAACCCATGTGGTGGGGAGAGAAAATGGTGCTGGCTGCGCTTTACCCCTTTGCTAATAGGCCTCATTTGCTGAAGTAAGTGGAAGAGATGACAAGACTTAATGAAATTCTCAGACGTTCCTTGAATTATTTTCCTAAGCATACAGCTTTCGCTTTTTGTGGTTAAAAATGACAATTACACTGTAGTATTTGTGTACAGTCAATAAATCAGCAGAGGATGTGCTGCAGTCAGGGCATGTATTTGTTGTCTGTTCTTTACACTGAAAATGGAATTTTTGAATTCACAGAAGCCTGTGAAAATGTGAGATTCACACAAAGTTGGGAGGCCCACAGCAATATGGGATTTGCACCTTAGTTACAGTTACTTTCCTCTAACTTGTAAACCCAAACTCCTGGAAGGCAGAGGAGAGTTGGCTGCTATTAAGGCAAGTTTTGGATCAGGCTCTCAAACTCTTTGTCATCTTTAGTGGAATGATTCCAGAAAGGGTATGGAGCAGGTGAAGGGGGCAGAAACCTGTAAGGGCTGAGTTACAGTTTTGTGGAAGTTTGTAGCGTAGTTACAAAATCACACAAACAATGGGGGCTGCTGAGCAATATCCTGGAACATACTGGTCTGCTTTTGTTGTGGCTGGTTTGTTTATTTGTTCTGTTGTTTGTTTGTTTTTTCCTCTTTTCAGAAGGGTCCGTATGAGACTGGCAGAAGCAGCCTGTCCTGTTCTACTGTCTGGCTTAAGAGTGGCTAACTGCTGATGGGTGAGAATACTTATCCCTGATACAGCACAAAATATCAAAGGGCTTGAATTTGCTCAGCTTCTGCCCTCTCAAATATAATTCTCTGTATTCTTACTCTGCCATGTAGTTACTGGAGCTGTGGAAGGAGGAAGTTACTTAGCACATTTTTTTACCCTTCATACTGCACGTGAATTCTTTATGGAAATGAGAGATTTCATCTTTCTGGCAGGGACAGTATAGACTTATGGCTGGCTAAGAGATAAGCACCTGTGAAACCTCACTGTGCTACTGAAACTTTTATCTTGTGTGGTAGTGAGCAAGTCCCTTAGCCCTGGTGGCAACTGCTTTTCTATATAATAGGGCTTATACTTCTCAACTCGCTGAGCGAATTAATCAGTATTTTTACAGTGATAGAACGGTTACCGCTTCTGCTCTGGCCTGAAGCTTTTTAAATCAAGCAGGAAAGTCATCAGGGCAGCTGTATTACAAGGCTGAGATAGGGAGCCACAGATGTGGAGGGGGGAGTGCAGGATTTAGCTGTTGATCCAGATTTTCAGTAGATATTTTCTGACTAAGGTATCAAGCGTGTCCCAAATTCAGATGGCTAATTGGTGCTGAAGCTGACGACCTTTAGTGCCTAAAGGAGCATGGCTAGAGTCTCACAGGTGTATTACTTGTTCAAGTCAGAAAATAGCTAGGTGAGAAAAAAGGATGAAGGAATACAAAAGTGTTAAGAAGTAAGACTGTTAGAGCTAAAATCCTGTTAGTGCCAACAGCTTAGATGTTAAGCTGTGTTAGGACAAGGAACAGAAAAATAATAATTTATCAGCACAACAGGGAAAAATACCACCAATCTGTTCGGTCAGAAATTGACCAAAACCATTCTTAAAGGATAACATTCCTATTTACTGTGGGATAGAATATCGAGGTAGGAATGATTTCAAAATACTTAGTTGTAGGAGAGCTTAATCTGCAGTAGCTGTTCTGATTAATTTCCCCATAGAGACAATTTCTTTACCTATCACAGCTGAAGAAATTAAGATGAGTGTAATTTCAATTGAAAATCAAGCATAGTTTGAACTTTATAGATGTAGCAAATGTCTGTCACCATAGCTGCCAGGTAGTCAGCAGTGCAAACACAGCTTGTACAGAGTAGCCGTAAAGAACCACTCTAGCTGCATTCATGCACATTAGCAACCATGGTGTCCATTATTTTCAGGAATAAAGAAAGTCTCATTAAATTAAGTAGATGTCTTGTGTTGTGCCCAGAAAATTGCTAGACTTCAGCTCTTGTGGTGTCCAGCAGGAGCAAGCTCCAAAAGCTAAAACCCTCAACAGAGGAGTATGTGAACCTCGCCTGCTGCTGCCCTTGGAAAGGTCAGCCTCTGAAACTGGAAACAAGAGAGTTTTGTCTTGACCTTTAAATATTATGTTTGGATGGGAGAGAACTGGCTTTTAGGTTTCTGGCAGTCTGGAGTTAAAATAAAAAATGGTGAGAGTATGAGCTTTTAATTGTTTAGCATTTCATACAGCCTGACTTGAGGACACTGTAGGACGTGGGGCCTCTGGGTTGCCAGTTTGAATTGGCTGAGGTCAGCTGGAATCAAAAGTTAGTCTCTGACCTCATCTCGTTGATGTGAGAGAAATGCATAGGTGGCCTCATCAAGTTCTCAGTGCAGGGACCTAGCGGTATTAGCTGGCACCTTGTACCAATAGTTTATTTTCCATTCAGTCCTTAGCAAATCTATTCATATCTAGGAGCTGTCTTTACAGACTGACATGCAGCAGTACAAAAACAAACAAAAATCAAACAAAAAAACCCACATGGTATCTGTATTTTTGTCTTATTTGTAGAGATTGAAATCCCAGTTCTTATAGTCTGGTTCCACTGGTGTGCACTAATACATAAAATTATTTATCCCTTTTGGAGTTTCTGCTATGATTTCTGACATTCAGAAACTTTAATCCCAGTTGCATTCACAGATATACAACTCACAGAGAAGGCCTAGATAATGGAATGGAGAGTCTCCAAGTTTGATAGTATTTGTTTTCAAAATAAGCTGCTTCTCAACTACTAATTTCTCCACTTACGGTGCACTACAATTGAATAATTTCGTAATAGTGTATTAAATATTTGCAGAGGCTAAAAAGCAACTGCCACAAATGTCTTTCTAAAAACAATATGGAGACCTGCCACTGTCCTGTATTTGGATTTTTTTTTAAATGACAAAAGGGCGAAGTACATCCCTGAATTAAATGGATTTACACTTCTGATTATTTTGATCAAGGTAGGTAACGATCTTTACAAATGTTTGCGTTTTGCAATGGTTTGTTACGGGGATTTCGGAATTTACCTGTGGTGCTGTGAAGCAACAGTATTGCCCAAATAATTCTAAGTACTGGGGTGAAAGCCAAGGCTGACTCTTTGCCTATTGTTCAAATTAAGATGGGAGGAAAAAGTGTGGAAAGAGCCCTCGAATGTAAAAGCATTGGAGAGGAGAATGTTATTAGCTCCTTAATTACTATTGTTAACTAAGATTCATGTCGACAGTGCTGCTTTTGTGTGTTTTGGATGCGGTCCCGGAGGCAGACGCGGCGCTACCCGCTCCCCAGCCCCGCTCATCCCCTCACGGCTGGAGGGGGGGCGGCTGGGGCCTGCCCCGCGGCCCGGCCCTGCGTGTCTTTGTGCGGGGTGCGGCCGCCTCCGGCCCTTCCCCGTGGGGCCGGGACGTTCCCCGCGGGCGGGCAGGGGGTGGGCGCAGCGGCCCTCGGGTCGGCGCGGGGAGGTGCGAGGGGAGCAGCGGCACGGGTGCTGCCCGGCTGGAAAGCAGCGGGGCGAGGCCGGGGGTCGAGCGTTCGGGAGAGCCCCTCGGGGCCGGGAGCGGGGAGCTCAGCCCCCGGGGCCCCTCGCAGCCCCCGGCCGCAGGGCGGCGGGGCCGTGAGGAGCCGTGAGGGGCGGGCGGCCCCTGTGGCGAGGGGCGGGGAGCCCCGCGGCGGGGCGGGGCGGGCCGCGCTGACAGGTGCGGCGGCGCGCGCGCGCGCAGGCTCTCGGCGGCGCCTCCCGCCTCCCCCCCCCCCCCCCGTCAGCTCCGCCGCCTCCCCGCTCCCCTCCGCCATGAATATGCAAATGCGGGTATAATTGGCAGCCAATGGCGTTCGCGCTGGTCACATGGTGCTGGTGGAAGCTCAGGGAAGAGAAGTTGAGGCTGGGCGAACACAGGCAGCAGCTCAGTAACGAGCCGCAGCGGCCGCAGCCGGACCCAGCCGAGCCGCGCAGGGCCGGGCCGGGCCGGGCAGGGCAGGGCGCAGCGCAGCCGAGCCGAGCCGAGCGGAGCGGAGCGGCGGCCGGCCGGGGGAGCGAGCCGCCCCCTCCTCCCCGCAGGGTGCCCGGCGGGCCGGCGCTCCGCCTGGACCATGCCGATCCTCCTCTTCCTCATAGACACGTCCGCCTCCATGAACCAGCGGGCGTATCTGGGCACCAGCTACCTGGACATCGCCAAGGGCGCCGTGGAGATCTTCATGAAGGTGAGTGCGGGGCCGGGGGCAGCCGCCGCCGCCGCCGCCGCCCCCCCCCCCCCACCGCGTGCCCCCCCCGGCCCGCTCACGCCGCCTCTCTCCGCTCTCTCCGCAGCTGCGGGCCCGGGACCCGGCCAGCCGCGGCGACAGGTACATGCTGGTCACCTTCGACGAGCCGCCCTACTGCATCAAGGTAACGGCGCCCCCCTCCCCGCCGCCGCTGCACCCCCCCCCCCGCCCGCCCGCCCGCCCGCCGCGGGGAGGCGGCGCGGCGCAGCCCCGGCCGGGCCGGCGGCGGCAGCGGCCGCTGAAGATGGCGGACATTTTGCTTTTGTATGGAGGAGAGAGGCTGAGGGCGCTGCTGAGATGGAGGAGGGGGGGGGGAGGAGACGGGCGGCAGCGTGATTCACCGCCCCGCCGGGCCGGGCCGGGCCGAGGAGGCGGGCGGGAGCCGGGCTCCGCCTCCCCCTTCCCTCCCCTTCCCCGGCCGTTGCCCGCCCGCCCCCCGTGAGGCGGCTCCGAGGGGCCGCGCCTCGCCTCGCCTCTCCTCGGCCCCCGCCGCTGCCAGGCCCCGGCCCCGAGCCGCCCCTCGCCGCCGCCAGCCGCGGGTCGGACAGAAGGAAGCAGCGGTGTGGGTGTTTTTTCTTTTTTTTTCTCCTTTTTTTTTTTATTTTTCCATCTCCCTGTCTTTTCCTGCTGCTTTTTTATAACCCGCACCAGTTTTGTGCCCTCGTGGTTGCGACTCGGGGAGGCAGCCTCCTGCAGAGCCGAGCCGAGCTGCCGGGCGCTGGCTCCTGGCCCTCTCCTCGTTCCTCAGCGCTGAGGCACGTCAGGCCTGTCATGGGTCACGGCGGCTGCACCACGAGGTTACGGCAAGAGAAAAAAACGGTGACACGCTTAAATTGCAGCCTCCAAATCGCACACGCAGGCATTCAGCTGACGTTTAGAGTGTTCAAAGCATTCTACAGAACACACGGTTCTTGCCCGAGCTTTAGAATCCTCTCGAGGAATCCTGGAATAGTGTATTTGCCCTGAACAATATAGTAGTTCTATGGGAACTGCTGGGCCTTAGACCCGTACTATGAAGGCCATAGAATCATAAAATATCCCGAGTTGGAAGGGACCCATAAGGATCATCGAGTCCAACTCCTGGCACCACAGAGGTCTACCCAAAAATTCAGACCGTATGGCTAAGTGCACAGTCCAAATGCTTCTTAAACTCCTACAGGCTTGGTGCAGTGACAGTTTCCCTGGGGAGCCTGTTCCAGTGTGCGACAAGTCCACATAAAAAACTTGTTCTTGGTTATCCCAGGGAAGAAGAGACGGGCCTGCCTAGATCCCCCAGTAAAACTTGGAAGAAAAGTTGTGCAAAACAATTGTGCTTGCTGATGGTGTCTGTCCGCATCTTTTGGTAATAAGGAAAGTTAATTATCAAGACCTGTGAATCTTGGGTCTTTCCATCAGCAATATATTTACACAACTAAAAGTGTGGCCTGATTTCTGAGGAAATAAGTGGCTTTTGTGAGTCACTTGCTGTTAGGCCTTCACATTATTATTACAACTTTACATTGTGTTGTTATTACATCTTTCTCTTCTGTTCCCTTAGAAGAGGGCACCAGAAGTACTCATATTTCTGTGACTTGGAACCACCATATTTCAGTTACAGAAACCTAGAGTTTGTCAAAAGACCTTGGTCTGCCTTGGGGAGAGAGTTTTTATTTTTTTTTAATTTATTTTTTAAAGATATAACACATCCCTTTTCCCCATCCTTGGTTGTGGCTAGATGCGAAAGCAGAGTCTCTGTTACCTCACTGTTAACCATGAATTTCCTGTGTTCAGGGTTTTTCCTTTAAGTTTTGTGTCAAGTATTTTACAAGAAGGCCATTTTTTTGTTTGAAGAAGAAACCTTTCCACTGCAGCGCTAGGAAGGATACTGGTGATGTATTACTAAAAGTGACTCTTCTGGTTGGAGATCTGCGTGATAATGCTGCAGGTTGTTATCAAATGCTTTACGCCAGATCTGCTGAAGAAAAGTCTTATGCTTTAAATAAATATAGAATTATTCAGGTTGGAAGAGAGCCGCAAGATCATCTGGTCCAACCATCACCCTCCTACCAGTATCACCCACTAAACCATGTCCCTAAGCACCAGGTCCTAATGAGCATCTGCGTTCCCAGTTCTAGTAGATAATGACTGAAATAAATGGGACTATGTGGTACCCATTGTAAGATTAAATCATATTTGAAATACAGTAAACGACCAAGAAAACAGATGTTTTGGTTCTTGTGACATGCCGTGCCTATCTCTTTTAGAAATTCTTTCTCCTTTTAGTGTGCTGATTTTCAAACTGGACCTTAAAGAATGTGAAAATGCTTTTCCAAAACTCAGTAATCTGTGGTAACAGGCGGCGAATCTAGTAAATACGTGCTTATAATAGTTAATAGATCACAACTTCAGTTTAACTATTACACAACTGCTTCACGGCACCACATAAATTAACATGGTTAGGCTGTCACCCTGTCTCTTACTCAAGCAGAGAGAGCTTTACAGCAACAGTGTGATTCTTCTCCGAGCTGAAGACGTGTTCTCAAGGCTTTTTGCTGGTATTTATGGTGCCCTTCTCTAGTGTATCCTAATAACCATATTTATGCCAGGAAAATGTTCTAGTGTAGTCCAGATTCTGTATGTCTTAGAAAATGTGCTTGTAAAAGAAATAAAATACAGTTTCTCTGCACGCGCTGCTGTAGTTAGATATCTTATTGGCTCTTTTGATTTAGAAAAGGAGTAAGCAAACTTGGCAAGTGAACGTATTTTGCAAGTCTGCTTTCCAAATATGTGCATTAGCAACTGTTTTCTGTCAAATGTCTGCTTTATCCTCTTTTTTCTTTGTGTAATTTAATTAGTGTAAATCATAATATCACAGATAGTTCTTAAGGTTAGCAGGGAACTAACTGAGGGAAGTAATTACATGAGTTATCTAAGAGATGAGTTGTATGTTTCAGAGTTCATTTACCTGTAGCCCTAAAGTATTTTAAATCAATGCTGATTTTGGTTTTGGTGGAAAAGAACATCTCTAGAAAACGTCACACAAATAATGGTGTTTTTCTAAATGAAAGAAATTGTGCTTCTGTAGCACAAGTGATTGGCTAAGATGGTGTGTTTGGAACCGTCTTCAGCGAAAAGTGTCTGAAATGATTTGAGACCTGTGGCTCTTCTCCCAGTCGTTCTTGTTGTTACATGACTGCCCATAGCTCTGTGTCACTTTTAAATGGGATTACTTAGTCACTGAGTTTGCAGCGTGGCTCTGCGAAGGATTGGGGGTGGCACCCCTCTAAAGAGGGGACGGGGTACTGTCCTAGGAAGGTGGGGACAGTAAGATGGAGGAGGTGGGAGCCTTAAACAACTTCCACTCAGCACAAAGGCCTCCGAAGCCACCTCAGCTGCGTTGCTCTCGCTGTCTGCATCACGCAGAGATGGTGATTTGTGATAGGAAGTACGATGCCTGTATTAATGGGCTGTTGGAGCTTGCTCCATCCCATCCGCGCATCGACCAGATACCGCTGTACCTCCCAAGCGTGCCAGCCTACCCCTTTCTGCAAAAAAAGTGCTGGGTACCAAATGAGCGGGGAGGAGAGCGAAAACAAGCCGAGGGGATTACTTGCAGTTCTGCTTTCCCCGCAGCGTGCAGCTCAGAGACACGCTAAGGGTTGGCGTACCAGGAACGGTCTTCTTTGGCGTTTCCTTCTTTGCATTTGCTCAGTTGATTTTTTTGAAGCTGTATGGACTTCTAGCGTCCTCAGATGTTTGCTCTATAGCTGAGTGCGTGTCATGATTTAAGTGGGAAAGATCTTAAGCCGGTTTCTTTGGGTTTTCCTCTATTAGGGGTGCTAAAACAAAAGCACGGGGAGAAGGGGAGTGTCTTCTCACCTGCTCTAGTTAACCCAAGCTTTTGCTGTTTGCCAGCAATTCAGACAAGAGGGAGGGGAGGTTTCAGCAAGATCTATCTAGATTTCTCTGCAAATGGAGCTTGTGCCCAAATCCCTGCCTAAAAAGAGTTTTTGAAAAGGAAAGCAAGATTTAGCTCTTTTTTTCTCCAGTCTTGATTTTGTTAAACCTCCCATCTTGTGGTTTGTGGTCTGCTTGTGGATTTGTGTTGCAAATGGCTACTTCAGTCCCAGAAAAAAACAATGGTGGTCTTACGTGAAGTTATTGATTAACTGGGCAGCCCTGTTCCCATGGGACTGATACCTGGCTGCTGACAGTGACACGGCCTTTCCTCAGTGCTTGAGGAGTATTATTTATGGCAGGGTCATAGAATTACAACTTTTGTTGAACGTTCTTTTGAGGCTCTGTAATGACTTCCATAAATGATTCGGTCACAAGTCTGGGGACTGGGAGAACTTAAGTTACATTTATTCTGCTGAATCTGAAATTATATGCGTTTTTTCTGTTTGTGTCCTAGGCTGAATTCAGGAGTCAGTTGTGACTGCACTATAAATAGATTCCCTGAATCTGGGTCCAGAAGGACGTATGTAGCTGTCTGAGAACTAGCTCAAAAGTCTTAGTAGTGTGTGACTGCTCTTTGAAACTTCGCTGTTTGCGGAATGCCTGCAGGTGATAGCTTTAGATTAGTGTCCGCTGTGACTTTGAAGAAAACACTAAGGCACTTACTGAGGGAAGAGCGATCACTGCGAGCCATGTTGGGGAGGTATTAGGCTTTTTTGGGATATACTGGTAAGCGATGGGGAGAACAAGTGTTAAGAAATTCTTGAGTGGCCACCTCTTGTGACTAGAAGTGATAGATGCTTTTGGAAGCTTTATCTACGTACTGTGGGAAGGCAGAAAGATTGATAGCCATAGCCTGAAACTATGTGCCACGTAGGCAGGAGAAAGAAAGTGAAAGAGAGGTACCTGAGATGCAAACAGGAATTAATGGAATGCCTTCCGTGTCTGTCACTGATCCTGCTGCTCTGAATGTGTGCTCTAGAGCTAAGGAGCAATGTGTGGGAGCAGCCTTCATGACGTACTGTCTGGGTAACCTCTCCTGTCTCCCTGAAATCCTCCTAACAGGTTGAGCTCGATGACCTTAGGTTTTGATGCCAGATTGGGGTACGCTAGAGGCTGGAATAGGAATTTGTGCAGGGCTGTAAGAGTCTGTCAAAGAGTACTTGGCATGTGTAGATAACCTCTTCATTTAGGATACTGAAGTAGTGCTTCAAAACTGGAAGTTCATAAGGTCAGGCTCAGGGAGACGAACTTTGTTATCTCATTTTCTGAGCTGCAGAGAAACCCGACTGTGAAACCTGTTGGGTTTGAGGCAGAGATCTTCAGGAAGGCTGCCTGAAGTGATAGGAGGTGCATTTGTGGGTGTTTTAACTTCTGTTAAGGAAGACAACCAGAAGAATGCCCGTAGCAAATGCATAGCATGATCTTAAATTGATAAGCTTTTACATGAATTTGGAGATACCAGAAATCTTCAGTTTTATATATTAACAGGGCTGGCTTTTTGCACATGCAAGCACTCAGTGGTCTGACCTGTCTGGAAAAGGAGGTATGTACGACTGGAAGGGTACAAGCTGCTAGTGAGGTGTGCAGGCAGGTTGGCAGCTACAGGAACAAGAGGGAAGTTGCTATTTGGATAGATGTAAAAGGGAAAGAAGGCTGAGGTAAGCGGGAGAGGCCTATCTTTCTCTCCACATATGCTGTAAATACCATACAGACTTAGTGAATCTACCAGCCAAGAGTTACTTGGAAGAGAAAAAAAACAGGCAGAATATAGTACTGAAGGACTGGACGGCATCTAGGTGGGCTACACAGTGTGTTATTGGTAACTAATTCAGGAGCATACATTTTGTGCTTGTTTATTGGAGATATGCAGCCAATCCTCTCACATCAGCAATTCCTCCGTACAAATTTTGAGTCATTCCGGGCAATGTTTAATCTGCTCATGTGTCTCAACACATCTTTCACTGCCTGTGACGTACTAAGCAGACCTCTCCTCCTGTCTTCCAATACCGGTTCTACTGTGCTTGGTTTGTTTTTTTGTCACGGAGTTTGTCTATTTTCACTGGACTGACTTTCAGCGTAAATGACTGGTAGCTTAAAACCAGCAATTGCACTTACTCTGTTAGACACAATGGATTTAAGAAGAGAAACAAACACATGTCATTTACTTGTTTAAGAAGCACTCAGGCAAATCCCGATTGTCTAGTTCTTTTTGAGGACAAAACAAAAGCCACAGTGCTGTTTGAGAATCCCCCACCAGTTTTTACCTTCTCCTTTCTCTTTAACTGCTTTATCATGCAAGTCTTCGAATGCAGGATGCGTGCACTGTGTATGCATGCAAAAAGGCCTTTTTTTTTTAAATTAAGCCTCTATCTTAGAATTGAACAAGTAAGGCCAAAGACAGATAAAACTTTATTGGTGAAATCAAAATTCTGGAATTACGTTACTGAAAACTTGAGTATCAGTTGGCGTCCTTGTAGCAAGCATGCAATGAAGTATTATAGCCCCTCTTAGCTTATGGTCGCATTAAGTGGGTTTCAGCAGACAGCATCCTTTAAAAAGCACGTTCCCTTTCTTGAGAAATAATGCTTTGGGTAAAGCTCAGGCATGCTATTAAGCACGTATAAACATGCTATTCTTCCTTCTTGTCCTGAGTGACTGCTTCACGCTATCTGCCTTTGTGTGGGACTTAGGGTCAACATGCTCATGCAGGAACTGGTATGGCAAGGAGAAAGGCTGTACTGAGGAGTTTTGTGTATGCTAATGTACCATATCCTTTTTCAATGACAGTAAAATTCAGAGTGATTCGTTCTAAAAGAGAGAAACAGTTTGGTACAGTCTGAAATTGAGGTCTCTTGTAAAAATTCAAGTTCAAGCAAGAAGGTGATCATTTTTGAAGGAAAGTGATTTTAAATGGGAGGGCAGTTCACAAATGAACTTTTTCTTGATCGATGTGATAGACCAAACTCTGCTTGGCTGTCACTTTCACCCTTAGTTTTGGAAGTCAGTTAAATACTTGAACATGCGCTTTCACCAACTACCTGCCTTTCTGGGAAGGGAGAGTCTGTGCTGCGATGTTAATTGTTAATGAAACTATTTCAACCAGTTCTGTTCCTATTGGAGTTCGTAAAGTAAAACCTTGCTTTTTCATCTGAAGCAGGTTGTTCCCCCGCACTGTGGGGGAGATGCCAAAGAATTTGAATGGAAACCAGCATCTGTTGTTCATAGACACAGTAGCAATTTATTTTTTCATCTTTTTATTTGGTTCTTTATTTGATCTTGGACACATTCAAAGATGTAAGCCCTTAAGACTACAGGATAAACTAGACAAAAGTAGATATGTTTGCACTAAGAGGCTTAACTCATCCTCAGTGCAAAGGTCGCTTTTATTTTAAAAATAGAAGCTTAAAATGTGTAATCAAACAGTTAAGTTGGATCTCTCTAGTTGTATTCTTGTCGTGAGATCTGCAAGAAGGAAGGTGCTTTGTGAAATCGATTTCTGCCCAGTGAAATCTTCATTGGCTGCCTCCTTCCCATTTATGCTGCTTGTATTCTGGTTTTGCGTGTGCATCTTCCAATTTCTGTTGATATTTACGGTGGAAGTTCTGGGCCTTGCAGCCTGGCTTTGTGGTATAACTAAGAATAGGCACAAAATACTTCTGTGATGTCTTCAGAATGGGAGTTTATTTTTAACCTTCAGGAAAAGCTAGCTAATACGGTTTAAAATGCTGAATCTTACTTAGTGCAACAATGGAAAAGGTAATTAAGGCTGCTGACACTTGTACAGTGTTCATCCTTGCACAGTTTGTTGAAAAAGCTTGCCAGAAGGAACAGTGATTTGGAGCAGCGGTGCAAGAGTGATGTTCCGAGCCTGTTATGGACAAGACAAAACTTAATGCTGTCTCCTACAGTATATTCATACTTCAGATAGTTGCAATCGGGTGGGGGAAACAAGTCATTTCTGTACTGTGTGACTTTGAAAGGCAGCTTGATGTCTTCTGGAAGATGAGTGCTTTTAGAGGGGAGAGCAGTGCAAGTGTAAGGGCGCTTTGAGAAGATTCTGGATGTCTCCAGCCAGTGATTCTCTTCTTCTCTTCCAATATTTTGGATGCCCATGTTCCTGGCTTTACTTAATGATGTAGGCTACCAAAAACACAAAAGGGAATGGGCAGTTGCTGTTCTGAATTTTAAATGCAGCTTATTATTTAATAAATTCATGAAATTCATTCTTGTGATTTAGGCTTGGAAGCTTTTCTTCCTTCATAAACCTTATTCTTACAACGTACCAGTTAATATATAACTCTTACGCTTTTACCACCACCGAAAATGTATAGTAGGGAGTAATTAAAATATCTTTTCCTTTGCATTTTTCATGTTAATTTTAGAGTTGTCGGAAAACGATTGTGTAGTAATACATCTTAAATAAGTGTGTTCTTCTAGGGTTAAGGTTTTAGTAAAGTGCCAAGAGAAAAAGTACGTTCTTGTAATGAAACTCGGTTCTTGTGCAGATCAGAATCTGTGGTTCTCCATAAAGCTGTGTGGGTCTGTGTGCTCAACCTGCAGTGTTTCAAAGACTAGAGTTTCTTTTGGTGTAAGATCTGGCACCTACAAGTATCTCTGAAATTTAAACTACTTCGTACCAGGTAAGTCAGCCAGAGCCTTGTTTTCTTCTAAATGATTATTTATTTATTTATTTTTTTAAACTAAGAGGCCAGTCTCACTTCTTACTCAGTTACTGTGTTTCTCCGCTCGGGCTCCTATGAGAACCCTCCAAGAAAGCAGCATAGGAGATGTTAAATGTTAAAATCAGTGCTTCAGAGCTCCCGCATTTTGCTTTTGAAAGTGGAAGACAGTCGTTAATTTGGCTTTGGTTTCTGGGATGTTCTTAAACTCTTGAAAGTGTGAAATAGCGTTTAAAAGTACAAATCTTGGTGAGATGGATGTTGTCAAGAGCCTAACTTAACTGCAAACAAAGATCTGCAGTGTGCCTGAGCTGACGTTGCTGTGCTGGGTTTGTAAGTGGGAATAATGCATTAGTGCCGGTGTTCGTAGCGTGTTAGTGGTAGAGCTGGTAGATTTTTTTAGTTAATAAAAAAAATGTTTGTGGGAACATCTGCATCTCTTGAGCCCGGACTCGGTTCCTTCAGCCCCAAAGTCCTGCAAAGGTTCTGAAGCTCAGCTAGTTGCTCCTGAGTTGGACGGCTCCAGAGCAAAAAGCTTGCTTACCCTCCTCTAAAATCAAACCAACAAACACCTGGCCACCACCAACTCCTCCAAAACATGATTTTTTTTGCCATATCAAAGTTGGCATAGTTGGCTAGGCTATTTAGTTGAATTTTTCAATTTGTGTTCCCTTCAGTGAGTACACGTATTTAATTGTGAACTAAAGTCTTTTTTTTTTTTTGTAGAAGTGCCTTAGATAATATTTTTGATACAAATTGGGGAAATCTGTTGATTAGATGACCTCTTTCAGATTTGGTTCTTTCCTGAGATCCAGAATGAGCTTGCAGTACATGAAACACTTTGGTGAGCTGCACTGGCTCTGTGATGTGCTTTTGGAAGGAGGGGGAGGAGTGTGAGATTTTTCAAAATGAACATGGATCATGCTGTGTCATCTCAGCTCTGTGCTGTAAAGCTGGAGGATCGTGAGTAATTCTTCCAGTTCCAGCAGCGTGCCATGAAGAATCCGTTGCGATGATAGCACGCTCTGTAACCTCTTAGCTTTTTTCCTTGTGACTTTTCCAGCAATGCTGAGAGTAGGAAGGGGCCAGGAGGACAGAGCGAGGGGCTGACTGGCGTTGAAGGCAGGTTTGGTGGTCTGGAAGAGCAGAGGGCACTACGAGTCAACGGGAATTCCTGATTGAAACAGCCGTGTTTCAGCTGTTCCACTCGGTAGTGTTTTTTAAATACACCTATAATGGCATTCCTAAAATGACTGCTATGCTACTGAACGGCAGCACATAGCCTCTTGTTTTGCTTACTGTATGAGAGCTGCAGATTGTTTGATTAAATCTGTTCCCTTTTCATTAAGCTGTTGCATGGAAGGTATCTTGTTCTGGTTCAATTCTGTACTGAAATATCCCAGCCTGTTGAGCATTTCTCAGGAATAGCGCCTTTTTATGTCAGGGTAGTGTTCTTTCATTTAGGTAAGAATGCTTTTAGAAATGGGGTGGCACCATGGTCCCTTTGCTTTTTATGCTTCCCTTTCTTCGTGTGTAGTCTTTTCATCCTTGTGCAGCAAAAAGTGTAGCAAGTGTTCCTGTCAGAAATACATGAAATATTGTTGACCAAAAAGCTCGAATCCAGAGATGGATTAAAGCAGGAGCAGCAGGTAATGAATAGAAAGGTAGCTTGGACTTTTTTTTTCCTTAGCATTGATTATTATTATCACTTGATTCTAGGCATAGCGTACAGCTTTAAGTGATCATATAGCATCTCCGTTTGACACTTCTAACAGGAGAAGATGCTGCTTTGCTTCGAATTCTTGCATTAACAGAAGGCTGCAGTGCTCTTGCTTTGTTAATGGACCTTAAGAGCCTATCTGCTAGTATTTTTCATGGATATTATGCTTAAAGATTAATGAGTCATTTTTATATAATCATCTTGATTTTTTTTTCTTGATGAGAGAGCATTTCTATATCTTCAATATTGAATTCATCTCAAAAGGGCAGTGAACCGTACGTAGTTTGAGCTGATTTCCTAAGGTGTGTGTGTTGGTTTTTTTTTTTTTGGAGTATCGTAGAGAAATATTTTTTTCCATATAAAATGAAAATTATATCTGTGTAGTTGACCGCCTGACAATATTGCACTAAAGTCCAGTTTTGATCTTGTTTGTATTCACTAATATCACATATTTTAGAAAACAAGCTGGTGCAGCCTGTCTTTGTAAATGAGTTAGTCTTCAGTGGGTGCACCTACAGGAGAGCTCAGATGGGAGATGTGTGATGGAGGGGGAGCTCCTGGTTCACTTTGAAGACCTGCCTTGGCGTGTAAGAATGGGATTGTTTTGGGATGAAACAAAACTGGAAGATGCACTCCAGTTACTGAGTTATGATAGGTCTACGGGACAATGCGATCGGATAGCTGAAGTATATATATTCAGAGGTAAAACCCTGAAATGCAGTAATGTGGATGTCATCTCATTAGAGACGACTCTGTTGTTCTGCAAACCACCTGTTGTTTGTGCTGCCTTGCCTGCTGGCCCAAATGCGGCCAGTGAATAACATGGTTTTTCTTGCATTTAAACTGTTTCAAGTTGTGAAGGGAGAAAAAACAAAAAACCTGGGGAGGGAAGGAAGGACTTTGTGTGTGATATCAAGGTAAATAGTGAACAATTGTGGTGCCTGGAAATGGGTGGAGGTAGAGGACAAAGGACAGCATTGATTTTAAAAAAAAAAGAGTCACAATGTGTCAACTGTGTGGGATTAAATGAATCCTCTACTGGAGTATCTTGTTTTCATAAAGATGTATTAAAATAGTTCATACTTACGTTCTCTTGGAGACATCTTAGGTATATTTTATATATATATATATGTTATGTAGATTTATTCTGTTGACTATTGTTGCCTGTCAAAAGTCTGCTCTGTATTTAAAGAAGCACCTGACCACAAAGTTTCAGTCTGAGTGCCTTACAAAAACGGAAATAACTTGACAGGAAGAAAAAAACTTGCGTACCGTACACAGCAGTAGCATTAAAACTAACCTGCTTCTCAGTAGCTCTAGCATAGGAAGGACCAAGTGGCCCTTCTGTACGCTTACTGTAAGTGAATGCTGTTTGGGCTTACGGAAGAAGAGTTAAACTTGTGAATTTAAGATATTCAGTTAAGATATTCTTCCAATGAGAAGTTGTGAAAAGATGTTTTTTTCTAGGCTGGGCTTGCAGCAAACAGTGACTTGGGTGACCAGAGCTTGTCGCTCCTGTGTGTGCGTTAGGGTCATGTCTAACACTTACCCTGAAACTCTGTTCCATGTTCTGCTTTGCAAAACCAGATTTTTATGGGACAACCTAAAGATGAGCTGCCTTGGCTCGATAACCAAAACATACGTGTCTTTATGCCCCCCCCTTGCCCTGCGATCTCAATTTGTTTCCGAGAAGGCCTGGGGTAAGAGCTGCTTGTGTTTCAGACCCTTACCTGGGGTGCCACCCGGCAACGAGCCGAGTCCAGTCCTGTGTGCTGCGGGCATTTGGTGCGGAGGTGTTCTGCTCTAAGAGACAGGCGGTGTCACACTGCCTGTGCCAAGAATGAAAAAGAATTGATCTCAGGAGTCTCTTCACTAAGGGCTGTTGGGTACCGCGCAGTGACAGGACTGGTGGGTTGCATGGAAGTAACTGGAGCGCGCAGGGCCTGAAACTAGAGAGGAGTTGCTGCAGCTGAGGTACGGACGGGACCTGAGAGCTCTGCTGCCTCCAGTGGCGTTCCCAAGTATTTGGAGGGGAGTCTTCTGCCTGTGAGTTGGAGCTCTTGCTGCTCCTGACCCATTTGTTCAGTGCAAAGAAACGTTTGAGAGAATGAAATTGGTAGGTGATGCAGGTTGTGTGATAGTGGCTCATTTTAGGAATTTTAAATGTTAAAATGGTACGGGATGTTTTCAGAGCACCTCTCTTCCACTGTGAGCTATTTCTAGCTAGTAAAGCTCTGAACACCAACCCAAAAAAGGGGGTGTAATGTAGGCACTGGCTGTTTTCTGTACCTCCGAGCAGTGTTACCCTGCCCTATGTGCAGAAGGGAGACGAACGGTACCAGGACCTCTTCTCCTCTCCCCCTTTGGCAAGTTTTGTCATAACTAAGCTGGGTTGGCCAGTTCTCAGTGTTGCTGTCTTGAAAAATGAAGATTGTAGTCGAGAGAAATCCCGTTCCAAGGGGAAGCTGGGGCAGGGAAGCTTTAGATTATATAGGGGAGGGTCTTCCTTTCTGCAGAGCATACAAAGCAGTGCTGGGGCTGTGTTCAGGAGATCTAAAAAGAAGTGAAATTGGAGAAGCAACCTCTGACATTATAGGGAGTCAAAAAGAATAATTATTTTCCCTAGGACAGAAATACTTGATTCCTATGCAGACATGAACAAATTTGAGTGGTGATCACAAAGTTACTAAGTGAACAGAAAGGTAACTTGAAAATTGATCATTTCAGTGACTTGGGAGGCAAAATAATCAGCTGGTTTCACCTTCTTTACATGGCACTTAGAAATTCCTAGCAGGAGTGGTTTCAGATTTCACCAGTTTCTTTCTTACCTTACTTTTTCCAAATGGATGTCCCTGACAGCCTAGCGTGCCTCAGATTTGGTATGCTGAACTAGCCTCTGTTTTCCTAAGATGGATGCAGTCAGTACCTTGAACTACTGCAAAACTTACTTAAAACGTGTTGTAGTATCTAAAATCAGTTTCTTATTGGGGAAACACGAGCAGAACTACAAATATCTGTATGTTTAAATAAATACCGAGTAGTTACTATAACACAGGCTGTTGTGATTGGCATGCTAGATTGCAAATTGTCTCCTAACTTGGAATATTATTTTTTGTAATGTCACAATTTTTGAATGAGATGTGAAAGCGGTCCCGTGAACGATAAATTCTGCAGCTCTGCGGTGCGGCACCTCCTGTGAAAGCAACGAGAAGGAAGGCCTGAAGGCTCCACAGCAGCAGCTCCCCGGGTTTCGTGGAGCTGGCGAAATCAGGAGCGAGTGCTTTGGACCTGGGGTTCTTGTGGTCTAATGTCAGGTGGCTGGCCCTGCCCCTGCAGGGTGGCCGAACCGCGCTAAGAAACGGTTGGAGGCAGCCATTCTTTGGAGGCAGTTTGCTTTGCTTTACTAAAGCATTTTATAAGATGTTATTTCCCGTCCCTTGCAACTGAAATATTCTTCTGTTTCTTCAGTGTGTTGAAGTTCTCTTTAAGTTACTGTTTATGAGTGGGATTTTCTTCCACTGCTCAGCTCTATTCCTTCTGATGCTGTTAGTCTGGTAAATAAAACCTCCTCTTGGCTAGGTTTTTCACCTTGGTGTTTGCCTGAATCCTATATAATGCGGGGCTATCTACTCACAAAAGAAGCCATTTGACCTCACCTGCTTTCTGAAGCTGCTGAAGCACTGCTGGAGTGGTGTGGCGAAACGGAGCAGGGCATAGATTTGTCTGAAAACTGGGCCACAACAAAAAGAGTTGCTTCTGAGGTATGTAAGTTTTTGGTATGAGGGCTTGCAAAGGCCAAAGCCGGGAGCTGGAGGCAGCATGCTGCTGCTCCTGGTGCCGTAGCTTCCAGGTCTCGGGGCGTCGGAGGTGGTACCCACAGCTTGCACTTGGCAGCACAGAAGGCTCGGTGACACCGCATCTTTGCCCCTTCTTGACATAAGCAAATAGGGTGAGATTTTAGCTTACGGGACTTGAGGTGGTTTGTTGTCTTACCCCCCCCGCAACTGTCTTTGAAAGTTTTTTGGTATTTACATAGAGGCTAAAATTGCTTTGTTCATCTAAACTAGCAAAAGATAACGCCGTAACATGGTAGCAAGATAAAGGCTGCTCAAATTGCTATTAATAAACTCGGGGCATAAAGCTAAGTGGGAGTGTAATGTTGAAGATAACGAGAAATTACTCCATGTTAGAATTGGTTCATAAACAACTAAAATAACCGATACTTAGTTTTGACTTACAAATCACTGACCTGTAGATACGTGTTTTGGGTGTGTTTGAGTTTGGTGGTCTTAACATTTGTGTGTGGTGGATTTTGTTTGTTTGTTTTTAAATTGCTGCTTAGCATTTCTGCTGGCAAGTGGAAGTAGTGTTTCATAAAAGCAATGTTTTTTTTTTTTTTTTCTAAGCAGCATTAGTGGTAGTATTTTGAATTTAGGAAGGATTATTATTTAATCACTTTAAAGTGCTTTGTTGAACTCGTTATCCATATGCTTTGTGTTACATACTTGACTCTTTATTTTGCCCTAAGAATGATTCTACTGCATGTATGGAGAAGAGAAACTAGGGTTTCTTGGGCTCTAGTTTCTGTCTCTGAAATACATGTTTGATTACCCACATTGAGCGGAGTCTTTCTGGGAGACCCATTTTACAGAAGTAAGCCTTCTTGTCATTAACTCTGGTGTTTTTAATTAAAAAACAAACAAAAACTTTTGACGTTACGTTAGTGAATGTAGTACGTTAACTTTATCATATCTTTATTTTAAAACTGTGTATGAAATCAGGAAGCGTTGCATTTGCTGTCCTTGTTCACGTAATTAAAAATTCTTTGGTATTTTCCTGTTTATTCGAAAGGTACAGGTCTCCTCTGGTTTATCTTCGAAGAACCTCCGAGGGGTGCTACAATGAAAAGTAGTTTCCTTCGAAGACAAGCCACTGGTGACGAGCTCCTCCTTGTATATTCAGCTTGCTTGGTTGCCCGCTTTGCAGGCGGTTAGCTGACCGCACTGCAGCCGCATCAAACGCGGTGGGAGTTGGAAGCCGAGCAAATGTGTTCAGGATGGGAAAATTAGCAGAATCCCGAAATATCGGTGAAGCCTGATACTGTTTATTTAGAAAATAAACTCTTAAATTCATTAGAGTTCACATGTAGAGTTGCAGGTTAGGAATAGTGTTTCCTTTGTAAATGTTTTACTCCCTGATGTGTCTTTGCTGCAAGGCAACTCAAATAGCAGTCTGGTGGAAAAACACCTTTTGAACTGCAACCTGGCAGTTCCCAAGAAACGTGACTCGTTCGATAGCTGTTTTGTACCAGACCAAATGTAGCAGTTTCGCTTGCACTGAAGCGTTTATAGAGTTCATACAAGAAGTTTTTTCTAATTGCTCACTTAAAGGAGAAGTTCTGGATTTTGGCTGGGGAAACCCTCCCCAGCTTGGCACAGAGCTCACTCAGAATGACAAAGCTAGGGATCTGAAGAACGGCAGTTGTTCGTTAGGGGGTGATGTATGCTCTGACGTTTCATCTGGAGATCCGGAACCCTCTGTGCTTTCTGAGCTGAGGTACTCAAAGTGCGCGTTTGGGGACTTTGCCGTCGGAGACCTCGGGACAGGCAGAACAGCAAGTGATGAATACTCCTGGGGCAGTGACCTCTCGGGGGGTTTTCCTGAGACTTGAGATAAGCTAGGGACACTGTTCGTTAGTTGCAAATTTTCATTAAAGATTTTTTTAGGATAACACATCTTGTTGGGATTTGGTGGTGGTGTACTTTGGGGGTGGAGGTAAAAGATGATTAATGCTTCTCCAAAAGGGGGAGCCCACGTTGGCACTTGTTGCTTGCCTTGGGCTAAGAGCATGCGTGGGGAGTTGCAGTGGCCCAGCTGATGAGATGCTGTATTTTGTTAAGGCACAGCTGGGAGGGAACGGATGGTGTTTTATTGACACTGACCTGTCTGATTGAACCCACGCTGCACAGTGCCTCTGAACTTTGAGTGCGGTTTGGTGATGAAGCTAAGCCAGTCTTGTCCTTCCTTTGCCCAGTGCAGTGTTTTTCTTCTCCCCCTGCACTGATACGACTCTTGACTTGGTTGAGGAAAGCAAACCTGACCCAAACCTGTTCCTGATAATTCTCCTTATGGTAACTGAAATGGTAAAAGTGGTAAATGAACTTAATTAAATTAAATGCCATGAAATGAACCCATGGGGAAGAAAAACAAGAAAAACAGTAAAGTTAAGCAAGAGTCACATGGTATATTAAAAATAAGCATATGAACTAAACTCGTATGTTTATATACTTCCTACTTGGAGAAATTGTGGGAGGGAGAATATGTCACTAGGGAGCAAAGGTGACAGTCGTTACTGCTGCTTCTTTTCGTTCTTTTTAACTGTTACTGTTAGATTTTTAGCTCCTGTATATGCACGTTGCATGTGCATCCTTTCTTCTAGTCTTGATTTGTGGAGGAAAGGATGGAAGGGAGGTGGGCATAAGACAGGAGAAGCAAAGACGCTGCTGCTTGTATCTTTTGTCGTTGCTCTTTAGTGCTCTTCAAGCACTAATGTGTGTATTTTGTCAGTATCCCATTGTATATATACTGTATATTTCACATCAAGTTCTGCAGACATGGATTAGGTGTGTGTAATGTGTAAGTGATGCAGTAGATTGAACAATGAGGGATATCCTTTTTTTGGTGGGAAGGGAGGTTGTTGTCAACTCACAGTTGATTCTAGTTGTTGCAAAACTGAAAAGCTTTTTTGTTTTATGTAACAGGCTGGGTGGAAAGAAAACCACGCAACGTTTATGAATGAACTGAAAAATCTGCAGGCATCAGGACTAACAACCCTTGGTCAGGCACTCAGATCTTCATTTGACTTGTTAAATCTCAATAGATTGGTGTCTGGAATAGACAACTACGGACAGGTAACAATCTCTTTCTAGTCTTCCTTTTTATTTGTGTATGGTTCTCAATTATAGTAGGGAGGTATTTTGGTGGTTCAAGTATATCTTTTTGCTTTTTCTGTTTTGTGATTGTTCTTTTGGATAGCTTGTGTGTTAAATCTTGAAAGTAAATTGTTTTTCGGTTTACATTTTCTGAGCATACCATGAAATACACTAGCACGTTTTTTCTTTTTGAACTACAAAGCAGTAATGTAAATAACCCAGAGTATAGATGTACAGTTGCTGCATTGGAGCATGTACACTGGATGGCAGCACATCTGCTTTTCAGTTTTATTCTGTCTGTAGTTTGTCCTGCCTTTCCCTTCTCTCACATTTGGAAATTCCAGTTAAGAGTACTCTGTTTTTTCCGCACTGCCACCATAAATTACTGAGTTCACTGCGTTGCTATGTATTAACTTATTCCTTTTGTGGAGTAGAAGGGTTTGTAGCCATTAGTGGAGGAAAAAGACTAGTAATTCTAAAAATGTGTTTAGAATGCCTGTGTGTGCATGTGCAGACTAGCACTTCTCACATAGTTCTGTGTGGTTCCACACCTGTTGAAAGAAAACTTCAGGGTTCTGAAAAATTGCTCATCTTATTGCTTACTTTATAGTGACAATAATCTACAACTGAGTGTTAAGGTTACTCCTGGCATTCCTGTGCTTTTGTCTCTAGGGAAGAAATCCATTCTTTTTGGAGCCATCTATTTTGATTACCATCACAGATGGAAACAAACTGACAAATACAGCTGGAGTTCAAGAGGAGGTAAACTTGGATTAAATTCTTTCGAATTATGATCTTGCAAGTTGGCACTATGCTGAGATGAATGCTAATTGTTTTTATCCTGCAAAGAGTACCTCTGTTCCATCAGCCTATTCTACAGAGAAGAGCAACTAGCTATGCTGTTGTTGCCCAAACCCCTAAATTCATAGCCCAGGTGGATTTCCAAACTATAGCTTCAGATAACTAGTGGATAGAAGAGAAACGGAGTCCTTTGCAGAGTAATGGATAAATTTTGATATTATGTTTTTAGATGTCTTGTCAAATACATGAAAATACTCCTAAATCTTCCTTTAACAGCTTCATCTTCCTTTGAATTCTCCTTTGCCTGGAAGTGAACTAACCAAAGAACCATTTCGTTGGGATCAAAGACTGTTTGCTCTAGTGCTGCGTTTGCCCGGAGCTGCATCTGCTGAACCAGAGCAGCTTGGGAGTGTGCCTACCGATGAATCTGCTATCACACAGATGTGTGAAGTTACAGGAGGTAACTGGATATTACTTTGCTTTGGCTTATGTTTGTCATTTGCCTTAAAACATTTATTTCCCTTTGATGAATCTTCACCTCTAGCTTTCTTTCATATGAATTACTCAGTGTCCATCTGAATCTGTGTGGTGCTTCTTGAGCTTGGTTTCCTGTTGCACAGGAGAACTTTAAAATAAAACCATATTCATATTTTAGATCTAGATCATTTTCTCAAGCACTAGTAGGAGGGATTTGAAAAATTCTTGGATTGTCCTTCAGAAGTTGATGTTGCTCACTCATGAGATTTGTTATTTAAATGTTGAGGTGGAGACGTATTACAGGGATTTTAATTCTGCTAAAGGGCTATTAAGCTAAATTTAATCTTAAAATGATTAATTCTGGAGTCTGTTCCTCAAGATCGTCATCAGAATTTTTGTTAAATTGGTGCTTGAAAGTGTTGCATGGGAGAGGAAGTTTGGGGATGTATTGGAGTTGATTAAGTTTGGGTAGACAAAAGCAGATAGGGCATGCAGACTTGGTGAAATTGGAGATTGTTAAGGGCCTTTATAAACTTGGCCTTGGTCCAACCTGATTTCGCCTTCATGGCTTTTTTATTTTTTAAGCAAATAGTAAAATCTAAGCAGGTTGTTTTTTTTTTCCTTCTTTGGTTTAATTGCATTTGAAAAGTATTTAACATCAACTACTACTAATCTTGTTGCTATTATTTTAGATAAAGCTGAAAGTCTTGGCAGTATGGCTTACGTAACAAAATGTCTTTCTTAAATTACAGAGGGGAAATATGAAAGCAAGCTCTGAGTAATCTTAATGATCTCTTGTATAGGTCGTTCCTACTGTGTTCGGACACAAAGAATGTTGAATCAATGTTTAGAATCTCTAGTTCAGAAAGTCCAAAGTGGAGTTGTTATTAACTTTGAAAAATCAGGACCAGATCCAGCTCCTATTGGAGAAGGTACAGTAACCACTTGTTCCTGTTAATGTTTAAAAAAAAAAAAGTGTTGTATGTGCATGTAAATCCCCTTTAGTGTCTTAAATTTTCTTCCTTTTAGCTTTTCACTGTAGTGCACAGGATTTATCAGATGCCTAGTCTAAAAAAGTGATTAAGCTATAGAGCTTATGTGCTTCAGCGGTAGAGTTCTGATTTCTCTTTAATTACCCCAGATCACTGTGGATGTACTTTTCATAACTTTAGGGTTGTTTGTTTAGCCTTGTCTTAGCTACATTTTTCATTATATTTTAACTCGGTAAGTTAAAAAGTGCTGTATGTTTGCACGGACTTGAATGGATAATCTACCTGCCTGCTACTGCTAGCTCTCCTGTCACTTTTTTTAAACTCTCTTTTTGGAGGGCTGAAAGAAGTAACAGGGAAGTGAATATTTGTAGGAAGTGGTAAAGTTTGAATTGCTGCTGTCAAAACTTTGTTTGAAATGAAATAAGTTTGGGACTAGTGTATTTGAGTCCGTAATCATTTGTGAAGTAATTTCAGCGCTGAATTTGCTGGACATTTTCGTTCTGTTAATTGATCCGAAATACAGTAAACTTCAATTGAGTGTTCGTAGCTGCAAGTGAAAAACTCAGTGCAGAGAACAAGGAATTATTTTGATAGCTGCAAGTAAAGTACATAACGGAATAGAAAAATGCATTCTTAATGTGGACAAATCTTTAGGATTTGCAGAACTTCATGGCTGAAAGGAAGGAGAGAGCTGACCAGTTTATAGTTAGGAAATGAGGAGGTTTCTGGAACGTCAGAAGCTTAATAGCTTTTAGGGTCCCCGAGCATCCTAGCACAGCCAGTTTTACCCCTACTTTCCTTTCGTTTTTTAATCACCTTTTTCTTGCTTTATATATTTTTTTCTCTTTTTGCTTAGTAATGTCGTTCTATTGTAAGTATGCTTAAGGCTTTCCTGTAAGGCCTTGCAGGGTAGCACTTCAGCAGATTCTTGGGTCTCTGTTGGCACAAATGTTCTTCTATGTGGCACAACAGCTGGTGGAAATGTTTTTTTTTTTTTCTTTTGTCACATTTTAAATGGTAATGTGCTGTGAGTACATATGCACAAAAAGATTGAGAGCTTCTGTCTTTACATAAATAGTGGAAATCATCAACTGAAGAGAAATGCGATGCTGTTCACCAAAGTTTTAAAAATCACTGTACATACAATGCAGAGAAATAAAACTGGTATGTAACTGAAAGGTGTTTTGCACAGTATTATTGGCTAGCTGTTTAAAGCAGGGCAATTCAGTAGAGTAAAATGTTCTTCAGATGAAAAAGAGTCTTGAAATACATGATCCCTTCTGTGTCACTTGCCTTGAAGAGCAGTCTTTGAAAAATAATTCTGAGATTCTGTACTGCTACAGACTTCTTCGTGCTCAGTGTGGAGGAAGTCTGTGCTGGTACCTCACAATGGACTGACAGAACACTGCTCTTCCCAGTGGACAGTGGGCTTTAAGTGATTTGTGACTTCTTACTAATTAAAAATGTGACAAAAGCTGCTCCTGCCAGATGCATCTGACTTCTCCATGAAACTTTTCTTCACTTTCAGTTTCCATGAGTGGCAACATCAGTCAGTGAGCTTTGCATCCCATATAGAAAGGCTGTAAATGCAAATTACCGGTCTTTACAGGTGCAGCAGAACTGAAAATGGTAGACTTGCTGTTGCATATCAGATGTATGTCAAAGTACTGAACTTGGGTGAATAAGCAGACCCAAATAACGTTTTCCGTAATATGAAAGTACCCTGCTGCACTAATCAGCTAATTGCTGTGCCACAGGAGCAGAAGGGTGGATGTGGGCAAATGTTTACATTTTTTCTCAGATGATGCTGTTCTGCGCTTTGATAGGTGGTTTTTTCAGCCGCTGATGTGAAGATCCTGTGTCTTTGAAACAGTCGTAGTGAAACATCGTATTGGTTGCTAATAGAAAAATTTTGCTGGGAGACAAATGCATGCCATGTAGCTTTTTATTTTATTTTTTATTTTGCTTTGTTTAAATTTTAGATGGACTTGTTGATTCATCCAGACCCATCAATTCATTTGCTTCTCAACCGTGGCATAGTTGTCATAAGCTCATTTATGTACGGCCTAACCCTAAAACTGGTGTTCCTGTTGGGCATTGGCCAATCCCAGAATCTTTTTGGCCTGATCAGAATTCACCAACACTGGTAAGTCAAGAACTGAAAAAAAGATTCTACACCTACTTAAACAGACTGAAAATTAATAATCAAGGAATTTTTGACTTTCTGTGTTTGCTAATGCAATCTGTCTTTGCTTGAAAACAATAGTTAAAACTTTTTAACAGAGTAGTATAATCTAATGTAGATTCTGTATGCTGTGATTTTTATTTTACTTTTTTTATCTGGAAGCATTACTTCCATGTATATGGTTGATTAGTTTGGTTTAAAAAAATCTTCAAAAGATTATAAAATTGAACTCCGAATTACTTCATATAAAGCTTCTGACTAAAATTTGTGATAAAAAATCCATTTTGGATGGAACACGGAGTATTTGTTTTTGATAAGGAGGATAGATCAACCATATTTATTTTTTTAGTACTTCAGATGTGGACTCTTCTTTCACTAGCAGAAGGAATTAAAACTGAAATAGAAGAGTTACCCATTCAGAAAATGAGATAAAAAGATCATTAACTTCATTCATCCTTTCTTAATGAAACAATCATGCATTTGGCTTATCTCGCTAGGCTTTCTAGGTGTCTCTCTTGCTAGGCATGTTCTCTTCCTAAACTTTGCAATTGCTCAAGATACAGTTTCCCTCCCCCCCACCCATGATTCAAGAAGAAAAAAATTCAAACTCAACAGGGAGTATCTTGAGGATATTCTTTGTGAAGTGAGCAGTTTCACATCTTCAGTTCTATGAACATCAAGCTAAGAAGCAGAGTTGGAAGTTTCCTTTAAACCCATCTATGATATGGGTTGACTGGCGTGGAGGCTTCTAAATATCAAGATAAATAGTGGAATGCTAACCATATTTTTCTCTTTGTGGGAAGAATGCGTGTGCCTGTGTGCACATGTATGTTTTTAAGTTAGAGAAATATTACGTTAATTTATATTCTGTTGTAGGAGCTTGTCCCCTTTCTTTTTTGAAATAAATTGGAAATTGAAATTTTAAGCTTACAAGATAGTAAAATGTATGTTTATGAATAATTTGTTTTCTTAGCATTGATTTGTTTACCGTAAATACTAGATAACTGATGTGTTTCTCCACTTCCTTTTAGCCTCCACGCACAGCTCACCCTGTTGTGAGATTCTCCTGTGTTGATTGTGAGCCAATGGTAATAGACAAGCTTCCTTTTGACAAGTATGAGCTTGAGCCTTCGCCCTTAACACAGTACATCTTGGAACGAAAGTCTCCCCATACCTGCTGGCAGGTATTTGCCCTTACGTTTCTACAGTCAAATAAATGGGTATCCTGAAGTGGTAGTACCTTGGTTATTGTAAGCCTTGGAGAGTTGGGGTCTGGTGTGAGAGTCTGCAGTTGATGAGAAGAAATGTGTCAAGGTTTCAGTTACCTTCGTTCTAATAGAATTATCAGGAGTTAGAATGAGTGATCCCTCTACAGGCTTTGTAATCTCATTTAATTCTGTTTCTAGGTCCATTTCATTTTGCTAAGAAGTGTGTCCCACAGGTTCCATTCTTGGCTAAATTGAAATTCTCTGTAGGCTTTCATTTGCTTTTGGGGAAACTATGCTAGTTTCTATCATAGCTGCAGATGTTGATTAGGTTACAATTTCCACTAATTGATTGAAACTGCTAGGGGGAATTGAGTGGAAACTGTTGATCTTGTTGATGAGATTGGCCTAGAAGAAGCCAAAGTTCTGATGTTGAAATCCTTTGTCACATGCTCTTTTGTGATTTTGGATAAGTGATGTATTCCTGCATCCTCTGTAAAATAAGGCTTGTAAATCCCTTCTAAATGGTGTTCTTGTAAAGGGTAGCTTAATAGGTACAAGAGGAGCTTGATTAGTGTGGGATCTTACCCGGAAAGATGGGACTGGAAGTCTATCTTCTATTTTTGTTTGCCTAATAAATATTAAAACTTAACTGAAAGCATAAGATGTATTTTTGAAGTTAGTTTTAATTGGAAAATTGAAGTTACTTCTAATAAACTTACTTCAAAAATGGTCTTAAAGCATTCATAGATAAATTATTTGCCTAAGTTCTCCAGACAATCTTGTTAAATTTTCCTGCTATTTTCCAAAAACTGCTTTTCTTCTCCCACCTGCTTAACAGCAGACCCATGCATACTAGGGAAACGGGCTCAACATTAAGAGTGTGGACACTTGATGTGATTGAAAGATGTTTCCTGAATATTCCTGTTTGTTATGCTTGATAGTATGTGTAAGACATTTTAGATTTCCTTTAATCAGTGTTGTAAATTCCAGTCCTGCTATTTTACAGGTCAGAAGAGTAATTTCAAATGCATTGTTTATTAACGTAACGGTCACAGATGTCCCTTAACCTATTTCAAATAATTTCAAAATCTTTTCAGAGCATCACTTAAGTAGGCTCACTAAAGCACTAAAGATTATATTGTGAAGAGCGTTTCCGCACTGACTGGGATTATGCTATATATTGCATGTTTGCATTTTGTGACTGGGAAGTGCCAGTGCATGCTCATCCTGATGTGTGCAACCTCAAACTTGGCTGTTCTTGATAACTTGTTGCCTTAATGCAGTAAGATTCAGATTGTTTTTAAAATGCTCTATGTTTAGTATTCTTCATGTTCTTCCAATACTGATATATATATTTTTTTCTTTATCAGGTATTTGTGAGTAGCAGTGGAAAATACAGTGAACTTGGTCATCCATTTGGGTATTTAAAAGCAAGCACTACTCTAACCTGTGTAAACCTCTTTGTGATGCCTTACAACTATCCTGTTTTACTTCCATTGTTAGGTAGGTAATAAATTTACGTTGGACTGCCGATGCAGCTACTTGAGAAAAAAAAAGTGGTTAGTGTTCTGCCTTAGTTTGAGACATTATAAAATAATGGAGAATGGAGAGTAGAGAATGTTGCAAACTCTTTAATAAAATTTGGGAGGAGAGGATTTTCATACCCCCTCTCCCTTTTTTTCTCTCCAGCAGAGGAGGAGAGCTACCTGCTTCCAGTGCATGTTTGATGCTGTTCACCTCCTAGACACGTAGCCTCTTCCTTAACCTGGAGTAAGCTTCAACCTCCATTCTTTTCCCTCATTTAGGGTGTGGTGTATCCAGGTTTTGCCGTTGCTCTTGTAGCAGCTAATTTTTTTTTTTTCTGGAAGATGAGATTCAGTGTTATGGGTGTTGGGAAGAGGGAATTCCCTGATGCTGTTTAGAGCAGTAAGAAGGAATAGAGTAGTGAAACAGCCTACAGTTCTTCCCTGCCCAAAGAACCAATGTTTTTTATACTCACAATAAACTACTTTCTACAGGAAAGACAGTATGAAAAGGTGCTGTGTGAGTAACTGCCATAATAATTATGTCTATTAGGGTTTTGGCATAAAGGTAATAGCAGAGAGGAGAGTTTCTTGGGTGTTGCCAAACCTTTTAGTTGCAGATGCTATAGGAGTTTTTTGTTCTGTTTATATAGATAGAAAATAAATATAGATAGAAAATAAAATTTATATAGATAGAAAATAGAAGTGGAAATTGGAGAGAATGAACACAAACTTGATTATTACTTTCCTGCACAAGGTTGTTGCATTTAGTTCTGGAAAACAACTTGGGATTGCTTTTTCCTAATCCTGGTCATAATCAGAAAAAGAAATTTGTGCTTGCTGTGTAAGGTGGCTGCCTTATATAATCATCCTTGTAGCCTAACAGTTGTCTTAAAGTGTGCAAGCAGGATCCTTCAAGATTAATTTAGCATTTTCTGTAAGCTGGTGGCTAATGCATTACTGTTGCAGGTCCACTTACTGAAAAGTCATTACTGATACTAAAAGAATTCCCCTGTTTGTTTTGATGTTCTTTTGATGTTTGTTTGCAGTTCTACTGTGTCTTCCCTGGGAGCTCATGTCTTCCTCCTGCCTTTTTTGCAGGGTTATAAAGCTCTTCCTGCTTTTTTTTTTTTTTTGGAAAAAAAGCACCTTTTCAGTACGTGTAATGCTATTCTTCAGGTCACTCACATCCACCTGGTATCCCACATCTTAAGTTTGCAAAGGCTGTTTAAAGGAGAATGTGGAGCTTCCACGTTGTGCAAGTTGTAAAATGGGTGTTTTCTGTAGACTGCGAACGCACAGCATTCTCTGTTGGTAACACAAAAGCATACATGAAGTGTTACCTTCAGATCTTGTTCCAGAACTTTGTTTATCCTTGGTCTCTAAGGCATGGTGGAATGAAGTTCTGTGGAATATACCTAAACCTGAAAGCGGATTTAGCCCCTTCTATTACTCTCACCCAGATTAAAAAGGATGTGAGAACTTCCAAACCAAGGAGAAACTTAGTGTATCCAGCCCACCAATGTTGGTCCACCAGTTGAGGTTCTAGTGGCTACTACCCATACTGTGCTGGAGAAGTGGGACTTGTCCTGGTATAGTACCATGGATAGTATCTCTCCCTTCTTTTTATTGTCTCTTTCAGACAAGTCAAAAACACAACTGTATCATTTGTACTGTCGTATCAAGTGACTTATGTGTGTTCAAGCATTATAAACAGATCACAAGATGCTGAAGATTTTTTTTCTTGCATTTCTGTATTTCTGCATTCTTGAGCAGGGCAAGCCTTAATCCTGTTTCTGGTAAAAAGTATAGGAGACAGCCCTAAAAGATAGGGTAGGTAATGCATGAAGGAGCTTGCAGGTGATGCTTGAGCCAACCGAAGCAAGTTGTGGTCCATGATGGAAGGAGACAAATTCTGTGTCACATTGTATAGATTTGATGATTTATACCTCAGTTTTTGCAAGAGTGGATTTTCGTGTGTTCAGTGTGAGATGCTTCTGAAGACAGAACTTTTCACAGATACATGGATATACTTTGATGCCGAGTAAATTTGGCTTATGTGTTAGAGATTTCCCGTTCAAGGATTGTTGCCTTTGATACTAGCATAGCTCATGTACTTAAGATATTCTACTGTTTAAAAACAATTGCACAGCCAAGTTCATCAAGTAAAAGTCAAACGAGGGGATAGAGATGGCAGTGCTGCATCTCATCTCTACTAAGATGCTTTCTTGATTGATTTTCATAGAAGGGCCGGTACTGCTGGGCAGCAGGAGTGATTATTCACTGGGAGGGTCAGCAGAAGTAGTATTGAAACGGCTATTACGAAAATACCATGAGAAGGTGGTCAGTAGCCTTTCTGTGTGGATCTAAATATGCAGAAGGATGAGCGTTTAGAAAATGTCTGCCTGTGAAGGACTGCAATATGGATCGTTTCCTTTGATGATTTTACAGGCTGTTTGAGCGAACCTGCAAGTAGTGATTTTATATTTTGGAAACCAAGGGTCGCCTTTTTCACAAATGCGAACATAGGATGCTCTTGCACTAGGAGGGAGGGCCAAACATTTTGTACCGATGGAAAAAATTACGATACCTTTTTTAGTGTTGGATACTATTTTACGTTGTAGCTCCTTATATTTAGGCTAGATTTTTTGCAGGGAAGAATATTGCTTTTCTTGAATGTAAAAGCACGAGTCTCCCACTGCTTAAAACAAACGAGCATATCTATTAGTGCAGAGACATTAGAAAGCTCAGGGAGTGACCAGCACTTGCTCAGGTGAAATTTAGCATGGGTAGTGATATTACCAAAATAAAAACTTAAACTTTTTTTTGTTACATGGTATAAACAGTCACAACTAGAATGTCGAATGATCTCTTCTGGTAATTAGGCTCTTGCTGAACTGCTAAAATTGCCTATTGACCCTTCTGTCTTGCACACTTTTTCTCTCCCTTCTGTTCACTGAGTTTGGGAGTGCATCGAGCCCCCTTATGTGGTACTGGTTACTGAAGATGTGTATTGCTATCTTGGTGTGTCATGATTCGGTCGTTTTGTACGTTAGTCTGAAGTGGTAAAGAGCATTTGGAGCACAAATTAACTGATCTGCCTGCAGTTTTACCTGTTCTCTTGGAATTGCTACAACGTGTGGCCCTTTACTGGTTGTTTCTATTGCCATCTTCCCAGTTATCCAGTGCTTTTGGCTCCCTCTGAGTTTAGAAGTGAAAAGAGTATGGTATTGATTTCTGGACTACACAGAGCAGTATCTGAAAATCTGTAGGTTGGATTAAAACTAAGAAAAGATGATTTCAGTGCTTTTGGACTTTATCTACAAAAGGTTTGGATTTAATCCATGAATGAACTAGTTAACTGAGTTACTGTTTGTTTCCTTACGTGTATAAATGATTATGTGCAGCCCACTGCACGGTGGAAAGAGTGCATTTCAAGTGCCTGTGTTGCAATCTGTTGACAGTGCATGTCTCAAACTCTTGCTATAGAGGCAGGTAAGATGTTGACGGTGATGTTCTTCTTGACTTGGGGCCATGTTTATCACTGTGACTTTCTTCCTTTTAAAGGAAGCTCATGCTGTGGGGAGTTCTCTCTGTAGATAAGACAGACAAATCTTCGCTGAAGCACTACTTAGATTTGAGAACTTCTTACCTGGATAGCAAAGATCAGGAAGGTGCTTCTGCATTTGATTTCTCAGACTGCAGCCATGCTGCAGATTAAGAATCATAGGTAGTTGGTCCAGTATGTATTATGAAAATCTGTGCCATTTGAGAGTGGCTGTGCCGTCAAACTTCAGGGGTTATATGCTGGAACAACCTTCGCGGAGGAAGAACTGAGAAAGTAGTAAGCTGTTGTTACGGAGCTGAAGGTTCAAGCTGTACGTAGAACCAACTCATAGGCTTTAAAATATTAAGATGCTCTAACACTGAATATTTTACAGGACTGGTATTTTTAATTTTTAATTTTGTGAGGGAGATATAGTTCAGCTTCCTTTTTGCGGCAAAGAGCTAATGGGCTTATAAGATAAGAACGGGTATTATTTCCTATTTGCCACTTCCCTCATGGTACTACCATGGTTCTTTTGGATAATAGCGCTAAGCATATTGAGATGTAAAATTAAGTTCTAATTTGTTCTCTCAAACTGCACCCCACTTCCTTCAGGCCAGGAAAGAGAACCAGAGCATCTGTAGTGTGGTTTTTGTGTGATACAGAATTAATTTAGATTAGAAAATACCTGTAATTAAGTGTGGTTTGGCTATGAGAACTTGGAAAATTGTATCTTAACATCTGTTCCATTTGTGCAGAATGCTATGCAAGTCAAATTTTCTTCTCCAAATATATCTTCCTGAAAGCTCAATCTGGAGAAAACAATTTCCTTGCTGCATCTGTCTTTCTCGCACCCTCCTCTGTGTGCATCTCCATCTTCTGCAGCTCTCCACAGTTAATTTTTGGACATCCCTTTCTCCAGTTCTGTATTTACTTCCACTAGCCTCCCTTTGCCAGCATGTTATTGCCCTACTAAGGAGAAGCTTGGATCTCAGATGATAATTTATAATTTCAAATGATTAATTGCAGGATACTGTGTTCTCTTCTGATGTTTAGAAATCGCTGTTATAGCATGCACAGCAAATGAGTACGTGCTTCAACTCAGTGATTTCTAAATGGCAATATGCACACCTCTAGAGCGAACAAGGTATTTCTAAAAGACTTTGCAAAGGAAATAATCTGTCTGGTTGCCCCTGTCTTAACAGGCAGCAGTTTTTGTAGCTAATTACCTTCGCTCGTCTGCGTCTGTGGGAGAGTTTGCTGCTCTGGCAAGAGGCAGTGGTGCTGAAGGTGCACCCCTTGTCTGCTGGAGGTAGATGCTCGCTGTTGTTAGCAGAGTCCAGCAAAGCTGGCCGTAAGGATTCCCTGCTCTGATTATTATTATTTTTTTTATTGAAGACCAGAATTCATCATACAGGTTGAACAAAAGACAGCTGAGCTGAAAATGGAAATTGAACCAAATGAATGTTGTTCGGCTAATACAGAGAGTCTTTGATGATGCAAGAGAGGAGAATCTGTTGCATCTACCATGTTACTAGTAGTTGTGTGCAGTTTTTAAGTCTGGTGTCCTTGTAAGTTTGCCTGTGATGAGGAACTGTTTTGGAGCGTCTCCTACAGCTAGGACTGGGGATTCAAAACCCTTCAAACCTAAGGTTAAGACCAGTTTTTGTGGGGAAGCCCCATTGGGAGATGGGGGGAAGGAGAGGAAAAGTGGGAGGAAACTTGGCAGTTGAATTTTGGATAATTCTAACGGTCTGGGACTCTATAAACAAAACCTTCTTTTCTTGTTTTCCTTGTTGCAGATGACTTGTTTAAGGTTCACAAACTTAAGCCAAATCTGAAGTGGCGACAGGCTTTTGACAACTACTTAAAAACAATGCCTCCTTACTACTTACTGGTATGTTCCTTTTCTCATTTTGTGCTGCTGGGTATAATGATGGCTGGTGTGACCAGAATCCTGTGCATCATACCTCTTCCTAGTAAATTTTGTTTACGTAAATTTGATGAAATTTTTGGTAGTAAACATTCAGTTTTGCAGAGGTATGTAGATCAGGTCTATCTTTTTTTTAAAGAAATAAATACATGTCTAGTAATATTGAGCAATAGTAATGATACTAAAATATTAAATGCTTTCAGTTCGTTTAATATTAAATGAGCTTTGATCTAGTACACTTCAGATTGTAATCAAATTTGGCATTATTTTTGTAACTTGGTAAGGAAGATACAGATTTGTTTGTTTCTTAATGTGGGTGAACTGCTAGAACTCGAAAAACTCACACTAAGAGAACTGGCTGGGCCAGATAAGGGTGGGGGGGAGGAACCATTCACCTTTTACGTGTAGCTTGGACAATGCACCTCAATACGGACTTGCATCATCCCGGCTATTCTGGTACTGAGCCTCTGAGTGGAAATTGCCAGTGGCACCATGCTGTGCGGTGTCTTGGTAATGTGGCATAATGTCCATTGCAAGCTAGTTAGACTACCAAACTCATGTCACATGGTATCTGAATAGACTTGAATTTTAGTTGCCAAAAGTGGAAAAGCTAGAGCACTAATCCATGTGCCTTAGCTTCCTGTAATTGATCTTTTACAATTTTTTTTTAAAGACTTACTCTCTTACTATTGTGTATTTTGTTTTCCTTATAGCCATTAAAGAAAGCCCTAAGGATGATGGGAGCTCCAAATCTGATATCAGATAATTTAGATTGTGGACTTAGTTACAGTGTTATCTCTTACCTTAAAAAACTCAGCCAACAGGTAGTATTGATAAAACCTTTGCAATTAGAAGTGCGTTGATTATTTAGTTTGTGGTAATCTCATTATAACACAGTTATTCCCTGTGGGAGTTCATTTGGGTGTGCAGTATACATTATAATCAAAGATGGGTGAACATTTCCACAACAAATGCAGATGAATCTAGAGCGACTATATAGCCAGTGATTGTGCCTTCTGTAAGCGGTGGAGGGGAGTGAGGAGAACTTTAGCTACATTTTAAGTGCCTGCTGGACCTTTAAATTCCAAAGATTATCACTAATTGGATTTATGACTGCTCTTGCTATTATTCATCACAGCTGAAGTCAGAGGCTTGCTCTGTTTCATATTTATTTCCACGGGTGCCTTGGCAGTGTGTACATTCCAAAAAGTATACATTCCTGGCCATGGGGAATAAGATCATAATTCATGTTTTATGTCTGAGCTTCCTGTTTCCTTCAGGTCAAATCCATTATGTGTGTTGTGTGACCTGGTGGGAAATAGTCTTACATGTCTTTCTGTCTTTGTCAAGAATGCCCTTTCAGGTGTAACTCTGAAAGCCATGCCTCCTTAGCATGAACAGTTCCTATAACAGTATTTCAAGATCTAGAAGTCAGCGGCAAAGCAGTGCAGCCTTTAGAAATTACAAAGAAAAGATCCTCCTCCTTAAAGAATGCACAAACTATGTTCCAAAAGCCTCAGAATGACTGAGCATCTATTAGATATAAAGCTTCCTGGGGTATTTCAGTAATGACATGCAAATTCTATTATCTGCAATATGGAGTTGGAATGGCTTGATATGGCTACTGTGGTTTTCACAGACTTTCTCAACCTGTGAAAGAGCTTAAATGTGTTGCATGCATGATAGGCTCCTATGTAGGGGCAAGCAGTGCCAGAATTGTGTAGTGCTCCTGCTGTCCTTAAATTCAGAGTTTCCCACAGATAATAAAGCAAATCCTGTGGAGGATGAGATGTGGGGGAAGTGGGTTCCAATCACTGTGGTGTTTTTGAGGTATTGCAAGTGGTTTAAAAAAAATCTTGCTTTGAATTCACTTAAAGCTTAATACAGCAGAATTGTCTGTAGCTATTAATAAGAAACCTGTGTTAATTAGAGAAGTAACATCTTTTTAGAAACTTACTGATGAAGCAAATTACATGCAGGTTCTACTACTATTCATCTTGTTGCAAACCTTAGTACTTAGATTGTTTCAGAAATGAAATCTGATGTTACTGTATCTGAATACGGTTTTAGATGTTGCTTGACAGTAACCTAAGGTATCACACCTTTAGTTATTTCTTTCTTTCCTTTTAAAGATGATTTTTCAGGAGCACATGAAGTCACAGACTTGCAGCAAAATCAGGGATGTTCACAGACCACCTACTGGCATATAAATTTAGATACACTGGCTAAATATTTTTTCTGTATGCTAGCACAAGGATTTTATTCTACTTTATATCCAATATATCCCCGGGCAGGTAGTTGAGTGGTTGGGAACTAAGTTGTAGTTTTATTCTGTTCATATACTATGTGTTTTATACTGGAAATCTGCAATGCATGCTGATTCTTTAACTCACGATGTGATTCCATTTTAGACAAAAATAGAGTCGGAACGAATAATAGGTTCAGTGGGTAAGAAAGTTCCACAAGAAATTGGAATAAAAGTGAAAAATCACTCCAGTGGCCTCTCCTTGGTACACAGTAGGGATTTTAAGCAGCTGCTGCAAGGGATCACTGGGGAATCTCCACTGAGACTGGCGGAAATGAACGTTAAAGAATTTGCTGGCTTCCACATAGGACTCTTAAACAAGGTAAACAGGATAGAGATCTTGCATGATTAAGCAGTTGATCTGTTTTAAATGGGTAACTTTTATAGACTTAACATAGAAGAAGGAAGTAAGTACTTTTTGCTGAATTGTGAAGAATGTGCCATAGGCATAAGTAGTGAGAGGAGCAAATGCAATTTTTAGCACGTGCTTTTGGGACACAGTTTGAAAATCCCACGGTAGTAGTCCAAGACAACTGTGATGAAAGTGACAACCTCTGCAAAAGACAGCTAGCATTGTTAGTCCAGGAATTAACATGCTTAGTTTTAATAAAGCTGAAAGAGATAATGCTGAAAAAGATCTTGTTGAAAAGGGTTGAGTCTGCTGTATCCAATTAGGAAGATCTGAAGTTGTTTCAGAATATTTTTTTAGTAGTTAACGTTATTACAGTTAATTTCTTTGCGCACGAAAACTGGTGGGTTAACTGAAAGTTACTTGTTTTATTATAAAACCAGGATTTGAAGCCACAGGCATTCAGAAATGCATACGATATTCCTCGTCGCAGTCTTCTAGATCAGCTAACTAGAATGAGAACCAATCTTCTGAAATCACACAGGCATATCGTGGGGCAGGATGAAGGTAAATTGCCACAATTATTTATTAACAGTCTGGTACAGCTATTTAACTCACTTAAGTAGTGTTTCTGTCCTCAGTGTGGGAGGGGAAGTAGACTTTGCATCATTTGTTGGGTCAGTCGTCCTTTCCTAGATTCTGAAGGAAAAGAATGAAACTTCTGCCTTCTGTCACAAAACATGTTGTGCATGCTTGGAATTTTAAAAATAAATTTCATGGGTGAGCTTTCCTATACAACAGGATGCAGTATATGTTTTTATAGTGATGTTGAAAGGAAAGAGGGGCTTTATTTGCCTTTTGCTTTTCCTTTGTAGTGGGAAGAAATAGTGATTTCTAGTTCTTAAATGCTAACACTTGAAATGGAAGCATATGAGGCTTGTCTTTCCTTAGTTTTAAGGTAGACTAAATTTAGATACTTTGTTCTGCTGCAGACTGCCTTCACAGCGTTCCTGTTGCTCAAATGGGAAATTACCAGGAGTACTTGAAAATGATGCCTTCACCCCTTCGGGAGATTGATCCAGATCAACCAAAAAGGCTTCATACATTTGGCAATCCGTTCAAACAGGATAAGAAGGTAGGAGAAGTCTTGCTATCTGCTGTGTCATTATTTGAAAAGTAACTGAATTGTAACACAGAGGCAATTACTCTAGTAATGAATTGATGAAGCAATTATTTTTTACTTGTTTTAAAAAAAAAATGTCTTTTCAGGGTATGATGATAGACGAAGCAGATGAATTTGTTGCTGGGCCTCAGAATAAGATCAAGCGTCCTGGAGAGCCCAATACTCCAGCATCACTAAAGAGAAGGCGTAGCATGTCCCCACTGTTGCGACGGCCACAGTCACCACCTGTTGTGACAAACCATGTTGGTGGGAAAGGGCCACCCTGTGCTGCTGGATCTCCGTCATATCTGAACCTCAAAGGCATGCCAACAAATAAAGGTATGTTGGAGTTGTTGTAGTACAGGAGCTTGTGTGGTCATAACTGGAAATACCTGTGCAAAAAAAAAGGTCTCTGTGCTTTCTAGGTTAAATCAAAAGGACACATAAGTTTTAGAGTTAATTAGGACTGAATTTCTTTTGTTGGCTTAGACAAACAGGCTGTTGCTATAGCTAGTGAAGTCCTGAATGAGCAATAATTTTGAACTGTTTTTAAGAAGTGCTGAAACCTTTCACCACGATGGTTTGGAGGTAGCAAGGATTTCATTTCAGCTTTTAGTTCTATAGTGGGGAAGGGAGAAGTGAGAAAGGAAAGTTTAAAAAAAAAAAAAAAAAAAGTGTTTTCATTTCTCACAAATACTAATTTACCCACCAGCAGCAGAGTCAAAAGAAAAATTTGCTGGAACTGGGCAAAGGAGGGGAAACTTAAGTTTACTTGGAAGTCATAACACTGAAACGGAATTACAGAAAATTATTTCAAGACAGTCATATGAGATGGTAGCAGTCCAAAAGGAGGTGTTCTTTTGGTTGCGTCAAAGGGTGAATAAAACTACTGAAGTGATCTGACAGTGCTGAGTAACTCTCTACACAGTACTTTAAACAAGAAGGGATGCAGAATAATTTCCTTCTGTGTTTTTGATATTGCAATTACGCAATATTAAGATACATCTTCTTAATTTTCAGACACTGGTAACAGTATTGTCCAAGATGGTAATGGAGAGAAGAAAGCAGAAAATTGTCAGTTGCTGGAAAAGCAAATTGATGGCTTGTCTGTGCAAATGGCTTCTTCGGTTCCAGCTGTTATGGGAGAAGACGAAATGTTACCCAATGACTTAGACTCTCTACCCGATGAGTTCAATTGCTTAAATGAAGATGGCTTGGATCATAAACCTGGTACCAATGCACTTGTTCGAGGGCCTCTAAATTACAGTGTGGGCGGAGATGACCAAAAACGGGTGATGGAGTCTACTTCTGAATCTGTGCCAAATTCATTTAAAATAACACCTACGATGTTGGAGGGAAGCAATGCTGATATCAAAATTAGAGTGATGAAAGAGGTTCGCAAACCTGGAAGAAGTAAGTTCTTTATTAGTATATTAAAAATGGGCTAGGGATATAGAAGATTTTTCTTGAAATGAGGATCTATTTTGTAAATAAAACTTCAGATTTTGAATGATTTTTGATTACTTGTGTATGAGTAGAGAAAGAACAAGAAAGGAAGTACATGTATTCACAGTCTGACTTTATATCCTCACTATACTTGCTGCAGCACTCTTAAGCAGGCTTAGTCAGCACCATTAATATTTTCATAGTTGATTCAGATAAGAAAATACGGAAACAAATGAAAAAATACCATTGTTTCAGATCTAATGTGTCCAGTTCGTTCTTTTGCACTACTTTTTTTTTTTAAATTTTATACAAGACAATCATATTAATTGCTCCACATAGATTAGTCATCTTAGAAAGAGGAATTATCTTAAACCTCTGCTTTCAAAAATGACAGCTCTAGGTTGAAACGTGGCTTGGTATCCCTTTGTTTATATTAACTGCTAGTCATGGCAGTGTGTTCATGGAGATAAAAGGCTTCTCTGCTGATTAAACCTAGCCTGCATTTTCCAAGGGCAGGTGTTTCTAGATACTGCTCTTTTAAGAGAACAAAATTCTTCAGTGCTACATTTGAATACCAGATAATCAATATCACTTCAAAGTATTGGTATGCTGGCTTTTTTTCTTGTCTTACGTACATTACTGTATGCAGAAATGGGAAACTCTAGGTTTTGTTATTTTTCCTTTGTCTGTTAAGATTTATTGAAAATGCATTTGCAACATCCATTTCTAATATCTGTTTGGTTTTTTTCTTTAAGATTATGAAAAAATCTTCTCTCTTCTTGAGGAGGTACAAGGACCTATGGAAATTCAGAAGTATTTCATTGAATTTGCTATAAAGGAAGCAGCAAGGTTTGTATAGATATAAATGATTCAGAGTTAAATGCTAACTTCGTTCATGATAGTAAATCTTAATCTTTTCCAAAACAAGTACTTCGTTTTGACATACTTAAATTATTGCGGTTTTAGTGGTCAAACTGCCATTGTATTTTCTGGAGTAAATGGTCGTTACCTAGAGTTGAAATGTGAAATAGAAAGGTGGGTGGTTATGGAAGAAAGACCCAGAATTTGCCTGGGTTGGGGAAAGATGGCTGTAGCAAATTAAATTTCCATTCTGATGTCAGAAATAAAGGAAGCTCTTCCATGCTGGAAACAGAGAGCCTCTGGTAATACTGTTTATCATGGCAAAATAATACCGAGTTATTTAACTGTTATTTTTGGAAGAAAAAATGAAATTACTTCCCTTCTCTTCCCTAGGTTTAAAAAACGTGTCTTAATACAACACTTAGAGAGAATACTAGAGGAACTAGAGTTCAACAGCCTACCCAACAGAGTTAATCATGTCAACAGTAGATAATAGTGTACCAGCCAGACGAATACGGACCAGGAATGAGTTTGCTGTGCCACAGAAGAGTGGAAGAGGATGTAGCTGTTGCCCTCACCATCTTGGCAGTCAAGTGATTTTACTGTCAGAGTCTGAGAAGAAGCAGTGGAGCTTTAACTTTACGAACCTCTATCGGCAGAAGCTGGGCTATAACCTTAAGGATTTGCTATGAAAGGTGTGGCTTTTTTCCTGTGGAGGGTGCTATTTGCTCAACAGGCTGAAGAAAATAACCATTGCTGCCCCTCCTGCAGGTGATGAGAATTTACTCATTTGAACACTGTCATTAGACATTTTACGTGCTATAGGCAGCAGATTGCACTAAAATGGGGCACTGTCAAATGCACACACTGTCTGCATCGTGGAGAGATCCCGTGTGTTCCCCCCCCAAAAAAAACCTCCCAGAAACACCTGCACTGGTAATATTGCATGTTGCCACCACAGAGACAAGGGTCTTGTTCCCGAGAACTGCTAGCCATGCCTTTAAACTTGAGATTCAGTGTAGATTGAGAGTAAAGAAACTGCTATTGTGTTAATGAAAGCTAAAGACAGCCCTGTGACTGTTACCACCTGATGGTCACTAAACAATCTACCTCAGACTCTCTTCTGTTTTGTCTGCAGACATTATGAAAGTGCACCTGAGGCTTCCCAGGTCCCCGACTTCAGTTCTCTTTCATCCTGTGAGGAGGACGGAGATTCTTCAGGTGGCCTTGGCACACGCTGTGCTTTGGAAGCACTAAAAGGAAACGCTTTTAAAAACGTGTATTTTAATGTTCATACAAAAGAGATTATTTTGAACAGTATTGTTACCAGATCACTAATTTGATATTTTAACTGTATAAAATTTTTGGAACATATGTATATATAAAATAAACCATTTTATTAATTTTTAATAAGTGCTAATCTGAGGAGTCTGTAGCGGGCAGCGTTGAATTCCTCGACTTGTCTGTTAGCAACAGACTGCTAATATTTTTTGTGAAACCAGTCTGCACACCCTCAAACTCCGCTTATGGTAATAGCTGCAGAATGTGTTTGTACGTACCTCCCAATAGCATGTACCCTGGAGCACCTGCCCCATCAGTCAGCTCAGCCTGTGCAGGGTGTACGTTTTTGCTCCAAGGCGAAAGTATTAAAGGCACCAAGTTCCAGTTTACCAAATCCTTGGTTACCTGAGTTAATATCCTCTCCTCCGTTCCTCTTACTCTTTTGTTCAAAGGTAATGCTGTGTATCACAGAACATGCAAAGAAGACTGAAGCACCTGCACGTAATTAAATTTTTCTTTTTAAACAATAATATGCCAGTAGTAAGTGGCTCTTCAGATAATTTCGTTTTCAGTTGTTCTCATTGAAAAACATCCTCCTGCTCTTTCAACAGCTTTGTTTTAAAAGACAGGTTGAAGTTGTGCTCGTGTTAACAAGCTCTTTACAAAGTACTGCGAATATCCTAAGGATTCCACTTGACCAGCCAGCACAAGAGGCAGGGAAACAGATCTAAGTTGGTGGCCTGAACTTCTGTTCCTATTAGTATTATTAGTATTAGCGAATCTGTGAGATGTCTTTTCCTTCTCCTGTGGAGCAGTGGCCTTGTCTTTGTGGAAGAGGTAGTTTGACCATTGGAATTACACCAGTGAAATTCAAGAAGGAAATAAAGTCCAAAAGCAGCATATCTTTGTTAAGCTGTTACGTGGAAAAGTGACCCATGGAAAGAAGTTGTTATAAACATTTCTGAACTCTTCTCGTAGCAGTAATGTACTCATCTGTACAGCTGAACATACTTAAAAACACAGTAATACCTTGGAATGCAGCGATACAAAGGGCGATTCATCCCTTCAGAATCATTACGTGGCAGCCGTATGTCACCACAATACACCTCTCGTGCCTAATGTTGGACTCGTAAGAGGGAATTTATTTACAGTAGGTCAGGTATACTGTGTGTACGTGGTTTTGAAATGCCAGGCTATGTGCATAGAATTGCATGTAATATGCTGTTTTTTAAATAGGTGGTGGTAAGAGGAGACAGCTTTCGACAGCTTTCTTCTAGTTGATTCTTACGTTTCTTTCCTGATTCCGGAGGCACTCACTTGATCATGATGTGCCTGAGCAGGGGCTGTGACCTTGTTAGTATCTAAACCTACTCATCTGATGTGATACAGCTGTCTGCTAAATTAGCTACAGGAAGATGGTGACTTTCATTCACTTGTTTGGAAGCTTATACATCAGAAAATGAACAGGAACTACAAAATAAATCTGTTCAACTCAGACAGTTTTCTCTTACCTCACTATTGTTTTATCTGAATAAATTGAATTTGGATTAGAACAGCGGAGGGGAAAGATGCCTTACACTGAACTGGACGTGAGTCTTCGTGAGAAGAAAGCAAGATGTCTTTGCAGACTGTGCCAATGAAAAGATGAAGAAAAATGAGTGGAATAAATCTGGGAGTCCTGCATCCCAAATGGAGCATAACAGGAACGTTGCTTGCTTAGAAAACCAATGGATGCTTCACGCCTGTGTTAAGGAGAATATTAACAGAGAATTCTTTGTAAGACAAGCGGCCATGCTTGATGTGGGTAGCAAATGCATTGGAAAATATACAGCCACACACTTCGAATGGCACAGTTCACGAGGTGTTATCCTAGTGTCAGGCCTTCCCTCTTGTGGGTGGAGACCGTGATCCCTGAAGCAACAGCTGCATTACTGAGAGCGTGTCTGTAAGACAGCAGTCTCTGAGCACCAGGAGTGTCCCTGAATGGGATCAGGGAACGGCACAGACTGGCAAATCCATATGGATGTGTAGATGGAATATGGGATGCTGTATGTGCTTTGCTCAAACTTAAATTTTTTGAGCCCTTACGCAAGGTTAAAATAGTGCAGCACAGTTGAACTGTCCGGATACCAGTATGTATTTTGCTTTTTTTGTCTCTTTTGACCCTAACTGGGCATCCTCAGTGCTTATTATCTTTAGTTTTCTCTTGTAAACTGAAGGAGTTTTCCTCTTTCCTGAAGTGAGCCCATAGCCTTGCAACTCCTAGGGTCCAGTCGGTTGGAAGATCTCTGTTAGGTGCTGCTCTTCCTAATTCATGTGCTGTACATTTATGATGTGCAGGAGTGTATTTTTTGCCTAGCCAGCATCAGAAAGTGATTGTTATCTTCCAAAATAAATGCCAGAGGGGCTGTAACTGTGCTATGTTTGGGCTTGCAGTGGCAGAGCAATTTCCTATCTCCTTTTCCTATGTCTACTCCTGGAAAGGGTAGAAAAGATGGTTTTGTTTTTCCTATTGGTAATTTTCTCCAGGTCTTGCCTCTAAGCTTTCTGGCTGCAATGGCAGTGATGTAGGGTATTGCGTTTGGTTTTGTATGTTCTTTAATATCTACTAAGAAACTTAAGATAGAAAAATAAGACTAGATATGGATTGGGTAACGGAAGCAAACTATAAAGCTGAACTGTACTGTTTGATACCAGCCAGATTGGCAATATCATACCTCTAGCAAATGGTCTCTGCAGCACTCCTCTTGAAGATACTGCAACCTCGGTAAGCTGAAAACAAGGCCAAAGACACCTCTGAAACGATCTGGCAGAAACGATGTTTGGCAGGGAACTGAAGGAAGGATGGTAGTCGCTGGATTTAAAAGGAGCTTCTGCTTTCACGTCTGCAAAAACAAGCTGAAGTCTGTCTTAAGTGGAAAAGGAAGAAATTGGAGAAGGATAACGCTTTGGGATTTAGGAAAAACTTGCGGTCTGCAGGAATTGTTAACTTGGACTGTTAAATCTGAATCTTGTGATCAGTGTTTTTAACTGTTTTAGACTGGCATTTCAGGTAGGGAAGACTAAACCAAAGACACTGATGTATCTGATTTTCTCCGTATTTCCAATTCAGCTGCAACTTGGCATGTGGTTGCATCCTTGAAAGTAGCCTGCTGGCTTGGCTTTAGTGTTGATGTTTTTCTTCTCTCATTCTGCGTTGACAATGCTTGCAACTGTTTCTTGGTAGTGGCTAACCAGTGGGGCAGTTTTGCAAGAGCTCTGCTGTTATCCATCAAGCAGAGAGCCGTGGGTAGGGGGTTTTGGTGGAGTCAGTGGGAAAGGCAGTGTGCCTTGCGTGCTGCGAAAGCTGGTGCCATTTGATCTGGTTTTGCACTTCAGAGCTTTTGCTTAAGAAGCATATGAGACAATTCTCAGGCCGGGAGTGCAAATCTGGTACCGTCAGCAGCCGGTTATTCAGAGTTCAGAAAAAGAACATGCAAGGGAAGAAGTTACACTGTTCGTACAGCCTTGTGGTCAACTCAGTTGAGAATGTTTTCAGATGTGGTAAGAGAATACAGCCGCATATGCCTTCCCTGGGTTGGCAGCCACATGGGTTTGCCTGGAATGGGGGCTGCGTGATAACCATGTAAAGAAAACAAAATAAGCCTTTAATGTGAGCTGGAAAGCTACTAAAGAAGCTGCCTTTTATAAGCTTTTGCACTTGAGTTGAAGCTGATGTACAATTCATGGTAAAGTTGTACAGTTCGGTCTGGGAAGCACAGTGGAATGGAAACCCCCAATCAGGTTTTTGCTGCAGATTTATCTGCTTTCTGAGAGCACGGGGAAGTTTCATCTCTACATCTGCAATGGGAGTTTCATGGCTATTTTTGATTCCTGGACCAGCTCCAACAGCAGTGGAAGTAGCCGGATCCTTGGCGTTTATACGTGCTTGCTGTCATTTCAATCCCTGTCATTCCTCTAACGCAAGCAGTCTTGCATGATGTCCCTGAAGATACTGAGCACCTCTGGCAGTTCTCTGTGTACCGGGGCTCCACTCGCCACTGCTGAGCAGCTGCCAGGAGCGACAGAAAGCTGCTTGCAAGGAAGGCATCTGGATGGTGTGCCCCCGCTTGCAAAATGCTCACTGCCTCACAGGACAGTGGAAAGGAGGAGGGGTTTGTAAAGCAGTTTGGTAGTTAAAAGGGCACAGCTTGTTCCGTGTGGTCTGCCTGTTTCTTGTCACTTGGTTCAAAGTACGTGCATATTTTAATGTTGTATTTTATTTGTAAATATTTAATATGTAGAACATATCAAAGAGATGTGCGGTCCTTTGGAAAGGACGGAGTTGGAAAGCTTCCCCTCTTGCTTCATCTCGCAGCTGTGCGGGGAAGGAAGCGAGGCTGCGCTCAGGTCTTCTGCAGGGAGGGACTGCTCGGGGCCGTCCGACTGACCGCGGGGAGCCGTGGGTACATGACCGCAGGCAACCAGAGCTAGGTTTCGCCTGGGTTTGTGGAAATGCACGTACCGTTTCCTGAGGTGGTGGTAGCGTGAGCCGTTAGTGTGTGCACAACTTGGAAAGCTTAGGAACCTGTCAGTGTAATTGGGTTTTCACTGCAGAACGTGGAGGACTTCTTACCGATTTTCATCGCCGCAGTAGCTGCCTGATCTCTTGGTAACGGGTGCCTCAGGATTCCAGGGTGCTTTTGTATGTTGGATAGAAAGAAAAACGAGCGTTCCTCCCCAAGACTAGAAAGCGATAAATTTTTTGCTGACTGCAGATGGTTATAATGCAGCTGCTTGACTGTGGCATCCCAGACATGGAAAAACAACAGTAGTTCTCCAGGCTAATTTCTGGTCCATGCAGCGTATTAAAATCCTTCGTGCACAGCTGGCACGTTTAACTTTGATTACGTTGTTTGAGTGGCTGATCTGAGAGCAGCCTGGATCCCAGTTGCTTGCAGAATTTGAAAATAGGATTGTTCCAATTCATCTGCAGTTGGGTATTTTGGAAAAGAGACAAACTATCTCGAGTACTTGCAGGGCTGCTAATTAAAGTGTTGTGGCACTCCTCTGAGGGCGTCTTTGAAGATGGATGGAGGGACTTACCCAAGGTCGTAGAGTGTGTCACTAGCAAAGATGGTTATAAAATCCGTGCCCTAATTTGGTCTTGTACGCTGAATTCTTTCTCCGGTGTTGAAAATCCCACCACAAAGCAGCCTGCTGGCTGCTGGGCTTGTGTTGTCGGTGGGCTCCTCCCTGCAGTCTTGCTGTGGGCTGGAAGTGCGCTTCTGGAGCTGGAGGAAAGTGGGAGCTCAGAAAGAGGGCGGGAGGAGGCTACAGAGACGTGGCCAAAGCCCGTAGGTGCTGGTGGTGCTACTACCGCCTCTTCAAATTCGAGTTCTGGTTTCTGACCTGAGCTGCTCTGGCACCTTGTCTTTCTCAGCCGTCGCAGAAGTGCGTTTTAAATTCCTCCGGCGTGCCCAGAGTCAGGGCTCTTTCCTCTGCCAACAAGTGGGCAGAGTGTGGAAGCCGCTATCCAAAGCAGTCATTAGTGGCACAGGAGGTGGGGGACTGGTGAGCTCTGGAAAAGGCCGTTTGAGATGCGTCACATTCAGCAAACCCCTCCGCGGGAGCAGAGACCAGGAATACAAATCCGTGGGCACTTAAAACGCTGCAGCAACAGCATTTTTCTTTGTCCGGGGCTGGATGCGGGCAGGGCGTGCAGGGGCTCGGTGCTGCACCGACGGCAGCGGCAGGCCCCGGGCACGCCGTGCTCCGGGGGGTGCTGGAAAGGAAAGGACGGATGCTAGCCTGCCGCCGGAGCGCCTGCGGCTTGCAGCGGGCGAGATGGGGCGAGGGAAGCCGGACTGCCTCCTTCCTGGGGACGGGCAGAGCATTCCCCTGAGGTAAAGCGGTCGCTGGTGATTCACGGCCGGGCTGTGAAAGGAGACTGCTGCTGGATAGGTTGGGCGATGGCTTCTTCCAGAAGTGCGTGCAACAGGGCCTCCAAGGAGGCTCTGACTTCACGGGGCAGCTGGAAGCCTGTTTCTTGCTTGGGTTCCAGATGGCACAGTCCTGCGTTCGTGCGGATGTGACCAGCGAGCACTTCCCTTCCTAGGATCTGCTGTGCGCCTCGGGGCTGAAAGTGCCCGCTCCTGAGGTGGGACGGGGCCGTGCAAGCAAGGACCTGAAAGGGACCGCTCTTGTCATGGTAGGAAACCAGGAGGAGTTCCAAAATGCCCATTAAAGCTTTGTCCTGTTCATCCTTGGATACGAATGTGCGGAACGGGAGCTCCTCAGGAAGGCAGAAACCTGAGCCTACATCTTCGGGGAGGCCGTTGGCACAATCTCAGCGTGGGGCTGGGGTCAGTGCGTGGTGAGCGGTGTGGTGCTGTGCTGCTGGGCACCCGGCCTCCTCTCTGCTCCTCTGGAACCGCATCTGCAGTGACTCACCTCGGTTTTTTCAGTGCTCCTGTCTTAACTTGCGTGGTAGCTGATCCCTGCCAAGTCTCCCAGGGCTGCTGGGAACATCGTGGCGTTGAGACTCATTTTTAGCCCTGCTAAGCTCTGCAGTGTGAGTGCCTCTTGCATGTGAGAAGCAAGGGCAGAGAGGAGAAAGCCTTGCAGGCCTTCCCTGACCAGGTATGCTGGAAGAAATGAGCTCTGTTTGCATCGTGCTGGGTGGGAAGATGCCTCCCCCTGTCCCTTTTGGAGGTCGTCCTTTCTCATCAGCCCTGGCCAAACCAATGCAGAAGCTTGGCCATGCTTTCAGAAGATTGGGGTTTATTAACCAGTGCTGTTGTATCCGATAGGATATGTGGGTCCATCCCATGCAAGAAGGGAGTAGGTCTCACTCTGCTGCAGCTTTCCCTTTATGATCAGTTCGGGGCTGTTGGATTAAGTTGGGCACTGAAGTAATGGCACAGGCGGAACTTGGCAGCTTCTGCTTCGCGGTGGTGGTAGGGCTCTGGCTTTGAAATCACCGATCTCGCTGGGGTGCCTGGGCAGAGATCTGCACGCGGTGGGGGGCTGCAAACCAGTTGCAGCATGGAGGAGGGGAGGTTGTGTTGCCCTTTCTCTCCCCTCCCCTCCCTACGCTCCGGGCTGCGCAGGGAGCCGCTGCCTTCCTGCAGGGCTGGCCTCAGCGCGGCCGAGCCCGCGCGGCTGACGTGGGGAAGCGAGGGAGCCTCGAGGGGGTTTTGCGAGCTGATTTTTTTTTTTGGCCTGTCTGCTGACCTGTCTCCTCCAAAACCGCCCTTTGATGCAAGCGTCTGTTTTCCGCGCTTGTGAGCGCAGGACAAGGGCGTAAATCACCGCCTCAGCACTTACGGCGTGCCGGGCGCCCGGTGGGTCCTGCACTGCAGCAGGGGCACAGGGGATGCTGGCGTGGCCTGGGCCTTCGAGGACGTCGAGGCCGGCCTTGCGGGGCTGGCCCTGAGCTTCTCTAAAACACGCAGCTGAAAAACCTTGGGGGGGGGGGGGGGGGGGAAGGGGGAATTTATTTTTTTTCTTTTCTTTTAAATCTGGAGCGAAGTCCTCCCGCAGCGTGCTGCGCCTCCGGCTAATCCCCGGGAAACTGGTTCAGCAGCACCAGCAAGGACAGGGAGGGCACTGCCAGCACCAGGCGCTCCGCGCTTACACCGCGGCCCCGAAACGCGAGTAAATAGTGAGCTCGGCCCCCTCGGGGGGGGGCCTGGGGGTTCCCCTGGACCGCTGGCATAGGACAAACCGCCGCTTTGTTCAGATTTCACCCTTCTTACCCCCCCCCCTTCCCTCGAAAATGGCCTGATAAGCTGTGACACTGCAAAGCCTGGGCCCCTGCCAAAGCGCCCTGGGGCCTGTGTTCTGACAGGCGTCCTGCTGGCGCTGCCAGGCTCCCGGCCGCCTCGCTGCTCCGTGAGCTCCCACTTGCCTTTCTTGGCTGGAGAAAGGATCAAGTTAGCAGGACGGGAAAATTAATTAGCTGCCATTTTGAGGAATATGGCTTTCGTTGCAGTCCAACGTGTTTTGAAGTGACATTGTGTCACTGAGACCAACGTGGGACTGATGAAAAGGCTTTTACCTGCTCCAGTACCGAATTTATTCACGCCGTGGTTCTCCCCCAGGTGATTGCAGCTTCAAGGTGAACCTCAAGGCCAAGCCAGCCAAGGGGACTTTCGCCTTCACTACCAGCTCTGGCTAAGGAAAGCCGGTACCAAAGTTTTCTGATTGTTTAACGTTCGAAATAGGTTCTCTGTGCCCTTCCCCTCCGTGCAGGCACGGGCTGGGGACAGCAGGAAAGCTGCGTGGGCGCTGCAGGCTCCTTGAACCACTGGGGCCAGAGGGGCTTCCCGAAGCGCCGGGAGCGAGAGAGAAGGAGGCCGAAAATCATTTCAGAGCAGAAGGTGATTGCCGTTTCCTGCGTTCTCCAGGGGCAGAGCTGTGCCTGTGCTCGTGAAGGAAAAAGGGGCGGTTGGCCTCCAGCTTTCACCAGAAGGCTTCAAGCCAGCGCCCTGCAGCAGTGGGGAGAAGGCACGCCAGGCCTCGGCCTTCCAGAGCAGCACTGGTTGATCTCAGGGCTGCGTTTTTGCTTCCCCGTACTGCAGCCAGCTCCAGGGCGCTCCATCTCCGGAGGTGCGTGGAGGGTAAGCGCCTCGGTGACTGCCAGACTCGGAAACTAATGCGTGTGATTGAAGTTATTCGCAAAGGAGGTGCTGCAGCTCAGCCCTCGCTGACCTCCGCCCCGAACCAGAGCTCTCCACCAGAAACCTCGCCCAGCTTCTGCGGGGAAGGGGCGGCAGCAGTGAGGGAGCTGACAAAAAAGGCGGTGCTGGGCGCTGAGCCTGTTTGGGGTCTGAACTACTCCTGCCCCCTCTAAAGAAACAAATTCCCCACTGAACTGACGCTGGCTGGAGAGGAGGATTGGAGAAAACAGCAAAAATGAGGCAGATCAAGCCTGCTGTGTCAGCAACAAACGCAAATTATCAGCATGTTTTTTCCTATTTAATGTAGTAGAAACCTCCCATCCTGCAGCCGAATCAGCTGAAGGTATGATGGTGGAAAAAGTGTGCTGGGCAGGCTTGGAAACTTCCTAGTCGGGCTGACCCAAGAAGCTGTTGGTACAATTTTTGGTTTGCTTTAGCAGGGCAGCTTATCTGTGAGGAACTGCGATGCTCGCGCTTCGCAAGGTAAGCTCAGTGTACCTCCGGGAGCTGGTTAAAGTGCTCCTTCTTTTCAGATCCCAGTTACCGGTTTTTACACGCTCGTCTCCAGCGCTGGATGCAGACAACCGTGGCAGCACAGCAGGCAGATGAAGGGTGACTGCTGCTTTCTTTGTGGTGCAATCATGATGGATGCTGTAGTTAAGCAAGCTCCTTCTTTGATAACTTTCCAACATCCCCCCAAAGAAAAGCAGAACAGCCAGCGAAAAATGATCTTGCTCAAGGCCGCGATGGTAACTATCTCCAGCCCCGTGGGTTGGCTGCCAGTTTCCCCAGCAACTGTTGCAATACCAGACCTTGCTCCGGCCTGTCCTTGCGGATAGGCTGGGGATTATTAGCGCGCAGCAGAAAAGCCTTTGCTATGGTTAAATGGAAGGCAGAAACCATGTCAGCTCCACTAGGTATGTTGACTAAGAATTGCAAAGGCAGAAAACCGCAGGCCAGTAACATTTTCAGCCTGAGCGTCTTGTTTAGCTACTTGCAGCATGTTATTTTCATTCCCTATACTGATCTTATCTGCTAGTACTGAATGCCAGGCCAGGCACACATTTTCACGCGGAGCTGCCACAAGGAAGGCACGATCACTTCTTGTCAATACCAGGCAGGCACTGTTAAATATGCACTCATCAGGGACTTGCTGCGGCAGGCTCCAGGTCAGAAATAAGCAGACCACTCCCAAACACTTTCAGGATATCTGTTTTTATTGGACATTGCAAGATCAATAAGAAAAAATAATTTGTACAGCTCTGTGATATAACCATTGCTGCTGAAGGGTAAGGCTACCCGTCACAAGAGACCTGATGCAGCCGACAGGGTGCTCCTAGCATGACAGTCTGAAAAAGCAATGTTTTTCTCCAAGAATGACTTAGAGCTGTCACACACCAGCACCACCCACCGTGGGCAGGTCCACACAGCCTTACCGTAGCACAAATGGGGCTTCTCAGACGTAAGGGGTGAGCAGCCCTGCTCAGAGACCCTCTCCCAATGGCTCCCTGCCAACCACAGCTGTAGGATCAGTCTGGCACAGCGGTTACTGACCTTCTGCCTTGCCTCTCCCTCCCTCTCCACGAATTTTATCTGCAGTTTCCTCCGAGCCTTGCAGGGACAGCTGGCTGACGTTCAGCCATTTTCTCCCTGCAGCGACTGCTACCACAGCAGCCCAATTCCCCAAGGAAAGTTTTTTTGTAATAGAGCTGACCTGACACCGTTTCAGAGGCCTTTGGTGACAGCAGTTAGTTGTCACGAGCTGATTTGTGACACCAGCTAGGAGGGAACCAGAACACTTCAGGCTTCAGCTGGCAGAGTCACCCTTCCCAACCAAACCCAGTTGCTTAAGAGTGATTGAAGAGCAGCAGCTATGGATATTGCTCTAGCATCGGGGCACCCACTCCATAGGATGGGCAGAGCTAGAAAAAGAGGCTTCAGTTTACACAGTATTTTTGCTAAGCTTTTTGCCTTGAACTGTTCTTAGCAGTTTAAAAAACAGATGCTGGGACAAAAGGCTGAATTTGCTCGGAGGCAGTGAGACATCCTCAGACTATGCAAAATTCTAGTTGGCCCCATCAGTATCTCAAATTACCATCTCTTCTGCTATAGCAGGTAGGTGGGAGAAGAGCGTTCCATTTCTGGACTGAAATGCCAGACCAAGAAAAAATTTAGCATTGATTCAGCCCCTAAGTGGAGGTCAGAATTGAGAAGCCAGTAGAGCTAAGGACCATATCATCTGTCCTAATACAATCAGGACAGTCAACTTAAATCAACACAGGGCTCAGCTGGAAAACAATATCAATTTTAAAGGCTCTGTTGACGGAAAAGGGGCTGGTACCATGACTTGTTGATTACCTGTACTGTGCTAACGTCAGTAAACAGATACAGCTGCTGGACCCTACCCCTGTAACATTTACAGAAGGGACATTTCTTATTGATACTTAAATACATCTCATAGAAGATGACTTGGGAACTAGTATCCAGTGCCATTTTGAGGTACTAACACACCATTCAGCCATCTGAGGAACATTCCTATATGTACAACCAAACGGAACATAAATAGCGTGGGTAAACAAGCTGAGCATAGCAGATGATCTATGTGATCCGAAGTGAGCTGCCTTCCCCACACAGCCACCAGCTGTACAGCTACATCCCAGGCAACTTGGGGCAACATAGGACAGTTTACATTTAAACAGAGGAGAGCAACAAAGAAATTAAATGTGATAATGAAAAACTAAGAAAAAAAAAAAAAACAACAACCTTCACACAACTATTTTCCAGTATTGTTAAAAAAAATAAAAACAAAAGCAACCTTTTGACTTCCTGTGCCTACACCATGCAGGTCTCCAAGGCATTTTAGGAACAGGAGACGCTGCCCTTTTTCTGCTGTTAAGTGATGCAGTGCACACAGTATTTCTGAAGGAGTTCCATAAACTGTAGTGCAAGCAAACCGAGAAAATAAATAGCACTCAAACATTCCCTCTTATCCAAGAACAGTAACCGCAGTAAAAACTAGCTTGTTTTTCGTTTATCTGAAGTTAGGTCACCTGCAACTTTTTTTTTTTTTTAATTATGAAAATTTGAAGATGTGTTTCACAGCATAATTGTAGAATAATTTACACTGCATTGCCAATTCACAATTCATTTCCATTAACAGTGTACAAAGAAGGTCCTTAGTTTATATATATATACTTTATAAAGTCTGGAAGATCAATATAAATACTGCTCCAGAAATTAAAAAAAAAGTGTTTACATCCCCGACTTGAATATTACATCTCAGTGTCCTGTATTATTATTATAATCTGTAAAAGTCTTAGCGGCGCAGAGGTTCAAGTTTTCGAAATTTCAGTGACGAGCTGGATGACAACGCATCTTGGTTTGAAGAATTCACTGTGTCTGGGGACTGGAACAATACTCTACCACGATGATTAAATACATAAAATGATGGATGGTTCCTTAATGTGTCAAATGTCCTTCAAAATAAAGGTAAAAAGTCAATGTTAATGCTACTTTAGAACAGGGGCTTTGAAAGAGTCAGTCTAGGGTATACCGGCTTTTACGTACACAGAAATACAAGGTTTGAATCCAAAACTTAGGGAGACACGCTCACTTTGTAGGTCTCCTAAACCAAGTCACAGAAGAGATACAAAGCCAACATGCCTGACAAATACTGACTGCTCAATATTCAGAAGCTGTCCCCGCTGCAGACAAACTTTACTTTCCTTCCCCGAGTTTAAGGGCAGCTCTGACAATTACTATCTACACAGGCACCAAGCGTGACGGCCTTATTTCAGATCTCACTTGTGTTAATAACTTGACGCTGTCAGCTTCCCAGCCCTTTCCACGCCTGAAGCTAAGGGTTTTAGGTAAGCACTAAATATAGCAATGCCAACTTGTTCAGTTTCCATATTTACCTAGGTTTTTGAGAATGACCAGAAAGATTCTCTCTACAAACCCCACTTCATATCTGTTTCAAAATCTCAATTCAAAATTCTTTACTTTCTTAAAATCTTTCAGATGTCTGACATTCTGCCTTGACTGAGACTGTGAGATTCCAGTAGTTCAGACTCTTGTGAAGAAGCAACGTGCAACAGAGGGTGAGCCAGGCGTACCGCCCTGCGGTCTGAGACCATCTTGTGACAGCGGTTTGTGACTGCTAAGCTCTTCTCAGGCAAACATTTAATTCCTCTACTGAATCTGCAAAGCAGGATTTTGGATGGGGAAAAGCAAAAAGTTTATATAATTTCTTCCGGTTATCTAACTCTGCCTTAAGTTCCACACATTGTTGGCTTTCCCAGATGTGACTGTTCCTGTGTTACGTCTACAACACGCGTAGAAGAGCTGAGCTAAAGAGAGACCTGCTATTTTGCAGACGTGCTGTTTGCATAGAGCGTAACAGATACCCGTGTTTATGAAGAGAAGAAATAAAACATACTTATTTTTTAGTTCTGAAGTGGCATCCATATCTTTAAATTCTCCTGCGATATGTACTATCCCATAGCAGGTAACTGCAAAGGCTAGCAGAGTCTGAAGAACTATCTGTAGGAGAGGAAAACAACGCAACATACAGATTACTAAATATAACTGTTTAAAAAAAAAATAAAATCTCATCTTTCAAATGGCATCTCTTTCGCTTTTTATCCAGTGACAGAAAGTGCTTTACAGAGGCGGGCAGTTCAACAGTAGGGAAACTGAGGCACGGAAAGGTGGCACCACAAGATGGTGGCAGAGCTAAGAGCTTACGGCACCTGGCAGACAGGCTGTGCTACGGGAACTACAGGACAAAGCACCGTGCTCTTGCGCGCTTAAGGATCTAATACTCCTTCTGAGAAATGAGGCAGTGGCCAGCCTACGCTGCGCAGAGGTGGCAGTTGCTGCTCTGTCCAAATCTCCTGGTTGGGGCGGGTGTTTCATCTCCTTAGCTTTCAGATTAAGCAAAAACACAACAGCTAATACTTGAAGCGGAATTAAACCATCACGGACCAAGAGAGAAAAAAAAATAAATAAAACCACAACGAACAACCCTTGCAGAAGCAGGTTGTGCTGGATCAAACGGGCACACAGCCACGCCGGATAAACAAATGTCAGCCCACAGAAAGGCAGAGGGAGGAGGATGTTTATGCTGCAGAGCAGGAGCGCTCTGAGGCTAAAGCCGTGCTCGGGGGATTTCTGGGCGAGATGTCTCAGGGCAGTCCTGGGGAAGGAGCGGGAGGCCTGGCCCTGCCCTTTGTTCCCTCTGGCAGAGGGAGCTGGGGGAGGAAATCGAGTTCTTTTTGACGCCGGCAGCTCGGTGCGAGCGCGCCGTGAGGGCTCCCGGGCCGCTTCTCCCCTCCCGTCCCCGCACCCGGCAGCACCCGCAGGAGCCCGACTCACGTCTATGGGCAGCGTCTCGTCCTCCTTCTCCGTCAGCCTCATGTAGGAGCGATCTGCGGAAGAGAAGCGCACGGCTGCGGCCGGCCCCGGCGCCCCGCCGACGGGCACCGGGCCCCGAGCCTCCTCCGACCCCGGCTCCCCGCGGCCCTACCCCCCCTACCCCCCCCCCCCCCGGTTCGGCCGAGCCCCGCGGTGCCCCCCCCGCCGCCCCACTCACGCTGCGCCGCCGAGAAGGCCGCGTGCGCCAGGGCGAAGAGGCCGAGCCCCACCAGCCCCTTCCACAGCGAGGCCGCCGCCATCCCGCCCGCCGCGCCCCGCCGCCGACAGGGGCGCCCCCGCCGCCGGGCGCCGCCTGATGGCGTCACGGGGCCGGCACCGGAGCCGGGGCCCGGGGAGGGGGGCGGGGCCTGAGCGGCGGAGGGGGCGCGGCCCGGCCCCCGGTTCCTCAGGCGGGCCCGGGGCCATCGGGCGGTGCCGCTCCCCCCCCACCTCCCCGGGCTCTGCCCGCTCCGTGCTTCACCCGCCCCTCCTTCACGCCTCCCTCCCGGCCGCCCGCTGTCCCAGCCCTTCCCGCCCCCCACGCCCGTTGCCCGGCTCCCCGTGCCCCGACAACCGGCGCTCTCCCTCCCCCCCCCGCCCCCTCCGGCGTTCCCCGCTCCCCCCCCCCCTTCCCGGGCCGGTCCCGATCCGGGCTCCCGGCGCCGCCGTCCCCGCCCCGCCCCGCTCCGTGCGGGCGGCGCCTGCGCCCAGCGCCGCTTCCTGGTGGCGGCGGGGCCGGGCCGGGCCGGGCCGGGCCGGGGCGATGGCGGGGCCGCGGCGGGGGCCGGGGCCGGGCCCGGTGCCGGTGCTGGCGGCGGGGCTGTGGGTACGGGCGGCGGCGGCGGCGGCGGGCGGGGCGGTTCGTCCCGGGGCGCTGGAGGAGGAGATCGTGTCGGAGAAGGCGGCGGAGGAGAGCCACCGGCAGGACAGCGCCAACCTGCTCGTCTTCATCCTGCTGCTCACCCTCACCATCCTCACCATATGGCTCTTCAAGCACCGCCGCGCCCGCTTCCTCCACGAGACCGGGCTCGCCATGATCTACGGTGAGGGGCGCGGGCACGGCCCCGCCGGAGCCCCCCCCGCAACCCCCCCCAACCCCCCCCAGGCCCCGGGGGGCACCGGGCGGTGCCGGCCCCGCGCCCCGGAACGGGACCCGCACGGGGCGGGCGGTGCTCGCTGCCGGTGCTGCCGGCACCGGCGTGCCCGAGGTGTGCCCCGGAGGGGCTCCCGTTGCCGGTGGAGAGCGGCGAGGGGCTTGTAGGGGGCCGGGGGTCCCGTCCCGGTTCGCCCGGTGACAGCCAAGCACCCGCTGCGGCCGCTCGGGGTTGGCGGCCACGGGTCAGGGAGCGGTGGCACGGGGCTCAGGCCGAGAGCAGGGACACGTCCCGGGGTGCCGCAGGCCCGGAGTTTGGGTTCGCAGCCCGTGTTCGGAGCACCTCCGTTTCCAGAAGAACCCGCAGCCTGCCCCTTTGCGGCGCTCGGAGGCCCGTGGGGCTGGCAGCCGTGTCCTGCTGCCCGGGGAGCCGTGAGCTCCGGCTTTCGGGGCTCCTGGTCCTCCTCCCACCTCGGTGAGGTGCCCCTGGAGTGGGGCCGTGGATCGAGGAGTGGGCCTCTCGCCGGCTGGGTTTTAATGGTGGCCCGCCACTGCTGTCGCCAGAGGTGCTGCCGGGACTGGGGTGACGTGGCCTCCCGAAGTGCCCCGGCCATGGCAAGGAGATAAAGCGCGTGGCTCGTCCGGGGTCACCCGGCACGACTTGGAGTTCGACCAAAGCAGGGCTGGGAGTTGCGCTGGGGGAATGATTAACACAGCCACGGATGCTTACCTAGGCGAGGTCAATGGAGTATAGGGTTGAAAAGGCGTTTTCTGGTGAGCGCTGGAGTCCGCGTCTCTTCTTGGTGCTTTCCCTCCCCTGGCGGGTCGCAGGCGATGTGCGACCGGGCTTGGTGGGAGCAGAAGTGTGGCTGAGCACCGCACGCGGCGGAAAGCTCAGCTCTGAAGGCTGCGGCTTTGTGCATTCAGGCCCTTGGCTTTTGTTACCCTAAGTTTCAGTTAATTGGAGGCGTCTTTCGGAACGAAGGGGTGGAGAAGCTTGCTGCAGCCCCGGGGGCACAAAATACCAAAACGCCGGGCTGCGTTTACAAATTCCTGCAAGCCCTCGGTGAGGCTGCTGCCTGCGCTGCCCGTGCTGCTCAGGGCACCTCTGTCACCTCCCGGCAAGGAGCTGCGCCTGCCCGACCCCTGCTGCTGCACTTGTCTTCCCCTTGTTCTCCCTTGCCCCTGTGGGCTCCCCTCTTGGTCCTAGAGCCCAGCCCCGTGACATTTCGGTCTCCCGATGATCCGTAAAATGCATCTTTTCCGTCTGCTCTTTTGCAGACGGCGCTCAGGGAGTTGCTGGCAAAATAAGTAACTTCACCCGCCTGGTCAAAACCCTGACTTTTTGTCTGCTCTCAAGGCTTTTGGCATCGCCCTCTCAGGTCAGACAGCCTCCATAGGAAAAGGGATGTGTTAGTTCCCAAAGGAGCGTCGAGACCTGTTGTTTTACAGCAACAGCCTGCAAGCTGCCGGGAGCAAAGCAGGTGCCGCTTCTGCTTCGCTGTGCCTGGCCCCCTCTGATGCTTTCAGCCCAGGGGAAGTTGGTGGAAAATGTGGAAGTGCTGCAGCAGGCAGGCTGCAAAACAGACCTTTACATTTGGGCAAAGAAGCGATTTGTAAAAGCTTGTCTTTTTTTCTAATTAAAGAAACCTCGGCAGCTAAGTCCAAACTTCCACATCTCTTCCTGCTGAAATCCATCCGGGTTTCCTCGCAGCCTGCGCTTTTACCCCAAGTTATAAGCTGTTGCTTCGGGTGGCTTTTTACCTTACAAATTACACCATTGGCTCAGAGCTGTTGTTCAGGAGCTGGAGTTGTTTCACAGTGATAGGCAATACACGTTCAGCAGCCCCTGGGCTTCATTTCAGTGTTTAAAATTAGGTTCCCGTACCCTGGGTACTCAACATTTAGGACAATGAAATGAGCAGTCTTGTTTCATTTCTTCTCGGAGTCTGGTGGTGGACGTGGCAGGAACTTCTCTAGAAGTTTAGTTTCCTTCTACTGGTTCCCGGTTGGCCCCTGGGTTGCAGACGTCCCGATTGTCTGTTGTCGTGACGCTCTCAGGTGCTCGCTGCATTTTTCTTTCCTTTCGGTGTCCAGATTAATGCCTGCCTGGGGGTTCCTGCGTGCTGCCATTGTTGTTAAGTGCCGGAACGGTAATATATTAGTCTTCGTTTTAAATCTTAGCTCAGAAGTGTTCAGTAGCACCAAAAAAAAAAAAAAAAAAGCCCACGGGTTTTTGGTCTTTTTAATGAAGTTGGGATAAATGCAATGAAAATAATCTTTTGCACTTTGCACAGAAGAACTCAGTTCATTTTCCAGCTTCGCCTTTAGCCCCTCGCTCCTTGCAGCTTTCAGCTGTCAGCTTCCTGGTGTCGGGTCCCCCCGCTCAGCTCCCTCCCAGGGCTCCCTTTTGTAAAACTTTTGGCAGCAAATCCGTTTTGATACCGGTGGGGCACGGCTCACGGGTTGCTGCTAGGGCAGCCCTCCAAGCGCCAGCAGCGCTCCAACCGCTTCCTAAGAGGCCGTCGGCAGCAAGAGGACGTACTCCAGCTCTGGCCTTGGTCCCGTTAGCGCAGGACTGGTTGGTTTGGGGGTCTGAAAAACCCCGCTAGCAGGTCGGGTGTGTCCCGGGTGCCGCCAGCCAGCTCCCTGATGTGGGAGGTGCGTGGGGAAGGTCAGCGTGAGCCCACAGTTGGGCTTTTTCCTACACCAGAGCTCTCGGCTTCAGGCACGGCACCCTGCAGCTTTCCCTCTAGGCGACTCCGGTCGTGTCTCGGTGTTGGGAGCTGATGGTGCGAGGCTGGCTCGGACTGGGTGCCCGAGCGCCCTGTGTGCGTGTGGATGTGGCTGCGCACGCAGACGTCTCTTCCCACCCAGCTCTGTTTCATGCAGGGAGCTCTGCGTGTGCTACGGGGCAAGACAAACTTTGGCAGCCCCAAGCCCAGCGGTCTTGGCAGGTTTCTTGCAGGTCTGTCCGTCCCCTTTCCCTTCTCCCATTGCTGGGCGGAGCGGGAATTCGGCTCCGGCCGGAGCACGGCCGGCACGCGGGGCCGGGAACAGCTGCGTGGGCAGGCGAGACGGGGAGGCCGACCACGGCTGCTATCAGATGTAGCCCTGCTCTGGGACAAGGATTAAGAGGCGAGAGGTGGGTGAGTCAGGATCCTTTCTAAATTTCCAGCCGCAACCAAAGCCTCTCCCTCCTTCCTCCTTGCAGGGCATCTCATTTCAAAGCGGTGAGCCCCGGCGTCAAAAGGTGCCTTGGGGTGGGTTTCCAGCTGAGAAAAGACAGGCAGCTGCTGTGGGAGGTTTCTGACTCTTGCCTGAAGCTCTGAAATTGGCTTTTTTGAAAGGGGGTGGCTCCGGAAGGCTGTAGGAGCAGAGTTGCAAGGGTAGGAGGTGGATGAGCCTTCCGGTCTGGCTTTCTGCTTTTTTGAGGCTGTGACTTTACGCTGTGCTCTCACTGCAACTGTTTGAAGCTGCTTAATAGTCCTAAGCAGATGTAAGGACCCTCTGAAGCTCACTTTACCCCAGTGAAGAGTTTTGGCCATCTCCCATGGAATCTCAGAGGTCGTTTGTCATCTTCTGGGTGTTCTGTCCCCATGCTGTGGTGGTCGCGCACCTCTCTGCCACGTGCTTAAATGGAGCCGTGCTGAGGCACCCCAATGCCCCTGACATCCTTGCCTTGCATTTCCTTACTTTACTCCTGGAGCACGCGGGAAGCTCACAGGAGCTAAGCCCCAGCCGTGTCCCTGCTGTACATCACATCCCCTGGCAGGGGAGGTGGGGGCTTTTCTTCTGGCTGTCAGCAAAATGAGCAAACCTCGCTCTGGGAAGGTGCTGTCAAGGGAAGAGCAGGTGAAAGCCCGGTGGCACGCGGGGACTGGCTGCGGGAGGTGCTGGGGGCGTCCCGTGGTCTCCGTCCCTGCTGCTGCAGAGCTCGTGCCCGTTCTCTGCTCCTGTAGGACTGTGGTGGGGAAGGAGGTTGGTGTCGGTCGGGGTTGTGCCCTGCCCCTAGGAAAACGCAGAGCGAGATTTTAATTAATGCAGCAGTGAAGAGCCTGAGCGTCCTGGGAGGCAAATGGAGAAGCCTTCGGAGTGTTGCGGTCTCCATTTAGCTCCCACGTGTTTGCAAGCTTTTTCATAAACGTGTGGTTCAGAAATGGGGTTAAGTGACCCAAAAAAACCATCAGAAAACCAGCAGAAAAGTGACCCAAAACCATCTCTGCTGTGCTGGCCAGTGCCTGAGTGCATCTCTTCTCTCCGGCTTGAGACAGGGTCTTACGAGGGATGCTCACCGTCCTCAAAGTATTCATGAGTCGCTGGCACCCTTTTTTAATCCCCTGCCAAAATGAAAAGGTTTAGTGCGTTTCCGTACCGGCGATACGTGCTCCTGTCAGGTTTCCAGCTGCAAATGCTCACAGTGACCACCCCGGCGGTTTGCTCGTCTCACCACGCATCCCTCCCTCCCCAGGCGTCCTGGTCGGTGTGGTCCTGCGCTACGGCATCCACGTCCCCAGCGATGTGAACAACGTGACGCTGAGCTGCCAGGTGCAGACCAGTCCTGCCACGCTGCTGGTGAACGTCAGCGGGAAGTTCTACGAGTACACCCTGAAGGGGGAAATCAGCGCCCAGGAGCTCAACAATGTCCAGGATAACGAGATGCTGAGAAAGGTAAGGGAGCGATTTCGTGGTGAGGGATGCTCCGCGGGGTGCACGCAAATGCAGAAATCCTGTACCTGCTGCATTACGTGATTTTTTTTTTATTGCGTTTTTACGTTTTTACTTTGGTCCCATAAATTGTAAGCTGAATACACAATGTAATGAAGCTCTAGTTTCAGCTGATCTTAACCTGAGCTGTTTAAGCTCTGGGCTGTGCGTCTGGAAGAGCCCTGACTCCTCCATGCTCGCCTAACAGCCCTTCATCTGGTGGGAGTACAGGGTATTTTTTATGTCATTCTATGCGCTTTGTCTTGCGAAATCTTAACAAACCGATTAACTGTTTTTTGTTTGTTTGTTTTAAAATTTATTTACAGGTGACTTTTGATCCTGAGGTGTTTTTCAACATATTGCTTCCTCCAATTATATTTTACGCAGGCTACAGCTTAAAAAGGGTACGTGCCTTTACAGTGCCTACGCTTTCAGTTCCTCTGCCCCCAGAGCATTTTTAATACTTGAGAGTGCTTTAATGCTTGCTCAGCAGGCCAAGGCTGCAGAGTTGGGTACAGTGTTCCCAGTACACGCAGGATGGTAGGAGGCAGGGCTGAGAGTGCCCCTGTAGGTCTCACCCATCCCTCATCCCAGGAAGGGTCAGCAGCTGCGACCATTTCCAGCATGGGTTTATGCAGGGGTATTTTAGGCCATCTGGAATTCTGAAACACTTTAAAGATCGGAAGGTTTTAGGAAGCAGCAGCTCTTTGAAGTGCTGATTTGGAGGGAGAGGAAAATGATCCTGTTTAGCTCTGGGAGAAGGAAGGAGGACTTATGCTGTGTTAGGAATTAGTCCCCAGGACTCGGAGCAGCACCTTATTCGATGCACCAGTACAGGAAAATGAGGAAAGTGATACGCTCCTGTTTATTAGTGCTGCATTTGCTGTGCTGGTCTGGCTGCGTGTGCCATTGTGTGAGGCACCATTCAGCCAAGCTCACACAGCTCACGGTGTTCAAGCCAGGCACAAGTTGCTGTGGGTGCTGTACAGGTATCTGTCCGCTGGCATGGCTTGAAATAAATTGTTAGTAAAGTGTAATGCAGTTTCGTTTCCTTCTTCCTTCTAGAGGCACTTCTTCAGAAACTTGGGATCAATCCTGGCATATGCTTTTCTTGGCACTGCAATTTCCTGCCTGATGATCGGGTGAGTGGTTGCGGCCGGAGGGGCTTTTCGGCAGGGCTGCGAGCTGTGTGTGGACACAGAGCTCTGTCCTGCAGCGGGGGCCGGGGGCCTCCCCGGGCTGCTCAGCGGGGCAGCTAATGCCACTTCTTGAAGGGCTTTTGCTGGCTGGACAGCGTGCCTGCTGCCCCATTACCCAGTGCTTTCCTGTATCCCATACAGACTGCTTATACACGTGGCAAGGCAAGTTCTGTGGATCCCTGAGAATAAACAGGCGCTGACTTGAAATTGTTGAAAGCGGAGCCCAAACAAGTGTGAGACACACGAGTAGAGGGCAGGATTGTAAATGCATGTCCTGTCCTTACTTGCTGGGAGCAGATGCCTAGCAAACACAGATTGTGTTTCAAATTATTTATCTGTGTGCACAGAGGGAGCTAGGTAATTCCCGTTCTGAATAGCAACGCGCAGGCTTGCGTAGGGTGTTTTCCACCGGAGATCCAGGGGGATTCAAGCAAACTCAGCGCCTGCATTATCTGCTCCTAGCTGCAAGTTTAGGACGTTTGAAAGTCAGGCCAACCGAAAAGTCATTCCGTTGAAACGTGTTAACATCAAGCATTGTGAAGCAATTGCAAGGTGATTGTCATGGTCTGTCCCACAAGCTGCTGCTTTTCTTTGGCCCTGTTGTGCTGGCAGAGGAGTTGTGGTACCTGCTCCTCCCCAGCACCATGCTTTGCTCCTGCACTGTCAGTGCTTTGGATTTCACGGTCCTGCTCTCTGCTCTGAGACCCTGCTGTTTCACCAGGCTCAGCTCACGCAATACGACTTCTCAGTGTATTCTTCTCCTGTATTTGGACAACTTTAGGGGTTAAATTGGCAGATTCTGGGGAACTCCTTGCACTGCAAGTACGAGTTGTTGTCTCTCCTGCTTCCACAGCTCCGTCATGTATGGCTGCGTGGCGCTGATGAAGGTCACCGGGCAGCTCGGGGGAGACTTCTACTTCACTGACTGCCTCCTCTTTGGTGCCATCGTATCAGCTACTGACCCAGGTATGTTAGATGGTTGTTTTTTTCCCCTCGTTTTACCTACATTTGGTGAAGAGGGGAAGAAAGGAAGGAAGGCTTTCACAGGAAGGCAGCTTTCTAAAAGGGATGTTTTGTGTTTGATTACACCACAATAACGGCACCTTCTTGAATGTCTCTCTATTTTTCTATTTGTCAGTGACTGTTCTTGCCATATTCCATGAACTCCAGGTTGATGTTGAGCTGTATGCCCTTCTCTTTGGCGAAAGCGTTCTCAATGATGCCGTTGCCATAGTGCTGTCTTCGTAAGTGTGTTCTGTTTTTATTTTTAATTGTTATGTATGTTCTGTGTCAGGCGTTGGGGGAGCCACCTGGCCTTGCTCCTGTAAAAATAGGAGCATTGGTGTTGGCCAGAGCAGATTTCCCTATTAAGTGTTCCCAGAAGCTGTAGTGACCTTCTGATCAGCCTCCTCCTTGAAGACCACTGTTTGAGAGCATGGATTGTAGCTACAGCTTCCTGTCGCATGGTGGATAGCTGTGTTTTTTCTTTTATGGCCTGCTGACCCAGCCAGAAGGAAGTTTTCGTGTCTCTCTGCAATGTGAAAAGCACCACCTCTGCTTTTCAGCCACAGAATCCCACCAGAACCCCTCGCTGACGGCTTTGCTCCTACCTGCCTGCCTTCCCATCCACAAGTACCCGCTTTTGTTTCGGTGGAGATAGTTGGTAAAGCAGCTGTCTCCTTTCTCTGCCTCAAAAAGGTGGTATTTCTGGAGTTAGTATCCTGAACTGGAAAGCGGGTGCCTTTCTAAAGAGTGTTTTATAATATTCTTTAATATTTTATGTCCTCTGCACGTAGGGCATGTTTTATCTGCATTTCCGTTGTGCTGCCATCATGGGAGTTTGTTTGGAAATATATAGTACCTGCAGTCATGACAGGTTAACTTATAGCTAAGACTAATGCAGAAAGTATTTCTGGAATACTTGTCATGCCGGCGTGCTGATTGCGTGGGTTTTACTGATGTGGAGGCAGCAAGTAACATATTGTGAGCTTCGTATTGCCACCCGCCTGGGTTGTATTTACTAAATTGAATGTTTCTAGAACTGTTTGTATGGCTCACTCTGGCTTTTATGCTGGATGTGTCACCACTGGCGCGAGAGTCGACTCTGCGCAGCCAGGTCATGTTTGAGCAGTGACACCGAGCAGGGAGGAGACGGGGGCTCGGAGCCTGCCGGGAGTCGGTGGGCTCAGCAGCAGAGCCGTGGAGTCTGTGGTGGGTCTGTGCGCGTGTCTGTGCCTGCACCGTGTGCTCTGATTTGCCCCTTGCACTGTTTTGCTCCCAGCTTTGTAGCTCTGATTTCCTCCCTTCCTTTTTTGCACGAGCTGAGTCCAGCCCCCCTCCTCTGGAATAAGGTAATTCGCACCAAACCCGGCGGCCCTGAGCTGCAGCCAGCCGTTGTTTTGCTGCAAGGTTTGTGCACAGACTGGTCCGGCAGCGTGTTGACTTCTCAAGGGCTTCCAAGCAGCACAAGTGACCCTCTGCAGCTCTTATTTGCGGTTCCCCTTTATTAAATTTGGCTTGGCACTTGCCTGTTGCATGGAAGAGGTGGAAGTGGGGAGCGGCTGGGGCAGTTCTGCTTCCACAGCACGGTGGTTGGGAGGGGTGGATTGGAAACGTGGAGGATTTGGGGGTTTTGGGGGGACACCTGGGCTGACGTGGGTGGGCGCCAGCATCGCCCTGGGGTGAAGAGGGGCTCTAGCTGCGTCTGGCCGAGCACAGGGGTTTGCTGTTGGCAGGAAGCAACACACACAAAGCCACGGGCTTTGCCACTCCCCATCCCGCGAGGAGGTGCTTTCCGGTGGGGTTGGTGGCGGGGAACCTGATTCAGGATTTGGCCGTGTAAAGAGGAATCGAACCCAGAACCAAAAGGCAGCGAGCGGCGCGGGGCCGGGGCTGCGGCTTGCGGGCAGAGAGCAGTGCAGCCCCAGGGCCCCTACCTGCTCCTTCCAGTTTAGTTTCTCCCTCTTTAATTTCTTACTAGTGGGGCAAAAAGCAAAACCAGAAGGAAGGCTGCAGTAGGTTAAAGTGCAAAACTGACATCCACACAGTCAGTTATGGAGGGGAAATGAAACTAGGCTGGATTAAAAAACAAACGAACACAAAACAACAAAACCCCAGAATGAGGCCGCGTTGGTGGGTGGGAAGTAGGAGATGGAACTGACAAAAGAACTTAAATCTCAGGGAGAAGTCTGAGGCCTGTGGCGTAAAAGACAATGGAGAAAAAATACAATTTATTAAAAGCAGGGAATTTTAGCGAGGGAAGTGGCCCGTTACGTGTTGGAAGGGGTAGGGTTATCGCTCACGGTGCAGAAGAGTGTTGGCTGGTTGTTAGGGAGGAAGGTGGCAGGACGTGTTCGTGAGACGGTAACTTTCCGTTCCTGCATAACTCGGGAGGTTAAACAGCAACTAGTTAAAGTTCAAGCCTGAGAGTTTTAACAGAGCCGGCCGAGGGATCGCTGACAAGGAAGTTAGTGTTCTCAGCAAGTTTACATCAAAGAAAGCTAACAAGGAGTCGGTATTAACACAGGATTTAGGAGATGGGTAGGGGCCCGCCTGTATCGCGGCCTTTCTGGGTAGCTGCTGAGGGGTTTGGAGGGAGGCACGTTCAGCGGCGTGACCAGCACGGGCCGGGGGACGCCAGCGAGGCTGTCTGATCTGCCAACCAGGGAAAATCTTTTTCGATTTTCTTGTCAAAAAGAAACGTGAAAGTTTGGTGGATGAAGACAGCAGCGCTGCTGTTGTGAACTGGCACCGCGCCGTTCGCCTTGCCACCCTGCAAGATTTCCCCTCGGAACCCAGGGCCGTGCAAAATGAACGTAGCACGCGTTAAACGCAGCAAAACTGAGTGACTTGCAGTTCTCCAGGGGATATTCACATCAGCCGCCTCTGTGGCGTCGACAGAGAAATGTAGGCTTCCCGCTTGGATGCGTTGGTCCCAGAGTGCCTGGCTTTCCAGAGAGCTGACGCCAAGCCCCCAAAATGCCATCGTAAATGAAGAACTGTCGCCTGGCAAACTCATTTGTAGGGGATCGTGCAAGAGATGGGTTTTGGTCTGATGCTTTGTAGCATCTGGAAGGAGCCTTGCTTAGGGTGGTCGAGCTGCAGGGAGATGGCTGGGGATGAGGGGGAGCCCAAACTCTCCGGGCCAGGGCGAGCGTGCTGCTGCTGTGCTGCCTCCCCGATGCTCTGATTTCTCACGCTCGGGGTTTGCAGCGGTCGTAGCACTTTGCAAAGCTCCCACAGCGCTGTGAAAATCTCCCTCTCTCCAGACTAAGGAGTGTTTCGCTCCTGTGTGTGCTTTTTCTCCCTCTTTCAGTTCAATTGTTGCGTACCAGCCAGCGGGCGACAACAGCCACACGTTTGATGTCACAGCGATGTTCAAGTCTATTGGGATCTTCCTGGGGATATTCAGTGGGTCTTTTGCAATGGGAGCAGCTACCGGAGTTGTGACAGCTTTAATATCCTTTTTGTTGTTTTTCCAAGTGTTTACATAACGGCTGCTTCTTTTGCTATGCTGCATTTCACCCGGACCCAGCGTTTCAAGATTTTTTGCCTGAATTAATGAGAGGCAATGCCACAGCCTTTTTAGGGGCAGGCTGTGCAGTACTGCTGTGATACGCAGCTGGATTAGACATCCCCCTCAGCCTACAGTTTCTCTCCAAGTTGTCCTTAACAATCTGCAACGTCACCAAGTTCACCAAACTGCGGGAGTTCCCCTTGCTGGAGACCGGCTTGTTCTTCTTGATGTCCTGGAGCACGTTCCTGCTGGCTGAGGCGTGTGGCTTTACAGGCAAGCTCCAGCACTGCCCTGCATTTGAATGGAAATCTGCAGGGATGATGGTGCTATTGAATTTTGCTTCTCTAAGTATTGGCTGCAGATGGGACTCTCCCTCTGCTCCTATAAGTTTAGTTATTTTGGGGTTTGGGGTTATTGTATTTAAAACCCTACAGTGCTGGGTGCAGCTCAGTTCCCTTTTCATGGCCACGAGTCTAACGTGATGCTCTGCTCCCCAGGTGTGGTGGCTGTACTCTTCTGTGGGATCACGCAGGCTCACTATACCTATAACAACTTATCTACAGAATCCCAACACAGAACAAAGCAGGTGAGAGCTCCTCAGTCCCCTTAATCCTCTCCAGATTTGCAGTTCAGTGTTCTTTCTTTCCCTCTAGCCAGAATTAGGTGCATCTGCCAGTCTACAGCTGGATTTTGCTGGAGTCACTCCTGCAGAAGTATTCATTGTGTGGTGGATGGGCTAACATGTTTTTCTTGTTAAATCTGAGTTATGTTTAATTCATTTTTAATTTGTTTTCCTCTTTCAGTTGTTCGAACTGCTGAATTTCTTGGCAGAAAACTTCATCTTCTCCTACATGGGACTTGCACTGTTCACCTTCCAGAACCACGTCTTCAACCCTACCTTCGTGGTGGGCGCTTTTGTATCCTTTGGAGTTTGTTTTATAAAACAAGAAAAGAAAGGGAGAGGTGCCTCATTCCTAGTGTGTGTTTTTCATTCAAATGTGATTTTTTTTTCCCAGTCAGTCTAGCTTTATTTTTAAAAGGGAGTTTCTCTGTGTAGTGGTGCCTTTGGTTATTTTAAGAAGATGGAGATTCTTTTCCCAGCTTTTCTGTTTCGTTTTGTTTTCTCTGTCTCCTCAGCTTTTGAGGGAGGGGCTCAGTGTTGGATGTGAAAATGGTGCTGGAGCGCCAAGCTTCGTCCTGTGGCAGCGTGGTGCAGGAGCAGCTTTGCAAATGGGGACCTCCTGATACCTCCTTGTTTCCTCTTTTCTGTGCTATTCCATTTGGTTAACCCTGAAAAAAATACTTTTTTTCAAAATAACAGTTAGAGCTACGGTAGATACCTCTGAATGATGTAACGAGAAAGGATTTCCCTTTCTGCCGGCTGATGCTAGCGGAGACGCTGCCCTAATGTGTTTCAGAAGAGTGAGGATTTGAAGGAATTTTTGTTTTCGTTTCACAGGGAAGCCAGTTAGATGTGCGGAATTATTTTCACCCTTTGCCTGCACTGAAGCAGGTTTATACAGATAAATAAAATGTTACCTTCACCAGTGCTGATGCATGGGTTTCCAGCGGGGTTTGATGAATTTCCCTGATGAGCTTTTGCAAGGCTGCAGTAGGGTAAAGGGAGTGAAGAGCCTAGAAATGCATTTGGGTAGTTAGAGTGAAATTGTGTGCTCTGCCTTTTCAGTAGGAACCGGCTAGCTTGCTGATGAAATAGCTCATTCATGAGAAAGATCATGAAATACATCTCTTATGCAAATTCATGATGTTCAGGAAAGAACATAAAAGCTGGAAGCATTTTGCATATTATTCTAGGCTGCACTGAATACTGGCTGCAAGATTATTTTTGCCATCTGGGTGCTGGTATTAAAAGACAGCTTCGAAGATAAAAGCAATATGAAGGGGCTGCTGATTCTTGTGTCTCGCAGGCTATGAAAACAGAAAGAGTATTAGATTTTTTTTTTTTTCCTCTCGGCTGCTGCTGCTTTCATTTTGCTGAATAATCTTTGGGAATGGGACCTGGCTTATAGCTTCAAGCCAAACTGTGAAGTGTGGCGTGCTGGGGAATGTCAGAGAGGTTGTGGAAGCCGTGAAACCTGGGCTTTGCAAAGGACAAGTAATTCTTGTGGTGGAAAATGAGCACAGCAGGGGAGAGCGTACAGTGGGAAACAGTGATTTTTTTCTCCTCTTGTCTAACCTGTCCTCTCATCATTTCCCTTGCTTATATGTTTGCGCTTGTCTCTATATGATATTCCTGAATTGCAGTCTGTGCTTTGCTTTGGTGAGGCAGCAGCATGCTCTTCCCGCGCTGCTGTAGCAATCGGAGCTAGGTTGTTGTCTTTGCATCCTAAGGACTGGTGTTCGTGAAGCTCCTCGTGCTTCTGCTGGCTCAGCGTGCAGAGGTGGGATACAATGGGAGACACAGGAAGAACAGTTTCCTTAACAAGTACAAATACAGCTTGCTATCTTCCTAGGAAGAGCTGCCAATATTTACCCGCTGTCATTTTTACTGAATTTGGGGAGGAGAAATAAGATTGGAACCAATTTACAGCATATGATGATGTTTGCTGGTACGTTGATGCATCCTTGCCTCCAAACATTCCTCACCCTGAGCAACCTCTTAGGGCAACGTCTGGAGAAGAGGCTGGGCAGGACGGGGCTCCCCGGGGCTCACTGGTGTTGGACCACGCGGGGCAGGGGAGGCTGGGCAGTGTGGCACCGGTCCCGGGCCGGGAAGCCCACAGTGAATGTGGTCTCTGGTCCCACAAGCTAACATTGCCCTTCTGCCATCCCTTCCCCTTGCAGGGCTGCGGGGAGCCATGGCGTTCGCCCTGGCCATCCGCGACACGGCCACCTACGCCCGGCAGATGATGTTCAGCACAACGCTCCTCATCGTCTTTTTCACGGTTTGGGTTTTCGGCGGGGGCACCACGGCCATGCTGTCCTGCCTGAACATCAGGTGAGCGCGGCGCGGGGCGCTCCTGGCCACCGCCACGCCACCCGCCCCATCAGCGCGGTGCTGCGGGGCGCACGGCGCCCGCGGCTTCGTGACGTGAGGCGGTGGGAGTGATGCCACCAGATGGGCGAATGGGACCGGCTGCACGGACCTGCGGAGCTGTGGCGCCTGTTGCTGGCAAACGCTCCTCCACGTGCCTCCGGGGCATCCCCCTGTGCAGGGGGAGCAGCTGCTGAAAGCGCTGCGCTTGCCCCAAAGATGATGGGAAGGTCCCATCCGTCCCCCAGATATGTGGCACGTACCCGCCTGGCATTGCCTGTGCTCACTGTGTGCTTGTTTTCTCCTCCACAGAGTCGGCGTGGATGCGGATCAGGAGAACGTGGTGAGTGCAGGGCTTTGCTACTCGCCGTTGGGCGGTCCTGGTAGGGGAGTTTGTGCTGTGCCCTCTGGCACAGGGGTTGTCTGGGACCGTGTGAATGCTCCTCTCCGCTCTGCTCCCTTCCAGCTGGGGGAGGGAGGCTTTTTAGCTCCTCTGGTGAAAGTTGCAGTCTGTAGGAATCATCTCTTTCCTGTGCCCTCTGTAGTTATAATGAGGCTTTCTATATTCTGTTTGAAAGAAGGCCTTAGAAGTAATGTTGCAGTGCTTAGTCAGTCCACGTTATTGCCACAGAACATTTGGTCTCTCACTGGTTTCGAAGTTAATATCAAAACGTGCATGACACAGAAGCTCTCTGCCTCATCCCAGTGTCCTGTGCGGGACAGAAATGCCATTCACTGCCCCATTTTAAGTAGTATCTTCAGGCTTGCCGTCACCTCTGTTGCGCCCTCCTGCTTGCTGCGAGCAGCTACGTGGCCAAGCGGGGACCGCTGACCGCGGTGCGATACGTGCTGCAGCCCTGCGGCACCGGGCACTACCTGCCTGGTAGCCCCCAGCCGTGTGTCTGCGGCCCGGCGGTGCTGCGGCTGTGCCTCTAATCGATTTCAGTGTGGGGTCTGCACCTTGGAGGTTCGTTTTGTGCAGAGATGTTGATCGGGCTGCTCGCCTCCTGGAGAGAAAGTGCCAAATACAGGAGGCAGCCCGGAGCCGTAAATCTGAAAGCCAAATTTCTGTGAAATATGTAATTGTGTTACGTACACAGTGCCCTCCAAACAGCTTTGCGTTTTTCTCCAGCTAAAAGGAAGCCACGAATGCCCATGGCACAAGGTTATTTGCATATTAAATCTCAAGGGAGATTTGAGGGAGGTTGGACCTGTCAGTCACTATTAAGCGCGATGTCTGGATGCAGTTGCTGGCTCCGATGCACTTAAAACCTTGGGGCCAGAAACTGGAAGGCTCTAGCAGGAAAGCAGTCGCTCTGCGCTTGCCCTGGTTTGATGCCACCTCTCTAAGGCCGTCAGATGCTGCTAAATGCAGCGCCTGGTGCTGCGAGCACTGTTAGCCTGTCGCGGTGTGAGTGACGTCCTTATGCTCGCTGCAGCCCAAAGGTCTCTTCCAAAGAGCTGGTGGGAAGGCATTTTCCTACATTCCCCTGGGTAACCCGGTCTCAGTACGTTGCTCTGCCGCTGTTAACGTTTTGTTTTCTCGCAGGGTGTCCCGGAGAGCGAGAGGAGGAGCACAAAGGCAGAAAGCGCCTGGCTCTTCCGCATGTGGTACAACTTCGATCACAAGTATCCTTGAACTGCAGTCAGCGCGTGCCGTGCCAGGTCCCCTGTGCCTGAGGGGCTCCGCTGACTCCCTCCCTGCTTCGCAGACGAGCCAGCATTTGCTTCCCCATCTCACGGTTGTTTTCTGACTTGCACTTCCTTGTGTCTGTGGCTGTTTGCACCTGCACTTACTGGAAATGCTGCAGTGGCCAAGTTCAAAGCTGGGCTCTCAGGCTGGAAGGGTCTCCAAAGGTCTCTGGTCCCTGTTCCCCATGGCAGGAGGACAGGGAGGCAGAGGGACATTCCATTTATAGCCCTCTCGCTGGATCAGTGTCTCTCCTCCCTTTCAAATGCTTTGTCATGAGCTAGCAGAGCAGTAATTTGCCAGGCGGAGGGTGCAGCTTGACAGGACAAGTGACGCTGGAAAACCTCTTAACAGAATTGTGTCCTGGTCTACTTGCGTCCCTCTTGCTCATTTGATTCAGGTTGCTCATCCCTTTCATTTTTGTGCTTCCAGGGTTTTGTGTTTCTTTCCTCAAGACACTGAGTTCCTTGCTGCTGCCTCTGCATCCCACCCCTCGACTCCCCGACATCGCCGCCTTCCCTTTTCTTCCTTAACCCTCTCTGCAGCTATCTAAAGCCTCTGCTGACACACAGCGGTCCTCCTCTCACGACCACGCTCCCCGGCTGCTGCGGGCCGATTGCCCGGTGCCTGACAAGTCCACAGGCATACGAAGTGAGTCCGATGCCACCTTTGGTGTCCTTTCTGTCGTGGTGTCAGTGGAGTTTGATGTGTTTACAGTTCTGTGTAGCCTTTGGGTGCTGCATCGAGCTGGGAGCCTGTGGGGAGGCCAGACACTCGGGCTGACAAACAAACACAGCCCTTCAGAAAGGGTTAAACAGCACTGTCCTTCTGTTTGTTGCCCAGAATCAAGAGCAGCTGAAGGACGATGACTCTGACCTCATTTTGAACGATGGGGACATCAGTCTGACTTACGGGGACTCCACCGTCAACACCGATTCGGTTGCGTCCAGCGGCACGTCGCGGCGGTTCGTAGGAAACAGCTCCGAAGATGCGCTCGATCGGGAGCTGGCTTTTGGGGACCATGAACTCGTGATCCGGGGGACACGCCTGGTCCTTCCCATGGACGATTCGGAGCCACCCTCAAACGTCCTGGATAGCGCAAGACATGGTCCAGCATAAGGTTGCTCGGTTTAATTGACAGTAATATTTGCATATATGATCAAGAAATGTGTACTACCTAAAGTTTAATGCATGTCTCAAAATGTCTAAGCTGTATAAATATTATTTATATGGTGTCAGAAGAATATAAATATTCTCTGCCAAGCACTTGTAAAGAACAAGCTGCGATTTTAAGTTAAAAACTGTGTTGACTGCACTGTGTAGGGTGGAACTGTTTTAGCGTAAGAGTCTTTTGCACACAGTGAGCTTCTTTAATGTGTGATTTGATGAAGGGTTTAGTTCCCAGCTGGGTAAGTAAAGGAGCTGTCTCCCTGTTCATCCTTTGAACGTGGGAGAGTGGGGTAGGGAGGTGCTGGTGAACAGTGGGAGTTGCTTTCTGTTCAGATGAGGGTTGTTTTTTTGCCTCTGATCTTTGGATAGTTGCGTTTGAAATGTCAGCAAAAAGTCAGACTGCAGACTCTTGTTCGCTGTGTGGGAACCTGAGCTGGGATCCAGAGATTTTCTGCTTTTTAGTGACCCGTCAGCTCTGCCCAAGCCACTGCTTTAGCAGGCTAATGTCAGACATCAGTCAAGCTGCTAGCCGTGAGTGGGGGAGCCCCCAGAGTGGGATGGAGGCATGGGTCGTGCTGTAGTCACTTCTGGGAGAAGGAGCTGGTCCTGCAGAAGCTGCCCAGGGTGTGCACAGATTTTAGGGCTGAGTCTGTCTTTCGGTTCTAGCACAAGCAGCTTTGTAGAAGCAGCCATCAAATCCTGAATTGGCAACCAAATTCACATTTGGGAAGCGACAGTGTCTTTGTGCGAGTGAAGCTCCTCTGCTGAAGCCATGGATGTAGCTGAGGTGCAGCGCTGCCACGGCCCATGCTGGACCGCAGAGTCCTCGATGGTTGCAGACTGACACGGTACCTCCAGGCTTCTCCAGAGGTGAGGTATTTAGCATCTAGGTAGTACTGAAGGGGAGTTGTCCATCTGTCCGTCCTCCTGTATAGTCAAAATCATTGCACTTTGTTTAATAACTCCTTAGCATTAGCATGCTGTGTGTCAGTAATCCCCACCTGATCTCTCTCATGTCTCTTACCATTTAATGAAACGCGTTTGCAAGTTGATTTTATTTTGTTATTTTTTTCCCAAGGAAGAGCACAGAACAATTTGTGATTTCACACTAGTGTTACAGGATTTACTCTGTAGTTACAGGAATGGCTAAAGGTGCAGTGAAATTGTTAACCCTGACATCCTTCTTTTCCTCCTGAAAGGGGGGAAGCACAGAAATTTACTGTATGTAGTTTTATTGTCTGTTTTAGCTGCAGTTTTGTTATACAAACCTTTCAGGGTTACTGGTGCACTGTAGCCTGTTCTGGAGTTAACCCACTCCGGAAGGCTTAAACAGAGGTGTTTAAAAAGAGAATATTTGAAAAAGAGCCAGGTGAGGGTGAGCTCTCCCAGCTCCCATTAGCTTTCCCTGCAACAAACTCTGCATCTCTTAGGATCCGATCCTGAGACCGCAGAGCAGTTTCCCTACAGCTGTTTTCCCCAGCACCACCTGAGAGCTGGAGAAGACAGGAAATACCGAAAGTTTGTGTGTATATTTATAGTTGAGAAAATCGATTTTTTTTTTTTTTTTTTTTTCATTTTCTCAGGTCTAAGTAACATTGCCTTAAATTTACGGATGTGAAACTAATTATTTTGGCAGTTTATCCCCAAGAAAATCCTTTCTTTTTCCTTCTGAACAAAAAATGTATAGGTGTTGCCATAGGTCTCCTCTAGAAGGGGGGTACGCTCTGTTTATATTTAGATAGGAAATCTTCCTTGCACCAATAAATGGCAGTCTCGCTGTTAACGTAGCTGTTGGATTAGCGCTAGCCTCTTTGTTTCCTGCTATGCAGGAATTCCATAAAGTGTGCATTTTATATGACATCTGTAACTTAACTTCACGTGTTTAAAAAAGAAAAAAAAAAGTAGGTACATGTTGACTTTAGGTTTACTGCATCATTTCTACATCCTTTATTTTGTGTTTTGTTTTGCCTTTTTGAAGAGGTATGATAAATAACTACCTCTTGTTTTTTCCTGTATGGTCAGACTATGAATTCAATTTACGAAGCTGACGCTGGTGCAGCCGCCGGGTCCCACTCCCGCCGGCAGCTCCCGTGCTCCAGCTGCCAGGCTCCAGGCAGGAGAGCAGCGTGCGGGCGTTGCGGGGCTCCATCCCAGGCAATCCCAACCAAGGTGCAAACTTGGAGCCGAGTGCTGCGCGATGGCCGCAGCCTAAGGTCTCCCCATAGCCTTAGTGGCATTCCTCTTTCTCTGACCCTCCCGCTTGAATAATGTGTCCACGTCCTGAAAGTTTGCCAGCACGTTACCAGAAGCCTTGGCTTTTGATGCCAGTTCAATTAGTACATTTAAGAAAAAAAAAGTTAACAAGAGATGATTTTATGGGGTACCTGTGAACTCTGCTATGATCCATACATCATATAAGCAGGGCTATTTCAAATAGCGTTGGTGAAAGAATGAATGTAAGCTGCAATTCGTGAGCATTTTAATAAATGACTCAGATTCATCCTCAGCTGATTACTTTCTCGATTCTGCTGCAGCAGAGAATACATGATTGCCTGGGTTTCAGATGCAGAGCCCTGATGGTTTGTGTGCTGCACTTGATTTTAAGGGTTACTGTAGAGAATCAGGCCCTGAGACCCTTTGCCAAGTAGATAGGACGGCCCCAAGGAGGCAGTTTACAGCTCACATGGAGATTTAGAGAAGGTGCCCTCCTTCTGTAAATTGAATTTTCATGGTTTTTGCACACGAAAAAGCATTGTAGGTAAAGTTATGGTTTGTACTAGTACTGTCGATTTGTGTGGTAATGGCATTAACCCTGTAGTTGTGGTGTTTGTGCAGCTGATCTGTGATAGCTGATGATCACTATTGGACCTTCTGTTTACACTGACTAAATCCTTTACTGTTGCGTTGTACTGTGAAAGAAGGATTATGGGCCTATAAAAGATTTTTTTTTTTCTGGAATTGTGTGTACTGTTTCATTAATTCACATGGAAATAAATCTGTAGCAAAGTGAAGACGTGCCGCTTTACGTTCTTGGACCGCTCTGCTCACGGCTGCTGGCAGCCAGGGAAGGCAGCAGCTGCTGACCCCACGCTCATCCGCGGACAGCAAAAACCCACTGGGGCAGTGCTGCTGCTTGCAGCCGCCCTGCAGACCTGCGTGGACCTGTGCAGTACAAGGGGCGTTTGCAAAACCGGGTCTTGAGCTCTCCTGGACTTTTATGCCCAGTGTTTTTGTCGATTTTGCAGCTGGGATCATTGCAGCAGATCTGCTGTCCTCTGGAGGTGATTCTGCCCTTCATCGCTCCTCTGCATTGGTTTTGTGAGTGCTGTGGGAGCAGCAGAAGAGGTTTGTTGTTCAAATGCTTTACAGTCTTTCAATACTGAGGTCATTTGGGAAACTTCAGGAATCTGCTTTTGAAGGCTTTGTTTCTAAAAGGGCAACCTTCACTTTTCTAAGGGTATTACAGTACGTTGTAGCTCCGCTTCACTGCCGGAGGGCAGCCTCAGAAATCTCACAAACCCTTGTCTTCCACCCATAGCAGTGCAGAGGTCTGTTACCTTCCTCCTTTACATAGCCGTGAGTTTGATTTTGGCAAGCGGAGGGAAGGACCATGCCACCACACAGCCGTGCCTATACACGGGCGTCCCCCACCCTGCAGGTCCAGGTGGGCAGTGCAGCGCTGGCTCACGGGCGTACGGCACCTGCTGGCCCAAGCCTGTGTTGAGCCATCCCCCACCACAAAAAAAGAGAGCAAAGCTGCTCTGTTGTGCTAGCAAAACAGAGGAACTCTGCTGTTGCCAAACAACTCTGCTTGCTTTGAAAACGTCCGCGACATTTTGGTTTAAAGCAGTTCTTTTGTAATGATTTGGCACTGAGAAAACCAAGAACTTTTCTTCCACCAGCGTCCCAAGCCCAGCAGCCAGCCAAGAGGCCATCAGCTCTGCCTTCCTTCCCAAAGATACCTACAGCCTCAGAAGAATCACAGGGCTGTTTTGCTGTTTTCAGAGCAATCCCGTGTTCTCAGGTGCTGTGCACTTGGCTCTCCGTCCATGCCATGCTGACAAAATCTTTATGTGAGGCAAAATATTTTTTTTAAAAAAAAAGGCAAGCTGTTGAATCTTCCTTATCTCATCATATCCTGCAACCATCTCCTGTCCTTGCTGGGTCCTCTAGATGGCAATATTGGAAAGGCCAGTAATTGTCCGTCACCAGTGTCCCTGCAGGTGCAGAGGCTGCAGTCCACCCCTGCTCCAGAGCCCCTCCATCCCCTGCTGTGCTCCCCGTGCCTTCCCACCACCCAGCTCCAGTCCTCACCTGCAGAAAGGAGGAAATGCCCCATTGCAACACCACCAGCTCTTCCACCGAGCCCTCTCGCTGAAGCCAGCTGTGAGCTGGCATTCACAAAGGACGTGCTTGGCTTAGCGATGGCCTCGCTGCTGCCTTTGCACTTGGTCGGGCAGGCTGGGGAGGGCTCTCAGCTGGGCATCTGTGGCTGGACACTGCCACCCGAAAGGCTGGAGGTGGCCTCGTGCTCAGACTCCACCTTGCTTGACCCTTTAAAGCCAGATGCTTGGGTTTTGTTTGTTCGTTTTCATTTTGGTTAAGCTTTTGGAAGCTGCAGTTTAAGGCTGGTGGTCTCCAGCTTGCTGCAGGATCAGCTGTGGCCCTCCAGAGCCGGGGTGCAGCCTTTCTGGAGCTGCTGCCAAGTGTCCGAGCTGCTTCAAGCTCCACATGCAACACCCAGCCTGCAAGACTAACGGGCTCTGGGCTTTGCGGGGTGACTGCACCCAGTCTGCGGCTGTGATGGCTGTTTGCAGTGGTGCAAGCCTTTTCTTTTGGCTTGAATAGAGAATAACTGGAAGACGAGGCAAGGCGAGGGGGGTGAAGAAATGGTGTCCTTGCTGACAGTCGCAACGAAACCTGCCAGGCGCTGAGAGAGCCCAGAGGCAGCGCAGTGTTTGTGTACTCCGTGTCCCGTGCAAGCGTAGCAACATCTCCTGGCACTGCCCGGCGTGAGCACCCTGTGTTCCCCTGCTCGCTGGGGCGATGGGGCACTTCATGCCTGGACCAGCCCCAAAACAAGCGAGGCTAAGCCTTGGTGGGTTGGCTGCTTCGGAGTGAGATATCGTGGGGAGACGGGAGAGCCCAAAGCTGGGGAAAGCAGAGGTCGAGCCTGTCACTCCTCGGTGTTGCAGGACAGCACCAGAGGCGTGCAAAGGTCTGCTCTCAGAACGGATTTGGGAACCAGGGGCTCTGGAGCATGTTACTGTGGGGTCATGCAGCCCTTATGCAGGCCATCTCGGTGCTTTTGCTTAATCCAGCCATTACGGTCCACGATGGGCACTCAGAGGCGGCGTGGGGGGGCTACAAGATCCCCTAAAGGCTGCAGGAGACACTGTAAGGTTCAGGGCTCCAAGGTAGCAGAGCTTCAAACTTGTTGTCAAATATTTAGACATTATATATATACAAAAGGATTTGATCTTTCTTAATTGGCCTTTTGTAGGAAATTCCACCATCTGTCCTCGCGAGGGGTGCCAGCGATGCTCTGGCCCCAGGAGTCCTTATATGGCTGCAATCTCCTAACCCGGCGTGTTTCGCAGAATAGTGTGGTCACAGCTACTTCTAAGGACACGTGTGAGCATCGCTCCCCTTCCCGTATGCATAAGCTCCCAGGAATGCAGACAAAGATAAAAAAGTGTGTAAATTAAAGCCATCAGCTGTATGCAGCGTGTCAGCTCCCCTCCCAGCAGCGGCAAGGTTAGTTGTTCCAGCCTGCCCACACGGGCTGTGCTGAGCTGGCAAGGCACCGCGGTGCAAAGGATGCTTTGTGAATAGGAAAATACCAACCCACGGTGCATCAGAGCATTTTGTACTCATCTCAGGCTGAAACAGCAGCAGGAATACTTCCCTTGCCCTTCCTCCTCCTGCAGGCACAAGCTAAGCTATGGCCAAGAGCTGCAGGTACCCAGCAGCTTCTCCTGAGCACTTTTTGTCCATGAGGGACTTCTGTACCCTGAATTCGGCCTGATCTTTCTGCCAAGGACACCTCCCCCCTCCTCCTCCCTCCATGGCCTGGTGCCCATGGTCCGTGACAAGCTCCTGATCTGCTCATTCTCCAAATGCAGCAAGAGAAGCTATTGCCACCTCGCTGCCAGGGTGCCTGTCTCCCACCTCCCCGCTGTGTCCTCATTCTCTGCAGCACCTTGAAGTAGCTCCGCTGCTCACTGTGATGGATGGCTAAATCTGCTCTTCTGTGATACAGCTAGCTCCTAAATCTCCCAGAGGTACAAGAGGAAGGGGAACAACAGATGCAGTGTTGCTGACTTCTCCCTTTTTCCCAGGCAGTTAATATTAATCACTGGTGCTTCAGGATGCATTGTGTGAATTCTCCTAGCCTCTGAAGGTTTTGAGATCTGTAATAAGAGAGAATTGGAAATGCCTCTTTCTCAATGACAGAATTAACACAATCTTCTTCCCTTCTCCAGATACTCCACCGCATTTTTTAGATTTGGAATAAACATAAAGCTATTTAGCTAAGGTATGTCTGGTTGTGTGGTCTAAGGTCACTATTTGCATTGCTGTCCATTTTTCAAGGTACAAAACCAAGGCAATAGCTGGAGACCGGATTCCTCTGACAGAGCAGGCGTGACTACCTGGTGAAGTGAGTGATATAACCCTGCAAAAGCACAAGATATGTCCGGGTCATGTTTTCCACCCTGGGATTTCAGAGCTGTGTCTGCTGCTTACATGAGAATGCCCAAATTGTTACAAAAGGCAAGTGAATTTCCCCTGTGACTTCATTTCTGCTTTGCATGGGCTGGTTCACCAGCTGGAGCTTTGTTGCAGAGATATTTGCTGTCGATAAAATGCCTTAGCTTTGGGCCAGATGCCTTAAAGGGCTCAGTGCTATTGTCCCGCTAGAGAGATGCCAGCGCCGTTTGGCACAGTCGCATGCCTAAACTCAGCTCCCAGCAGCGACTTGTTGCTTCAGCTGGAATCAGCCTGCGCTCCGATGACAGAGCTGATAATAGACTGATGGCACTCGTGACAAGGGTGTAGGGGCTGAGTAAAATATTCCCTGGAAAAAAGCGATCATCCCAGAGATTTCAGAGCGAGCACCAAGCCTCAGCAGTGCTCGCAAGGCTGAATTGCGTCGCCCCAAGGAGGAGAGGACAGCCGGGGTCAGGCGGCTGTGCCCAGAGGGCACTGGAGCAGCTGTGCTAGCAGCAGCACAGAGCAGGCTGGGCTGCAAGGATCGGCTGATCTGGGGAGGAGCGGGGCAAATCTAGTGCTGTAGAGATGCTGAGACTGGAAGACGATGCATTGGCACCCTCAGGCTAGGAAGAGGAGCGTGAGGAGCACCTGCAGCTTTCTGGGGCATGGATCTGACCCGGGACATCGAGGCGGTGGGGATTATGGTCCATCTGGAAGTCCTGGACCACAACAAGTGGGACAGTTAATACCTGGCCTTCTCTGTCTGGCCGTGCTCCTGATGCAGCAGAATGAGTAGAGCCAAGGCGTGGAGTGTAAATATTTATACCCCAGTTACCAGGTTTCGTGTTTGGCTGGTCCCTCTTGGCTCCTACCGCTCCATGTTTGTGGCTCTGAGTTGCCAGGGACACTCATAGGCTTGCTCAAAGGGCAGAAACCTCTCTGAAGGAGCCAGGGGCATTGCTGCAGCACTTCTCCGAGGCAGCAGTGCCTAGGGCACGGGCCGGCTCCAGCTGCGGTGCCACAGCACGGCATCACCCCCTGCACCCACCAGGCACCAGCTCCCGCGTCCTAGCCAGAAGCCCTGGGAAGGGGGCAGGAGGCAACGCTGAGTCCCTAAAAGTCAGCCTAGCAGTATTTTTCACTGACCGGCTCTGATGTGCATGAGGGAGGTGGGAAGTGAATACACAGCACCCAGTGGCCTTCTCCTCTTGGGGTCAGGAGGGCAAGGGCACCTCAGTAAGACGTCTCTAGCGACACTCCGTTGGAGCACATCCCTTCAGGACCATAGCCTCCCCCCGGGCCCTACTGTGAGCGTGGGGATGCTGCGCAGGAATGCTTTTGGTACCGCTACGAGGTCAACGTGTGCGTCAGCCTCCAGCCTGCGCAGACGGGCTCCGCCACCCTGCGCTGCAGCGTGCTGCTCATTTGTCAAAATCTAAACAGCCTCGGCATACCTCTCACGTTCTTCCCCAGATCTGAAGTCTCTACTGCCAAATATTTTTCCCTGCTGTTGTTTCAGTTCCTTCATCTGTTCCCAACCCTCACTGGAGCTGCCGAGGGAAAAAAAACTCACAATCTGTTTTTACTGAAGGTATTTATTTCAGTATGGAAGTGGCAGAAAGACAGTTTCTCTATATCCATGCATATATCTGAGATCTTTCTCTTGGGTCTTTTTCAGCTTTGACTGCAACCCATCTTTAAATCACTTTTCTTCAGCAGAGTTCAGCTAAAAAGGGAGCTTCCTCATTTTCACATAAAAGCTGATTCCCAGAAAACTTGGTTTAAACCATAGAAAACACACCCATGCTCCCTTTGTGCAGCAGAACTAAATCAGCTGAAAATCTGTTCTGAAAAGGAAGGAAAGCAAAAGTCCAGCACAGACAAATCTCCTTCACAGACTGGTATCATGTCTAAAATCTTTTGGTAGAGAAAGCTGCCTGACAGCTATTTACTGCAGCTCTTTCAGCACAGAACTCAGGAAATTGCATTCATAATTTCCTTAGTGCCAAACAGTCTGTAATTTTCCCATGACTATTTCTTTTTTTTTGTTGTTGTTTGTGATACAAAGCCTTTGAAAAGCACTCACAGATTTTCTTTTTGCCTAACTACGAAGCCAACATGAAGCACGCAGTTTAAGGGGATACTGTTACCTTGTTTGACATAGGGAATAACCCTCCTCCCCCAACCTTATTAGAGACTAAACCTTCTATAAATAGCCTTATAATTTTAATAAAAGCTTTTCCACGAAAGGAGAGATTGAATTGAGAGCGAAGGTAAGAATACTCATACGGCCAGTACTGTTGGGCACAAGCAACAAGCAGAACAGGCAGAAAGGTGTGACCTGGCTTCTTTTATTACCATCAGCCCAGGGCTGTGTAGTAAACATGATTCCCAGAACCCTTATGTACGAGAAAAGGACTTGACTCTGGTTTGGCTAGAAGTCTCTTCAGCTGGAGACTTGTGTCAGCTCCAGCCCCTGGGCTGATCCCATCCCTGTCCTGGGACAAGCAGCCTTGTTCCCCACTTTGCACCGCGATGTGGCACAATCTCCATGTGGTGAGCTTAGGTTGGTACCTGGGAACACACCAAATTCAAGCTTCTCCAGCACTTCAGATGCCTTTCTCTTACTAAATAAGACTTTCACTGGCATTAACTGTGAGTCATATAAAATTGTGAAGAGCCAGCAGAGCACGTACTAAGACTCGACAGCTCAAGGCTTTCATTCAGACACCCATGAAGACATTGACAGTGGAGGGGACCGGCGTGTGACTCTCACGTCCTGTCCCACATCTGAGCAGAGCGGTCTGGAAGAGGCCGTGGCAGCGGAGGAGGTTTGTGTGAACCCCTTGCAGTGCTGCTGCTGTCTCCAGCTCTGCTTTGTGAACCTCTTTCTTTTCCATGGGCGCTTGCTTTTACAGCTGATATCTCGACCTCTCCCTGCTGCTTCCTCTCTCTTTCTACCTATCGGTTGTGTTTGCAAAGGCTGCATTTTAAACAGAAGCCAAGCAGTTCGTTCTTTGATGCAGCCCTCCCTAGAGAAAAAAAAAAAGTCCTGTTATGCCCTTTTGTACAAGCAGGAACCCAAGTGAGAGCAGGTGAACCCCTCCAGCCTGGGCATGCAGACAGGGTGAAGGCAGCCACAACCCAGGAATGTGAGGGACTGCAGGCGCTGCTGAGCACAACTACTCCTTTCTGGGTTACGTCTACACGGCAGCCTCAGAGCCAGGCAGGTAGCACCTGAGGGACAGATGTTACATGACTCAGCCAAAGTCAAGCAAGACATTTGTAGCAGGATGAGGAATTCAATTTTGGTTCCCTGAGCTGTAGGCTAACTCTCTAAGTTTCAGCCCATGCTGTGCCTATCATTTCTCATGTTCCTTTCAATGATCTAATCCAGTTGTGTGTGTTTTTTCATGGTCCTCAGCTTTCTAATTGATTTGATTTTAGCTGCAGACTCAAGTAAAATTAAATTTGTCATGCTTTGAAAAACTCCTTTGCCATTAAAACACTTATTTTACTTATGTTAGCCTGTGGGCACCTTGATTTTTTAAATTATTATTATTTTTTTTTCCCGAGACTAAAATCTAAAGCTAAAATTAATAAAGGAGCCTAATTTTGATCCGATGTCTGGGAGCTATTTTTCAAATCTGGAACATGAAACTTGTGGTGAGCCTGACACCAAGGAAAAAGAACACTGTTAGGGTAATTACGTATAGTAAGATAAAAATAAGCATGTTTTTGGTGGTGATAACGGATACCTTCACAAATCCCCTTGGTATGTTAAAAGTAAAACCTAATATTATATTGCCATCAGTTTATCTCGTTGCTATTAGTATCCTTTGTTTGATAAATCTCTCTGGATATGTATCCACCCAGAACTGATAATAGATAAAGACTAAGAAGAACCAAACCTTGTCTCAAATTTTATCTGGTTTGCTTATGCAAATACTCAAATATTTGATGGATTTCAGTTATTGTTAAAGGGTTGGCCAAGGTGTTTGCTGGAAGGGCCAAAGTCTGGAAACACTTAAACAAATTGTGACCCAGCAGCTGTTGAAGTCAATGGAAACTTACTTGACTTCAGTGGATGGTGGCTGAAAAATTTTAGTCATAGCAGTAGTTCTGCATGAGCAAAGTTATTTGTTTGCCCAGACTATTCCCCATGCTGTAGTCTGTGGGCTCTGCAAGGCAGTTAGACACGGTTTATACAAACCGTAAGACCAAAAGAGGCTTGTACATGGGGAGGACAAAGCAGAAGTGTGGGCTCGCAGGGCTAGCATATCCCATGGGTGTATGCCCAGCTGGAGCATGGCTCCGTACAGGGTACCCTGTGGCTTCCGCATCCAGCAGCAGAGGAAACGAAACAACACAAGGACCGTGTGTGCGAATGTGGCTGGAAATGCTGAGCTTCAAATAACCGTGCAGCAGAAAACCTCAAGCCCTACCCTTGGCAGAAAACCTCGTGTTTGAACAGCCCCCTGCAGGCTGCAGATAAATGCCTGCCAGTGCTGCCAACATTCTTTGAAAACTTATATTGTTGCTGGAAAGAGAGGTGGAAACCTTCGTTTGTGTTGCCTTTTCAAAATGTACCCACAGAGCCAACAGATGCGTCCATTTTGCAGGGCCCTGGTGCATCATCCTTTATAAATGGGAGTCACCTTCATAATTTTCCATGGACAGGAGGAGCTGTTTGTACTGGGAGAAGCATTTTGGCCTCTGCCAAAGGATAACAGGCAGGCTGACACAGCCGCTCCTCTTAACCTGATAGCTGAGCCCTCCCCGCAGTTGCTTTTTAAAGGTGGGAACGATCTCTAGCTTGATACTCTCTCAAAGTGCAGGTTCTGGTGTCACTCAGGAAAATCTGAGTAGCGGTGATGCCTTGAATAACGCAGTCACTGTAATTACTCAAAGGCATATCTGCTATTGGTCTTTCAGCAGGTGATTTTCCAGTTCCTGAAAATCTCTTTTGATCTGTTGATCCGGGTTTGCTGATGGCATTATAGGGCTATGCTACAAATATATTTTGACATTAAATGGTGGAAAGATGAGTAGGTTAGCAGCAACCAACCCGCCTTTTTAGTGTCTTACTGTCTGCCCCCTAAACTGAGGAGAACTTCCTACTTCATCCTTTACTGGTTTGCACAGCCACAGATGGAGAACCATCCATAGATACCCCTCAGCAGCAATTTAATCCCTCTCTTTTACATATGCATGTGTGTAGGGTCCAAACTACATTGACAGGAAGAATTACATTGTAAGCAAAGACTGGTTTTACTGCAGAAGCCTTATTCTGTCAGTGGTGCTCTCTGTTTTGCAGTTTTATTTACCACCTGATATTGGAGACAAAGAAGCTGAGCAAAATCTAACCAAATCCCGCTTGGACCTGGATGGGTTTGCTGTCTTTAGTGCATTGCTCTAGCACCTTTTCCAGCTAGCAAGGTCATACCAATACTTCAGGAATTTTTTTCTTTGAACACGTGCATGCACACTGCCCTTCACTGGGCTCCACAACAGTGAGGTGGAAATGATGGGGCACCCATCTCCTACTGAGGTTCACTGGTTGAGCTGGCCATTGCTCTTCAGGCTTTGCTTTCTGCTCCCTATTTCAGAGAGCTGACTGATGCCTGGGTTTTGCAGAGGTGCACTTGGCCCAGAGCCACGGTTTGCTCCTCGGCTGAGGCAGCCCAGCCACTCCAGCGCATTAAACTCTGTGGAAAAAGGGTTTACATCACCGATGTTTTAACCACACCATTATAAAACCCCCAAAGCCCCACCCTTCCTTACTCCCCAAGAGGAATGACTCTGAAATAGTTCAGCTTTTCCATTACTTCGCCTGCCTGGAGACGTTTTGCTAACGGCCTGCACGGTAATTAGTGCGTTGCAGGTGAGGCCCAGCTGCCTGCAGGGTGGGGGCTCAGCTTGGCCACGAGCTGTCCCCTGAGCAGCAAAATGGTGGGGCAGTGCAGGGCAGGGAGACTGCTGCATCTACTTCCCTCTTTTTTTTTTTCCTTTCTCTCCTCTCTTTTTGTATCCCTTGAAACACCTCCGGGAAGGTTTCCTGTGCTCATGCACTGGCAGGAGGTGGTGGTGGTGGTTGCACAACTGAAGCCCCCAAATGGCTGCCTCCTTCAGGCTGCAATTTGGGAGAAGAAAAGGGCCCCTCCAGGTGGTTTTGTAGGAAGGAGAAATGCTGCTTGTGAGAAAGGGGGTTTGCCCGCAGAGAGCTAATGGAGGGAACTGGTAATTACCCCCACATGGAGTGGGGCAGCTGTGGGACGGGCTGTGACGTGAAGGAAGAGCTGAGGCAGCTGGTATGGCTGAGGCACGGGTCAGGTCCCATCATGTCCTGCATGCCAGGAGAAGAGACCAGCGTGTGTGGAGAGGCTACCCGTGTTGGCCTGGAGAGCTGTTGTGGCTCTGCAGGGCTGTGGTGTCCCACAGAGGACGGGTGAGTGCGGCGGCCCTGTTCCCTCACACCAGATGGTTGTAACTGCTGTCAGCCTTGGCCTGGGAGCGCTGTGTGGGGCATGTCCCCCCCAGCACGGTGTGTGGAAACTAGGAGGACAGCCGAGCCCCCCCAAGTGGCGCGCGAACCTCCTTCTGCATGGATGCACCCCAAAATGGCTTCCTTCTGAAGAGCATTGACTTAAAAATTGGGCCCGATGGTGCAGAAGACTTCTCCTCTGTGGATGCAGAGCGACTGAATTAAAACAGACCGGAGGTCTCAAAGATGGTGAAATATTCGATGCCGTTTTCCTTGCAGTGTGGACAAGATCTCCTGCCCTCAGGTAAGATCTGTGCTTTTGTGGGGGGTACTGTCCTGCTCCGTGAGGTTTCTTGCAGGGAGCTCTGCTATGAAGCGGCTTCCTTGCCCAACTGTACGAGCTCCGCTATTTCCAAATAAAGTTTCCCAGCAGTTAGCTTTTGGGTGAGTAATTCAACCGACCTAGTTTTAAGTGCTTCTGCCCATAGTTCATTTTGTTTGGATAGCCAGTCAAGGGTACATTAGAATCCTCTTTTCTTTTTTTTAAAAAAAAAAAAGAAAAAAGTTTTACCGTGTTTGCCAAAAATCAGTGTGTGCAATATCTGGGTATATTCCTTAGCAAGCAATGGTGATAGCATGGGGTTGACTCAGAGTTGTCTCAGCCCTGTGAAATGAGTTGTGTCATTCTTGCAGTTTATTCTTGTTTAATACAGCACTTTGGCAGAGACTTTTATAGTGCCATGTTGTATCTGTAATACAACAATGCCTGAGTGCCTTTTCTTTGACTTAAGTTGCATACTGTATTTACTTTCTAAATCACTTTTTTTTTTCTCCAAACAGAATTAAGTTGCTGTTTTGATATGCGTGAGGTTAAGAGTGCTTAAATTTTTCTGTGTCAGGTATATCGGTCATTTTAAGTCTGCAGATTTAAGGTCTGGTACTGCAAACACTCACTTGCTGTCAGGAGCAGCAATACTGAAGGTGGGGCTGAGCAGTTCTCTGTGCCACGCGCCTTCATGGCCCTTTATTCTGCCTCTTCTTTGGATGTGATGTTGTGCCTATGAGGCTGGCTGGGAAAGCCAATGGGGTCTGGAGCAAGCAGTGTGTGCAGGACCAGGCTTTGAGATGAAGCCTGAGGAGAGCAATGAGTTGCTCAAATAACACTTTGCTCTGCTGTAATCATGGGGGGGACTTATAATAATGACATGGAACACATTAAATAGATTTTATTGTTTAGCTGCTATGCCATTAGGCTGATAGACATTGTACCTTAGAGCTGTTTTTGATGGTGGCTGGTGTTTGGGATTTGATGGTGAAATCTCCGGTTTGCATTGTTTGTAGACGGCATCTAATGTTTTAAATAGGAGGTGGAGGGTCCTGGTGGCAGCCAGCTGCTGTTCCCTGCACTTGTTGCACTGCTGGAGGGCTGCAGGTACCTGCCAGCGGGCTTGCTTGCTCCTTAGAGTGATTGTGCTCCTCCAAGATGCATCTGCAAAGATGCAGGGTCAGTCCCCAAATACCCCTGTGGTGGCAGGGGTAATGACCCATCCACCTCTAGTCAGGAGGCTTTTGCTAAGTTCCTGTTGAGAGAGCCACTAGGGAAAACCTCTTTCTGACGGTAACTAAGTTTTTATGTGGATTGGGAGAGCTGCTGGGAGAGGAAAAAAAAAAAAGGGGGGGGGGCGAGTTTAGATTCTAGACAGCTTTTAGATTTCCTACGAGTATTTAGATTTCTGTGAAAATGGATCAGTTCAGTATATAATGCTAAATAATACGGGTGTTTCATATCTGTATTCTATGTATGCCTGAAATTTTTCTTGGCGAGTGGTGACAGTCTGAGCCTTGAACTTCAGGACAGCCCAGCTTTCTTGTAGCTGCAAGGAACGTTGTTAATGTGGATGATGGGAATGTTGGAAGAATGTGGTACTCACCTGTTTGCATGGAAAAACAGACACACAGAAATGCAAATGCTTCTGAAAAGGGTGTGTTTACTCCAGTGCAGTGTTTGTTTCTTTTTACTAAACAAGCAGAAATCCCTTGGCCCACGTATTGTGATCTGCTTTCCAAGGATAGCAGTGGTATACCCAGCGTACTCACCCTGCCTCTCCTGTCTTTACTCAGAAGCTCTGTGGTTCTCTAAGGCACCGCAAAAACCTGTTTGTAATGCAGGAGCTCCAACCCAAGCACCTCCTGTGGAAAATAAACTTGCTGGGCTATGTATCCAATAGGAGGAGCATGGAAGAAAGCGGGACAAAGTTGGAAGATATATGAGCAGAAAACAAATGGGATAAGGGATGGGGGAAAACCAGAAGTGAATGTTGTCAGATTTGCCTGGTGTGCAGTGCAAACAGGCAGATTTATTTAAACGTAAGAATGATTTGCCACCTGATAGTGCTTTTTCTATATTTGCTTTGAAGAAAATATTCATCTTTTGGTATCACATAAACTGTGTTCTCTTCAGCCGGGTTCCTTCCCTGCCTGCAGGCTGCTGACTTGAAACATCCCTCCTGTTTGTTTTCTGTCCTGGAAAACTCTGTCTATGAACCTGACGGTGGCACACATCATGGCAGAGCTGCCAGGAAATGTTTCAGCTTTGGAAGAGGGTAGCTTGGGCAGGATGGGAGACCGACGACATATTCTCCCCCTGACTCCCCAGACGAAGTTTTTGTGCTGTGTTCCCCATGTGTGAAATGCTCTGGGGGGCACCCTGGGGGTAGCGGTGCTTTGCCCAGCCTGCTGAACCCCATGGGTCCCAGCAACGACTGTGGGGGAGCGGGAGAGCAGCCATGCCAGCAAAGTGCCGTTGCTGGTTGGGTTTTCCCCCCAAAGGGCTGGTGCAGAGGCCCTGGGAGGAGCAGGCTGTTTCCCCCCCCTCCCCTCCCCTCCAGCTGCTCCCCAGGCAGGACCGGTGCTATTGGCTGGATTAATTTTTTGCAACGCGCCTCCCTGCTATAAGTGTGTAACCAGCGGCTGTCCGGCCAGGGGCTGGAGGCACAGCCCTGGACAGAGGCGCTCCCACGTCCTGCCCGCTGCCGCAGCACCGCGCACAGCTGTGCCGAGAGCTGTGCTCCATCCCTTCCTGCTCCTGCTCCGGGCAGCAGCCACCTCGCAGCAGCTCCCAGGCTCTCCGGCAGCCAGTAAGCACATGCCTCCGTCTCGCCCTTCTCGAGCATCGTCTTGGCGAGCAGCTCGGGGAGACTTTTCGGCATCCCGCGCTTCGCGGGTCTTCGGATTTCAGGGCTCGTGCTGGGTCTCCTCTGCCTTGTGGCTGCTCGCCTGGGGAACTGGCCGGGGAAGGGTTTGTGAGAGCAGGGCTGGGGGAAACGGGAAGTCCGTGAGTATGCAACGTACTTCTGAAACACGCTTCTCGGCAAACAACTTTTTCATGGATCAGCGAGTTAACCTCAGAGACCGCCTCTGTTTTAGGGGGTGTCTCGGGTGTGGGATTTATCCGAATTCTTGCTTCTGATTTCTCTCGCATCCTTTCTCTGATGCATGCCTTCCCTCCTGGAAGGTGATGGCTTTGAAAGTACAGGCAGCCACTGGGGTATAAATATAGCTTTTTCTCTTTGCTTCCCAGCCGAGTGGGCGTTTCGGGAGTGTTTGCAGTGGTACAGAGCTGTGTGTGAGCTGTCAGCAGCCTGTTTTCCTAGGCGGGGGATCAGATGTGCCTGTTGGAAGTTTTTAATGACAGCTGAGGAGGAAATAACTAAACTAGTAGGCTGTTTTGTCAGCTCCTCAGGTGATGTGATGTTCTTGGAAAGCAAGACCCACCGAACTGTGGGAACATGCTGGCTCTAGCAGAATTGGGGAAGGTGGAAATGCAAGCTTTCAGCTAATAATTACCACATCTTCCTCCTTCTGTATTACGGAGTACTGGACGGTTGTGGATTTTCTAACAAGCCACACTTGCAGCTGTCCCCATGTGAATGCAAACACCTTTAACTTTACGCAAATGCTGCACCCTTGTATCTATCTGTATTTGTGGAGTTACTTGTAGGAGTGAAACTATTCACCTGTGGATTTGCAAGATGGGTGTTTCTGTCATTAATCTTTTCTTTATCAACTGTTCAAAAGATAAGTTAATGCATGTGACTCTGGTTCAGTTCACCTTGTGTAAGCAGGAGCTTGTCTGTGGTCTAGAAATGGATGTAGCTGCTTTTTAAATCACTGTACTCTAGCACATGAAAGGGAAAAATGATTAAAACAATCCAGCTACTGATTAGTTTCTTACCTTGTTTTGAGAGGAAAAGTTGTTTTTTTTTTTTTAACTTTCAGAAAGGAAACTCATTAAATTCTTAAGCTATGATGTACAAAGTAAATAGCTGATCAAGCAACCAAATATGGCTTTAAAATTTAAACTTTCTTTTTTAATGATAAAAGCACCCACCTACTTCATTTCAGTGACAACACCCTCTTTTTAATTTTTTTTTATTTCCCCCACTAGTACAGCATTCTTGAATACAAACTAGTTCTTAATTTCCTGGTAAAGAATGCAGTATATAAAAATGCATTTTTGACTAATACCTGACAGAAAAACGGGGGTGTTTCAGAGCTAGCACCACATGAGCTCAGCACAACAGAAATTTAACCGTTCCGATTTTGTACTGGAGCTCTAAGGAACCAGTTCAGGGCTGGGTTTTATAGCTGCTTTCTGAGTTGCACTGCTCTTGGGGAATTTTGGCTGAGAGAGGTCTGTAGGATTGGTCTCTTGAAGCGTTTCTAACAGGAGAAGTTATTCCCCGCTGTGAATGATGGCTTGCTTCCACGTATGCTGGTATAATTCTCTGCCTGGATGTAAATAAAGGCAGCTGTTCAAAAGGAGGCATCGTTTATGGTACTCCAACACTTGAATGTAAACACTCTTCAGCCCGTCTTGGCTGGCCTTTATTTCGGAAACAGCCTCTCCATCGAAGTGCACCATGGATGGAAAATCTGGACATACGGCACGAAGCAGCTCCTGGGAGTTCTGTCGGGTCCCTGCTCTTGAATGAGGGAATGATGCTGTAGGATGCACTTTATGTCTCATCTGGGCCCATATCCCCTAAATGTAACTTACAGTCATACTTATAACTTATAATATTGATGTGACATAACTTATAATATTGATGTGAGCCAGGAATAATATTGCCCCATCAGCAGTAGCCTATGTGAATGATGCCCTTTTGAGCTTACCCCCCTTCTGGGGGGCATGCTGGGGAATTTAGGTAGCAAAGCTGAGGTTTCAGGTGCAGTTCCGTAACTTTGGTTAGGCAGCATAACTTTTGCTTGAAAAGATAATGGAAATAATGTGTATGTAAGGAACCTTCCCAGACCTGACCTGCGATTTTTGCTATGAAAAACACAGTGTCAGCTTTAGTCAAGATGCTTCAGCTTGATTCACTGTGATTTCTTTCCTTTTTTTTTGTTTTCCATTTCTTTATTATGGAAGACTCAGGGATAATAACAAAACAAAAGTGTCGGAGATCAGTCATTTTATGTCTGATTCTGGCAAAGCAAGTGTGGGAGGAAGAAAGAGACCTCATGTTTCATTTAGATATCCTGATTTGGAGAGGAATTTTAACCAGATGGCTCTTGAGACACTAGAACTCCAAAGGATTAAATGCTATTTAGATAAATGCCTGTTTCCACCTCTGCAACGCAGTTTTAGAAGGGCTGCGCTATATATTCTGGCTTGAGTGCTGTAATCCCTGCGCTCTGGCAAAACCGTGTCTGCAGCATTCGGCAGCGTGTACGAGCCAGGGCACTGGGGCTGCCCTTGGGTTCAGACACAGGGTGCAGCCCGCTGCGTTTCAGCTCCCCGACATGCTTTGACTGGGATCCTTGTAGACGGGCAGCACAGAGCCAGCTCTGGGACATCACCCCGGCGTGTGCGGTGGCAAGAGTGCTGCCAGGGCAAATTCCTGCTGTTGGAGCAAGACAGAGCAGTGTCGTCTGGGGGACGGATGATGGGCGGATGCTCTTGTGCTTCTCCCTCTGAGGAACTGGCTTGTCCCTCGTGGCAAATAGGGCTCACATCCGATGGGAGGAGAGGGTTAAAATGACGTTTAGGACTTAGGAGCTGTTCAAAATCCGGGCAAGGATTGTACTGTAGCCGTGCTGGAGTGGGATAAAAAGGGTCCTGTGGAAGTAATCTTTTTTTTTTTTTTTTTTAAAAAAAAAAAGGCCAAATTAAAGAGTGTCCTGGAAAAGGCTGGACAGCCATGACAGGGTTCCCGACAGCAAGGGAGCTGCAGCCCAGGGTGGAAGTGGTGGTATTTTGCTGTGCGCCTGACTGGAAACTTTAAGGCAAAGTTACAATTTTGGTTTGGATGGCATTACAGAGCTGCATTATTTTTGCAAATAGGAAATTCAAAACCTCTTGACCTCAGATTGCTTGGAGAGAATGGTGTTTTCAGAAGATCCACTCATTCCACGGATGTGCCTGTTCTTTTTTGTTTCTTGAGGAGAGCCTAGAGACTGGTGTAACTTGGGATCTCTCTCTCCTGTGTAGTGGAAAAGAACTGGAGATGGAAACCTGCTTTCACCTGCCCAGCAGAGCTGGCTGCTTGACACGAGTGGGCAGTGAGCAGCCAGTACCTGCGAGGGATTAAAAGTGGGGTATGGCTACATTTGTGATCTGCTGGGATCAAGTGCAGAGCACAAATTGTCCCCCTGACGTCAAAGGAAGAACAGGAAAAAAACTATTCCTGCTGGGAATAAGCAGTGCAGGGTGGCTCTTTGCCTTCCTGGTTTTTGGTGTCTTTCTACTCCTGGAAAGGGGAAACCAGACTGGAGTGGAAAAGAATAAAATCTGCCTCACAGGAGCTGCCTGACAGGTGTATCTCGAGGTGTAATAACTTAGAATAAAATCTTCCAGAGTCCATTTACTTCTTATTTTACTGTAGCGCAACAGTTCAACAAGTTCTGACATCTGTACATCTGTGATGTAGACGAGAGGAAGAACAGGATAAATAGCTGAAAAATGCTTTTCCTTCAGGAAAATCCTCCCACTTGTCTTCAAGACATCAGAGACCCTGATGCTTTGAGACAGGGGAGCTTCAACTCACATGATGGCTAGTTCCAGTGGTGTCCTGACATGTAGGGTTTAAGAGACCACTGTTAACAAGAACTTGCATGTGCTGGATGTGCCAAGAGATTCTTTTTTTTTGGAGGCACACTTGGCACAGGGGTGGATGATCCACCTAGTTTGCTTTTGACTCTTGCAAGCTGCCTTTAGTGACAAAGTGGCTGCACCAGCATGTGAGTGTTCCTGTATCGCAGCAGCGTCTAAGCAGAAGAGGACTTCAGAGCTTCTGGCAGAGCAAGAATTGGTCGCCATTGTTTTGTTTGGCCAAAGACAGCAAAGAAAAAAAACAAACAAAACACCAACACTCAGTTTTCCAGAACTTTGTATTATGGACCAGTGTGCTGGATGTGCCTTTATTCCCTTGCTAAGAAAAATAAGTGGTCAGTACTAAACCCACAGCTGGCTGCTAGTTGGCTTTTGTCCCAGCCCTTCCGCAGTGCCTTCAGTGGGGAATATTCAGTCTTCATGTGCTTCCAGTGGTACCTGGCTGAGTACCCCTTAGAGTTACTATGAAACCACACAAAATATAGCTTCCCTATTGCTAATACCAAGGTGGGGTGGGAGAAAATCATGTACTTTCTTCTGAAGAAATGCCCCAAGTGATGGGAATCATTCTGAGTTGGCTGGCTACTTGCAAGGCATTTGCAATTTGTTTAGCTTGGGACTGGCTTCTCCTGGCAGTTGTTACCACCAGCTGCCTTTCTTATCTCTCTTTTCTATAATAAACACTGGAGCAAAGGCTTGGAATTAGTCACTTCTGAGGCACTGCCCGCTTGCCTTTCCAGCTTCTGTCTTCTCTTCTCATTTTTGGACTTTTGAGTCTTTTTCACTCTGTTCTCTGCCCCCTTGCTTTGCCCTTTCTCTTATTGGCATAGCAGAGCTTTTTTTTAAACATCCCACAGATGTGCCGTTCCCAGGACTACCTGCATCCTGAGGGATGGGCTACCCTGGGACAGCTGTGCACAGTCATGCTGCTGCTGGCCACTACAAGAATTTTTCTAGCACGATTTACCCGATCCAGTGGACCGGTTGTTCAGATTAACGACCTGCCGAGGCAGTGTTAGGATCCTGTTAGCATCCTGTGGGCCAGGCACTGCATCCTGCTCTTCTGTACAGCATTTGCTGCAGGGCTGTCGGTGGTTTGAGGGAATGCAAACGCAGACAGCGCCTCCAGAAGCAGCGGGCTGTGCGGTCCTAATTTAGTCCTGATGCAGAAATACAAGTAATTCCTACTGATTGATTTCCTCTTTAAAATTCCCTGGTGATCTCTAAGCAGTCTTGACCTGGTCTTGCTTCTGACAGTACCATTGGAGAGCCAGTAGTGAGCAGTCGAGGGTGCAAGAATCCCTCTCTCTCTCTGTTCTCATCTAACTTTAAAAATACACAGAGCTATATATTTCACTCAGCGCATGCAAATACTGTTTCCTGTCTACCCCTGTTCTGCTGACTGAAAGCCAGTCACGCTTCCACCCTGGAACAGCCTGCCAGGTAAATGCCACTTGATGTATAAAGAATTTCGGTGCTGCCTCTGGAGATGGCACGGCTGGCGGTATCAGAGCAGGACCAGGAGGCAGCCCACGCTTGCCCCGTGGAGGCACAGAGGTGCTCGGCAGGGACTGAAGTCTCTCTTTTTTTAATCCTGATTCTCTTTGTTTAACGCATGAACATGCCATCTGCTGAAATCTTCCCTTTTATACCGTCATCACCTTAGCGGTTTTCAACTAAAAGTGGAAGCTCTGGACCTGCCTGTGTGGCAGGATGGGCTGCTTGCAGCAGGTCTCCTGCGGGAAGGGGACACAACCTGCCGGCTTTCGTCGGCGAAGACAGGGCTGGGGCCCCAGCCACCAGTTGTGTGTCTGCAGGACCTCTGAACGTTTTGGATTGCCGGATTGAGATCATCAGGATAGAGTTTTTCTTTCTTGCAAAAACACATTCAGCAAAAACAAAAGCTTAAACCCTCTGTTAAATGTACATGGCAATTTGGGCAACTTCTGAGCTGTATCTTGGCTCAGGTCTACGTGTGACAGAAAAACGGGAACTGCTGATTCCTTTCAAGCACTCTGTGGGCAAACACAGCGGAGTTAGTCCCGTTTCCCTGGCTTCTCTGTGCCCTTTGTGCTGCTGCCTGTGATGATGAATGGGGGAAAATTCCTGTCCAAGAGCATAAACAGGCAGCGACTCCTATAACTGGCTCGTGTCCTCACGGCTCTGACTTGTGAAATGAAGCTGATGATAGGTGGTGTTAGTGGATATACCAGTGTCAGATACCTGTTTTGGGAAGGATTCTGTGATTTCTGGGTGAGGAGGACTGTGAGCAGCCTCTCCTTGGCTGCTTTGCTGTGCTGGAGGCGGCCAACACCTGCCCGGTGTCTGGGGTGGCAGGAGGCTGCCGTGTGGCAACATCCGCGCCGTGTGTGAGCTCAGGCCGTGCCGCACACCTGCTTTTTACAGTACCACGTCTCTGGGACCAGCCCACGGTTGCCTTTCCCTCTGACCCCCCCGTGCTAGCGCGGCCCATCCCCATAGCAATGGCTGTAAATACCGTCCTACGCGCCCTCCGGCACCAGGCTACGTCGCTGCTGTAGTGTGGTGAAACTCTGCGTACTTCGCTAGACGCTGAAACAAACAACCAATAAATCCACTATAAACCAATGAGTAATTTGTTTTGGTTACCAGGGAGATGGCCAAGTGCAAATTCAACCTGAAATAGCGATGAGCTCATCCCCTGAGCAATGCTGGTGCCTGAGCTGGAGCAGCCGGATGGAGAGGGAGCCAGCGCCAGGAACGCTGTCTGCTCTGCCGACATTTGGACGCTCCGCGAGCTGCTTTGCCAGAAGGCTTTTGCCTTGCAAATGAGCTCGTGCAGGGGACAGTGCGTGGGGCCGTTGCTGAGCCAAGGACCCTCACAATTCCTGGAAATGCTGCTGTTCCCGGTGGGACCACGGGTCAGAGAGCCCCAGGGGTTTAGTGACCGCTTCCTCTGCTCTCTCCCCTATCTTGGAAACCGCTCCCTGTGCAAGGATTGTGGGGTGAACTGTGATGCCTGGCTTGTAGATAAGGGCTGGTTTTAAGCATCTGAAGTTACATGGGTGAATCTGACCCGTGGAGCCTCTCCCCTGCTGCTGCTCCAGGTGCTGGAACAAGGGCTCAGAAAAACCTGACCCCCCTGCTGCAATGTACCCCGGCAGGAGCTCAAACGTTTGGCCATTATTGCACCTACCAGTTTACACAACCAGAACAGTACCAAGACCAGCACTTGCTGTTTGAGGGGCTGATGTTGGTGACGGCACCTGGCACCTTTCTGCGTCTGCCCATCCTTGCAGTGCTCCCCAAGCACCCACTCTCCCCTTTCCTTTCTGGTGGCACCCACGGAGCAGCGCCCCGTGCTCCTGCTCCTGCTCTCCTCTTTCCTTTGGGGATGAACCACAAAAGGGAAGTAGGGCTAGGGGTTAGGGGTGGAGGTCTTGATGGAGCAGCGCGTAAGCCCGAGGCCCATTGATGGAGTTCACCAAACCCTTTAAGACATAGTGATTGAAAGCAGATACCAATTATCAACAGCAGCAATTATCAGCAGACAAAAGCTGAGCCCCTGAAACATAATCCACAAACATACTCACATGATACAAACCCTCAACCTTTTTTTGGATTAACCGCATGGCTTATCCAAATGTATTCTAGAGCAAGGGACAAAGGTTGTGTCTATAAACAGCACATTGGTTTCAGCAGAGGTATTTTTATGTTCTGGAAGTCTTTTATTATAATTTTACAAGCGCTGAGTGACAGGTCTCTGTGTTCTTGCAAATCCCTTCCAGGCCTGTGGGTGGATTTCTTCTAGCTGCTCTCTGGGGCCATGCGGAAAATGCTTTGGTGACACAACCAAGTCCCTCAGCATCACGGGCAGCTCCGTGTCACAGCTGCCAGCATGTTCAGTGATCGGCTCTAGGGAAGGGTTTCATGAGACCCTAACAGTTGGGTTGGGTGGCATTTGAAGAAGGTGATTTTTAACGTGAGGAGATATAACCAAGTGAGATTTGGGTGAGAGAAGCATGAGTTCACCCGCGTGCATCTGCCTTTTATAGCTGAGGCAGAGCTGGGAGCACTCTCGGAGGAGTGCCTGTGCCACCCAAGCGGCTGGCTTGGAGCCTGCGTTACCCCGCTGTATGGCAGAGCCCTGTGCCCTGGCTGCCACGTCCCCCGTGCTGCCCGTAACTGGGCTGGCAGGCAGCTAACGGGCTGCTCCGTGGCATTTTGTCTTTTGCTTTCAGTAGCCCTTTGGAGATAAGGCACTGCTTGTGTAGTGTGCATGTGAGTTATTCGACGCAGGGTTTGATATTCTCTGTCTCCTCTCTTCTGTGCCGTGGAGCAGTAGGTGTTGGGTTTTGGGGGTGGGACAGGCATCCCTGCAGGTCTGCGACGTCTCTCCTGGCTGTGTCCTCCTCCAGCAGCCTGTCCTTACCCCACTGTTTCACCTCCTGGTACCAAGGCATGTTTGCTTTCTTGGCTGTCTCTGCGCAGCTGAAACCACTGCCATACTTTTCAGATCCTGGGCTTGGCCAGGACCGAGTCTAACCTGGCTCAACACTGGTATAAAGCAGGCGAGCCTTGCTACTGGGCTGGCTCTAGCACAGCTGAGAAGAGAATTTGGCCTAATAGATGTAATTGAGCAAGGTGACAGTAGAGTCCCACACTCAGCAGAGTCCCTCGTAATTACTGGAGAAGTTGCTGAGGATTTGGAAACCTCTCCCTTTCCCCATGGCTCTGCCCTGTTCCCAGGGGAATGCAGGCGCTTGTGGGCTCTCATGTAATGCAGCTGCACAAGCTCATTTTAAGAGAAAGCAAGCCACTGCTTCACATCTGCTTTAGCTTTTTGACAGTTTTCTCTGGCACTTGTGTGCAATTAACACCGCTTTTTTGTCTTATGGAGCCGATCCTGTGGTAGTTTGATTTGGACAGTAGTTTGACAGCCAGCAGCAATCGTACTGAGAAGGGTTGTTTCCCTTTGCAGGCTGTGTTACTCGTTGTCCCTCAATTTATTGTCTCACTGCTACTTGAAAAAGAAAACAAAATCATTTTTTTGGGCCTGGATCCAGCCGCAGAGCAGAGGATGGCTTAATGAAACACATAAGTGGTTGTACCAACTCCAGTTGGTTTATTTCTGTGTATAAATTTAAGCACACTTCTAAGTATCTTATTTTTCTTATTCCAGGGTTTCTGTATGATAAATGTAACAGCCTGTAGGCTTTGCCCATCGCTCCAAGAGTGAGCACTGATAGTAATGCTGTAGCGTGCTTTGCTGCTGTGAGACCTGCGGTGGGAAGGCGGGAGAGGAGTCCCAGTCCCTGGCCTGTCCCCGCGGAGGTGAGGGACGAAGGCAATTGCTGCTTCAGCAAATGTGGAGCAAATTCAGTTTAGCAGCATAAATAACCTCGCCTCCCCGTAACTGCTTTGGGCTGGTCTGTCTATGCTAGGTCTTGTCAAGTGTTAGTTTACTGATCTTAACATTTCCAAAGACACCAAAGCGACTGTGGTTTTGCTAGGTTCCCCGAGAACTGGAGCAAGAGGGTGTCGGGGGGAGGCGAATTGCTCGCTCCCTGCCAGCCCCCCGAACAGCCTCCACCGAGGCGCTCAGCTGCGATGCTGCAAACCAGAGCTGGGCTGAGGGCTGGGCTGGATCCCCCTGGTTTTCAGATTCAGAAACTGAATCCTAACTCTGATGAAAACTTTAGATATTTGTTCCTTTTTTTTTTTTTTTTTTTTTTTTTAATTTGAGTGAGTGTTTTCCAGCCAACCCCGTGGAGAACGCTCTTCGGTGTAGTCCTTGCCCAGCTCTGATCTGACATGATTTCCAGGGAGACCTGGGATCCTGATAGCTTTATGAAAAATGAGAATTATGTGCTTGTAGCACACAGGCACTTTGAAAAAATTATTCCTGACTCCAGAGAAATGGCTCATACATTTTAATGCCGCTATTAGAAATTGAATTGACAACACTTATTCTCAGTGGAAATTGCTGTGCAGCTTAGGGGAAAAATATGCAGAAAGCACTGGTGGAGACTTCAGAGAGCTCTTGTCACCCTGAGCTGTGTGTGCTTTTGGTGCAGTGTTTCTGCTGAACAAAAAGAGCAAGGTTTGATGTTTGTATGCCAGAGGAAGGGAAAGCAGAAATGTGTGGGCCAGCAGCACAGGGGTGGCAGCAGCGAGGGTTAAAGCATTAAAACAGCTTTGAGACTGAAGAGCAAAGTGTGCTCAGATCTCACACAGTGATGGGGAAACATGGGCTGCTCTGGGCTTGCGTGTCCCTGAGTGTTGTGGCAATATTGCACACAGAGGTTTTGTTGCCTTAATAAGTAAGTACAAAGAGATGGAGCCGGGTGAGTGCTGCCTTAAAGTGGCGTGAGAGTGAAGAGCTGTTGAGGTGCTGAGGAGGTGGGTGAAAGATGCTCCTCTTGGGGAGATGGCCTCTGAGGAGGACTTTGTCTGGCTGCTGTGCATCAAGGCTCTGCCATTGCTGAGCGAGGAGCACCTCTCTCCTGAGTCTGGAGGAGGAAAAGGGACACGGCTGGCAAAATACTCATTTATCAGGGCTTCAGGCTCTTCTTGAAGTCTGGATGATTTCTCTGATTTTGCCTGAGTCTTTGTATTTGGGAGTCAGTTTGGGAAGGAGCAGCCGAGGCAAGTTCAGTAGAAGCAGAGCGAGTGGTCTCCTAGTCCAGCAAGGTCTCTGACTTCCCTGAAAGAGGAGATGGGCAAAGAGCCTGGCTGAGCGGGGTGGTGTGCAGCTGTTAAATGAGCAGGGCTTTAATGAGAGACTTGAAATGCTGATTTGCAGAGTATTAGCATGAACAGCGGCTGAAAGGAACTCTGGCCGCAAACTATGCCTGGGGAAAGGGGAAAGTTAAATGACATTTGTTTCAGCAGAGGAAATGTGTGACAAGGCAGGACCAGAGCAAGGCGTCTCAGGAGGTTGCACCACAGCTCCATCTTACAAGCGTGTGGGTGCTTGTGGGCCTCCTCGTGCTCCTCAAATGAGTGTCCTTTCCTTGGCTCGTCCTGGAGCACATCTCCAGGCTGCCCTGGAGCACGTCCCTTGGCACTTCGGGCGAATGCCGATGTGGTGTGATGCAAAAAAAGCAGTTGTGAATTTGGAGTCACTCCAAGGTGAAGGGTTGTCACTTCTGCCCTTGTTGTTGGTGCAACGTGGCTCAGCCTTTTTTTATTGGTATCAAGCTGCAAGGAAGCGGACCCCTTCCTCCATTTTAAAACACCCTTCTCGGGACTTGGAAATGTAATCAAACCCTCCCAAAGCAGAGAATTACTGAGAATAACTTCTGTGACTAATCCAACCCCATAGGCCTCACCGGAGGGGACTTTGCAGCTTTGTTTTTCCTTGTAAAGAATGCACAGCATATGTCCTGACAATTAGTCAGAGTGCCCAAAAATACCCCGTCAGCCCTGCAAGCTGATCTCCTTTGGCTCTTGGGTCTGAGACAGACACAGGGTTATGCACTGTGGGGCTTTGGGAAATGTTATTTTTAAAAATGACCACGTAACAAGGGTGATTTGGTCCTTTCAGCCACCAGCGCCGTCTAACAACAGAAAGCGTAGATAGCCAAACGCTAATCTTGCTGGAGGCGACTGTCCCGTGCCCGAGGTAATGGGCTGGTTGTTCTGCTAAACCCATACGCCAGGGCTGGCTCTGCCAGCTCTAAATCAGCGCTCAGGACATGGCCTTGGTGCCTGTGCCAAGTTCGGGCAGTGCTTTGATGGTGTGCTGGATGCCAGGGAGTCTTCCCAGCCGGCATGCCAATGCCTGGAAGGGCACGTCCTTCTCATCGAAGTGGTGGCCTACCTTCCACCATAGCCAGGCAGCGTGCTTCTGCCTAGCCCTATTCCGAGAAGCGTCTGCTTTACCCATCTCCGACCACCTCAGCTGAAGTTTTGTGTCCTCGGTGTCTCCCCCGTGCTAAATCCCCGGAAGGTCTTTTGCCAGGATGGTGGTCCACCCGCAAATAGCTCCTTCTTCTTCTCTCCTGAAAATAAAACAGTAGAAGTGGGGTTTGGGCTCAGCACGCTGTGTGTTCCCTGCCTTTGGAGGAAGGGCACAGGCGTAGCCTGCAGTGCCCACCTCGTCCTTCTGGCCGCCAGGTCCCGTTGAACGGACGCAGCGGGGTGGCAGGGCTGCTGGAGGCCCGTGTGGTGGACGCTGGAGAGCTGCTGGCTTGGGTAGCTGCTAATTTCTGATTTGTAACGGGTAGATTTCCAGTGAGGGTGAATGACCCAGCTTTCAGGCAGCGGTGCACATAGCTGAACTTCCTTCTGTGCTCTCCACAGTGAGCTGTTTAACTTCACCGGGGGACAGCATCGCTCAGCCAGCTGCCGTGCCTATGAGAAGTAATTGAAAGCAATTAGGAGTGCAGAGAGCATAACGGAGGTTGTGAAATACCGTTTCAGCGGTGGCTCAGTAACTACTTGGTGAAGCCCCAACACGAGCACTTATTGCATGGGTATGGTAAGATTATATTGCTGTGAGTGCTCATCAGACTTCGTCTCTCCTGGAAAAGACTGCCATGCTGCCTGGCCGGCATCACCGCGGTGTTTATTTGACAGGGACTTCAGTTAGGCTTCGGTTGTGAAGCCAGCCCCAAAGCCATGGGGGAAAGCTGTGACTTGCGAACCTTTGCCATGTCTTTGACCCCACCAGTCATTCCTCCTGCATGTGACTGCGTCTAAACTTGAACAAAGACGTCTGCAGTCAGCCAAGGTCTGCCCTAACAGAGCTCTGCTGTCCAAAGCACGAAGCTTTGAAGTGATTGCTGGGGGAACGGCGGCTGTGGTGCAGCTTGCTTGACCTCGGGGAGGGCTTCCCCAGGGGTCACGTGGAATCCATCTGGTGGGAGCGCTGGAGGTAACCGAGGGGCATCGCACCCGTCACTGTTGAAGCAGCAGCACTGCTTAGCTGGAGGTCTGGAGCCACAGCTCCGGGCACTGCGGTGAGCAGAAGCCCTGGAGCTCTTCATGGAGCTTTGAACGCAGGGGCCTGGCCAGTGTGGGTGAGAGTGTGGCTTTGAGATGCTCAGCTGGGGACTTCTTCCACTGCTCCCGATGCAGGCCGGAGGAGGACAGGAGCTGAACAAAACCTTGCGCCTACAAAGCAGCTCTTGATTTATACACATGCCCTCCACAAGCCTTGGTGTCACTTGGCTTTCAGCAGCCACCGGAGGTCTGCCATGTCAGCAACAGCTGACAGGAACAAGTGCCAGTCGGGAGCGTGTGTAGAGGGGAGCTGCAGAGCAGATGGCAGCAGGGAAATAAATTTGGAGCTGCCATGGGAATAGTCCTGGAAACAGTCCAGACTGTGGATGGAGGCAGATGGGAACAACCGAGTTTACGTGTCTTCCCAATTTTGCTATTTTTCAGATCCCTTTATTTCCAGCTCCATTATCTCTGGGCCATTCTTTTCTGTCTGTTACTGTCTTTTCTTATCCGTCTGTCTTTTCTCCTCTTTCTTTCTTTTTTTGTTTTGTTTTTTGGACTCACATTATATCTCAGTTTGTGGAGGGCTACCCAACCCTTCTTATAAATTTATTCCCAATTCCTCTGCCCCACATTTCCGTAGCTGATCCTAGAAGCTTCCCTTGGCACTGACAGGCTCAGCACGCGGATCTGGCCGTTCAGCGTGGAAGGAAGGAAAACAGCTGGGGTGCCTTTGCCACGTGCTGCCCGTTTCCTTTTCCACCTTCCCTGTGGAAAGTGGGATCCCATGGAGGATGGGCTGAGCTGGCTCCCTGAGAGCAGGGGGCTTGCCTGATGGCTGGTATGTCTGTCCTCTGTCACTGCAGTGATGTCTTTGCTGGCTTTGCTCTCGATGTCGGTGCATCCTTGTGATGTCTTGTGTTCACGCGAGTCCACCTGCAAGATGCATCAGGGGTGCGGAGGGCCATCCTTGTGTGCAAAGCAGGGGAACTGTGCCGGGTTTGAGTCTTCTGAAGCGTTTATGCGATACTTTAAAGAGAAATTGTCTGGTGTATAACCAAGATGGCTTTTTCCACTGCTTGAAAGAGTTAGGTGGAAACTCTGCATTTCGGTCCAGGTCTTAGTGTGGGTTGGACACAGGGTGCCTGGCTAGAAGGGGGCAGCAAGGGCCACCCCCTGGCAGTCCTCTCGCAGTGGGGCTCCCTGCCTGTGGTCCTCCCCGTGCAAACACCGCTCCGCAGTCCTCTCACCAGCACGGGACCAGTGCTGGGAGCAGGAAGCACGCGGGATACTGAGTGCTCGGAGAGCTGGGTCAGCCCTCGGTGTCAGTCCTGGACCCTAACGCTGCTGGCGTTTCTGTGTCATTAGAGGGGGAAAAAAAAAAAAGAAAAAGTGGTGGTGCAGGGAGCTGTTCGTAGAGCTGTTCATAAAATTTGTTTAGTTTCTGCCTCAGCAGAGCCAAGGGAAATTTCAGGTCTGCAGTAGGCTGGGCAGAAGGAGTGCTCCCTGCTGTGGGAGAATGCACACTGCATGCAAGCTACAAGTGGATTTGAAGAAAAAACAAAACCAAAAAAAAAAACCCACCAGAATCTGCAGTTACTTGAAACGAAGGAAACGTTTGTGCAAATGGTGGGAGCAAACCTGGATGAGGAGTGCTAAGCCCCGTGCTGCCTGACGCAGCCCTGCCTGGTGGGGCCGTGCAGGTCCCGTGCTATCGCAGCAGCCCCGACAGCCCGCGGGACGGAAAGGCTGGGGGGCATCCTGCAGCCCCGGCTTTTGTGGGGAGCCCACTGAATCGTGGCTGTGCTTTTCTGTGCGGGTTTGCTGTGCGTAGCTAAGCAGAGCGTATGGAAGCAGAAAGTAAAGTGTTAATCCTAAGAGGTGGACAGGTGCCCCCTCTCCTGCTCGTATTTACTGCTGCCTGCTTCTTTCTTTGATGATGGTGACTAATAGTTCATCAATGCCTGGGTTATACTGTCTCTATTTAGGACTTGCAGCCTGTTGAGTGACAGTAGGATGTGTGGGCAAGCTGAGACGCCCAGACCTTTTCTGGCAGGATTGTTAGGGCAAGAAAATACTCTGGAAACCACAATGTGAATCATTTGTCTATCCGAGCGGATGACACTATGCGCCAGCCACGCTGCTCTGCAGTCGGACCTGCATGGTGGAGTGACTGTGTCCGGACCAGCTCCCTGTGGGGCTGAAAACCTACGGGACAGATGAGGTTTCATGATAAGGACCTGAAAACCTAAGCCCGTGTGTCCTGCTGTGCGCTTGCTGATGCGTTTGCAGCGCGCTTTCCTCTCTGCCCAGCTCTGGCAGAGCGCGGTGGCACGGAGGAGGTGGGAGCAGGGAGTTCGTGGTGACACTGCACGAGGCCATGCGATGTGCCCACGAGTGGCACACGCTGTCTGCAGGCACTGGCGGGTGCTCAGGCAGGGCTGGCTTGCCTTCTTTCTGGGGCAGGCTCTCCTGCTTGGTGGTTTCTGCTCCATGCCGTGTTTCACAGGGCAACAGTGTCCCTCCTTGGTGCTTGTGCCATACCTTGCACCACCAGTGTTTAATCATCTCTGGAGGGAGCTGGGCTTGCAGGGAAGAAGGAGGCTTATAGGGGAAGATGGGAATTGCCCAGGGTCATGTGGCTGAAACAAGCCAAAACAACAAGAGCAGCCCTGTCTTCTCAGCAAGTGTTGTTCCCATCCATCCCCTGCTGTGCTGGCCCAGGAGGCCGCAAATTCAAGCAAAATAAGAATATTACAGACAGCTCTGGGGGGGGGATCGCCAGGGCCTCTGAGCTGTGCAACGAGATGCAGCTCCAGGGAGGCTCACGCTGAAGCTTCGCTGGCATCAGCAGGGCTGGGTCCTGCTCCTCTTGCTGGGTCAAGCTTCCTCCCTGCCACCTCCTCCAGCTCGTGCCTGTTGTCACGCTGCCGACACCCGTGCGTTTGTGCACGAGAAGCGCTTTGGTGGCCAAGCGTCCATCCCTACTTTCCGCACGCCTCTGAGATGCTGCCGCGCTGCAGCTGGCCTGCAGCCACCTCTGGGTGGGACGTGGCAGCTGCTGGCGGTGCACGGCAACGCTGCGCTGCTTTTCAGGGTGGGGAGCAAAGGTTACTGTTTGGGATTGGGAGCGGAGGGTATCCTGGGGAAGCAGGAAATGACGGCCAGGTGGGAGCGTGCCAGCGCTTTGTGTAGGGAGCTAGAAAGGAATGAGAATGGTTAATGGTGCAAACTCGACACGCATTGCCAAAAATGAACTCATGTCTGTAAATATTACACTGCACTCAGCAAGATTAGCACAGGAAAATACCAGTTGTTAGGGTTCCTGTTACCATCTGAATTATGCAAACAATTTGCTTGAGTTTATAGATGAGCTGGGGCAGAGTAACGTAGGGTTTTTTCTAGCCAAAGTATTTTGGTGCGCTAGTATGTTAGCACATTTCCCAGCCTCATCCTGCTACACAAGTGGATCCATGCCATGCCGTTTTGGGACAGCACGCTGTCAAGCGTGGCCTTTTCCAGGCAATGCCGAAAACTTGGGAATGTCAGAATGATGCTGACCTTTCACGTGCACTACGTGGGGGCTGTATGATGGTCGTGGAGGCCCGGGGCGGTCACCAAGCCTGGTGCTGGGGCGAAGGCACTGTACTCCCCGCCCCATAAACGCGGTTGAGGAGTTCCTTTGGCACCTCTGTGGTGGGAAGCAGTGACGTGCCCAGTGCCAGGCTGTTCGGAGGCCAGACGCCACCGTGATGGGCTGTGGCTGGAATGATAAACATTGGCTGTCGGGGAGGTTAACCGCCTTTCCCACGGCCATGCCGTGAGTCAGTGTCAAGGCGGGATTAGCAGCCGGGCGTCCCTGGCCACGGCCCCGACCACACGTGCTGCTGCTGACTGCATGACGCAGAGCACGCGTGGCCGTGGAGCTGCCTCTGCCGCTGCAGCCTGTGTCTGCATGCAGGAGCGAGCCTGGAACCAGAGCTCCCTCTGCTCCCTGCCGCAGCTCGAGTAGGAGTAGGTCGCCAAAATTCCCGTTGTGCTACAGAGCTTTGGGGACACCTGAGCAAAGAGGGCGGAGTTGTGAGCCATTGCCCTCTGTAATCCTACCAGGGAATGAGCCCAACCATACTGTTAGATGCTAGAGAAGCCCCATAATCATGAAACCTGGCTTTTAAAGTGCTGGTCTTCAAGGACTCATTCGCTCCGGATGATTAATGCCTTGAGGTTCCTTAGGGTAAAAGCTGGAGGAGGACCAGGCATGGTAGTTTTACAGGCAGTAAAACTTCAGCTTGCCTCTCATGCTGATTGCAAGTCCAACTCCCAGGAATGTAGCTCCTGGTGCTTCTCCATAATCTCTGCTGGGTCCCCAGGCGTGCAACCCTTGGCTTTTCTGGGCCCTACAGCCAGGGGACAGCCCCTCGTGTATGGTCTGGAGCTGGTTCCTTGGACCACAGCCCCTTTGGCCCTGGAGACCTGATTCTCCTCTTCCCTTCGGCAGCAGCGGTGCAGAATTGACGCTGGGTCTGTAATTTAGCTCAGGACTGTTATGAGACACAATCTAGCTCCAAAGCCAAGGCCAAATAGTACTAGCATGGGGTCAAGTTCCTAAGGCACTCTCTGCCTTTGGGACTAATTTGGGTGCTGAGTAGCTGGGCAGGTATTTGAATGTTGCCTACAGAGGTCTCTGGATCCTATTCTTCTCTCTCGGATCACCTAAAATGGTAAGAATTTTCAAGGGGGATTAAGGTTGTGATCTCTGGGGAGGGGAGTGGACATCTGGTAGGAGTCCCGTCTGTATTAATAGCCTCCGTTTAAATGTATGTTATCAAAAGAGGCAGCTTCTAATCAGCCAAGAGACCGTGCGCTCTGTTGCCTCAGGGGCTGCCTGTGACTTTGGGCTGTTAATCATGGCTTTCCACAGGCACACAGGTAAATTGGACATGCTGCAGTCCGCGTTGTGGGAGAAGCCCTGTGCGTGCAATGCCTGCTAAACAGGGAGGAAGGTTTTGCTAACAGAGAAATAACACTTTTAAATGTGGTCTTAAGTCTCTGCGATCTGCAGCTGTAACTAATGATGGCAAACAGGCTTGTGACTGGTGTGTGGGACTGGCGCTGGGAAGAGCATGGTGGCATGGGCTGGATGCCTTGTAAATGTTTACGCGTTTGTAAAATGCATTGGGTGCATGCTTTGTATCTGCTGCTGTGAGAGGGCTGGGGCTCAGCTGTTACTTGGGGAAGGCTGGGTGAAGGTGGGGGACGGCGCTTCTCCCCGCAGCTAGTTTGTAGTGGCATTACTGCCTGGGGCAGGGGAAACCTGCAGCAGAAGCCCACTGGGTAAACCCAGGTGGTTTGCTCTGCTCTAGTGGGCGGTGTGTGCTTGCTCCCTCCTCTCTGCGTTTATCTTGTAGATCAAACAGGTCGACTCTCTCCAGTAGTAATAATATAAAAACCTATTTTTCCCTTCTCATTAACACTGACAGGATTCTTGCTTTGCATGTTCCCATTGGCATGCTGGTATTTGGTGTCTCCCCACCTGTGACTAGTCTCCTTTAGCCCTGCAATTACTAAGCCATTGAAAGCTCTTCGGGGTTTTTAAAAACTGATTTTGTGTGTGCCCAGCATGTATTTACAGCCCTAAGTGACAACGTACGATTGCAGTGCTATTGCATCTCTTGACGGGACGTGGCCCAAGGGGTGGACGTGCCCTGGAGCGCAGGGCTGCAGCTCCTGTGGGCATCGGACCAAGCTGCTGCACACTCAGAGCTAGGGGACTGTGGTGCTCCTCACCTGGCTGGGGGCGCAGAGCTCCTTAAAAATTAGGGAGGGAAGTCAGCCTCACGCTCAGCCACCCGGGACAAGGCACGAGCATGAGGCTTCTTGCGTGGCATGTAACTCACTTAGGATTTGCTTGTGTGAGGCAGATACACATTACGCAATATATCTCTGAGTGAAATCTGACTTCCATGGCATCATTTTTTAAACATCTCAAAGGTGTTCAAAAAGTGCAATTCATTCAATTCAGATATAGGAATACATTTATTTGCTAACTTCAGCCCACCAGACTGACTGATACTGTAGCATCACTTCATTCTACTTCTAGCTGTTTCTTTCTTTTCTTTCTCATGTTCCTGTGGGGAGATGTTCCTTGCCCCAAGATGTTCCTTGCCCCAGAGGCAAGGACCGGGCTTTGCTTGGCATTGGAGTGGTTGTGGTTCCAGTGCTACTATAGCAGTAATCACAATTAACACACATGCATAATAAAAGTAGCTGTCACTGCTGTGTGCTTCTTTCTGGCTGGGCAGTTCGGGCACTGCGCTGAGATGATGAGAGAGCCGAGTCTGAATTCCTGCATTACCATACTCCCTGGACAAGTGACTGGGGCTGGTCACAAAAGCCCTGGCTCCTCGGCAATGAACACGAGCCAGAGTAGCCAGTGTTCAAACCGAAGCAATGACAGCGGTGGTACCTGACATCCTGTGCACTTTTCAGGGGGTGCAGAAATGCCCCAGCCTTCAGGTCTGTGCGAGGGGCCTTTGTCCAGCCCGGCTGCTGGTCCTGCCTCCTGACCCCTCCAGGGTCTGCCCTGTCAGCATTCGTTGTTGAGCTCTGTACTACAGAGCTGAGCTCTGTAGTAAGTGTAAAAGCTAGCCTGGGGGATGTGTTTGCAGGGTGTTTTTAATAGCACGTCCCTACTCCCTGGGGAACTGTGAAGATTTAATAATGATTGGGATGTGCTCAGACATGGTGGCAATAGGACCATAGGGAATGATTTTGGCAACTGCCTGAGAAACTTGGAACCATTCTTGTTCTAAATAAAGAAGATTCTATTTTATCATCAGACTAATTTTTGAATTATAGAGTATGAGACTTGCACGTGCCCCAGCCTGGCAATGGGAGAGCATAGCTCTTCGCTCTTTACTGCCAGCCCTCCCAGCGAAAATGACCTGCAAGTGATTTGCAAAGCCAAAGGAAAGAGAGAAATGTTTGTTGTCCAGGGCAGTGCGCCAGTGACCTTGAGATGCAGCTCTCAGCATTGCTTCTCCTTTCTGATTAACAGGACCCTTCTTTTAAGGGTATTCCCTGGTATTTATAGCAAACCACAAAACATATAGAGGAATGCTGAGAGTAGCAACCCAGGTGACACAACTTCAAGTGAGCTGAAACAGGCAGGTGCTGTCGCTGCCTGGTGACATGGGGGCTGTTTACTCGGTCTGCTGAGAACAACAAAGCTGACGGAGAGCCAAAAAGCAATGGCTCTTTCCCAGTGCACCCAGTACCCCAGCAGAGGGTTAACAGCTTCAGCCTCATCTTCCTTCCCAAGTGACAGAATAGTCCGTACGGTTTAAGTACAGTTTCCCTGGTTGTTTTCAGAGACCACACTTCAAGTTCTTCCTTGGTGGTTTATCGCATTTAAACACGTTCCCCGGAGACATTAACACACATCCTGTGCTAAGTGCTTTGCTTATCAGCTGTGCTTCAGCTTCATTTGCTGAGCGCTTTGATTTCATTTGTTCCGCAAACCACTGCGCTACTGCGTGGCGGTACGCAGCCCGGGATGAGGCGACACGGGGCCGTGGGAGACGGGAACTGAAGGGAGCGGCAGGGTTTGTGTTAATGCCGTAGCTTTTGTGGGGCTGCCCTTCTCAGCTCTGCACCATTTCCAGTCCCAAAGCTTGCTGTGCTGCGGTGGTGTAGCCCTGAGCACAGGCTGGGACGGCTCTGCGGCTGCTCCACAGCACGGTATCAGCAAGACTTGAGGTGCACGGGAAGCCTGTGGGGCCCAAACATTTGAGACCTTTGTTTGAAAGATGAAAGGTGTGGGCTGCGGGGTTGCTTTTGTAAAGCTGCGGATGCTCTTTTGGGACAAGTGGCTAACTTGTACCTCTGTGTTCAGGTAAATGTTAGGGTTGAATTCCAGCAGGCCTTTTGTGCCAAATGCCCTGATACTCGAGAAGGCCACTGGTCTGGCCAGCCGCCCCTTAGCTGTAGCCAAATTCATCAGGGAGCTACATTTAGACAGCACTCTGCCGGGCTGGTAGGAGAGGGACACCTTGCTTGAAGTGGGGGTAGTTTCTGGTGTGTCCTGAGTTTCGTGATTTGCCTATTTTCCAAGTCAGCAAAGACAGGCCAGGGTTAAGCTTTGGAAAGTTGAGTGGTGGGACCACGGAGCAATTGGAGCCTGAGGTTATTAAGGAGACAAACATTTCCAAAATCATGATAAATCATTTCCAAAATCTAGACTCAGTCAAAATCGAGACTCAGTCAGAAAATGTATTTATTTGGTTACAGACCAAGTACCTGTTCTGTTCTGTCTGCCTCCTGTGAGAGGGGACTGAACTGCGCGGGGGAGCAGCAGTAGGGTGCCAAACGTTTCTTCCCGGGGGCAGCGTGCTCTGAAGCCGTGACGGACGTTTGCTCCACCCCGGGGAAATGTCCCTGCGGTCCCGGTGTAGCTGCTGCCGCTACTTCTGGGCTCTCGTCACCAGCCCCTGGGGGGCTGCTGCTCCTGTGGGAGGGTTGTAGGGGACGGTGTGGCTGATGTGGGCTCTCGGCGTGGCAGGGGTGGGCAGATGTTTTGCTGGGACAACGTGGTCAGTGTTTGTGTCCTCGTGGCAGGCAAGGGGACAGAGGTGCCTTTCTAGGCCTAGATTAGGGCAGGGGTGGTTCTGCTGGGGGCAGAAAGCTCCTGTAAGAGCTGGGAGCAAATTCATGCCACAGCTTAGGTATGAGAGGGGCTTTTTGGTCCATAAGATGGCACAAGGTGGGCAGAAGATCCCGGGGCTGCCAGGCCCGATGTTAATTGTCTGCGGGGCTCTAAAGCTCCTGTGATAAATGTGTGTCTCACGTTAGCAGATGATGCGTTGCACGGGAACACTGGATCGTGTTACTCCCTGAGCCATATGTTCACAATTACATCTTCTGGTTGAAAGCAACCCTAAACCTGATATCAGGGGGAGCGTTTCGATACCATTTGCCCTGGATTCTCTGCAACTGCGTTTCTTCTAAATAAAACCCGCTTGCTTGATAAAGCTCTGCAGGGCTGGCGGTGGCTCACATAGTTTCCATGTTTCCCAGCTGTTTGTTTGTTTCATTTACTTGAACCGGTACAAACACAACCCTTGGCGTAGTTGTCAGCAGGACGTGGCCGTCTCCTGACCTTGGCAAGGCGGCGTTTCCAGCCCCGGTCCCCACAGAGCGCAATGCCGGCCAGCTCGGCCTCCGCTTCAGTAAGTGGAAGGGAAGGGAAGGGAAGGGTGTGAACCCAGCCCCTGCCTCTGCTGCAGCCTCCTCGTGTCACGTTCCTCTCCCTGGGATCCTCCGTCCAGCTTTCTGGAACAGAAATGTTCCAGCTTGCTCCGCTGCCTGGGCTTGCAGGGTAGCGCTGGCGGGGCCGTGCCCGGGTCAGGACCTGTTTGGTTTGATGTGCGTTTGTGTTGGCTGAGCCCTGCTCCTCCCAGGGGCAGCAGCAACGATCCTGGGGCCTGGGGCTCTCATGCCAGCGGGGGATTTCAGTGGCTGCCAGGATGGGCTACACAGTTGAGGGTAAATCTAGAATTACGGGGGTGGGCAGGTGCCCAAGAAGTTGTGTAAGCGGGGCCTCATGCCTTAACAACATGGTAGTCCTGCCCACGCAGCACCCAGCAGCCGAGGTCAAGTGCTACGGGACCCACAGGCCTTCTAGGGATGACAGCTACCCTAGAGCATCTTCTCTATACCCCAAAACCCCAAGCTTGGTTCTGACTTACACTGTCGTGCTGATTCTGCTGTCACAGACAGCAAAGCAGCCAACGACAGTGGGAGCGATTTTGGTCTCAGTGCTTTTTGACCCTGAAACCAGGGCTTGACAGGGTCCAAGGTGAGGCTATGCGGGGAAGCATGAAAGGCCTCCTGCACCTAACGAGAGGAAGCAGCAGCAATTTATATTGCCTGGCTGCATCCTTCTCTCTTTCACTCCATGCTGGTGCTTCAGCTCCATCAGGAAAAGAATAATTAAATTTCCTCTTTGACGTCCCGTTGCCAGACTGCTGCCACAGCTCCTGTCTGGTTACTGATGAAGGTTCAAGGTTGCATCCCAGCTTGCTTGTGGTACGGGGAAGCAGAGCTCCGCTGAGCTGGGGCCACAGGCACGCAGGAGGCACATGCATGGAGACTCGTATAACCCCCAGGGGCTTTTGCAGCCTCCTGGGCTGGGCTTTGCTGGCTTCCTCTGAGGAAGGGCGTGGGGAAATGAAGAGAGCTGTTCCTTAGCAGAGGTGGTCTGGAAGGCTGAGCCTGGGCGCAGGCTGGGGCAAGTATCTGCGGAAAGTGTGAGCTTGCATCTCTGGCCAAAGTGGAAAATCCTCTGGTCAAGAGACCCCCACACCCAGCTGGGCTCGCAGCTGGAGCATTAGCCAGCTGGCCATGGGGAGCAGTCATCCGTTGGGCCAATCCTGCTGGCATGAGCTGAAGAAGTTTCTTTAAATGTAAGAATGTAAAAGGTCTTTTCTTGTTTTTCCTCATGACTTTATATGTGAAAGCCTAGTGAAACAGGCAGCTGGAAGCTGCACAAATATCTGGCACAAAAGGCCTCAGAGGGCTGCAGCTGGCTGCAGGCTTAGGCTGGAAACATGGAAACTATTCTGCTCTTGGTTGGCGGTGATTTCTGCTCAGATTATGCCGTGCCTCAGACGGGATCTCGCCAGCCCTGCAGTGGGCCTGCCATAATGAACCAAGTCGCTCTGAGTGATTAAGTATCATTACCCTTGCTTGATGTGAAACAAGTAAATAAAACAGTCCAGTATCCTTCCTCTTAAGAAGGTGATGGGGGAAGACAGTTGCATGACTCTTCTGCCCTCTCCAGCAACTGTGTTCCTGGAGCCATGGAGCGAGCAAGCTTGGCAGCGCTGCAAGCACAGCGGTTTGCACTCCAGGAGGCAGAGAGCTGCGTTTTTGTGTTTGGCCAGAGCCCATCCTGCCTCTTTGTAGGCAGAAATCTAGCATTCATATCTTGGATGGCTATTAAGGGAACTGAAAATATTTGCGTTACTAACAGATTGCTTATGCTAAGAGCAGTGGCAAGCACAGCGCTTGCAGGAGGCAGGGCGGCCCCTGACCTTGCTAAGCGCCGCAGCACAGCCAGGAGCCAGCCCACAGAGCTGAACGCTGTAGCCCACGTTTTTCTGAATTCCTGGTACCTCTCTCCCTACATCCTACATGGCAATACGTGACATGGGATGCCACCTCTTTTAGGAGGTGTACAGTTCATGATTGCTGTGACTGAACACAGGTTGTCTGCTGCAGCCAGCCTCTCTGAGCATGATGGTGTGTTAGCCTATCCTAGACCCTAAAGGCAAAGCAGGAGGCACCTGGAAAATGCCTGTGCAGTGGGTAGAGAACTGTCTTGTTTTGTAAACCATTGAGTTGTCTGATAGCACTGTTGGGGCAATTTTTTGCTGTTCCAGAAGCTGCTTTCTCTAGCAACAAGCCCTCGAGGCACATAACTCCACCATACGCTCATGGCTGAGCCACCTTTCCCATTACTCTTCATCTGCCCAGACCCAAGAAGCTGGAGCAGTTATCAGGCCTTCGGTGTTCTCACTTTACCCTTTTTCCTCTTTCAGGGCCTGGCAGTTACACTGTGGGCACCATGTCGGAGCGTTTTGACTGCCACTACTGCCGTGACCCGCTGCAAGGGAAGAAGTACGTGCAGAAGGAGGGCCGCCACTGCTGTGTCAAGTGCTTTGACAAGATCTGTGCCAACACCTGCATTGAGTGCAAGAAACCCATCGGTGCCGACTCCAAGGTATGGTGAGCGGTCACGCAGGTGATGAGAACTAGACTAGGTGCGTATTTTCCTGGCTTTGGCCTGTTTGCAAGCTTCTGTGCAAAAGCAAGTTCTCTTGCGAGTACTCTGGCTGTTGGGCCATGCTTGCATGCACTCCTCGGCCAAAGAGCCAGAGGCTGTGGGGCACTGCAGTTGGGCTGCTCACAATGGGCTGCTTCTGGATCTAATTCCAGGATCTAGATTCAGCCCAATGAGCTGAATCATAGAACTATAGAATATCCTGAGTTGGTAGGGACCTACAAGGATAATTCAGTCCAACTCCTGGATCCACACAGGACCACCCAACTGCTGCAAATGTTGAACTGTCCTGAAGGAAGTACAGCAGTTTATCCAGCCTGCATAAGACTCCCAAAAGACTCATCTTATGGGCAAAGCACTTGGAAACATAGGATGTGATTTTTTTCAGTTTGTCAAATGTTTATTGCTTCACGTTTACGGCAGTAATAACATACACATAAACTAGAAGGAACAAGATGACCAGAGAAGACCACACTTACAGAACCTTGAATCTCAAAGCTTCAAGTCTGAAAGTCCAAAGTGAATTTAAACCCCGTATAGCTGTAGTTTTTTGAATGTGATTATAAGTAAGGCCCTTGTGTCAGTGCTTTTGGTTAAATGGCCTTCCCCAGCTGCTTGCAGCTGAGTTGCACCTCCAAACACTGAATGCAGCCCTGCTTAAGAACCAGCAGATCGATACTTCCATGCCAAGGCTGGTGAGACGGTCGTTTCAGAGCTGCTCAGCAAAAAAACAAAGGGCTTATTGCTCACTTTGTTTCTGTTTTTTGCAGGAGCTGCATTTCAAGAACCGTTACTGGCATGACAACTGCTTCCGCTGCTTCAAGTGCTATACATCCTTGGTGAATGAGCCCTTCATGCTAAGGGAGAACAACAAGGTCTGGTGCAGTAACTGCACTGCCACTGAGGATGCACCCAGGTGTAAGGGCTGCTTCAAGCCGATCATTGCAGGTACTGGTACTAGCAATACTGATATGAATGCTGAGTGCTGTTCTAGGGCAAAACCATGGAGGTTAAAAGAGCCGCGCAGGCTGCAGTTAGGAGCATCATGGTGAAAATCTGGAGAACTACAGAAGTGGTACACGTTTTGACTGCTGCTCTTACCTGTCCTTTTTAGAGAAGTGTTCAAAGGCTGCCTTGCAGTTAACCCTCATGTGGATTGTTCACCTTAATAGTCAGTATTAGACAAGTTCTACCAAAAGCTTTGCTCTGTAAGTGAAGATCCTCTTCTCAGAAAGAATCTGGTACCTGACTGACTAAATATCTAAGAAAATCTGGAAGGCCCTGGCTAGTTAAAATTGGATGTAGAAATTAACAGCTCTTCCCTTGTCCATGTTATGATTAAAGTTCTGTATGGGCAGGTCTTGCCTACAGGTATGTTACATTGCATGAGGTTGCGGAGCTTGTCACAGGCCTGAAATCCCACCTAACAAGTTATTTCTGTCTGTTGTAGGAGACCAAAATGTTGAATACAAGAAGATGGTCTGGCATAAGGACTGTTTCACTTGCAGCCAGTGCAAGCAAGTGATTGGATCTGGGAGCTTCTTCCCAAAGGGTGATGACTTCTACTGTGTCTCCTGCCACGAGCATAAATTTGCCAAGACCTGTGCTAAATGCAAGAATGTAAGTCCTTCCACTTTGCAGTGGCAGCTGCCAAAACTGGCCCTGACATGTCTGTTAGAAGCTAGGAGAGTAAATCAGTAGACATATCATCTTGTAGCTGTACCATTGCTTATGTTTCTTCCTTGAGATACTGGTGCAAGCAGCTGGCGATGTAATAATAATGTGAGAGCTAGAGGCTGTGGCACATGAGTACTTGAACAGGGTGTAAATCTGTTGGAAAAAAGTGAGCACCAGCCTTATGCTAGCTTTAGGGATGGCAAGGCTAAGAAGGTTTATAGCTCTCTAGCATGTATTGTATATTCAAGCAACAAAACAATGTTTTGCAAAACAGCTGTTGTACACTTTTGCAATTGATTAATGTAGAATTGCAGTGCCATTGCAGGTAAAATAAACTATTATGAAAGCTCCAGGCATGCAAGATTTCAGTCCAGAGGAACTTAAGTGTTGCAATATTTCATTTTAATGAAAACTTTCAAACGATCTTCACCATAACAAAGCTCCCCTATACCATACACCCCATGCCTGTATCACCTCTTTTCTTCCGTACTGATTCTGAATCCTCTTCCCTGCTCTTTTCCTCCTAGCCCATCACTTCTGGAGGTCTCACTTACCAGGAACAGCCTTGGCATTCAGAGTGCTTCATTTGCTCCAACTGCAAGAAGCAATTGGGTGGGAAGCGCTTCACAGCCGTAGAGGATCAGTTTTACTGTGTTGAGTGCTACAAGGAATGCGTTGCCAAGAAGTGTGCTGGCTGCAAGAATCCGATTACAGGTATGTTGCAATAAATGCAGCTTGAGGGCACTGGGTGCCTAAAGTCAGAACTGTGATCCCCAAAGACATGAAGCTCAGAGGCCACCAACACCAGAAGCAGTTCTAACATCCCAAGCCCTATTCCAACAATTTACATAACCCACATGCTCCTGTTGGATGGAGGCTGAGTTAGTAACTGAGCTCTTCACCTTTTGAACTCCTCAAATTTACCTCCAAAACTGCCCCAGGTAGAACTGTTCCCACTCCAATCTTAGTCTGGGAACTTGAAGTCTAAAAAGAGCAGTGTCGTATTGCTCCAAACTGACTATTTGTTTTAATTCTAATATATTTTACATGCCCCAGTTAGTTACTGCATATGAAAATTGCACAGAACTCAGCTCTGAAATGTGTGCACTATCCTTCTAGTCCTGTAAGTCTTGCACTTGATTCAGCATTTCAGAGCATGGATCTGAGCCTGTAAGAACCAGGTGGGCTGTTTAGCCCAACCTCTTCTTGCTCTGTCTTGACCTTTCCTTTAGCTTGACAGTTCCCTGGGAAAAAGATCCAAGGGAAAAGTCTATTGTAGACAAGCCGCACATGCCTAGGCTAAAGTGCCTGGATCTCACTAATACAGAGCAGCAAACACTGCAGTTCAGTTGCATTTTGGGCTAGTATTTTAAATGTTACAAATACGGTCACACAGGAGGCAGTAAGAATGGGATCTGCTGGTTGATGGGCTAACCCAGCCACGGGAAAAGCTACTATCGCCGTCCTATAATTGTTTTCTCTCCTAGCAGGATTTGGAAGAGGAACCAGTGTGGTTAACTACGAAGATGAATCCTGGCACGATTATTGTTTCAAATGCACAAAGTGTGCCCGTGGTCTGGCCAACAAGCGCTTTGTTTGCCATAATGGAAAAATTTACTGTGCTGAGTGTCCCAAACGACTGTAAGGAGCAGACAGCAACTACTATAAAATGGATTTTAAAGGCCTGCTTTTCAAAATAGTCCTGGTAAAGGTGCAGGTTTTGCATGTTAAGAATTTTACCTTTTTCCATTTAAGCATAAAACAAACTAAAATAGCCTAAATATACCAGGTTTGACTTTTGAAGCTCCTGCAGCAAGAAAGCATGTACTGTTGCAAAAAGCTAACTTTGCTTTCAAGTAACTATTGGTGTAAAGGCCTGAAATGCCATTTAGATTTAGCATTAGAAATCCAAGTAGTACCATAATCTGTGTGTGGCTTAAACTAAAAAAAAAAAAAGAAGCTCATTTTAAACTTGTTTAGTATACATTTATGCTCGGAACTTACATGAAGTGTTTTTGACAAGGCATGCACAAGCCTCAGCACCTTGGAAACAGAGATGCAAACATTGCACCCAGGATCAGAGAGATCCATTATTATGCTTTTACAAGTACAGGTACATATATATACATATATCACACCATTAACAGAAACTCAATATTAACTTTGCTTATCCTACCATACCAAAGCGCAGCAAGTGTATGGAGTGGCTTTCTCTTACATATAACAACATTTTGGCAGTACAACTTAGCTTTAGTTAAGTTTCCATAAACTTGTTTTGGTTATGATTTTTGCATGGTTTGTCAAAAGTTTTGCTCACTAGCTTTTTTTACATTATTGTTTAAATGAGGCCATCTACATATAATTATTAATCCATTAATAAGTAGTAAATCTTTCAACTACAGCAAAATGCATATGCATTTAGAAGTGCCTTAAAAATAGCTCAGATGACCATAGCTCTCCTATTATGTCAGTATATGTTTTATGATTTAATAAAAATGAGACTAGTGCCTGCTTGGAGTCATACAGTCTGGAAAACTGTTTTTTTTTCTATTTTTCTATCTTACATGAGTGACATCTTTTATGGCTGAGCTACTGCAATCAAGTCTGATGCCTTGACACAGCAAAGTAGAGAGTCAGCTGTTCTGCCATAGTGTCCTTAAATACAGAAGGACCAAAGCAAGAATTTACATAAACTAAAAAAAAAAAATACATAACTGACACTAGACCCTCTGCCAAGAACCACCTGTGTGGAAAAAAAACCCTTTGGAAAACACATGTACAGCAATAGTCCATACACAGTCTACCACCCTTCAGTGACCTGAATGCTGGTTTAAAGTTTTTTCTTTTTTCCTTCTCCATAGCAATGATGATACCATACAGAAATATTTATAAAACTGGATGCTACTACGGTTATTCCCTTTCATTCACAAACACCTACCAGAAACAGCGAAATCTCTCAGGATAAACAGAAAGCAGCATCTTGCTGTTTTTGTGATGGTTGCTGCTCCACAATGGCCACAGAACGCCGCTAGACTCACTGTTAGAACATAAAGATGCTGGTGCTACAAGTAAAAGGCAAAGGCTTGCAGTAAAAAGCAAGTTAAAGAATTCAACTGTTATGAAAAATCTTATACGCATGTACAAACACAGCAAAATCTAAAGGTGTTAGTACAAATACCTTTCCAACCACATAAATGCAATTACCAAAGAGGCTACTAGTTTTGGGAATCTGCAGAGTGCAGTAGTTAGAGAGCAGTACCAGAGCGCATCTCAGCATGGCAAGGGGTTGGAGACTCCTAGTAAGGTAATGTTTAGCATTACAGAAATAAAGCATTGTTCAACTGCAAAGTTTATTTAACAGTGCGCACATATTTACATAGAGCTGTAACAGACCATTCGACAAATAATATCAGCACAGAAAAAATATCAGCATCTTTGTTAGAGTGATTGTCTCTGCCTGAAATAACTATCATACAAAAATACATTTTTCTTTTTACCTAAGGCACTGCTCTAAAGTCTAAAACAGTTCTAACATATTCTGAATAGCAAATAGTGAGAGTAAGAAGGCTGAGGGTTTCCTATTGTAATTGCAGATGTTGAGGAAAGAATGCAGTTCCAGCAAAAACATTTGCATTTCACCACTGAAAATACAGCTGCCATTTGGATGATTCATTTAAATTGAACTATCAGCCAATGGTTTATAGCAGGATTTGAGACAGCTATTCTTTAAATTAATCACTTACTTATTTAGTATATCTATTACAGGAGACACAAGAACAAGACTGCAGTATTACTTTTAGTAGCAGTTTTCAGAAGATGCTTAGTTAATCTCTTCATGCTGTAAAAAGCAGGCAAGTTTAGGTTAAATAGATTACTTAATACAGGCTTTAGGGGAAGGGAAATATATATATGCAGCTTGCAGTCAATGTTATAAAGCTAGAACAGGAACACTTAGAATAATTAACATTAACAAAACATGACTTCAATGGTCTAATACTGTTATGTACACAATAACATAATACTTACATGAGTGTAGATAAATAAATCAAAAGGAAAACATTTTTAAAAGCATGACATGTTAAACTGCGCTATGACAAACAAATCTAGGTATTCAACATTTTTTGTAATATTAGTGCATACCCTGTAAAATGTTTTGATGTTTTCCAATTGATTAAAACATATTAGTGATGACACAACACTGCATTTTGAAACTTTTGAACTTTCAACATTTTTGAAATATTCTGAAATTTGATGTTGGAAAATATGAATTTTTCCTTCTCGATTCAAAACAGAAGATACTCAATTATGCATTTTAAAATAGCATGTGAATGAAAGCGTACAGCTTTTTTCTAGAACATTGCAAATGGACTTGAGCTTTAACACACACTGAAAAAAGTCTTATTTCATCAAGTGCCATTTTAGGAATATCTAAAATCTGACCAGTAGCAAACTGGAAAGTCTGCAGTGGCACATTGCTGTACATTACTGGTATGAAAACAAAAAAAGACTTAAACAGGTTAACGTAAAGTCTGTAAGAGGGAAGTAAGTGATATTTAGACAAGGAAATCCTATCCAACAATTAACTAAACAAATGGAAAAGGAACATCAGCACAATAGTCTCCCTGAAATGTTTCAAGGTGCAAATCTAGAAGTTTGTCATCCCTCCCCTGATGTGTTTTTTTGTTTTTTTTTTTTTCAAACTTGAAGATGGATAAAGGTAAACAAGCAGCTTTTCAAAACAAGGCCTTCGGTACTTGATAAAACACTGGATTACTGCAGTGCAATCAGATTATTTCCAGGTCTCTAGTGTTCACAGTTCTGTCCAGAGAGCAAAGAAAAGAAAATGTTTAACCACCATACTGCACGTATTCTACATACATATATCATCACTGTCAGAGTCTACATCTGGGGGGGGGGGTAAGCACAGACCCACTTAGTAACTCACAGTCCAAAATCAGCATAGTAGCCTTTTTTTTTTTTTTAAATATGAGCACTTGTTTCCAAACACAATTCTTAAATCAGATTGTCTCAAAACACATTTACGTTCAAAATTAAAAGGCAACTCTTTCCTCACTAAGGAGTGAATGATCAGAAAAAAATGTGATCAGCAATATCACATTAAATCATTTTATTCCCACAGCCTACACAGTAGTGGCCCGGAGGAAAGTCTCAATATAACTATGTCCGTAAGACCAAAACTCACAAGACGCAGAGTGACAGAGGAGACTCAGGAAACAGTTCAGTCTAGAAAAGTGCTACACTTTAATCAAAAAAGGTGCTACACATCACTTAAAGAAAATGTGGATAGCAAGTCTTTGTTTTTTCCCCACTGTCATTTATTTCAACTCTTCATGCAGTCATTTATCTCGTGGACAGAGATCTCCTGCTGTGAGTACGCTCATTTGGGGTTTAGCTACAACAACAGAGCAGTTTAGTCTCATGAAAACTAGCATGCTGAAGCCTCTCTGACACACTGTGCTGTACTGCATCAGGGCCTGGGTTGGCGAGTACGTTTGGCTTCAGATGCAACCCTGTTTCTTTCAGAAAATTCTGAGTATCGTGTGTGTAGCTTTACTACTCCTCCCAAAATGCAATACAACCGTTTGTGGAATTCAAGGTTGGGGTTACACCCATCAGTGAAGTGAGAGACTGTTCTATGGTAAGTATAGAGGACAGCTAGTATCTTGCCAGAGCCTGAAAGACCTTTTAAGACCGTGCAGATCAGCATCAAAAAGTTACAGAACATGCCTAGGAGTGGAAAGGGGAAAGCAGCCAGGTCTTGTCTGTAGAGTTACATCAGACACCTTTTAAACTGTTAGTATCTTCAAAAGTAACATGTGCCATTTAAGAAATTTTAGAAGAAGCCTAAAATACAACAGATGGGCTTGAGCGTTGGTAGAAGAAACAGCAGCTTCACAGGGGCCCAGCTTTGTCTTTGGAAGAGCCTTAATGTCAGGCCTTAGCTGCTGTATAGAGCAAATCCCTAAAAAGGCATCAGTTGGTGACTCCTTTTGACAGAATTCAAGTTAGAAGCACTAAAGAAGGAGCTTTCCCTCCAGTCTACACATTGGAAAAAGTGCCTTGAAAATAGGAAGCTGAAGTTAAGGCAAGGAGAATAAAAATGCAACAAAGTTAATTATCCAGCCAGAGGAGGGGATAGATAGGGAAATCAGCTTGGATTACCTGATGAAGAATCTATAGGTTTGGTCAAAGAATTCACTGCACCATCTTCCTCATAAGCCAATTTGGGACTAGAAGGTATTGTAGCAGCATCATTCAAGTTTTGATTACAGTTACCAGCAGAGAGGCTGTCTGAACTCAGTTTTGTTGACCTGGAATGTACTCCAACGTCAATAAACTCCTCAAAAGTCCATGAATCAGATTTTCCATTAAGATTCTGAGTAAGTCCACTTGTATGATCAGCTTCATTAACACCCAACTTCACTGAGTCATCAATAACCATTTCTTTTGCAGGATGGCTGGAAAAAGCAAATGGATACTAGTATTACTATTTCCGGATATTTACTCTTTAGATTCATTACAGGCCAGCTGAATTAGCAGTCTACACAGCTTGCAAAGCACTGCATATCCTGAAGGGCATTCCTAGACGAGCTCCTCCAGCTGCCACATGGGATCTCCCATCCAAGAGCCAGTGGTGAAGAATGACCCACCAGCATATAACAACTTTTTACTATACTAATAACTTTCAGGTAAGGTCTGGCTCCAGAAATGATATGAAGAACCAGCAAGTTTAAAGCCCTCCTCTATTAAAATTGTATTTTAGCACTGTGCGTTTCTCCTCTTACTTAAAAAAAGAAGTTTTCAATGTCATTTCTAAACCTTTAGCATTTAGATGAGCAAATGGAACTAGCATAAGAGGACACATTTTCCACTATTACATAGAAATAAATTTATGTTTAAAGAGATAAAATTTGAAATACCAAAAAAAATCCCACTAAGGGAAGTTTCTGTTTTATCTGCTGTTTCAGCACAACTAGAATTGTTCTAGAGCTTTCTGTAGGCTATTCTTCCTTTTCAGTTTTGTCCTCCCTTCTCCTTGTTTAATATTTTGTTAATGAAAAGAACTGCTAGCTATTTCAATTGAAAACGTTTTCAAGCCAATACCATTCTTTATAAGTAACACTGCCATGTTGCTGGCTATGTGTCTCACTTCGCAAAGCCTGTACTGTCGACAAGGTGCCATCTAAACAAACAATTACCCTGAGCTAACTGACTCTGCATGAACCTGCAAACTGACAGCATGTACACACCATGTGCCTAGAGCAAGCCAGAGAAATACCAGAAAACTAGTGGGGTGCAAAACTTGATCTAATGCTATGTACAGTAGTAAATTGAATTTAAACACAGAGGGATTTCTTGTGTGACAGATAACTGCTCTGACAATAAAACAGCCACCTACACAGACTCACCTGGAATCCTTTAATTCAGTAAAAAGTAGAGACCCGTCATCGCTTTTCAAATTGCTGCCATTCATAAATACTTCACTGGCCTTCAACTCTGACAAGTCTTGTTGCTCAAATTCTGTAGAGATCAAGCTATGTGCAGTCTGTAAACAAACCTCTGTCTCCCCCTTGACTTCCTGGGGTAAGTCAATGCCATTTAGCTTTCCTGGAAGTGTGTAGGAAAAAACAAAAACAGAGCTTCAGTAACAGATTTGCTGTTCTAAATGAATAAAATACAAGTGTCAAAATGACCTTTCCTAGCCAAAATTTGATGCACTCTCCTTCTGTAGAGAAATTAATCTAAAGACAAGCTGTAACAACATGATTGTTGTTTTTCACCTTCAAAATACATTTGTAAAAAGAAAACATGCTGCCTGCATTTCACACAGAAATCATTTTGCATTTAATCATTTTGCATATCTTTTAAGGATTATATTATTATATTAATATTATAATAATATTATAACATTATTACTAGATATAATTAATATATAATAATATATTATATGAGCATATCATTATATATTAATTATACATAATACTATATTATTATTATATTTTATTATAAGGTTTATTCTATTATAACTGGCAACTATGTACTCTATTTAAGCAGAGATTCTGTGACATTTCTGGAATTTGTGTCTCAGTTCATCACAATGCTATAAATTGAGTGACATTTTAACACTGCTATAATATCACTGAGACGCTGGCAGCGACTTAGATCTGACTCATCAGATTTCTTTACCTGATTGACTGGTCTTCTCAAGTCCCAACTCTTCCTCCTCTTCAATATCCTCTCCCTCGATAACCTCGGAGGCAGACTTCCCTTCACTCTGCAACTGAATTCAGGAAGTGTTATTCACCATTGCTTGCTACCATCCAGCATTTCACAAATGGTTCGATCCTAGCTCTCATGCTACAGTCCAGAGGCTGACTGACAATCTGCATCCATGGCTGGGAAAGGAAGTCAACTAAGAGGGCTGTTGGAGTTAATTTTGAGTTTTCAGGTCACTCACCACAACATGCTCTGCTGAGCTAGAGTCTGTAAAGGAACATGTGGGAGACCTGCTGCCCCCTCCTACCCATACACTATTCCTGAGTTTCCTTTCCCCTCACTTCTCCAAGGTGTGCACTAAGTATTTATTGGTTTTCAGCCATATGGAGATTTGAGTCTGCATATTGAATAGCCAGAAAAGGATGACTATTCCTCAATAAAATACTCATCATTTACCACAAACCTTAGGTCAGGGATCACTACACTAACAAAAATACATCCAGTTTACCACAGAAATCCAAAAGGGATTCCAAGATTTCCTTTAAGCAAACAGTTGAAGCCAGGAATGTAAGTTTTCTGGGAAAAAAAAGCCCAAGAAGAACAGGTAATGTTTAAAAAAAAATCATTACCAATCAGTGGGTTTTGGAATTGATCTGCAAGCAGTAATGCCAGATCACATTGTTTCTATATGCCTAAAACAAAAACGCATCGAAGACTTTTGGTCTGAACAAGCAATGCAGAAGAATGTATACCATGGAAAGCTACTGAACATTATTCTAGCGTGCCAGAACTTTTACCCTCATATGGAAGCCAGTTTGTTCAAAGGTAACAGAGGAACACAGGCTACAAGACAAGGCCTTCTCTGGGAAGGGTCATTCTACAGATCTAAGCAAACAAGTACCTTGGATTCGTTTTGATCCGATTTTCGCGTTCTTTTCATTATTTCTTCAATTCTCTGTTAAAATGGGGAAAATATTTGCAATGACAGAGTTTTATGTTTCAGCATTCTGGTTTAAATGTTCATCATGTATTTCATAAATTTACTGCTTTACTCACTGTTGTTAAAGCTCACAAACCAGAGCTAGCTTTAAAAAAACCTACTACTTCTATTTAAACGCACCTGAGACAGTCTGCCTGCTCAGTTTAATACTAACACTTCAACGACTACTTCAGGCTGAGAAACCTTTCTGCTTTCAAAACAGCATACCTTTTTTCTTTCAAGCCTTTCCTGCATATTTTGCTGCATAATTCTCTCTCTTTCCAGCCGCTGTCTTTCAGCCTCTTCTTGAGCTTTTGCTTCAGCTTCTTCTCTCTGAAAACAAAGCAAGGCCAAAAAAAGAAAAAAAAAAAGAAAAAAAAAAGAGCATCTAATGTACAACTCATTTCCAAGAGTTAAAAGCAGAGCCGTTACAGAGATTCTGGTTTAAGATAGACAGGAATAGCAGACAATCGCTATTTAATAGTACCATGCATTGCAGCTAAATGCCAATGATACAGTTACTGAAACAAAATTTATATTACTATGACATTTAAAAACTGACTTGAAAAGAAAAATAGTATTCACTTCTTTATTGCGATTACGCAAATGTTCTGGATGTTGTTTAGCTAGTCAGAGTTCAAATTATACTTCAGGATGAAGTTTTTCTAAGAAGGATAATTTATGAAGTAACAGGACAGCAACTGAATTCTGTATGTTGCAAGGTTAATTTAAAAAATCTTGGCAGTCAGGTATAGTCTGCAAGATACTCTGTGCTGAGCATCGTCTGTTCCTTCTACACTGGAAAAGCTTTTCCACTAAGACTGGAAAGAAAATAAAAGCATATGACAATTACTTAAGTGTTAACTACACTTAAGCAAGCTTTTAAAGAAATGTTCAGACACATTACAATGCTGTCCATAAGATACAACTCTTTAAACATAAATCACTTCATTGTAAAGCTGCTTTGATTAATCTCATTTAAAGAAAGTCCACTTTCTTCGAAACAGTTTCCTTCACTTAGAAAGATGCCTTTGGAAAGGTACACATATCTTAGCTGTGGAAGACTATCTAGCAACTGGAAAAGCAGACTGGAAACACTACCAATCTTTCTTTTTGCTCATCTGGAATCAGAGGAGGCTGGATGACTTTCCAAACAGACCATTTTCTTATAATCCACAGCGGTACAGTGGTAAAGTGGTCTCAGTACAAATACTTTTGTGTGTGAAAAGTAACATCCCAGATGGCTAAAAAAAAATTTTTGAAAACTTCCCAAGTATCTGCCTCTGTCCCACACCTGAATTCATCAAATGTTGAAAGAAAACACATACAACTAGGGCAAGGAAGAACTGCAAGATATTCTTTAAACCAATCTCTTGTCACGGACAAGATGAACTCTGCTTTACATCATTCCTCACAGAGATTTGTCAAAACTGTTCTATGAAAGAAAATGAAAGACAACCCCCTCAAAAACACACCAGCAGCTTTGTTCAAGGAACACAGTTGGAAGCGTACAAATAAACAGACCTGGTGTTGAAGCTCTGCAAGTTTTTCCTGCTCTTCTTGTTCTCGACGGATTCTTTCCTCTTCAGCTTGTCTTTGCTGTTCTTCATAAGCCGCTCTCTTTTCTTCCTCCTGTTTGCGGAGCTCCTCTTCCCGTCGTGCTTTTTCTTCAACTGCTCTCTTGGCCATTTCTTCTTCTCTGATTCTAGTGTTTCCAAGATACAGATTACTGACTGGGCATTTCGTTCTTTAAAAGTGTGCATGCATGTGAGACAGACTAGGAAAGCAAGAAAGTTTTAAGTTAGTCAGTCGTAGAATAATTGCATAATGATACTTTCTGGTGTGGAATTACAAATGCCACCATCCAGAGCAGTCAAAGGAAAAAGCAGAATAACTTCAAAGAAACTATCTATACATTTAAATGTTCTTTGCTGATTACGACAAGTCTAAAGCCACCTGTTCCAATAATGGAATGTTTGATTGAGAACTGGATTAAGACACAACTATTTAATAAATACCACCTGCATCCAAAACATGAATGAAGCTCTCAATCACTGTCAAACAAATTTAGTCAGATTTTCTAAAACACTTTTTCTTCTATAGTCCTAGTTCCAGAGACATACTAGGTGTTTCACTGCCAGATCATGCAGATGTACACATCAGATCTAATCCAATAAGGGCATGATGTATTTCTGATCTGTAGCAGACTCTATTAAAGTTCATGACAGCTTTATACCCATGAGCAGAAAATAGACAAAATCTGATATTCCATAGTGTTCAGAGAAGCTCAGACAGGACCTTACTCAGACTTTACTCCATGACCTGGAGTAAAGTTAGTCAGCACAAAATTGTTATCGTTAACAACTTCTTTGTGATGAACCAAATATATACTGATTTATTGCTTTGAATTATTTGGCTACATTTCTTATCCAGATTTAGGATCACTAAAATGAGATCTAATGTACTCACTTCCTGAGTTCATCAAAGGAAAGTTTCATACAGAGAGGCTGATTATTTCAAGACAACAAAACAAATATAAATGGCGTAAAAAACACATTCTAGATTTGAAGTAAAAGCAGTACTGGTGACTGTTAGGAAAAGGAAGCAGTGATTTGCACTGTGACTATGCATTGCATATATACTGAGGTATAGATTAATGATATACACAGCAATTTGTCCTACCTCGAATTTAACGCTTAGGAAAATGTGCAACTGAAGTGTCCATTTCAACCACACCCACACCAAAGAAAACATTTCCTTCTCCTGAACTGTTACCTTTCCTCTTCCTCTCTCTGAATTCTTTCTTGGTCTTCACGCTCTCTTTGCTCTCGTGCCAGACGTCGTTTCTCTGCCAAGATTTTAGCAGCTTCTTCAGCTGTGGTGGTCCCTGCTACCGTTTTGCTACCTGATTCTGCAAAGTTTGAAAGAAATTACTGTTAAAAAGACCTAGCAACTTAAAATTAAGAAAGACATTATAACTGTTTTTCTTGGCCAACCAACCCACTAACTTTTAGATCAGCACTCATCACTCAGTAAGTATACTCTGTGTATAGAGGCCCACAAGAGCCAAAGGGCAGTCCTAAAGAGAAGGCGGCAGGGCACCAAAATCTCACTGAGATAACAAATCATTTCAACTGACAGCGTTCCAGCCGTATTTCAGACAATACAGTTTAATGGCATTCTCCAATTACCATGGAACTTAAAAACATATTTCTAAAAAAGATATTTTCATTCTAATACAATTAGAAACACTTAAAAGAAAACTGAAGAAAGACTGCTTCAGGAAATACATTTAACTTCCTTCTAATAAAACTGAATGCACATCTGTGATTATAAAAAGGAAATATGAAATGAGAAATTTTAAAATGAATAACATTAACGCCTTTATATTTATAGGGTATCTTTGGATGCAAATAATCACCCATTTAATTTGGCATTGAAGGCACATACTAATGACTTCAGCAATATCATATTTTAGCAACAAATCCTTCTCCAGTTTACATAGAGATCAAAACAGCTCCAACCACCAGGTTAGTAGATATTTATATAGCTCTGCGGTTTTTGTTTGTTCACCCTGCCTGGTGTTATGATGTCTGAACCTCAGAGATACTATTATAAATTAACATTAAAAAAAATAATCCCTTGCCACCCAGTTGCTCTCAATATATATTGAAAGAACTATGATTTTTATCAGTTATTCCCACTCTCTAAAAATAATACTGTTCTACCATAACTAGAGGTCATCTGAATATTCACTCTTGGTGTCAGTAGAGCAACAGAACCGTAACATTGGTCAGGATGTGTCTTTCTTCTTTTTAATATCTCACAAATTAGCACATAGATGTCTGCTTAAGTTTTAGAAAGCCTTCAAGCCAAGTTAATTTTAACGAACACTGACATCAGGGTTTTATCCATTATTTTGCTTCCAACCTAAAGACAAATCATTCAAAACACAATGCCATCATTAGGCACTTTAATACCTGAAAATCTGTTTAAATCCTGTGGACACGTAATCACTACCTGCAGCTATAGGGCATAATTCACTGAGTACACTCTTAATTGCTGAATCATAGTAGTGCTTTGTGCATAAAAATTGTTCTTGCAGTCCCAGGAAAAGGATTACAGCACTGAGAGAGGGCAGTCACAGAAGAGTTTTCTGACAGTTAGGTTTACCCAATGCTGAAACTGAAGCACCTCCCCAGAATGCACATTGCATCTTATCTGGGCAAAAATACAGTTATATCGGTACAAACAAGAATCCAACCACGATGCTTCTAAATCTAAGCTCAGCCAAAAGGGAACCTCCTCCACCTCCTCCTCAAGAACAAAAGATTGGCTCCTTGCAGTTGTGAGAACTATTAGCAGAATCCGCCTACTCAAGACTTGCATGAACTAAGTGTTCTTCTTTCTATATTCTGCAAATTTTTCATTTAAAGGGGGGGGTTCATTTAGTGTTGCCAGCATACAACCCTAAAGAAAATCAAAATGCCTCTCTTCTTCTCTACCACTCAAGTGTCTTGCCAGTTTAAACTAGACATTTTTTACATCAAAGGCCATCTTCCATTATGCACTTGCAACCAGCACAGCAGCCCTATTTCGACGCTACAGGAATCTCAATGATATCAAAACTGGTTGACATTTACTGTCAGATTTAACTCCTTCCCCCATCAAACCTGAACCTAAAACAGATAAATTAATTCTCAGCAGGAAGCCTAAGGGCTTTAGGCTTTTCAGGTATAGGTTTTAGGATTATAACATGGTAATAATAGCTTGAAATACTATGAATACCTGGTATCAAAAATGACAGAATTAGTCAAAAAAATATTCAGAATACCACAGGTATGGAAAGAACGGGGCGGGGGGGAGCATAAAAACAAGTGTAGGAGACCTCAAGTCTATGAAAGATCTTTCTATTGCATTTTTACTGCTGAAACTTTACTGACACTTTCCATACGGTTACTTCAATAGTGCTTTCAGGCCCATGTGCCCTTTGTAGTCTGTTTCCATAGGGCTGGACATGGGACTTCCCGACATGATGGCTAACATGCCTTAAGAATATTATTCCAGAGTTTTATACTCAGCTCCTCAGCTCCATTTTCATTGTACTCCCAACTATCATTAGTGGTAAGAACTGTCTTTTTCTCAAAGGACATTTTCATGATAGAAAGGTGAAGAGGGAAACAGGTAAGAGAGATGTCTCAGAACATTTGTAAAATGCATCTAAAGGACTAATAGCTGATCTGTCGGTCTTACTTAGTTCTAGCCTGTGGTTTAATAGCAAAGAGCTGCTTTTAAGATTCTTGCAGCCATTAGGAATACAGACTGCTCTAAGTAGTTCCTCTCCAGCAGTATTATCCTGCCAGCTGAGTAGAAAGGACGCAGGAAATCTGTAACTTAAGAAGAGGTGGAAGTTGAATCTCCTCCTCTTCTCCCATTAATCAGGATTTTTTTTTTAATTTTTTTTAACAAGGTGGAAAGAATACTACACAGATCTACTCTGTGAGGAGAAACTGGTGTCAGTTCATCACCGGACTGTTATTTTCTAGCCTGACAGCAAGAGCACAGATGTGTTTGTGTTGTACTATTAGTTGGAGACACGGAGGATTCCAGATCATTTCAAGGCAAGTCATGTATTCACAGTTAATCTAGGAATCACATCGCAAAGCCTTCACTACTTAGATAGAAAAGAAGCGAGGCTCCATGATAGTTTATTACCTATCATCACGCATAAGGTGAGAGCTCATGAAGGAGCACTTATGCTTAAAGTTGAAACAAGCCTTTTAACTCTCAGAGAAGCTGCGAAAGGCTGCTGCCAGAAATGACAACTGCTCCGAGTCACTGAAAAATAAAAAAGTGTTTTACTGCAGAACAGTGTATTTTAGTATGAAGACACAAAGAGCAAGACAAAGACTTGATTGCCGTCTGTCAGCAACAGGCAATCAAGCTTAGTTTGAGGGCGAAGAGATGGTATGAAGACAGAAGTACACAAAGCTGAAATTAGGCTGAACCTACAAGACCTGGAGACTGATTTGCTGTATGCCATTGGTGTGCTTTGATTTCAGAAGCTGCCTGGAATATGGTATTGCCCCAACCCACAAGGTAAACTGTCTACACAGATGTCCATTATTAGTTCCTTTTCTTCATTATCTATTGCACACACTGTGACAAGTGAAAGCAACTTTTTTTTTTTATAAGAGCAAAGATTTTGCCTCTCTCAGCAATATTGCATTGTACCGAAACATTGAAAAAGATAAACCAAATCATATCTAGGTTCAAGAACATGGCCACAATTTCCTCATATGTGCCAAAGATGAAGAGCTTCACCCAGCCCCATTACGAACCACTACAAAGATGGCTAGCTTGGAGATTAGCAATAAAATAAAATGGAAACAGATAAACTGGGCTAATACAGCTCCAGAATTCAGTGCAGACAGGAGACAGGTGGAGCATCCAAGGAACAAGGACAGGTGTTCTTGTTCCAGAACAACTGGAAGATACAGGAATAGGACATGTTACAGAGGTTTCAACCAACTGCTGACAATTGATTATGCCCTCTCTGAGGCATGCAAGACATTTCTCACAGTGTGCATTGAGAGATGGACATCCTGACTGCAAAGATGGATGACGTGACACTGAAGATGCATATGCAACTCATAGTAACATTGACATTTGACTACAATATCTGAGCTTCCTTCTACAGGAACATATGCTCAAAGAACCATACCATAAATGAGTTCTTCTGGTGACTAATAGTATTTCACATCCGACATCACGTAGTGTCAGGAAGTGTCTCAAAAATCACAGATAACTGTAGCAGCTGAGGAATGCACAACAGGAACTGTACATGCAGTAACGTGCAGCAAGCATATGTTCCCACTTACCTTATTTCTGAAGGATTTTCACCCTCAGTACTGCCCACTGCCTGTAGTTTAAACTCCAGAGATCCCACCTTTTCCTCTTAAGTCTCCCCTAAGTCCTTCTCCACAGAGTAACGCCTGCAAGACCTCATCAGAAGGCTCTCCCAGACTCTGTTCTGGACATGGCACATGGTGTTCTTCCAGTAAGAGGGACAGAGGCTGTGCTTACTTGGCACAATGAAAAGGACTAGGAGACTAATTGTTTATCCAGTATACGCCTCTCCTTAATCTACCACAGTAATTTCTCAGCGTGATACATTCACTGACCACTTTTTCCCTGAGGCAGCATGTTCACTGGAATCCACACTGAGGCAGCTTTGTGAGAACTGGCTCTCAGACAGAGATGTACCAATAGTTGATTTCTTCCCACAAGCAAGTTTCTACACAAGCAATTAGAAGAACTATTGAATGGATTGAAAGACCTTTGTATAGTTTAAATATTGACTTTGCAAGCCTCAAGCTAACAGATCTCTCAACTATTATACCTGAAGTCCAGAAGGCGAACAGGATTTCTATTTTTCTTAAAGTTATACTATAAGCAGTAATATTGAAAGCTCCTGACTTAAGTCTTCAATCACCAAGTTGAATAAACCGACTATTGCACTAAAATCCACTACCACATAAAACTACTATATAAGTAATCATGTAATCACTATATAAGTGATCACAGCTTTCACCTTATAGCATCCTTATCTCCAGTGGTCTGTCTCCTGAATGAATTATTTCATCAGTTTTAATATATGCTGGAGATGTCTTCAATAAGAGTCTCAGTCATGGAGATGCACTCACCTTCTTTGGTCTTTGTGCTAGCTGCTACTGCATCCCTGTCCAAGGCTGGTGAAGCACCTTGCTCTTGTCCCATTCCTTCTGTGCTCTTTTCCTTTGGTTTGCTCTCTGCTTCACTCTTCTTTTTGGTAATGTTTATAACACCTGGTGTGAGAGGTGGACGTTGGATGGGTGCTGGTTTAGAGACCGGAGTAGGAGATGGTGGCCTTTGTTTTGATATACTAGGTGAAGGTGGGCGAGTCTTTTGTCTGCTGAAGTAAAGAATATTTTTCAGGGATAACAGCAAAAACCTCAAATACGCAACAGAGGACAGTGGTCTAGTTTGTATTATGTACCTTGTTATTCAGTTAGTTTGTATTATGTACCTTGCTTTTAAAAATAAATACATACACAAATACTGTTGCCTTCCTCATAAACCTTAAACAGAGGATTCTGAAATACCCTGGGCACCTGGGCTAACATCCAAACAGGTCTTTTAGACCAGTTCTGCTTTTACTCCATGTCAAGGATAAACCTTGTGATTCCAGTCTAAGGAATTCCTACCGTAATACAGGTATACTGACTTATTCAGAAGCTCGCACGCTTCCTATTGGTTTCAGTGCAAAGATCGTACAAAAAAACAGGAGTATTTTGTCTGCACAAAGGAGACAAAGGCTTAAGTAAGTGCTGCATTCCTCAATGTGCAAAAAAAGAGAAATCAGACCACAAGCGAAATCCTTGTGTATATCAACACGGTGTAGCATAGGTCATCTGAATTCTAACAGCACAGCTTTCTTTGAGACAGGAAGCAGCCTTCATTTTGTTCTGAATAAGCTATTTAACCAGGACACATACCTAACTGTAGAAGGTGATGGAGGACGCTTCACCAAATTAGCAGGAGAAGGGGATCTTCTACGGGCAGACACAGATGGTGAGGGAGGGCGTCTTAACCCAGAACCTGGGGATGGTTTTTCCATCTCTGATTTCTAAGAAGATATGTAAGAATAAAATAATGCTCACTCTAGGATACATTAAAGACAGGGTAGCTGCTACCACAACAAACATACAACTCCTCAAAAACATGTACTTTACATTTCCTTTATGTTCCAAAATACAGACCCAGTCAGTATGTTACCTAAATGAAACTTTAGGAACCAGAAGAAGAAAACAGCTTGCCATTAAGATACCAGAGAGACCAAGGACCATAAAATTCCAACTCAATTTCAATACTATGTTTTTGAAGCACACACTATCAGACATCTCAATAACAAAGCAGACAAATCCTGAGCTGTTCCAAACCCCCGGATTAATACAAACCTAATTCCTGTGGATTTTCAACAAACCTGGGTTGAATCTGGTGAACTTGCATCAGATGAAGGTACAGAGGGCTTCAATCTGTCGATGCTACGACTGCGCACGGGCACTTTAGGAGTTGGGACTGGGGAACTGATGGAACTGGCTGAAGCTGAACGAGGACAGAGGTGAGATTCTATAAAAGTTAGGAATTTGACAAGACAAAACAAGAACCAAGTGCACAGCATAAGAATAGGAGAAAAGAGGAAAAAAGAAAGAAAGAAAGATTGTGTGTGTTAGAAACCATACAGAGAAACATCACAGGAAGTGCACATTGCAATGGGTCATGGACACAGACACCACCACCACACGATTAGTACTTTGGAAGCAACAGCACTAAGAATAAAACCATTCTGAAAGCAGAGTCTGAAGTAGATAAAAATAAAATGCTTTTCCAAACATTGCCTAAATTTGCAATACACCAGTATTACTTTCATTTCAGTCAAAATGCATCTCATCACAAATACTTCAGAACAGTTTTAATGGCTTAGCATGATTCTTTACAAGTTCTTCATTCAAATTTTAAGTACATTCCCCCCATACTCATGGAGGAAAACTTCCTTCTTTTCACAACGTACTTACAAGGCAGCATTACCTTAGGAATCTGAGAATTACTTCACAAACTTTTCTTGTGAAATAAGCATTTATGCAACGGTATTTTATTCTGCTTTGCCTCTCTGACCCCTTTATTACTATATATGTGCACCCTTTATCCACGTTAACAAATCAAATTTAAGTGGCGTAAAATAAACATATAAGAGAGAAGAGTCAACTGTTAAACTAAAATAGCTTTTCTATCTTAGGTGTCAATCTCTTCACAAATAATACAATATTGAAAGAAACTATATCTTCTAATTACTTCTTTTACTAAAATAATCATAGATGGACAAGCATACATATATGTAAAAATCTACTTCTGAAATTAGACAAGTGATTCTTCTAGAGTATGAACAAATTGTGACAGATGCCAGCACTTAATTTTGTAACTTTATGGAAAATACATTTTATTTTTATATTTGCAGCATTTGTGGAAGGAGAACTGCATTCTGTTTGTGCTTAGTTTGTGCTAAAGCACAGGTAGGTTTCTACCAAAAAGAAGAAAGTATTTCTAAGTAAACTGATAAGAATGTAAAAGTTATCTTTAATTCAGCAATAGTGAATAAGTCACATGCTGTCAGTAATGGTGAAAAAGATGGTATTTCCCCACATGACATGATCTGAAATATTCATGGTAAAATAAAAGTGGCACATAGATAGCTGCGCAAAAACATGACCACTGACTATGAACCAAAAACCTGATTATTACACAAGGGGAGCAGTGCAGAAATGTTGCCGTTAACAAGGACCAAGTTAAGTGGCATAAGATTAAAAAAAAAAAAAAAAAGATGGAAGAATATACTAAAGAAATGAGCAAAACTGGGAATGCAAGTTATAAGGTAAGAGAGGAGAAAGGACTCCACATTGGTTCCATACAAATATTTACCGGGGCATACTTAACACCAGTAACAATTGTAAGATGCGGAATGCAGCTAGGCCTTCCTTGCAACAGAACATGATGTAGAGATTCTTTTGCTAGTACTAAGCTGAGCCACTGTGTGAGCTTACTAGCTCAGTCTGGAGCAGTGTAAAATTACTTGGGCCAGACAGAGTTTCTCCACTATGTTCTCTTTCTGCTATGCCACTACTCCTAGTCGTCCTGAGTGGAGCCAGCTCAGGGCTCCTGCACTTACGTTAAGACAACCCCTTTGCCATGTTTGTACAAGAGTTTCTCCCCCTAAAGAAATTTAGGCCTTGAACTTCTTTCAGCCTCCTTTGAAATGATATATATATTTATTCTTCCCTTTTGTTAGTTTCCTAGCACTGCTCTCTGACTAGTATTTCTCAGATTCATTTGAGTATACACCCAAATGCAGATCTCCAAGTCAGTTAAAAAAACAAAAAAGGAAAAAACAAAACAAATATCAGAATTTTGGTTCTCCACAAACCAAGTAAACCGGCACTGTTTAAGTTTTAAAAGCCAGTGTTTTCCTCTGGTTTTACTAAATAAACATGGAACATAGCATATGAATAGGTTGTCACTGACCAAAGAAAATATTGGATAAATAATATTATACATAAGCATACATTAACTGTCTGATTCAGACTGAAACACAGCAGTTAGCAACTATCATGTTAAGCTCTTGCTTGAAGAATGACTGCAAAAAACTTTCACTTTGCTGCCCTCCTGTTACCTGAGGGATCTTGTCCATCAGCCGATAAGGTAGCAGCACTTTTACTCCTAGCTAAGGATGCCTGTGTAGGGGCGAGGAGGCGACTGATAACGCTACTGTCCAGAGGACTGACCTGGGAGCGGCGAGCTAAATGATGGGAACAAATCAAAAAGGATCCAACATGAAATCATATAATGAAAAAGACAAGCAGTACAAAGCAAAGGAGGTTTGTGAGCATTGTTGCAAATCATAGCAGTTTTAGAAGAAAAACACTGAAGTCATGGAGAGAGAAATCCAAACTAATAGCACAGAAAGAATAAACACTGCAATCTCTTATGCTGCACTTGTCCTCGGCTTGCTTAATACCAATCCATTTAATACATAGAGACAGATGCATACAACAGGGATGAATGCTGAAGTCAGTCAAAATATGAAAAGTTTTTGACCCAGCTCTTCAGAGCTATACACTCTAGATTGCAAGAGAGGTTATTCTGACATAAACAGAAGGCTTTCAAGCCAAAGTGAATGGTTATCATCAGGCGTCATTTGCACAGACAAATGGACAGCACTCATCATTCTCTCAAACAGGAAAGATTCTGAAAAAGAATAATGTTTTTTCCCACTGTTGGCAACAGCTGCTAAAAAGGAAAGTTTCAGAATTGTTAAAGGGAAAAAAAAGAGTTAGAAAAGTTGCTAGTCTTCTGCTTTAGAAAGAGCCCCTAGAAAAAAGAGATATTTGTAACCTAGTGGGGAATACACAGAACGAAGGAGACTGAAGTGAAAGCAGGTTTCCCCCATCATTCGCATGCAGAAAGTTTAGACCAGCAGCGGGACCAGAGAAGTTGCTATTAAACTGAATAGTGAAAGAGAGCTTAGAAAGCAAAAGTAACATTTAACTAAGAAGTGAAAACATCACTAACATTTTTACCGTATCTTACATTTAATCCTACCAGCTTTCAAATACACCTCTCCCTCTCCTGAGCAGAGACTTTCTGCAATCTACTCAGAGCACAATCTAACAAAGTCAAATCCTTCTTACAGCATTTTTTTTTCTGCCCCAAGTTAGAAATTCAATCTTTACTATTTACAATTTTATCTTTACCACTGGACAACTAAAAAGCCCTTAAAAAGTCCTAGAGATTTAACAACCAAAGGAAACTAGTGAAAGTAAGCCTATCCAAACTTTACTGTGAATGTTTTTTAAACGAAATATTGAGCTTTATGAAACAACCACCTGTTTTTTCTTCCTTTTTCACTTTTTCTAGTTCAGGAGAGGAATGGGGTTTACTACTCATTCTATTCAAAGATGTGCTCCTCTTCTTTTCTGTTCCTCCTGGAGACCAAGCGTAAGGAAGATTATTTTTAACATAGTATTTATATATATATGATTTTCTAAATTGTCATTCTCATGCTTTGCTTTTGCCAAGAAATCAGCTAAAAACACTGATCTATCATTATGAACCAGTAGTTTCTTGTAAGTGAAATGGTTTGGCTAGCATTTGTCTATTCTGCCCCCCGCCTTCCCCCCACACTTTTCAGAGGAGTAAGTCTGGTTTATAGGAAATCACCTAATATCTGGCACTGGAACGTGCATAACAATATTTATGCCACAGTGCACAGACCACATCTACAGCACTGAACGCATGAGTAAAAACCCAGACAATGAAACTGGGACATGGTTTAAAGTCAATATCAAATACCCCGTCTACCGTCTCCCAGTTCTCAAAATGAACTTGTTTCTAGCACCTTTCTGTTCCACCTGTGAACCTTTGAGTGCTGACTGCTGAGAATGCAGAGGAACTTTGTTATTCAGCCTGTTTAATGAGGCACTTCGCTTTGTGGTACCTGGAAGTGAAAGCGCATGGATTAATTTTGTTGAAAAGCCTAAACGGTCCCCTCCAACACCAGCCCCACTTCCCTAATATACAGAATTGCAATTAAGTCACTTCCTAGTACAGATCCTTCAGAAGCAGGAAAATTGGAACAGGGAAGAATCAGTCCATATATGCATATCTTAAACTCCTGTACATTGCTTATCACAGAGACATGATGCCAATCTTAACAGACCTCGTTTGAGCTACTCAGATCATCTTTGTAGGCCTTTCTGAATAAATAATTTTAAAAGGCCTCTGCTCACATTATCAATGAGTAAGAGACAGAAACAAAGTGTACACAGCTTAACACAGCTGAAGAAATACTCCACTGATCCAGGAACAAGCTCCTTTCCCTCATTTATGCATTCTGCTCCTCCACCTTCCCAGACACATACACACGGCAGAAGCAATTTGGTCAATTTTGTGACCATATTTTCCTCTGTGATTTGAATTTAGTCATCATTCACCAAACAGGCATTTCTTCTTGAGCACCAGACCAGGAGCACAGAATTGTTCTAACTTGCTGTGGTGATCTAAATCCGTCAGTAAGTCACCCTTTACATCCAGCTAATCCAAGAGGTCACAAGTCCTACCCAAATTTCTTCCATTTCAAACCACCTGAGATTTTTTTCTCCAATGCATACAAAGAGTCACAAAGGATTTCATAGTAGACAGTAAGTTTGGAAGCAATCCCAATTAGCTGATAATTACTGACTTCCTTTGTTAGGTGCTTAATTTCTACTCTACAGCCCTGTTTCTGACTCATACCCGGGCTGAACCCTGCAAGGCACATTATACATAAATATCATTTCAGATCACAAGCAGTCTGCAGTGACTCAGAGAGACTGCCCCTGCAGCTATGCCAGTATGGATATATTCACCAATTCCCCTACCAGGCAAACAGTGCATGAATACAAGTTTTTCTGCTGCATCACCTTCCAACCTGAACCAGCAAACATACTGTTAGCCATGTCCATGTTAGAGATTTTTCTAGCACAGCTCATTTGATCAAATGCTGTAAGACTGACAGAACACTTCAGTGTAGACCTAACTGAACGTGATTTCGTATTAAACAGCTCTTGGCTTATTAATACTTTTCATTACCTTGGGAAGAAACATTTCGGTTACAGGCAGGCTCCTATGAAACACAGAAGAGATTCCCACAAGGAAGTCTCATGCTAAAACAAGTTGATATGTGCTAATACAAATCTTTACTTTCCTAAACAACAAGCAGATTAGTACAATTCTTTTTTTTTTTTTAATTAAATAATTATTTTCTTTTTTAATTGGAGAAGGCAGATCATTAGGATTTACAGAATGACCTTGACGTTACGTTCTGGAAGGTCTGTTTCACATTTCCTCGCTACAGGGAGTGTATACATATTGGGATGGGGCAGAAGGGAGGAGGAAGAGAGAAGACTGAAACGTTTAAGCTTGTCAGAATGAAAAAAACAGAGATCTATCCCATCCCTCTAGATCTCTGTTAAAACTAGTCAAGTGACGCACATTTTAAATGCGACACACTGCAGCCAGGAACTTCATGGAACCTACATTTTAAATCAAAAATGAGATCGGAAGCCACAGAAATTATAGAGGATCTCAAGAGCACAAATGCTCTCAGAAACCCTTTAAAAATAAAATTAAAGGAATTAGCTGTCTTGCAGTCCACTTCTATTCCTTGACAATCGTTAACACGGTAAGATAGACTTCAGAATGCTTGGAAGCAGTGGTGTGCACTAACAGTTTGAGAAATGCATAATTTGTGTATCAGTATCAAACTTACACGTCTTTATTGGGCTAGAAAATGGCAGAGCTGCAGTCTATGGCTACAATCATACTAGAACCCCAGGTCAAAACAAAACAACCTCCTCCCATCCAAAAAACTCCCAGAAGTGTCAAGAGTTTTTTATCCATTCTCTTCTATATGGTTAAGGCAGAATTCTAAGATTAAAAAGAAAGTGTGTCTATAGAGTACAGGACCTGCACAAAAGAAAGATGCCAAAACTAAGCTGATTTTTTCCTCCCCACAGACAGACAAATGACTAAAGCTGTCTAACAAAATTTAAACTTTACTTTTGTACTATTTTTAGTTTACTGAAATTTTAGGATGTGATTTAACGCATGCAACCCCCTAAAGATGATGGGAAATGATTTATGAATCAATCATTCACCAAGATTTGACTTTAGTAAAATGATTACAGAAATAAAAATAATAATAATAAAAAAGACAGTAATCTTTACCGTTACTCTTCTCCTCTAATAGAGATCACATCAACTGGGTCAAAGCCCTGAACAGTCAAGCTGGATTAACAAATTGCATGAAATGCATTTGAGATCAAAATATGAAGTGAATTACACATCAAGGGAGGAAGAGGAGTATCATTTGTCCTCATGTCTCCTCCCCAAATAACAGTTAAGCAGTATACCTGCTACCAGCAGGAACACAAACACTTACTTCGATCAGAAGCATTTAAAAGTGCTGCAGATGATGATAAACGCTTATTCATGACAGCTTCCGTTTGTTTGAGGTTTGCAGTGGAGGTGGACCGCTTGCTGGCTGTGTAAAAAAGTGGTTACTTTAGAATTCATCTTCATACCTGCAGAGGAACCTTTCACATTTTCCTTGGAGACAACTTTGGAAGTATTACATCCTGAAAGCTATCTCAAGTTTTGTTTAATGAGAAACAAAAGTGTTATTTTTGTTGTTGATGTTTGTTTGTTTTCCTTTGATTGTACTTGATACAATTAACACCAGTTGTAACATGCAGAGGAAAGGCATTCAGTTTTAGTACAATAAAGCATAGATTTTAAGCATGTGTATGCAAACAAGTTATTTTTAAACTCTCTGCTCCTAACACAAAGACAAAGGCTACTGAGGTTGTGTGTTGTTACTACATTGGCAAGACAGAGAAGTAACAAAAAAACGGAATAACTGTAATTTCCTTCTTTGTAACTTCCACTCAGGTATGTCAGAACAGTTATTCATTCACTAGTTAAGAAAAGCAAAACAAAATAAATGCTTTTGGAAGTATAAAACCAAGTCCCAAAGGAAGTCAAGAAAGCATTCTTATTTCTGATTATTTCTGAAGGGCTCCTTTATTTTAGAAATTTCCTATTTCTTTTTTCTAAAAGCTATTCCTTAAGTTCATGTTTCCAACCAGCTTTCCAACTCTTCTGAAACAACTACACCCTGAGACATTAATTAATTCTTCTATATGAGTATACAAACACACATACACACACACAAAATCACAAACTCACACGGCAAAATTTTAAGTTTACCACAAGCCAGACAAAGACCTGCTTTTTAATTTCAAATAATGATCTTTCAGGATGAACGCTACTCCAGAGCATGAAAGCCTTGAAAAAGCATGGATCTATTGCTATGGAAACTCAATAAGTAGAAAATGATAATTCACGCAGAGCATTATGGACTAGCATAATAAACACGAAAGTTCTGTACATCTAACACAAATAATTGATTGTGCTGGTATAGTGGACTGCAAAGATGATTAATGCGAACTCATCAGTGCATACGAAACGCCAAAGGAAAAAGCAGCACTACTCACCACAGGGGGCAGCTTCTTTTCCCTTTGGCTAGTGTGCTACAGCAGTTCCTTACAGCAAGAGCTGGGGCACAAGCACTCCTACGGACAGCCCTACCTCTACTTTTGATCCATGTATCCAACCCAGACTTCCTGAAACACCATGAGCTAAGGGTCTCCCTCTCAAAGCAACAAATGCGAATCCATGTGAAGTGAAAAACACCTTTTGAAGCTGAATCTAAAGAAATGGAAAGCTCTTGTCACAGTGAATTAAAAGGCAAGTCCCCATGGGGTAAGAGAAAAGGGAGTTTAGTCAATCTAGTTAAGAAACAAAATCTGAGCTTAGATGATACTTTCCTAACGTAACAAAAATGGTATTTTGTGAATGAAGCCTGAGTACTCTGATAACTAAAACAGCCTTGCAAGGTTTCATATACAAAAACCAGAGCTTTTAATTTTAGTATTTGGGTCTTTCCAAAGGGAAACACTCCCCTCTAGTGGCTGATTTGAAAACAACAAACAAACAACAACCAAAAAACACTCGGCTCCTGCCTGAATTTAAGCACACGCGAGTCAAATGCCTAACATCGTGGAGATACTTTATATAAATAATTTCTCTTTGTTCAAATTAAGACTTCAGCACCTACCAGAATTATGAGCTTTAGTCAATCACCTACCGAGACCCAGAGGGCTGAAAACTAAATCTTGCCTTGAGAAAAATTACACTATGCAAAATACTTCTTTTTCAGCAAGTTTTCAGGTTCTGAAGGTGAACTGTGCTGTTTAGTACAGACAAGTGATGAAACTGCTGCTAGAAGACTCAAAAGAAAAATGTACAGTCTATACGTGACTGTTCAGATAAAAAACACAATTGACACGTTGACTGAAAAAAATCAAATTGGTAAAGCATAGTCATACAGATATTTGAAGTTTCCTTTTTCCAGAAAAGTTTACTTTGCACTAATTGCCTAAAATTGTTAGAACTCAATGCTTTTTTGATCAATACATTTGAAAATATATGATCAGAGGGCCTCATATTTTTCCCTACCTCAAGCACAAGATTGCTTCTGAAAACCCCAAAGCTTTGGACAGTTCGCTATTAAAAAAAACAACTTTAGAAGACAGACATGATTTTCTCAAGTAAGTTAGTCTGGTAACATAGGTAAATATTTCTGTACTTTGATGGGAAAGTTAAATTATTTGCAACAAGGGACTTGAACTGGAAAAACCATATAGCATAATTCACGTGGTACCAAACATCTGGTTTTTAACGGTATGGAAAAACAAATTAGCAACAAAGCCAAAGAAAGAACATGATTGCCATGCATCAAGGTTAGCAATGGGGAAAGGAGCTATGGAACATGGTATCTTACAAATATCCCTGAGAGAACAGCTCTCAACCCTGGCTTCCAACCAAGTTTCACTGAGAGACAGAGGGTGCTGGAGCACTGCCTATCTGGGGTCGCATAAAATTAGGCTAAACAAAATAAAATTATCTGTTTTGTAGCTCCTCCTGAGTTCCTACAAGGACAGGGAATCTATTTAGAAAGGGAAAAATCTTGCAACCCAATTTCTATTCTAATAGCACAAGTCTCCACTTCAAGCGCACCTGAATGTCTAGTTTTGCTTAGCAGTCATCACTAAACCTCCCTCATTTATAAGGGCTCTGTTGTCAGGGATGCTTTATTACACAGCCTTGCCATTTTTCTTGGTAGACCCACACCCTGCATGTTTCATCGTAGCACTGACAGCAACGTCATTAATGCAACATTAGACTCTAGGGCTTTCATCAATTTTTAAATTTCAGACCATCAGCGGGGTATTTGGTGCAGCCTCAATGAATCACATTCTGTACATAATAGAGAACGCCTGATGGCTGGTGAAATGTTCAGTTACATGGGGTTTACTTTCAAGAGCGTGCTATCTCCATCACCCACAAACAGTGCTTTACCAGTCAACATTCCTAAATATTACCACCGGCATAGCTGGTTCATGGAAGGACATGACTGATTTCTTATTTTATTTGCACAGCAACACAAAAGACAAGAAAGACTAGCATATAAAATAAATAAAGAATATTTGAAATCTGCCCCACAGTGTTTTTCATTTCGAGAAATGGAGATGGAGACTTTAATCCCAAATCTGCCACAGAAATTGATGATGGAAAAATACCCTACAGAAATTTGCTTTAGACATGCTGTCAGAGCAGGTGCGTTACTCAGCCACAATGATGTAATGCAGCAGAGCTCATTCCAAACTCTAAAAGTAATTGTTTTCTTTCCAGCAATTATATAAATATAAGGTGAAAGGGATCAAATAAAGATTATTTTCTTCGAAAGCTGGCTGGATTTATGTATCCTATATGTTTTTTCTAGATTTTTAACAACAATTAAGCAATGAGCTCCAGAAAGTTAAGAAGCCAGGGACAATCCTGAAACGGGAATAAATATGAAAAGAATTAATTAAAAGAATTAATCCAATCATGACTTCATATTGTCCAGCCCAGGCAAGACAGCTGTATGTTTGAAATCTCAATCTAAAGACTAACAGAAATTTAAAAAAGTGTGCATAAAAGTGCCTTGGTCAAACACTGCATTATCTGTTTATTTCTAAAGTCAATTTTTTCAGAATTGGTGCCAAGTTATTCAAATGATCTAATGTAGCAGAACATACATGTCCTTCCTGTTGCTACTTCATGAAGCATAAGGTACAGCTTAAGTCTTCATTTTCACATTAGGAACATGTTTGTTGGAAGACTGTTTATTTGTAACATGCTTCAGCAGTACTGTGATTCTAGTCTTCATGATTAAAGGGACAGACAGGACTCATTTCCTCACTTAAATTAGAAGAAAGCCAAGGCATTACTTTATGTTGGTTATAAAGTTTAGCTTTTAAATTAGAGAAGGTAGAAAAGAATTCAGGAGAAAAAAATAATGCTTTCCTAAATACCCATAACAAATGTGATATCCTACATTCCAAGTTCAAAGACTTTTGGTAATGTGGAATATGCTATCTGGATTTATATATATTTATATATCTTTAATATATATAGATAATATATATAGATATTACATATAAACATTTTTATATATCTAAGGAACACATGTTTAACAGGTAAAGCAATACAGTGAAAGTGGCTAATTTTGAAGAAAATCAGGGGTTCATGCTGTGCAGAGAAAGGGATGAGAGAAGTTTAAATAAAATACATATGCTTGTGCTGTGTTGCCAGAATAAGCCACAGTAGTTAAATCATGCTCACTCAGACTTTCATTGCATTTTCAATTCTCATATTGTCAGCATTGCAAGACAGCTGTGTTGAATTAGTAACGCTGTGAGCATGCACAGATTTTCAGAATTCAGATTTAGCTGGGTCTCAGCTGAAAGCTGTTGTCTTAAACTACCTACACGAAATAATTTTACTTATTAAACATACAGACTTCACAAATATATCAGTGATTCAAAATGTTTCTATGAATGGCTCACTCTATACACTGGCAAATACCAGAACTACAATCAAAATACATTAAATATATAGAATTACATTTAGACAATAAGACATCTAGTTTTGCGAAGCCCTACGTGGAAAAAGAATCAAACTGCACATAGGACCCATTGCCTTTTACAAAATTTTAGCAAAAATCATCTGATTTTACAAGTATTTTCAATCGCTCATTAAAAAAATAGAAAAAGAAACCACAAAACAAAAAATAAACTAACCCCACACTTTTTGCAAAGTAGGAAACAGTGAAAGGGTTCAAAATTTCCAGTTTTGAAAAAAAGCTGACTACTGAGTTAATTTATTCTCAAATACAATCCTTTAAGAATTTCTCTTCTCCTCCCCCCATGCTGCATCTAGTCATCTTTAAAAACCCAAATGCACATATCCTCTCCCTCAAAATTCCCTCAGGATGCCACAACTAAAGCTGTAGTTTAATTAGCTGGGAGGGATAGTTAAAAACGTAGAGGACTGCTTTCCACTTAGGGATCGCATTTGTTGCATAGCTGGCCAAGATCCAGGAGAAAATCTACACGGAGATGGTTTTTCTTAGTTTTAGAGAAACAAGAACTCAAGTTTAAAAGATTAGTAGCGAGTATAAAACAAAAGAAAAAGAAAATTTTAGAAATCAATACCACCAGTTCCAACTTCATCTGTGGTCTGTTGCTCTGTGGAAGAAGAAGGTTCATAAGTTACAAGGTCAAATAATAAACAATGCAAGTCAAGCAAAAAAAATGGGGAAGTTGGATATCATGATTATTTCTATCATAAGCACATTCAAACATGTTTTAAACAAACACTTAAAAATTAACATTCAAGCTGGCAGAAAAAGACACTACTAAAACAAAAGTCAAAACACACTCAGCACAATTCCAGCAATTGAGAAGATAGGCTGAATTGAGGAGTTTTTGGCTTTACTTTATTCCTGGACAATAACTAATTTAAAGTTACTTATTGGCAGGGGCCTTCCAGCTGGGCAGTACATGAAAAGATCTCTCCCAGTGCACCCTTTCAGGACAAGTACAGACAGGAATCTTTCCCCCCAAACCTACCTGCGGATCCTGTTACAAGATCCAACAGAGGAAAAGATGCCCAGGTCTCTACGAATAGTACTACACCTGCCAGTGTTCACACTTAATATTAGCCATGCTAGAAAAGGTGCTACTTACCTGTTTTGCTCTCTGAATCTGGTGTTACAGACCCTCCCCAGGACCATCTCTTTTGTCGTGTTTCCAGTCGCTGACTCCGTTCCAAGGTACGATGCACAGCTGCTTCATATCGCTCCTATTATTAAACAACACCACTATGAAGTTATGTAACTACAAAGCACAGCTATGCTAAAGACAAAATACAGATTGTTTTTTTTTTCCAGCAAGATTTAAAATGTTTTATTTTGTTGCAAAAACTATCACACAAAAATGTTAATGACAATTAACAGTTTCAAAAGCGTAAACATGATTAGATTGAGTGACAGCACAGGTAATCTATTTTACTCTTTACTTAAAATAGCCATCAGATTTCCTGTTCAGTAAACAGTACTACTTATTTTCTAAACAGGGATGAAGCCCAAAGTGAACAAAAAAAATTGCTTATTCTTTATACTATTTATATTCTTAAGTTATTTCTAAGAGATGCTTGAAATTCTCCATTATAAAATACCAAGAGTAAGTATAAGGTTGTTTGTCAGAGAACTATATGAACACTGGTCCAAATATTAACTGATACTGACATCAATAGATGCACAATGAAACCAGATATAGCAAGATATGAAAGCAAAAAATCTGCAAAAAAGATTAACCAGCTCTAGACTAGAGCGATCGCTGCTGACAGGATGAGGAGTACCAAACAATGCTGTCTTCTGCATCCAGGACTAAGAACTGCTAATGTGGGAACTTTAGCTATTGTGTACAAAGACAAAATGTAATCATGCTAGACCATTTCTTCTCCACGATCAGCCAGGTTTCCATCCACGTGTCAACAATAGATTTCTTTTCTGGAACAGTCATATCCCAAGCGACCTCTTGAAGCAGTATTTACTGCCGATACCTTACAGTAAGATGCCAAGGGGACTTATTATCCAAATGTTCCTCCCTCCTGAGGACGTAAGACTTTCACCTTCTTTCAGCACCATTTCACAACACAGACTGACACGGTCACAGTGTAAAACAGACAAAGTAAACTTGGAAGGAAGGAGGAATGGAAGGAAGGAAGGAAAGCAGCATTCCATATACTGACAAAAGATAAAATGAAATAGTGTTGTTTTTTTTTTTTGAAACATAAAGCTTAGTTGTTGCCCCCCACCCCTTGTTAAACAAAGCTGAATTAGAGTTTACCTAACATGCCTAAGCATCTAGTCTTTACGTAATCTGTAGATGAGAAGGTATTTGCAGTGTGGTAATTCTTGAAAGCCAGAGTTAAAGACTTCGCTTTATAAACAACTGAAAATCAGTTATCAACTCAAGACATCGACATAATCAGTTGCACAGCTGTACAAAATAATTGAGTAATTGTTATAAGACAGGTATCTCAAGGGTAGCCACTGCTAATTGTCTTCAAGACTGGCTTAGACAGAGAACCACTTATTTTTTCACATTGCTCGCTATTGTGTTTCTTCCTCTGCATTATCTAAGGAAGGTGATTAACTAAATGAGACTTGGCTAAAGAACCCTACAAGCACGTGGCAGAGTATGTATTTTTGATGCACTTCTATCTGGTAAATTACGAGAGAAGATGGTATCTTGCTGGCAAATACTGCCTTAAGATAGCTTCTTTAGAAGCAATTTTTTTCAGGTGTGAGAGTCCAAAAGTCAAGATCTGTTTTCCTTTTCTGGTTGAAAGTAAGGTTTACAGGTCAAGTGCACACTATTTTCTTACCTCCCTGATTCTTCACATATCTCTATGTACAAGATCATCTTCCTCCAGGGACCAATTAAAAGACAAGGTTAAGATCAATCGAAAACTCATCGGCTAGTCCCTTCACCACTCACCACAGTGGCTACTTAAAACATACCTATCGTCCTCTAAATTTCATGAATAAACATACTGTAGGCTTAGGGGAAGCACCTATTGAAGCATAAGGGATGTTTGATGCTTAAAGTAGTAGCCTGCAGAGATAATACCACACTGGACTCCAGTCAAGGCCCACCCCAAACATTTCTGCTTGTTCTTCAGCAATGTAAATTATTCCATGAAGTTCAAACGGAATATCCATCTGAACACACCCAGAAGCTGATTACAGATAACAAAACACCAGCGTAGAATACTGCCAGTCAAAAAAAACCACCACAAAATCTATTCCTAGAACAGCATGACAATAGCTGGACTCCAAGGGGACATCCAGCCAGGCTTACATCCTCTTCATCAATGACCACAGCAAGCTCTTACAGCTAGCTTATGAAAGCATGTGTGTGTGTTATGCTTTTAGTGCTGACACACCGCTTCTGGAAATCAACCCTTTCATAACTTGCAACATATTTAACATGCATCAGCAGACCAACTCGTCAAAGGGGATGGCACATAATTATGTATTTATTTCTGTTTTCAGCTTCTATGAAGCTAGCAACATGCTCCACAAGTTAAATACTGCTCTGCTGGTCCATGTGCAATCAAAGCAAAGGCAAAGGGACAGTCAATTAAGAACAGCTGATACAAAGTGCAAAGCAGTAAATGGTAAGTACACAGGTAACATCAACTGCACAACATATGGTAACAAATTATAATTTAGGAGAACTAAAAGAATGTGAGACTCTTTGGCCACAGCTGGGCTCCCAGAAAGCAAGACACAGAGCTGAAAAAAGTTTAAAACCTGTCACCCATGCTAATTTACAAATGGGATCTATTAAGTGCACCAAAAAGAAGCAACATATTTAGGAATATAGAGTGTTTTTTTTTTTTTTTTTTTTTTTTTTTTGTGAATGTGAAAAATAATCACTAGCCAAACAGCAAACACAGCTCCCAAAGTCCAGAGTTCCTCAGGTACAGTTAAAACTAGGCCTGGGATGGGGATGGAGGACATGTGCCCACTGTACAGATGTGTAAAATGTTTTTACATTCCAACACACACAGCATTCCCATGACTCTATTTTTCATCATTCAGAGCATAGTAAGAACATAATGTAGGAGCTCCTATAAAACTACAGAACTTCAAGACACAGTACCTTTTCCTCTTCTATTTTCTGTTTTCTTTTTTCCTCTACTGCTGCCCTCCGTTGTTCCTCTTTCTGCTTTTGTTCTTTTAGCTTTCTCTGCCTTTCTTCTAACTGTTTTTCATACTGAAGTTTTGCTTTTCTCTCCTTTTCAAGGATTTGTGTCTCTTTGGCAGCTGTAAATTTTTAAGAAAAAATTAAAATCAAACTTAACTATTCATTGATATTACAACACGGATTACAGGCAAGAGACTACCAAGCAAAATTATCATCCCTTCAAACTAAAACACATAGCAAGTTCAGCTAGCAGTGCTGGATGACACTTCACATGATGACAGAGATGTCTAATTCTGTCCCCAGGATGGCAATGGATTTGAACCTTTTCTGCCATTACACTTCGCTGTCTAGACAGGAATGCCAGGATATGTATATAAACACTTTCCTTGCCATCATAATAGTGAAATCTTAATAAGTAAGTAGTAAGTTGAGTATCAAAGGGCGGAATTTTCTGTTGCAATTCTCAGTTTTTTAGAATAAAAGATACACAGAAAAGATGTAAAGCGTTGGGCAACAACACAGAAAAACGCTGCAGATACTGCGTCTGACTACAAAATAGTTATGTCACTGTTCTCCACAGCCTCCACCTAGATACAGCTGTGCAGAGCTTAACAAGAAGCTTCACCTCCTCTGACAAAAATCTAGCGGCTGAATACACAGTAGAGGTAGTTTCTGCGGCTAGACAGATGAAATGAGCTTAGAGACCAGATAATTATATTAACAACGCATTGGCATTATCTATGGACAAGGCCCCCAAAATACTTCTGAATTTACGTACATCCCAGTCCTGTTCTCTCTTCCTGTTGGGATAAGACAATCATTCCTGTTCTGCGTGTCTTTGATCACACATTAAGCAACACAGACATGCAGGCCAGAGTAAGCCACTGCTCCTCACCAGCTGGGAGACTGAGAACAAGGACTGCAGGGCATACCGTGACCCTTTCATCCCTTGCTTCACATATATAAGCTGAGATTCACATCACAAACAGCATAAAGCTGGGCAAGAGTTTTACTCTTCTCTAAGTCTCAGATTCTTAGCTAAAATAAAGCATATATTGCTGACACTTAAATCCACGAGTCTTTTCAGCATGCTAAGAAACAAGAGAAGCAGTGTTCAAGGCAATCAAGCCATTCAACTAGCTAAGCCCTTTTTGGTTTTCTCTGAATCAGTGTTTCCCAAACCTCAGTCTTCAGGGCTACAGGAAGAAGCTCTAAGATAAAGGTTATCATTTCAGAAATGTTTTTGCTGAGGCTTCCAACAAGAAGTTGGCTATATTTGCCTGGTGGTCCCTCGGAACTGGAAGGACAGAAGCAATATACAGTTTGAAGAAGCCAAAAATCTCTGTAATATTTTCCTCTCAACTCTAATTTTTCTCCGTTCAGGCTCACAGATGGTCACTGAAGCAACACCAAGGGCAGACCTGGTTGGTGGTCTCCAGCAAGCTGAAAAAAGTGACTAAACAAGGAGTAAGAGAGTGAGTTATCCTTTTATCACAAAGATTTTCAGAAATTATATTTCAAATGGAACAAGAAAATACCATGTTGCTTTTCCCGTTCTTCTCTACGCTCCCTGGCTAGTCTTTGCCTTTCTTCTGTTCTTAGAGTGGAACCGTCTATCACTGCCAAAAGAAAAATTGAAGACATGTAATTGTCAGTTATTTTGAACACTTAAATCTAAATAAAGTAGTCGTAAAGTCTTTCCTACGGACAGGATTATGGAACATCCTGACAGATGCATACCACCAAAACACTGCACATTTTATATAGAGATTAAAGATCTCAACTGGAAAACTAAAAAGAGGCAGAATACCCTCCCCTTTCCCCTCCCTCACTACAACTGATCCTTTTTTAATGTGCAGCTGAAAGTATGCACAAGATTAAAAGGCCCACTGTGTACAGTCTAAAGAAAGCCTGAGCAAACATCAGACGTTGTAAGAACATACCACTTATTCCAAATTCAACTCTGATCCTTATTCCTGCACATATTAATTCCCGTGATCAAGAAATACAGGAATCTAGGAAAACTCCATCTGGGAACAGATAGTTTATGCATCATGACAAATTCAAAGTGCTGCAGGATAGCTACTTTGCAGGCTAAGCAGAACCAAGACTGCCTGAGTCTTTGTAGGTATAAAAACTTGAATTTCAGCCAGAAGCGAACTGGTAAGCAAACCAGAACATGAAGAATGCATTTATCTTCATTGTTATGTCCTGCTGAAATGATAGGCAACTTCAGCGGCTGAACTCTGAGAGCGCTGAGAACAAAAAGCCTGTCATCAGAACTAGACCTTCAATGAATCTGTGAACCATCTAAAAAAGCACTTCATGCTCTAATCTCTACTAAGGAAAGAGCATCGAACTTCTTTTTAACACCCCCCCCCCAAACCCAATACTTCACTAAGAACAATGACCAATAATCTTACCTGGTTTAGTTGCTGTCTTTATGTTTATTGAGGTCTGGACTGCAATAGGGCTAACACCACTTTGGCTTCTTCTTTCTTCTGCTATGGCTTGGGCTGCAGCAACTGTGAGAAAGAATCATTCCACATTAAGAAAATTTCTACAACCCTAACTCATGAAATAAATACATGAAATAAAAGCATCAAGTTCTACTTGAGGCTGCAGATTCTTTAATTTAATAACTAACTTGGGTCTGCTCATTTTTTAAGAAGAAACAACTTTTCAGATGAGATTTCAGAGGTGACACAGCTTTTATTTGTAAAAGCAACAGAGACAAAAGCTTATGTTTTACAATGCATAGGAAAGGACTACACAGTTTCAAAAAAATCAAACTTATTTAATAGTGAACTATTATAAGAGAAACAATATTTAGTAAAGTTATGAGTCTGACTTACACTTAAGCACGTAATAAAAACTCTTTGCTACTGCACTTGTGTTTGCAGGCTTAAACAAACATAATAGACTGTTAGCAGTGATAGAATAATATTTTGATGAGACCCAAGCAGGAAGAAGTTTCTAAGCATCTTTCATTATTTCATGACATGAAACCGAAAGTGAATTAGCTGTATAAAGTAAGCCATTAGGAATGCTCACATTGTACTTCTGAAATTGGATCTTCAAAAATAAATTTTAATTATAAATTAGATTCCAAAATAGTAATTTGAGCAATCGTGGAGAGACCAATTCACCTTCTCTGAGTTCTACCAAGGTGAATACAGAGAACTGCGGGACTATGGCTCCCGGTTAATCATACAGAAATTGAATGCTGGCCATATTAATTTCACTAAATGACAAAAGCCATTAAGAAGTCTGGGAGACTATTTACTGTATCACTTTTCACAAATCTGCTTTATTTTGGTATCCCTTTTCACTTTAATTAGTGATGTTTAGGGCCTGAAGGCGAAGTGTTGCAGGGAGGGGAGCAGGGAGGGCAGGCTGCGGGACAGACAGCTTTACCCCACTGTCCTGCCCAGCTTTGAACGGGACAGTCTTTACACCAGCGATGCATTTTCATCAGCATCAAGTCACCTTGGCTGACAGATACAGGGAGATCACCTGGGGTCTTTCAGAAAAGCTTAACTTTGGAAAAAGCAAGAGGAAGCACCAGGCAGCACCAGACGGTCAGATTTGCCATCAACTCAACATTAAAAAGTAGAAGTTAACGCCTGTTTTAAACAGAAAGGGTAATCCACAAAGTAATTATAGTTTAAACCATAACACGGAGGACGAATAGCAGAATTTGGTGTTATATTAAAAAAAATATTATAATATATATATATAAAAAAAAAAAAAAAAGCTTTGTCAATGATCTCAGGCTTTCCTTTAATAGAGGAGTGCAAACTGCAAAAGAGGAAGGAAGAGCCTCTCTCCTCTTCATGTATTGCCATGACAACTAGCTCTGTCATGGTAATAATCCTCCCTAAGGCTGTGCCCAAGAACAATCACCTCAAAGTGTTTAATCCCATGTGATGTCAGTGATAAATGCTGATTACAATACTTATTCAGCAACTCTAAATTGTCACCCGCAGCTGTTGCCATGTCTTGAATTAATTTTTCATTGCAGCCCCAAACAAAAGTCTTCCTCAATTCTACCCAATGCATCTCTGAGGCTCTTTTCAAACAAATAAGAGACCTGATATAACGCGACATGGTAAGATTACCAATTTGCAAAGATGAGAGCTAAAACAGGGCACACTGTAATTTCACCACATAGACAGAAAGCCGGGCAAAAAGCTGATTTTGTGAGTACTGCACGTCACATGGACATGAATCTAGCTCAGGTCACCAGCCAGAAAACAGGAAAGTTGTATCTGCTGCACACAACAAGACCTGAAAACACTCTGAGAAAGGACAGCCTGCTGCAGGTTTTTCTGAGCACAAGAACAGCCAGAACATTTACACCCAGTGAGACCCCTGTGGACCACAAAGACTGAAAAAAAATGAGCACCCTCAAACACAATTTTAAATTAAGAGAAATATAGAAACCCAGCTGCATTTTTTCTTCAGTCTCCATCGGAAGAGGTACGCAGGTGGGCTGAGCCAATTCAGCCCAGCCCAGCCGGGAACTGAGCACAACGGAATAAATTCGCCCGACTTGGACACGGGTTCTAGTCAAAACCAACACAGGAATTTTGCCTGTACTCCCAGAAACTTTAAACACCCAAATTTCCGTAACAAAGTTACAGGGAGAAGCAAGCCGTAATGTAAAAAGGTACCAAATTAATCTTACTTTACCTGCGGAAGTATTTTACTATTAGAAATCTTGATGAACAAACTGGTTATTGTGGATTTATGGGATTATGTATTTATTCATTAAAAAAAAGAACACAAACACTTAACTAATGTTTATGATTAGAAGGCACCGTTTAAAAATGTGTCCTATCTACAAGGCAATTAGTTCATTTTAAAAATAAGGTTGCAAAAAATATTTGAGGTTCTATAGAAGAACATAAAAGTGGGTTACAAAACCAGTACAACTTGCAAAGGACATAGAGAAGGAAAAGGTCTAAAAATACTTAGCCAAAGGATTTTGCATGGCAGTTAAAACATTTCTGATCACTGATTCAGCGATCTGTAATTTTAATGGAAATGATGTGCTTACAAATTTGAAAGTGGCAGATTCAGAGGCACTAGGAGTGCACCTTCATGTCACACCAAAACGATCCATTTAACTAACAAAATCAGAATTAAAAACGAACTACAGATTTAAGCACAAGATTATTAAAAGGGAAACAGCTATCACATTAGATGTATCCTCAAAATGTGTGAGCTCAACTTCACCAATCTCATATCAGCAGAAAGGTTTAACGGCCCTTGTCAATTTTACGGTAAATTTACGATAAAATCTGTAATTTTCAACATCAACATTCTACTGTATGGGGAGATTAACTACACACTGTTGTACTGTGCAAATTCTAAAAAACACAGATCTTATTTTTCTTTAATACGGTAAAAGATTTTTTTTTACTAGATTTTAATATTCTTTAGCATAAGATGCCTGTGATTCTTTAGAATACTTTCCCATAATGAATGCAGCAATCTGCTATGAAGCAAAGCTTCACTGAGATGAACTTCCCACAAAACCTATCTATCTTTGTAAAATAAGCCTAGTATTTCTGTAATTAATCAGGAAACCCCAGAACAGGAAACCAGTTAACAACCACTTCACTACAGCCTGTATCATGTGCTGTATTACTGGGGGGTGCCTTCACAGACACATTCAGCAAACTTCCTGGAGAAGAAAAATTCTCTTAGAGGCAAACTAAATCTCATTTCTATTCTGAGCTTCCCTCCCACAGCAGTCACTGAAGGCTTTCACAACAATTACTTGTTATCAGCATGATGTGTGTGCTTATTTTACAGCAGTCTAAATACTTCAGCTAAAATTAATAGAGGCCATGTGGCCAGTACCAATATCTGCATTTGTGCATAATAAAATAGGGCCATTTGGAACAGAAAATGGTTAGGTAACTTGGGCAGCAGTTTTCCTTCTGCCTTGTCGCTACCACCTAACGTTACGCATCTGGCCCAGCTCATCTCGGACAAGACAAACAAACCCAACCCAACCCAACCCAACCCAACCGGAGCACCAAGAGCTGCCACGGGCTGGACAAGGCAGACTCGTCTCCCAGCTCACCTCCAGCCCGCAGCCCAGCTAACAGCGCGGGTCTGGTGGCACCTCCCTCGCACCGAGCATGACGACGCTTCCCTCTCTGATTAGGTTTCCAATATGCCCTGAAGAGCCCGCTGCTATAAATACAGCTTTATTTCTATTTCTATCCTCGCGCCGAGTTAATGCTCTTGGCCACTGCCAAGACTGTCAAAGGACCCACACAGTTGCTGTTCTTAGCAAGCCTCATTAGGACCTGAACCGGCTCCGTCCCTTTACCTAGCAAGGTTGAGGGCTTCCATCGCATCGTCTTTCACGGTGTCTTTGACCCGACCAGATGCTGCCCCACTCTCTCTTCCTCTCCTGTGCCAAACCAGAAGGGAGAGCGGAATATGCTGACTTTCACAGCAATCCTTCTGGTTCTTATGATTTAATGACTCATTATGTAAAACAAACAAACAAACAAAAAAACCCCAGGGTAGGCCTTTGAAACTAAAGTTAGAAGATCTCTTCAATGTTAAACATCATTATCACTCTACACGTTTTCACAAATGTTTAAATCAGGTACCAAGAAGCCAACGAGCAATGCATAAAACAGAACGAATTTGAACTTCCCACTAAACATCTCTGATTTTATAGCAGACTATCAAATTTGCAAGATGCCGTTTTTGTATTGCATTAACTCTTTCCTCAATCAGTAACTCTTTGCCTAGCTGCTAGTAATCCCTTTCGGTAACGCTCCTCTGATCCTATTTCTTTTAACATTTTTTCCAAAGCAGGAAGAAGTTAGGATTCAAGGCTGACATTTCCATGTATTTTCCTTTAAGCTGATTTCCACCTATTAATTACCACAGGTTAAGATAAACAGATGCAAGATCATCCATTAGACGGTTTGAAAAACTGGATACTGTCTTCACAGCATTACTCCTTGGCAGCAGGACGCACCGCACCCTCTCATAAACGGGTGGACAACAAGGTTTTTAATGATGAACGGAGCAGCCCCCTCCCTACGCGCTCCTTTTTTCCCTGCTTTCCCCCTTCTCCCTGTTTTCCCTGGTGCTCCTCACGTCCCACCTTTGGGCTGCAGGGGCCGACGGGCTCCCCCAGCGGCACGCGTGCCGCCCAGCAGGCACCTTCTGACGGACCAGCTGGGAGGCAGATGGTTCTCCTGTTTTGTCTGGGCGGCCACCAGATGGGAAGCACGCGGATCTTCCGAAAACAGAGCGCGCCGTCTCTCAGCTTCAGCGGGCCAGAAGAGCTTCCTGTTGTCCTACCCTTATTCTAGTTTCTATTTGCAGCCTTTCATTTTAGACGCATTCCCTACATGGGATATCTACTTTATTACCTTTATGTGCTTTCCTCCCCCCCAGCATTTGTCCTGCAGTGTTTAAGTCTATTTCTGCACCTAATTCTCTACTACAATCTGGTTTTCTTCCCTATGCTCAAGGCAGCTTAGGATGATTTCTTCAGCTCATCAAAAGTACTGCTCCCACCGGAAAACTGCTTGACACATGCATTTGTAGTATACAAATTAGCAGCTCTACAAATAAATACTTGAGATATATTTGCAAGAAAGTAAGTTTTCAATTACCCTTAAAATATCCATACTCAGATTAAGAACTGGAAACATCAAAAAAAAATCCACATAATTAAAAAAAAACTACTTCTTACTAGGAAATCTACAAAGATGTGGCAGAAGCAATCTCAAAAAGATGTTACATGCTCTTTCAGCCTAGGGCATGCTCAGCAAGGCACCAGGAAGATTGTTAGTTAATTTGCGGGTTGATCTCTGTACACGTTTCCCTAAGGGAAGCATACAATCTAAACCAAACTTGAATGTAGTAAGAGCACAGGCCAAAGAATCAAAATTTGTTCTTAAATGAACTGGCAGCCATCTACAAAAACTTTCTATAGCCAGAGAAGCTATCCCATTGTCCAAAAGCAGAATCAGCTGAGTACCATGCTTGGTCCAAAAGCCAGCGACACATCTGTGAACCAACCTCCTATGGAGAGTCTTACTAATTCCTACTCTCTCTCATATTCTGTTACTTTAACCTTACTCACACCACTCAGACCGGAGTTATGCTTCTCTCTACTTAATGGGGAAAGCAACTTCCCGCACAAGGCTTGAAGAGGAAGGAGAGATGTCACCAACTCTTCAAGAAGCCGTCACAGAGTCGGTAGGAAGCTCTGCCTAAACCATGTACACAGAGGACTTCTACAGGGCTGACTAGCTACATGCAACCCCCTTTTCTGGAAAAGAGACCAGGCTTCACAGCTTGGGGTTCTTTACTAGTAAGTATGTTATTACTCACCACCTGAAAGAAATGAAACTGAGTCATGGCAGATACTCTATTCTCAATTACTCAGGGGCTTTCTGCTCCCTTCGTTTTCTCCTTTGCCACTCTCTTCTTCCCCACAGTTCTTCCTCACCTTCCCAAAGTAAAGCGAAAAGGCTTTGCGTTCAGCATGATTTCACCTTTTTTTCCTTTTTTTTTCCCTTTTAAATAAGAAAGTACTCTTTCACCGGCCTCTTTTGATATGATACGATTCGTACAAAAAGGCACGCCAAAGAGGATGCTTCCCCAACGCACATATTCCCAACTCTCTGCAAAGGTTTAATGCAACTTGGATCACTTCTCTGCTCTATGTGGTATTAGTTATTAATCTCTTTATTGCATTGTGCTTACCAAGCTCATTCGCACAATGACCTCTCGTTAGAGCTGACATTTCCTACCTAAGGCATATACAAAGCTTACAGTCCCAACTGTACTCCTTAGCAAATGGCCATGCATTGCTATTGCTTCCTTGCTGTCTAGAAGCAGAGTCCTACTTGGACACAGGTACAGGGAGGCCACAGATTTGGAAAGTTTGGAACGCTCATTGTGTTTCTCAGTGAAAGAGCAAGGCACTAAAATGCCTCAATAAAATCCTCCAACAGAACACATTACAGGTGCATTTTAGATGTAAAGAGAATATTTCTGCACAAAGTTTCTGTGGGTTGGCAGCCACAAACTCCTTCTGCCAACTGCGAAACGAACAAAAATTGCTTTCATCCATCCTGAGTGATTTCTTTTAAAGAGCTATTAAACAATGACTTTAAAGCTGATGAAATAAACTATGACTGAAAATCTCTTGTGGACATCCACAACCATAGCAGAAATCAATATTTACCTATTACTGCATTGTGGAAATTTCAATATCCTAATATCCCAATACACTGTCCTAAAATGAAAGTAATTTATATAATAAATATACCCGTACATCATTTTATGTGGATTCACTATGAAATTTAAGTGTTACATGACATAGGTTATATGCTTATATAGAGGTGTATGCAAACCTGACGGAATGAGACAGGTTTAACAGCTACAGAAGGAACAAAAAGGTAAAATAGTGACGTTTTATACATGGTGCAGAAGATTATCTGTACTCGCTCTTTGGTACAGATAATTTTATTTCTTTACTAACACTTTGCAATGCCTCAGACTCCTGAAATAAATTCAAAAACTATTTTTAATGTGTTTTGTCCCTCATGCTGACTAGCTTAACAGCTGTCAGAGCAGTCCCACTGCGAACCTGCACAGAGCAGTTTAGTTCCTGCCGTGCTTCTCCAGCCCAGGAGCCAGCAAAAGCAAGACAGACAGACATCAGCCAAACCTGGCGTATTTCCCCAGCTACAGAGGTTGCTTTAAATAGACTCCTCTTCATACACCTGCACAGCCACTGTGAAAAGTAACTTCAGGACAAACTTCTGTTCTCTTTTCCTCTTTCACATCTATTTTATGATTTCTTTCTTTTATATTGCACTATCCGTAACACTGGAAATCAGCTAACTTCTCTTATCCCCTACTTCCCCCTTTCCTGAATAGTTTGGTTTCTTTTGCTTGCTCTAAGCATTTTCTTGTAAATGCTTTTGTCCTCTTATTTGCTGGCTGCCAATTGTTTAATTCACCCAGCCAAAACAATGCCAGAACACAGCCTAGCGCTGCAAGTCACAACTAACTTGAGACAAATCCTGTGAAAACAATTTTGAGCTTTCTTTAGATGAAAGGATAATAGCTCCTTTACACGAAAGCAGTGAAAACTACTGCTTTTGCCTTTTACACTTGATGAATTTCTTATGGCAGCTTAAGAACCCATTCCAACACTCTCTCTGCTTCAGAAGAAGGGAGACTACGCTGGCATTTACCTCCAAGAGACCAACCTCCAGACCCATACAGCGCTCACATGCAGCCGTGCACCAGCTCAGTGCTATCAGATGCTGACAGATCAACAGCGAGAACGCGGTGGCGCAAAATGCAAAAGGAATTAAACTGTAAATTTTCTTAAAACTGCGTGCTTAACCTAAGCGATTAAAAAATAAAAGTTCTGAGGTGTTTCACTAGAAGTAAGGTAAGTTAAAAATGACCAATGGGTGAAAAAAAACACACAACAAGCAGGATAAAAGGGCATGAGAGAACAATCAAGAGACTATGGTCTTGCTTAATTCATTACCTAGTGACAGAAAATCTTTCAGAGAAATCTGAATGTAAGGTGACACTTGCTGATCTGGCCTTGAGACTGCTGTCCTAGGCTGTGAACGTCCAGAACTCAACTTATGTATCATTGATCAGCACTGTTCCACCAAACTGTTTCTTTACAAAATTATCTCGAGAAAACTAAAAAGGGGGTAAACATTCAATTTCATAGAACACATTTATTCATTTATGTTCTTTTAGTATAAAGATCTCTATACAATTTCTACACTCTTGTAGCCAACCCCCCTCTGATTTGGGAGGATTTTAACACTAAAAAGTGCTAAAACTCTTACTTAAAGAAGGCTATTCAAAAGCCACAGCAGTATCTTTGCTCCCTCCCAAGATTCAGGTTGGTGCATTTAAACAGCAGAGGGTGTCAGTGAATTAAGAGCCAGCTAAATACTCATAAAACAGTATTTTAGAAGTTCCCTGTGAATTATGAAGACAGAAAACAGAGGAAAGGAAGAGGTATTCTGAACACTATCGATGGTAACAATTTTTGTCAAAGGCAACTACAACTGTGGACTCCTTCACCTGCAAGGCAGAAGTTTAAAACTGACCAGAAAATGAGAATAATTCAAAAGAAAACAAATGTCAAGCATCTAGAGCATCGTTCCTTAAGAGCAAATGCTTGTGTCCATTTACGTATGCCGTGAACAACAGCCGCACGCTGTGGATTGCTGAGGCATTATGCATGGCAGCTACTGGTTCTCCTTCAAATGAAAACACATCGAGCAACATTTGGTTTTGTTCCATGAATCCTACACCGCTAGCAAGTTAATCACTAACATCTAGAACAGTTTTAATTATTGGACAGGCATGTGCAAACGTATCAAAAGCATATCATCAATTAAGAACTACCTGGTTGTAAGCTGCGTAATTAGAAGCTAAATCGTTCTAATTCATTTGTGGTTGACAGGAATTTGTCGTCCCTAGTTTGTTTTTAAAGCATCACAAGTCATCTGGTAAGTCATATTCAGAGAAGTCATTAGAATTGCATGCTCAGAATTTTATTTGTCAGGATATTCTTTCACAACGGGACTGTTAGTATCTTTGATTATTTAATCATGTTTACATAAAGATAGCAGAATTCAATACCTCTATAATTATGACTATCCCAGAATATTTCTTCCATTTTCCTCACTTTTCTGCTTAAACTGCCTTATTGCTTTTAAGAACTGAGAATCAATAACAATATATCAGTAATTGAAATACTCCTATCCGTTTTCTTATTTCAAAAGACAAGCGTATAAAGAAAAAGCAGTCCTTAATTCCAATCATGTTTTAAGGCTGTATACAGTTAGGGATAGCAAAAACGACAGAATCTCTGGGCTTCCACCATTACACAGCTGTGATCCTTGTAAGTCATTATTTGTTCAATACTTTCATCTCAACTGAAGCATGGAATCCAAATGTATCTTTTGTAATGTTAACGCTTGAAAAAGCAAGTAGGAAATGGAACATCGTGAATAAGAAATTTCCCAAAATATGTTGTATATGCATATGGTTTTGAGACTTTTTTTTTTTTTGCTTTACGTATAAGCATAGTGAGATGAAGCAAAGGAGAACCTCAAAGGCCTTCTCCAAAGCCATGAGGAGTTTGAGAACACACGAAGCTGAACCCAGATCTACCAAATGCCACTTTAACGCCCCAGTCACCAGGCCGCCTTTGCTCCACAGATGGAAAACACGAGCCACCTGTACAAACACTACCAAGTAAGACAACTGAATCCTGAAGATGCTTTTTACTGTACCACCCTCCATGCCATCAGGAACTTGGCAAAGGCAGATTCTTCATCTTGCAGTTTCCCAGAAAAATTCTGAAGACCACCTTTAGTCACAACCACTCTGTAAAACTGAAAGGCTTTTGAAGAGCCAAATTTGAATGTTAGTTCTTCCTCTCTCCCAGCCAGAAGCTCTGATGCAGAGATCAAATCATCAGCTGTCTGATGAGGCTGCTGGGTCCCAAAGCATTTTCTCTCCACGCCACTTCTCTAGTACCTCCATAGCTGTTGCAATGAACTTGTGCACTGAAGTCACGTTTTATTAGATGACTATTACCTGGAGACCAGACAAATCTGCACATGTTCCTCTATACTTGCTTGAGCAATTAATTTTCCCTATTAGTTATCCATTCAGACTTCTTTTAATGTCAATTCTGTATATCGGTGTTTGGTAAAGAAGTTACCAGGAGCTGTGTTCCAGGCAAAACGGACAAAGGCAGACAGTCACTTAAGCAGGGCAGAACAAACAATTGGATTGACTGAAGCTGTTGCTTTAGTAGACAACTGACCAAACCGGGCTTGGCCATGGAGGTAATGGGAATTAGGCCTGCAGCTAGATTTGTCAAAAAGGCCAAAGAAAAAAGGCTCTTTAGTTTTGTCCCATGTCATGCAACAGGTTTCCCGAAAAGACTATGTAGGCCTTGGAAGGGAAAATTAACATACAGGATTTTAATATACAAAATGCATGTTTTGAACCACCTTCACTACAATGACTCAAAATACAAGTGGAAATCCTAGCAACTGTGTATCCAAGCTCTGGCAAAGGTAAAGACACATCCCCTGTCACTGATACTACAAATGACAAGATGAGATTTTCGTATTTCGGTGAAAATGAAGATTAAACAATAAAATAAATGCAGACTACAACAGCTTAAAAATGTATTTTAAAAACTCTGCTTACCCATACTACTCAAAACCCCTCACTTACTGGGTAACCTACCAAGTAATTGACTATCCCCCACTTCTTCAGTCTTTATGAGCCTCAGCAGTGCTTACAGTATTAGAATCTGAGCAAAAATCCTTCTTTGTCCCTGATGGATGACAACAGCAAGCGTGGATCACAAGAACGGAGAAACAAACTGCCATTTATATGCTGCTGTTTCATAGTGTATAATCACAATTTATAGGTAATGGAAGTTGCCTGTTCATGCATCACTGATTGCAACGTTAAATAGCTTCTAGCTGTAATAGCAAATTCTGCTTTTTGTCACCTTCTTAAAGGAAATAAGACTGGACAGGTGTGTAGGACAGAAAAATATTGCAAAGGAGTTGTAGAACTGATACAGCAAGCATGATTTGACCCGCAGATTCTTAATTACAGCTGATACTCAAAGAAAAAGAAACACCTTTTCCTTATCTCAATACCAGCCTGAATTGCAAGAAAAAGATTCTCTTTAAACTTACCACATAGACAAGGAAGTTAGTGGCACCCTGGGATTCTACATTTTCAAGGACTAAAGTAACTAACAAGCATCAATCAGCTGAAAATCAAACCAGTATCAAAAGGCTGGTAGCAGAGAGCGAAGGCAGGGAACAAGGACCTGGCATTGTCTTGTACTAAAGACCTACAAAAGGAACCCATGCAAAAGATAACTTTGCAAAAGATGTATGTGTATATATACATACATATGCATGTATATATACACATACATATATATACACACACATATACCAGAAGGAGTCATGGTTTCTCAGCAAGATACTGCCCACTTATATTTACTGGCCTTAAACATGAGATTCCCAACCAGAAGTTCAAAGGCAAAGGACTGAATGTACTTGCAGCGCTGTATTTGTTTGCAGAGATGTTTGATCTGCAGATTAAGACAGCAAAGTAGGTAATTGTCCACAGCCCAGCAGAGGCTGGGTGTTAGAATTCTGGTTAGCAGGTATTTTGGAATTGAGAAGGTCCCCACTCAGCCATCTGACCTTACAAAAGCAGAATGTTATGTCCTTCTCCCCACATCTCCAAACCCGACAAACAGCAGCGTGGGACAGAACAAGGTTCCTCATGCTGTCTTTTTTTTAACAGATCTTCCCCAAACAGCTGCTCTATCACTTAGTTACTGCTCACAACTCTGCCAAACAGCAGCAAATGCGGTGGCAATTATCTCACAAATTCCACTGTTAAACACTGGATTGTGAGGATGATTTCTAAACATTATTTGCTTTCTCCAGATAGTGGAGGAGAAGTTAGGAACAGAACTGTACGCTCACAGACAGCATTGCTTCAGTTCAGATTAGCAATGAGCTCATCTTCCAACACGTAAGTGGTAGAAATCCATTCTGTATAAACTGAAGTTTAGATTCTGGTTCAGTGACTTCTGTTGCCTCAGGGGAAAAAAAAAAACCTCAAGGTCTATCCTTTCTAGAATCCAGTGAGGGGTTTTTGTTTTTTAAACACAATGCGCACATTGGAAAATGTGTGTAGTTAAAGAGAGAAGAAGCTGACTGGTTCACTGAACATTTCACCTCTGTTTTTTTGGGACTAAATCTGGGCCGTGATAGCTGTCAGCAAATATGGGTGCTCTCTGCCAGAGAAAAATGTAGGATCCACAGTATAAGAGCATCCAACGCACAAAAGGAAATTCTGCAGTTCTAGCAGTGAGGATAAGGATCAAATAGACATGGCCTGGGCAGGTGAGAGGTGCTATCTTTTGGCAGGCTGTTATCTTTCTCAAACATTAGATTGTCTTAATTTCAAAAGGGGAAAAAAAAATATTTCTGACACAGAACACAGCGAAGAAGAAAGACTGCCCGATATGAGCTGATCATTCAGGACCTTTTGCCAGCATTCTTCTTCGTGTAATTACACAGATACACTGAAAGCAATTAAACGGTAGGTTGCCGCGCTAGTTTTTTTTTTGTACGTAGTCCAGGTTAGTTTAGATGAAATTAAATCAAAATCCATGATTCCGTGTCCTCACTTTTTTTTAGTCTGGGCAAAGAAAATATTTATCTTTTACAATGGCTCACCCGCAAACCTAATGTGTGCAGCTGTGCCATGAAATTATGCTTGGAACATACATCAGGTGTGCACAATACGCATTTCGGAGCACAAATTATTAGGGGTCTTAAGTACAAACAGGCACACAAATGCACTGGAGGACAAAAGCAAAGAAGTGCAGAGTTTCCTTAGCTCTCTTAAGACACCAGTTTTTTAGTTTAGTTTTTTTTTTTTTTTTTTTAAATAAGTTACTATCAAATCTTTGATTCGGAAGCAATGCCACATCCTGTCCCTTTCCCTCTGCAGGGGCCGGCGCAGTCACAGGACGCCTCGCCGGGACGAAACCCCTGCGGGGGCTGCAGGCCTGAACGGGGGGGGGGCCCCCGGGAGCGCAGCGCCCCGAGCAGCCGCGCCAGCGGGGCGACCCCCGGGGGAGCCGGGTCCTGGGGCGGTCCCGCGGCTGCCGCCCGCCGCCCGCCTCGAGGGGGAAGGGGACGCGCCGCAGCCCCGCAGCCCCAGCCGGGCAGGGGGAAGCGGGGTGCTGAGGGCCGGGCGAGGAAGGCGGGAGGAGCTCCTCTTCCTCGCCCCGCCGCCAGCCAGCCGGCAGGACACAAAGCCCCGGCGGCCCCAGGCTCCGCTCCGCCGCCGCCCCGGCCCCCGCAGGGACGAAGGGGACCGGGAGGTGTGTGTGGGGGGGGGGGGGGCAGCAGCGGAGGCTGGCCGTGCCCTCGCTCTCCCGCCCGGCCGCCCCCCGCCCGGCCGCAGCAGCCCTTCCCCTCCCGGCCGCTCTCACCCATCTGCTCCCGCAGTCCCTTCAAGGAGGAGGAGGAGGAGGAGGAAGAGCAGGAGGGGGGCGCCGCTCCTCCACCACCGCCGCCCTCCGCCATCTTCAGCGCCGGGACGCGCGGCTCCGCCGGCCGGGCAGGAGGGGGCAGCCGGAGCGCAGTGCGCAGGCTCTGCGCCGCCCGGCAGCGCCGCCGCTGGGCTGGGCAGGGCCGGGACGGGCTGGGCAGGGCTGCACCGAGCCGCCACGCCGCCCGGCGCCGGCCCCTCGCACCTCCGGCCGCTCGCCGGGGCCGGGCAGGGCGGTGCTTCCCTGCCGGGGCGTAGCGAGGCCCGGGGTTGGCCCTTTCCTGCCTCAAGCGGTGGAGGAGGTCGAGGAGCGGCGTGCTGCCCCCTTCTCCATCCCCCCCCCCGCCGCAAGGAGGCACGCCGAAATGGACGGCGAGGCCTGGCGAGGCTGCGAGAAATGGCCGCCCCCAGCCGCCCCGGGCCCCCGGAGGGGCGAGCCCCGGCCCAAGGCCTCCCCCCCCCCGCCCGCCCGCTGCCTCCCCCCCGCCGCCACTGCGGCCTGCTCCGGAGGGACCCCGCTGCCCCGCATGGCCCTGCAGCAACTGCAAACGTTACCCCGCTATTAGTGATGATAAGTTGCCCGCAACGAGGGAGCCCTCAAAGAAATAAACTCCTCAGCTGGCTGTCCAGATGTCCAGGCTAGCGAGCCGTTATAAACGCTCCTACTGTATAGCCTGGTAGAGGGGCTCAGGCGAAGCAGAAGCAGGTGAATTTCCACGCGGTGCACCCAGTTTCAGCCTCAGCTTGGGTGGCTGAAAAGTTGACACAGTTCAGTGGAGTCACCTTGCTGTGACAAATGCCGAGTTGGCTGGAAGCTCTAGAAGACTTACACAACTGGATGAGCTAGCAGGGGCCGTAGCTGCTGATGCTGTCAGACACTGCTATGTGCCGCCGATGATTTGCTAAACTCGGTTGTCCCCAGATCTGAAGGTGAAGCACATCCTGGGATTTATCAGTCGTATGGAAATTCAGATCCACTGAATTCAAAAGAAGCAAGCAGCCACAAATGACTGAGCTGGGTTACACCCAGTTTGTAACTAAGTGCATGCTGGCTTGCGATTGTGCTGGGGACTGAGTCCTGTATTTCAAGCACCACTGTTTCTCTACACATTTCCAAAAGAAGAATGGGGTTAAGGGTGAGGTGGTCAAGGCTTTCAAAAAATAAATAAATAAATAAAAGATTGCTTAGAAATGCTGAATAAATTCCCAGATGTTATTGTTCTATGACAATTTGAATTTGTCTCTTGTTACTTTGCTGCCTTGGTTATCAATGAATTCTGGAGCAGTTTCTTCTTGGTTTGCCTCTAGGTTTATGCTTTTGGAAGACTGAGGATAAAACAACATCAGTGGCTCTATTAAAGGTTAGTTTCTTTGGACCTTATGCTGAAAGCTCCCTTTGAAATCACAAATGGAAAGTTTACCTGCCAGAGGGCCACAGCATTATCCCATAAATGGGAAGAATGCGGAAAAAGTAGCTGTAAGATCATGCATGTGGTATTTCAAGAGAGTAAAAAGGAACCTTACAAAAATTTAGAGCAGGGCTCCATTTTAACTTGCTTTTTCAGACTACAGACTTGCCCTGTTCTTTGTTTCTTGTTTGTTATATTGGCTTCCCCCACTTCAGCATGTGTGTACAGAGAATCCTTTGTCTGTTGTTTCCTCTCAATGTTATAGAATACCAATGATTATTATTATTTAAAATAAAAGGGCAGCTAAAGGAGATAAAACCAAAACGTTCTGTGCCAAATTTCCCAAATTTGTGTTTGTAATGTAATAATAATACCTTGCATTTATATAGCATTTGCCACTTAGCAATCTAAATAAGCTTTATACACACGGTGAAATTAAATTGCACCATTACCCTGAGAGACATGTAGATATGTTATCCTCGTTTTACAGGTGGGAAAACTGAGTCACTGAAATCAAAGTCTCTGCTTATGTTATGTACAAAGCAGTGCGGCAAATAAAACAGCTGAGGTGTCGTGATTCCTTGTTCTGTATCCTCGTCTTTTTCCCTGTTTCTTTCAATAGCTATTGTAAAATATCACCAGTATGGCTTATATTGATTCTCTACAGCATAAACTACAATCGTCATGGTACAAAAAAACGGTCAGACTACCTGAAAAAATGTAATTTTTATGTTTTTGCAAGTTCTATAAGTGATACATTTTCTGAGGCTGTACTTTTCATATCTGCATAGGGTGCTCGTGAATGTTTGGGGTGCTTTTGAATTTTGGTTAAGTTGCATGTATGTCCCTTTAGTTACAGAATTTGTTTAACACACTGTGCAATAAAAAGGGTCAATGTCTATCCTTTTTTTTTTTTTCTCTGAGAAAAATAGGATAGTTGTCATGGGAGGAATCCCTCTGCTTGAAGATAACATTTACAAATGGAACGGCCAGCTAAAATGAGTTTTCCAGTGAGATATTATTATGTTCTTTCCATTTCAATAGACGCAAATACAAGTGGCCTCAGTCCTTGGAATTTAATGTCTGATACTCTGCACGTGCAAAGCTTCAGAATATAAATTACAGTAAGGCCAATAAACCGAGTGTTTCACACTTGGTATATCTGTGGTGGGACAGTGGAGGCAATTTAAAAGGGCAAGGACATCAAATTCATGAATGATAAAAGAACTCTTGAGTTAGAAGTAGGGCATTGTCCCTTCCTGATCTCCCTACATATACATACTGCTTGATGCGCGTATCTTTCATCTTTAAGCACACAACAACTGATCTGAGAAAATCTGCCCCAATGTGGAAAATGCATTATATCTTTTTCTTCAGTGAGCAGCTTAGAAATGTTTGAGCTAATGTTTCAGCAATCGTAACTGTAACTTCCATCTTAATTTCCTGTTTAACCCTGTTTCTCAGATTTTCAGTTCAATCGTGCAATTACTGCTTATGCATTTTTAGAATAACTTCATTAAAATTTTGACCTAGCACGGCTTCAGCAGCACTGGCAATCATCTTTCAATTTTGCTGCATTTGCAGATTTGATTGCAGTAGCTGATTTATTCTAATCCTTTAAAGACTGTCCTTTTTTTCCCATTGTCCCTGTGGAAACGTGAATAATTTAATTTTACAGTCATTTCTTCTATCCTTTTAGTTTTCACACAATAGTTTCTGACAATTCTTTCCAAAATGTTTTAGGTCAAATCATTGGTTGGTGCATATTGGCATTATGAGATGAATGTCAGTAGAGCTATGGCACTGTATGCAATTTGTGGTTCTAGGGGTTTTATACTCTGTATTTCAGTTTAAACAATATCAAAATTAATCAAAATAATAGTAGTTGAAATTAATCAAGTAGAAGCTTGTGCATACAATGACCCAGATGCTGAAAAATGCCTGCTCAGAAAATACTTAGGCCATTGTTAGATCTGGTGTTAGAAGAGACACCCACCCATTTCCTATTTCTTACCCTTTTTCCCCAGTTATCTAGTGTTACACACCATTAGATGTGGTGCTTGACTCGACTTCAGTTTGAGATCTGTTATAACAGGTTTTACATTCTAGTTCAAAACAGCCCCCAAGTTTTCTGTAAGCATGCAGATCCTAATCGCTTTGATCACTGAAGTATCTAACAGTAAAATGTCCATGTGTGTTCAGCTTCGTTTATGTAAGAATCTCAATGAACACGGGCTAAAACTAGAAACCCGGGAAATTAGATCTGTCTATATATCTGTGCACAGAATTTCAAAAAAAAAATCAGGAGAAAGTATTCCAAAACGTTCTAAATCCAAAATCATAAAGCATATATTGTGGCAGATTATAGCAGGTTTCCTGTGGTGAATGTAACTGGCATCACTGATAGGAAGAAAATTGGTGGCATGAAAACTGCTGTACCTATTGAACATTCTTTCCAAATGGACTTTAACTGCACATTCTTGTTTATTACTCTCCTGCTGGGACAAGTACCTGTAACAATCTGTGTTACTAATACATCTGCACTCTAAGGGCTGCATTTTTCAGTCTTAGCTCAAGTTCACTTCTGTTTGTCTGTATGAATAATTCCTTGGATGTAAAGTTAGCAGACAACCTTGCTTAATATAAGAGATACAGCATCAAGCCCTTTGTTTGTGGTCTAGTATGTTTATTAATTACCTGAGTAATAGAACCAAAGGCATTCCTATTGCATTTGTAAGGACTGCTGATATATAGGGGACAAGCTTAGAATTTAAAATGATCTTGAAAAATTTTCATAAACCATGAAAAATGAAGGGAAATAGGGACCGATGCAAGATGAAATATTTGGACAGAAACATACAGCTGCAGAAAGACAAGAAGGGAGAGCTTGCTAAGGAGCAAATTGAACAGAAGAAAACCTGCAGTGTCACAAGCTGAGTGTGAGTCAACAGTGTCACAGTATTGTGAAAAGGGAAGCACCCTTCCTGAAAGCATGACCAGAAGGGTAGCCTCTTAGACGGACAGCAGCACTTCCACTCAGCTCAGCAATGGTAAGACACCAGCAGGACAACTGTTAGGGCAGCATACTTGAAGATATAAACCAACTGGAGAAGATCTAGAGGAGGTGAAAAAGGATAATGAGATGATTAATGAAAAAAAGTTAAAGAATTGGGATTTTTTTTAGGCCTAAAGAAGAGACAAATGAAAGGTGATAATCTGCTTTCTGTGACTGCAGTGGAAAGCATAAAAGATAACAGACTTGATTTTAATCAAGGAAGATTAATGTTTAATTTTAAGGAAAACATTATCCGGTAGAAATAGGGAACTGTGGATCACTGTGGGAAGTGGTAAATCTCTGACAATGGAAATCTGTAGGTGGATGAGCATCAGCCCAGGAGGAGAGGTCTGATCATAGGGTAGGGGAAGGGACTCTATGACCTCTCGAGGTCTCTTCTAGCTCTGTGGTTCTACAATTCCTGCTTGTGGGTTTTGGGCCTATTGGCCAGAACAAGGGTTATTCCATGTATGCGTTGCAAAACTGCCTTCTAAATTTAGATAGAATGTACTAAGCTGTGACAAAAGATAAATGAGTTCAAGAGAAGGCAACGTGACAATGTGGCTACCTTGCGTAGCCGGCAGAAATGGTTTGATGCTTCAGTGCATAATACCAATTCTGTGTCTTAAATCCTTTGCTATATAATAGTTTTGTAAGTACAGGAGTCCAATATATATGAAAAAGAATAAAGTGAGAATGAACAAGCACTAGGTATATGATAGATGCATTAGAACATAATAAATATGGAAAGAGGTCCACTCCTTTCCTGTCTGTAATCCTGTGCATGCCCACCGGGTCTCATTTAACAGAATAACACCTAGGTGTTGCCTTAGCACATGTATTCCCCATGACATCCAAATTGTAGTTATAACTGGGGTCAAAATAGGAATATAAAATCCTGTTCTTACCATCTCTTTTCTTTTCAGTGTTCATACAACTACTTATTTCTTCTACGGCTTTCCTTCAAGCAAAGCCCTCCGAGGTTAACAGTCACTCTATTTGTGTTTTATACGCACGTGTTTGGTAGGTTGAGTATGCTGAAGATAGCAAGCAAATAATGGTAAATAACAAAAGTTAATCTCTTGGGTGAAATTTGCTAAAGTGACTGCCTAAACAACACACGTGAACGCTGCATCTGTTTATCTGAACTGAGATGCCTCGTGTTCAAGTGCTCACGGCATGTGTAAACACCTAGTGCTGTCTTCACTCGCTGTTTGTATCACCACAGTGCCTGGGAGCCTGCAGCAATAGTGGCTGAACCACAGTAAGCTACTCCCAGCCCCAACGGGCCAAAATCTAGGCCAGAACTTTTTGCAGGATTTGAAGAGTAGCTGACCGGTTCTGAAAATAGTTTTCTTATATATCCTTCATGTCTTGTCCTGCTCTCATTTGAAGGCATACATTCCCCAAATAAAAGACTAAGGTGAATCAGCAAAATCAATTTTCTTAGGTACAAAGCTATCACACTGAGTCGTTGTACAAATGCTGCACTGTTTTTTGCCTTACAGCTTAATCTGGTAATCATTACTGATTTATTGCTAAATTTTCCAAATTTTTGATGTGATTATTGTCAATGGCACTATGTAATACAAGTCCAACAAGCCAAACACTGATACGCTAATCCTTATCACTTCTAATACCAAACAATTTAATCTTATCATCATGTGCTGGTGAGATAATATATTCCAGCAGTGGCTTTTTATGAATATTTTATTGTTCAAAGCGGTGTTGAGATAAAACACCATTGTGGAGAGTTACAGTACTATGCTGACAGCGCTGTGCATCTGACTGAGAGGATGTTTTCTGAAAACTCTTATATGACCCCTCAAATCTAGGTAATGATCTGAAAATCCTTCTGTTTGTTCTCCAGGTAGAACTGAGTACTCATGGGAATTTTGAGAATAAAGAGTAATTTTTTCAGTTATTTGAGAATTTAACATATTTCTCAGTAACTCAAGACTGCTTAGATGTTTTTCTCTCTATCAGCTCAAAGGTGGGTTCTTTTGAAAGATCAGTTTTCCGGTAAGTCTCCTTGGATGAAAAAGAACAGTTGGTCACGCTGCTTTCCATTATGTGCAGAGCTTCTTGGCAGAGCAGAGGAGAGTTCCTGATGCCTCTCTGCTTTTGGAGAAAGCAAAAATAAAGAGCAGATTGCAGTGAGGACGATGAGGAAGGTTCTTAGTGCAAGGATACAAGCTGTGGCTGAATTCTTGTCTTTCTTAAGCTGATTTAAGCTGTTTGCTTGCAGTTTGAATAGAGACTCTACCTGCAGTAACAGTGAGATTTGTCAGGAACAGCTCCTATTTTCTAAGCTCTGTGTAGACCTTTTGCTTCATATTCCTGCTTGCTCTTCCCAGATTTATTGCCAGGCCTAGATTTAATGGCCTCCTCGCATCATCTTTATTCCCTGTGCGGTTTTAGTATAGGCAATGCGTAGCATTTTGCCCAGCTGTTCCCATGCTGAAGGAGAGTGAAGTCGAGCCAAGGAGAATATGTCAGTGACAGCTACACTACCCTGCTCGCAGGGGGGGAGAGGAGGCAGTAAACGCTTTTCAGCAACAACAACAAAAATCCACCAAAACTCTAAAGACAATAATGATTTTACTAATGCACTTAATAGCTGGAACTACGTTCATCCAAATTTCAACTTTTTGCAGTGTCTGGGGATGTACCTAAGTGAAAAGCCCTCCTCTGTCCCACTGCCATCTAGCTGCAGTTCCGAGCAGGTTGTAGGGGGACCCTTCTACCACACATTGGAATGGGCACTAACAATTTGTACTTTAGGGTGACAACACCCAGTTTGTTTTCCTCTCTGTCAGAAGCCAGGGATGCTTCTGGTATGAGAAGGATACTGCTAGGGCTATGCAATAATGACAGTCTGTGTGCCTGGCACAGATGGATACCGGCTGCATTTGCAGTGTCAAGAAGCTGTGTTTCCATTTCTCATATGGAAGTTGTAGTCTGTTAATTCTGCTGTTGAATCTGCCTCTCCCCATGCAATTAATTCAAATTTATCGAGTTCAATGAGGGGTAAAAGTTCTATTCAACTATATCAAGAGAGATTTTAGTTCTTGGTTTGCTTTAATAAGTTTTCAAAGACCAATTTCATTCTGATATAACACTTGAGCAAACAGAGTAGTTCCTTTTTGTAAGAAAAATATTTAGAAAAGGGGCTTCAGCAGTATAGCTGTTACTGAAATCTATGGCGTTCTTTCCTGTTTTGGCATGGAGATTGCTGCTTTGGCAATTCCCACTGGCTTCTTACGTGATTTCGAAAGACTGCCGTGTTCTCGCAGGCTGCTTTTCCAGAGACCCTACCTTGTCCGCCCATGAAATGGGCGCTCTACCCCTGATCAGCTGAACAGGCTGAAGCAGGATTCTGCAGATGAACCCAGCAGGGACAGAGGGAGGCCTCTTCCACGGTTTTAGGCTGTAACACTGGGGAGTTCCTGTATTCCAGCAAAAAAAAAGAGGGCAAGGAGATAAATGACTCCAGTGTTTGTTTGTTTGTTTTGCCTAAAGAAGCTTCTTTGTGCGTGTATTCCACATGAGTATTCTTCTGTCCACGTAAAATAGATCCCTTCTGTCTGAATTTATGTCTCTGAATATTGTTACTTGTGCAATGCCTTAGAAATACTTTAGAGGCATTATCTAGGAGCTTTTATGACTTCTGTCGCATATTTCCTCTGCCTCCCTGCACCCACACATCCATGCACACACATAGGGAGAGATGCAGGGTCAGATTCTGATCAGACTTGTGCTTATTCTACCCAGATAAAACTCTCTTTTTACACATTTTTCCCCTCTGAATTTAACCTGAAAGTCAGTTTTGAACCCATTAGATGGCACTTGGCAAACAGTCGCCCGACTAGAGCTGTACTACTGGGAAAGTCAGGAGTTCAGTTTCAGAAAGGAGTGATAAGTGGCTAGATTTGGAGCTGGGAGCTTTAAAACACAAGCGTCAGCTCATCTGTGGCTGTTTTCCCTGTTTGATTTTTGGGGGGTTGTTTAGAGAATTCATTGACAGAATAACAGCAGTACAATTTACTCTTCGAACTGTGGACTGTATTGCAGGGACAGGTGTAATAAATCTAGCATCTGTCATAAGCAGGTTTCATGTTTTCCCATTTGGATTACTCTTCATTTGAAGCTCTGAATGGTGGCATGGAGTATGAAGAGAAAGGCCAGATGTTTCTCCTTGAGCATCTTCTAATCATCTGTCACCCTAAAGCTAACCATTCCATGATCCCTTTGGCTTCACATCTGTTTCTTAACTTCAGTTTTGGGAAGACTTTGACATTGCAGTCTAAAGAAAGCATTTTGGTTTTGAAGCAATAACAGCAAGGAGTACTGAACAGAACAGAATAGTTCAGTTGAAAGCGACTTGAAAAGACCATCTAGTCCAGCTGCCTGACCTGTTTGGGGCTAATCAAAATTTAAAGCATATTATTGAGGGTATTGTCCAAATGTCTCTTGACCACCAAGAGACACGGGGCATCAGCCACCTCACTAGGAAGCTTGTGCCAGTGTTTGACCAACCTCACATTAAAGAAATTTTTCCTGATGTCCAGTCTGACCCTCCCCTGGCACAGCTCTGTGCCGTTCCTGCATGTCATGTCCTTGGTGAACAGGGAGCAGACACCAGCACATCCCTCCGTGCTTCCCCTACTCAGGGATCTGCAGAGAGCTGTGCTTTGCTCTTTGGGGCATCACTGAGTGCTGGAGAATGTGCTTGCAAAGTTTTCCTAGCAGAAGTCATTTTCAAAATACAGCTGGGAGCTGCAACAGAAGTAGGCTTTCCACCATGGAGAAAGGACATCTCCATTTCCAAAAGATAACTAAATTGATCAAAATTAAGACTATAAAATGATCAGTTTCCAATAAGCCGGCAGCAAGATTTTGCTATGTAGAGTGTCATATGTCAGGCTTGTCTATAGTAACTAGAGTTTTCTAAATAAGAGATACAAATCATGCACATGCTAAAAGTGTGCCACTTATATTTTACATGCACAGCCCATCAGTTATTACACATCCCTCTAATGCAATCAGTGATGTACTCTGCAATTAGGTCTCCAGTGTAGCTGTCTGTAATGAGCACTGGCTCAGTTCTTACCATCGTGAGTATAAGGTAATAGGTAAGTGCATCATGATGAGTAAATTGATGCTATGGGCAATGGATTCAGCAAAATGCAGGGTTGTAGCCCCCCAAGAAATCCACTCTTTCCAGTCTGTTACCTTCTAGCCTTGCATTTATTTATATCTTTACCAAGGACAGCTAGATTTTTTATTTTTTTATTTTTTCCCCAAGGAATATGAGTGCCAAACTAGCAAGAGATTTACACAATTCTGCAATAAATGAGGTATAGGAGTAGCATGTGTGAATCCTTTACATACATTTTGTGGCAATGCTTGTTGACCATATAAATGACATTAATTTAAGCAGAACCCTCCAGTGTACCCACCATCACTGTCCCATGTCCCATGCACAGCGTGCCATGACCAACAGCCACCAATCATCTAAATGGCCAGTAGCCAAAAAAACAGCTTTCAAACTGCAGTCAAACTCATGCTCTAGTGAGCTTTTCAGAACAAACTCTCTAGTTTGGGTACTCTTCAGCCCTCTCTCCCTGCCGATGGAAAATTCTAGGGCTCTTGTTTGCTGGGACTGGCACGGCTTTTGGTGTGATTGCTATTAGCACAGGTCACAGAGTTGCTAATAGAGTTTCTACTAGCTTGTTTGCCAGGACTTCTGCTTTGACATGTGGAGGTTTGGCTGAAGTCAACAGTGGTGAGCACTAAGTGGTTTGAAATCCTGTGGTACGTGGCCTAGTCCAAATTACTGTGAACACAGTGCGATAATACCCATATGTGTCTAGGCTCAGCTGCAAATCAGTGGTTGAGGCTGCATGGTTTGTCCAGTGCAAAAAGAAAAGGGAGAGACGTTTGAAAAGGCCTGAAGAGTATCCTTTACCTTACCAGGGTGATGCAGCACCTGCCTTGGTATATGAGATTCCCAATTTCAAGGCATTTTATCGCTGGATGAAAGCAGGAGGCTCATGCAGAGGCCCTTTGAAGCTTGCTCTGCTACAGGAAATGAAAAAGAAAGAAGCACCTAGTGCTCTGGTAGATCTGAGTGTGTGGTGCTTTCATCCACCAGCAGTACAGGTTATTCTTCTTGGTACAACAGCAACCTGCTCGGCCTACCGGGTTTGTAGGCTTGTCTCCTCTCGGGGGATTCCCAGGGGCATGATTTTCAGACAGCCCGTACCCCCTGACTCAGGGCGGTATCAAGGCTGCATAGCTTGTGTGAAAAGAAATTATGACAAATTCTGCAATAACAGCACTGTGGCTGTGCAACTTTTGCTGGTGAGTGGGTGGAACAACACATGGGGGTGAGGGGGTTTCCATTTCAAATTTCCATCTGAATACTGACATTTACCAGTTATTACTGCACTGTGACATCTGAGCAAACTCAATTGTTTTGCTATCCCACACCTGGAAAAGTAACTACTGTAGTTGTGACCTCAGGGTAATAAATGTTGGCTGCTGTTTACTTTTCAGTGGTAGTTCCTTATCTGCTTAAAAGTGATGCCATGAACCTCAATTAGTTCACGGTTATACAGTGCTTTGAAACTATAAGACATTATCTACCTTTTAAGTATTATAATGTTTCTATAACATATTGTAACAAGTACAGCAGCGCACTCAGTTGTAGCCCAGAGACGCTACGTAAGTGAAATAATACATGACCCCGTGTCCCAAAGACACAAGGAAATAAAGGAAAATCTTCATTAGTTCTAAATTTGTTGTGTATGTACCTTGAGTACATGGATAGCCCAACTAAGAAATCAAGCATAATGCCGATAGCTGTCAGATGTGATGGATGCAGTTCCAAACCTGCGTACAATCCAGCTGAACAACAGAGTGCTTTGTGGAGCAGGATGAGGGTGAGGATGGAACAGGTATAATATCATCTATTGCCAGTTATTTCCATCTATGTCCAGCCCAGCATCCTATGGTTGTTCTGAGGATGAGTGTATAGATGGATTTGTTTATTTTGAAATGCGGGAGTCAAGGACGAATCTGACATCCTTATTTTGCTCATCAGCCAGTACTGCCAGTGGTGAATAAAATGTGTTGCTAAATTAATAAGTCATAACATTTTTTTTGGCTCAGGCCATGAAGTTGTCTTTTTCTGCTTTGCTTGTGAGGATGGCAAATACGTTAGCCTGGGCAAAGAGTAATAGCTCCAAAACGCTGCAGTGAAATGCAGTATGATTCTGACACAATGCAGTAAATCAGGGCATCTGTGTGAAGGAGCACCCAAAAAGGTGACTGGCAAAGATTGATAATCCCTAGCTGAGCCCTGAAAGCTTAAAGAACCCAGGCTAACCATGTGGGAGTTTATAATTTGCAAATCTGAGAGCTGTGACTGTGGCATAGAAGTTTTACGGTGACTGCAAGTGATTGGGAATGAGGATATTTAGTTTATATTTCTTCACCAGGGCCCGCTTTTACTTCTGGGTCTTCCACTGGTTCACCAAACCAGTGTGGGCATGTTGGTCAGCCAGAGCTGTCGTGGGGCAGGATGCTCTGGTGCAGTGTGAGCATCCAGCTGTGCAGATCTCAGCTGAAAGGAAAGGGTGCCTTGGCCACGCGGTGCCACTGCTTCTCTGCTGCCAGCACTTGGGTGTCTCTGTCCTTGTGCCAAGCCGGATTAAATCAGCAGAAAACTGACCTTGTGAAGGGTGCGAGCATACAGCTTCCCGCAGCAGCTCCTGCAAGGTGGATGGATGGTGCGAGGTGTGGGTTGACTCCAGAGCTGGGGACGGGGGACTGGTGATTGCCGTCCCCTCCCAGAGAGCAGCAAGCTGCTGGCTTGCCACAGCTGTAACCCCACTCTCCCTTACGCCACCAACGTCTGCGCAGCCTTCCCCCTGGCTCGGCCTGTCCGTACCTCACACCTCCGCAGGGCTGCACCCTGGTTCCCTTCACAGTCCCAGGGACGACACAGGCAGATGGGCGAAACACTGGCAGCTGGGACCGGTCCACGAGTCCCAGAGCTGGAGAGAGGCCATGTGCTGGGCTGCCACTGCGGGCGTGCAGCTGAGCAGCGTGTTGAGCTACGGGGGGCTCTGTACGGTACGGCACATCTTGCCTCTACATGTCCCTATAATGTGTATTTTCTGCCTTTATTTTTGTGCCTTATATTGCCTAGGTACCTATCCAAGAAGGAAAGCTTTACATTTTCAGCATTCCTCCCCGTGTCCATAGTTTCTCTCCTCGGTTAATGTCAGGGTGAAGTTTTGATCCCCTTCAGTCTGGATGGAAGAGCTCAAGCAAAGCAGATGTCACTGTCACTGTGACTTTTCAGCCTGAAACATCCCGGGTGCAGTGTTCATCGCTCAGAGGGTACTTCTTGTGGAGAGAGCAGAGGAGCAAGGGCTGGGAAAAGCTCTTGAAACTAACAAAAAGAGAAGAATTAAAAAAATTAAATGAGGCATACGAGGTTGCAAAAACATCCTACAGATAGGCGTGGGGATTGGCACAGAAGAGAGATGGGACTCAGCCTTCCTTCTGTAGGCTTCAAAGACACATTCCCATTGCATCCAGTAGTACAGGACCGGGGCCTTCGCAGTAGGAAAGGAGAAGGGTGGGCGAGGTGGGGCTGTCTGCTGACCCACAGCATGAGAGCCCTTGCAAGAAAATGGTGCGCAGGAGGACTTGGCTGAGCAAGGGCTTCTGCTGTGGTCCGGGTGGAAGGAGCAGCTTCATTTCCCCTAGCAGGAACATTTAAAGGAGTATGCATATACAGCCTCCTGAAAGATAGGTACTTTTTAGCCAAAATTGCTTAGTTCCTGTTCTATGCGAGGGAGAGGAAGCTCCTGAAAATGTCATGGTTTTACTCAGGTGCTGGTGGAAGAAGCGTTGCATCACCTCAGTGAGATGCATCTGATGTCACCACCGTCTAGGGACAAGAATCAGAACAGAACCTGTTGCCTTAGCTATGAATCATTCTAGTATATAGGTTGATATGGGAAGGGTTGATAGGATAGCACAGAGATCAACTTTTAGATATTCAAAATAGCTTTAAAAGAGCAAGTATGTCTCAGAACTAAATGCTTGGTGCCACCTGCAGAGATAAAGAAAGAACTGCTCATGCCTGCTTGCTGTTTTTCTGACAAGTAGCTCATTTCCAGGGGGAAATGGTACAAGCACAAAGCTGTATTCTGCGTTTGGATTTCATCTTGCTGTCATGGGACAATTTTCCTTAAAAGCCTTCGATGCAGTAGGGCCTGTTAAGTTACCATTCACTTGAACACACTGCGTGGTTTAATACCGAAAAGGAAACAAGATGTTTCAACACCTGTGTGAAGTGATTAAATGTAGGATTTAGCACACAGGGGTGCTTTGTAGCATCTGATCTGAAATTTATCTCCAGCAAGCTCTAGCAGAACAGAATAAATTGGGAATTATGAAAGTTTCTTGGGGTGGTGGGTGCATCAATTGCAGACATGGCTAAAGCTGGTGGTTCTCTTACCACTCTGCTCTTTGAAACTGAATAGAAAGAGCAATTACCACCTATTTCTGTAATGACAGCTAAGAGTCAATGTTTCTCTTTGGTTTCCTAGCCAAAACAGTGGTCTACGTGTCAAAGCTTGTACCTGCAAATGTAAAGGCCAGAGGATTTGAAGGAAGCCATGTGGTTTGTGTGTCAGTGAGAAAAGGACTCATCTAATGGACTCATGAAATAGCAGAAGGACAGACTGTCTTGGGGGTAGGCCGTGCTAATGACCCTGATTTGGAAACGCTTAACAGAAGAAACTTTGCTTGGTTTTCTTCTACTGTGCTCAAGGAAACGAGACTATGTGCAATAATGTAAATATCTGGCTGGGCTTTTAAGCCTCTCTTCCTAATGGGAACAATGCAGTAAGGCCCCAGTTATTACCTGTTATAAATCAGCTCAACATGTATGCTTCTGACTCAAGCAGAGTCCCTACCCCTTCAATTATTGCTCCTCTCATGTACAAGCGCTAAAGCAAAATTCAATTAGAAATGAGCTGGGAGAACACAATTAAAAGCTCTCTCCAGCTCCCAGACTTCCTGAACAGCACAGATGTAATGTTCAGGGTGGGAACTGGGAGAGTGTTGTGTCCCCTACAAAGATAAATCCATCCCACAGAATTCAAACCTAGGCTTAGATGGGAGCATCTCCTGCGCCCAGGGCTTGGAGACACACTTTTGGCTGTGGGTCTTGGTACTCCTGGCAGAGATGTGCCCTTGACAGCTGCCAGACGATGGGTTCGACCTGGGAGCAGCACGAGCTGGGATTCTGCCAGCACAAATGGCGGTCACAAAAACATCACTAGCTGTAGATCATAACTTTTTGGTTTCAAAAGGACATTTTACTGGCTGGGTAGTGAGGTCTCAGATTTAAGCTGTATTCCTCGTGACCTCAGTGAGGCCCTTGCCCTGGAATGGGGCCAGGATCACCTGGAAGGGGAGCAGGTCATCACCTGCAGTACGTAGCAGAGCTATGCATGGTGTGAGGGTACAGCACCTTGCACGCTGACTGGCGGATTGGGATCTCTGGGTTACAGCTAGCATAATCATGACAAAAAAATAACTGGTATTTCCAATTTTCTCTTCCTCAAGCAATGCTATTGCAGCTGGTAAATCTCAAACTCCTCCTTAACCTAAAATCAGGGCTATTTTTTTTGCTGAAATGATCTTGATTGGCACACCACAGCTCATCCCACTCAGTAGTTACAGGGTCTGGGCTTCCGTGTATTGGAATTTTGGTATCTCTGTACAGCAAAAAATTAACTCCGTGTTAGGACAGTTTTAAATGATAATGTAAACTAGTATAGAAGAGTGTATCAGAAGCCCATATATCCTGTCCTGTAGGCATCTGGAGAAAATACAAAGATGGCAAAAAGCTTTCATCCCTTCAGTCTGTTTTTTTCTACTCTGACAAGATTGTTAATGTCAATACTATTTCAGAGGTATTTAAAACACATAAATCTGAATTGTACTGAAGAAGTTAACATGTTCATAAAGATTTTTTTTCAGGACACTAAAATATGTCTTTTCTCAAGACTTAACGCTAATTTTGCAACAGAAAATGGAATGATTCAGAGAAATGGCTTGAGAAGATCTCTGGGGTGACAGTATTGATTTTACAAACACACTGCAATCCTGTTGCTATTTTTAACTGCCTGTCTCAGCTGTAAAAGGAAAAAATATCAGAAGATGCAGAAAATGTGAACAGGAAGTAATGTCGAGTGAACCCAGGGGATTGCTCAGAAAGGAAATGAGTCAGGCAGTTGCTAAGTGAAGGCCGTTGCTTACTTACAGAGGAATTAAAAGAGTTAAAAGGGTGCCTTATGAAATTCCCAGTCAAAGTTTTCTGCACAAAGTGCAGATGGCATGAGAATGCACTGAGGATAAACCTGTCTGGTTCAAACCGCTGCGGTTTGCCTTGTGCTAGCAGAGGTAAAATGGACAGCCGACCGCAGGCACGGGCAGGAGGCAGAAGCCACGGGACAAAGCCTTTTGTACCCAGGGCAAACGCCGGCCATGTGAGCGCTGCTGTGCCCATGGTCTGGCCGCTGCGGGAGGGGAAGGAAGCCCCCCTGCTGGCCAGCCCCTGGACCCCGGGCGTGATGGCAAGCGAGGGCTGAGGTACTGTTTGAGAACAGGCAGTCCTTCCGGCCTCCATCCATCCTAAAACAGGACACCATCTTCCTTTTCTCCCTTTGCAGATCACTTGTCTGGAGGGACGTCTGGTGGGAAAAGATAGGCGTAGCTCATTTTTCAGCAGAGGGGTAAGCGGGATCTGCTAGCAGTTTGTGTGGTGCACGCCGCCTACATGAGAGGTGCACCAAAACCCCCAGCTTCTTCAGGGAAGGCCCCAGAGCAACGTTTCCAATGATCAGGCTCTGCCTCTGTGTGAGCGTCTTGCCTTCTCACCAGATGCAAGCAGTTGAGTAGCTGGAACGGAGAGAAAACAGTAGCTCTTCCTCCCACTCACATTTAATATGCAAAATTAATGGATAAAATGCATTTCTCTTTGGTAAGAGACTAAGTAAAAAGACTCCTGGCATTGCTCGGTAATAGGAAAAAAAAACCAAACAAACTAGTAATAAATCATGGCCTGTAAGACACATTACAGAGAAGGGCTCTTGCCCCTTAGCAAGTCAGGCCATCCTGGGAAAACCAAGTGCTGATGGGACTGTGTGGTGTGCTGCCAGCTGGTAACATGTCCTCGTGTGTTGGGCCCCTGACGGCACAACCGGGGCTAAATCCTGGTCTAGTGTAAGCAGGAATTTATACCCACTGACACGAGATATGAATCTCACCCTCGTATGTTTAACCACAAAGCTTTTGCAGGGTTTTGGTTCACATTTAGTGAGAATGTTATGATCACTTTAAGACATTCCCCGGCCACAGGAATGAGAAAAGCAGCAGTGATGTGACACACTGAATTCAGGCTGTGGAAAAAATCTTGGCTATGACACTTATCTGTTTGAGTTTCTGCGTCATCTGCACTTTCCTAGCAGAATAGCTTGCATAGCTCAGGCTGCTCTGGCTCCCCAGCCGGGTGCAGTGGGGTGCACCCCTTGCAACAGTCACCGCGTTGTGCTCTCTCCTCCACATCTGCAGTCATGTGTCCCCTCAACTATTCTGGAATAAGATTTCTTCCTGCTGCTTTTATCTGTTTTCAGCCCCAGCTGACTGTCTGAAATGTTACCGTTACTGAACCACTGGATCTTGGTGGCAGTTGCAGATGGGACGGACAGCCAGAGAGCAGGTCCACCACATGTTTCCAGTGCAAAACGTCCGATGCAAAATTCAGAGCAGATGATCCTTTTTACTGAAACCGCAACCAACAGGCATGAAAAGGTCATGGATGATTATGAGACCTCAGTAGCTTGAAGGAAGCTCCCTTTGCAGGCTATTGTTGAGGTCTCTGTTCTTTCTGAACTCTGCCTGGGTAGCAGCACTTGGTTCAGATGAGAACCATTACTTCATTGTGTGTACATGAATACCACTAAGATTTTACTGAGGAAGGGGAGATTTAAAGTGTGACATGGCAGGTGTTGAAGGCACAGGGACAGATCTCTGTAATTTTGGTGGCCTCATGCCGAGGGGGACTCTGTCTCACTGGCACAAATGATTATAAAGGTGACTTTAAGAAATTTCTGAGGCCAGATTATGCCAACGGTTCTTACTCTTCTTCCAGAAGGTGCTTCTGTTTTAAGACGAATGGCGGTGGGAATTATTAACCACTGGACAGTACTTGTAATGACTGTTTTTGTTCCTGTACTGTCCGTGTGCCTGGGAAATGCAGAGGAGCATATTTTAAAACGGGCTGAACCCAGCAAAGGAGACGAGGAGGATCTAGGGATGCTACAGATCAGCCCTGCGGTTCCTCGGGTGGGTTACGGTGTACCGCGAGCCGTGCTTAGCAACCTTTTTAGTCTCTCAGGCTCATACATTAAGCAGCAACACGGAGCTGACAGGGATGCAGCCTGTGCCTCGTTCAGCATGCGCCAGCTTGGCACAAGTTTCCTTCCGCTCTCGCGCTGCTGCGAGCCCCGAGGAATCAAGCTTATGTCACTCTCGGGGGGAAGCAACGAACCGAGAGCAAAATTCACACTCTGCTTCTTGCGGTTCTACCCTTTCTTTTAAATGCCGCTTTGGAAAAATAAGCGGCGTTCGTCTCCTCTTTGTGCTGCTTTCACTCTTGCTTCAGTGGCGGCATTTTCTTTGCGGGAGCCACCTGCTGCGAGCCCAGGAAAAGGCCCACCAGCAGAACTTGCGTGGGGCAACAGTGACATCCAGTGGTCCCGAGTCAGCCCAGAACCTGCGAACATCTGCCAGTATCGGTCGGCCAGGGTTCAGCTCCCTGTGGCGAGTGAACTGGGCCCCCACTGAAGTCAGCGGTTGTCACTTCTGCCACAGAGTCGGGATTTCACCCTGTGCTGGTAGCACCTTGCGTGGCTGTAACATGATTTAACACGGGAAGGGCGAGAAGTTGCTCAGAATAAAATGTAAGTGCAATTCCATGAAAATATTTCCTCCTATGTGTCACAAATACCTCATAAAAGGAAAGCTGCACCTGTAGCTTACCTGCACAACTATTACGGTATGTGACTGTAGGCCCTTCTGCTGTTTATTGTATATATTTACTGTGCTCACCTACTGGGAGGTCTAGCGAGGCTGAACCGTTAGTCTAAGGACCCCACTCTTCATGTTTCTCGAGGTGAAGTTTAAAGTCACGAGTCAAGAGTTCTGCAGGAAGGCAGCCCGGGATGTATTTAATGAAGTTACTCTTGCAGTGGAAAGAATCACTGCTTTTCCCCGGTGAGGTAGGCTGGAAATGGGATTCTAGTGGGGAAAACCAAAGAAGCCAAGGAAAGTGAGGAACATCCCCTCCACCCCAACAAATCCAAAGCCCTGTGGTCTGCTCCTAAGTCCAGTCTGTGCACGTGTGTCTGCAGCATCCCCTGGACTGGGCGGGCAGGGGGCAGCTAAGGCACAGCTCGGTTCATCGAGGACAGCTAAATGCACTCAAGCACCGGAGGGTGGTGCAGACTGACGTGACAAAGGTGGGGGATTTCATCAGAGTCCCTGTGAGGGACTCACACTAGTCTTTTGCACAGGCTAGGGTTTTATAAATGTTGTAAATCAGCTTGTGCAGAGCAGGGCATCTGAGTTACTGCTTTCAGAGCAGACCAGGTGTCTTCAATCATACTCTGTTGTGGAGACAGGATGGTTTAAACAGGTCATTGCTGGAATACTTTAATATTTTTTTTCAGTTATGTTTTGCTACAGATCTGTCTCTCCTCTTTTAAAATCCCACTACAGCCACTCACATCTACCTCAGCTTTTCTTCTCTTTCATTGCCTAAATGTCCCACAAGGTGAGTCTAACACAATATTAACTACTCTGGCCATTCTGGTCCTGTTTTAAATTCTCATCATGTCAAATGACTTTCAAGGCAATTTTCATAATCCACAGCTCCAGAGGACGAAGAGGCAGTACTGCTAGTAAAATCAGTTATGAGATTAACATTGCAATTTATGTAAGCCTTCATGCTGCAGTCACTCCAGGGCCATTAAGCTAGGGAGTGGAGCATGGGTGTGTTGCGTGGAAGTGGCATTTTCCATCCCAGCATTAAGAGACTATGTGTTGTGGTTGTAATAGCAATAGCAGTGGGCTGGATCAATGAGCCACCTAGTAGGTGCTGCTGAGAGCTTCAGGGGTCGTGTAGAAGATTCTCTGTTAAAGTTGCTGGACGAAATGCTGGTGAGGCTTGATCCTTGGGGCTAACGCAACATTTGTGGCAGGCGAAAGGCCAAGGCTGAGCCACTCCGGCTGTCAGGAACCTCACATGAGCCCTTTCTCAGTGCAGGCAGCTGCGCCCAGTGTTCCAGCTGTAACACGTGGCGAGTAAAGTGGTTGTACATTTTAGCAGTTGCATGCAATGAGGTTGATGCAAGTGAACAAACACCCGTGGTGTATTTTGCCCAGTGGGGGATGCACAGATGCATATTTTGCCCAGGAAGCTCTGCCAAAACAGCAGTGCTGTCTCACGGTGGCAGTAAAAGAAAGTGGCAGTGGTCCTGTTGAGTGTCATGTTCTGGAAGTTCATCCAGTTCTGCCACACAGAAAGGCAATGTGAGGTGATGGCACAGGAGACTGCAATAAACAAGGTGCAAGATGTTTGCTGACGGCTAGTTTCTTTCATTGGTAATCATCCAGGGGGGAGTGGGATTTTCACTTCATTAAAAATTCTACTATTTCTTGTATGGAAACATAACCAGGAAAGAAAGAGGAAAACATGTTTCAGAACACATTATTTTGGGTCACAAAATATTTGTTTCATTTTGAATTTTACAAGTATATATTTTAAAAAATTAAAAATAAATGTAGAAGAATTTTGAAATTTTTCCTTCTAAAAATACCTGCTTGGGATATTTTGACAGAATCAAAAATATATGTCATTCTAGAATCAGCCTGCAGCAAAGGACCTGAATTACTCCAAAAGTTTGGTTGTATTAATGTCATACTTCTTGAATGCCTAGAACTTCATAAGGATTTTACCCAGATTTCTAGCATACCTACTATGGGATTTAATAAATCATGATCAAAAAGCTTTTCTTATAGTTTTGAAATGAAAAATGAATGGGAAAAAAATCATTTTGTATTAAAACCAATTTTATCCTAACAGTTTGCGCAGAGTAGCTGTTAGCTGCCTCCAAAAACAAAAAAGCAGCAAAAAACCAAACCCAACTATAATATTTACATCCTTCAAAGTTTTTGAAAGAGAAGATTAACACACTGCTAATCTCTTCCTTCCCACCCTTATTTAGTGAACTAATCTAATCTTCTACAATAAAATTTGAAGGATTGCAGTTTATGATCAAGCGTGCTATTTACAGACCGTATTTCTGCCGTTGCCATGTGCTGAAGGGCAGCGTCCAGAGGTCAGCCCCAGTCAGCTGCTGCCCTGTGAACAAACCGCATCCAGCACGGTGCTTTGCTGCTTCTTTGCGTTACGCCAGAGCCCCATCGCCAGCACAGGGAGATCTGTGGTCCAGGAATGAACACCGGCTCAACTGACAGGTATGTATTTTTGGCCACAACTCTTGTTTAATGGTGCATTATCCCAGGGGAACTGTGCATAAGTGGGGGTGTCTGTTGACAGGAAAATAAGGAGGATATTTGCCTTCAACTTTCAATCAGTGACACCTGATGTAAATAACAAAAGCTAAGGAAATGCAAAAATACCCTGTCATTATGCATATTTTAGTTAAGGGACCAAACGTAAATGTACAGTGGTGTGAAGAAAGCTCAGTCCAGTTGAGATCTAAGCATTCTCTAAACAACCTTAGCTGATGGTCAGTGCAGTACCGAAGTGTTCTGAAGAGGAAGCCTTTTAGTTAAAAAATATTCAAGAAGGTCTCAGGAGGATGACAGCCAATGAGGCCAGAAGGTTTAACAGGAACTGTAAGCAGCTGTTAAAGGCACAAGGATATGAATCTTTTTGTTTTGCTTTATAATAAATATGGCTGGTTGAAAAACATCCTGAAGAGTCAGCCACCCACATTCTTCATCCAAAGAATCAAAGATTCCCAGCTCAAAGGCTATGAGATGTAATTACAGTAAGAAGAGGTTTGGGAAAGCTGAAAAGTCACCATAGCAACCTCCTGGCAAAAATCTTCGCACATCCAAAGTAAAGCAAAATTCCTTTTTATCTGAACGGCCACAGTGAGTTTGAAAGTGTTCTGTGTTCATGGCCATTTTCTGCTTCTGTTCATGTCATTGTACTCCTTATTCAGAGAGCATTTTTTTCTGTTCTGAGTCCTGAGTGTTCTCTTCTAAAGTCTCCCGGGATAGTTTTGATCAGAAATGGATGTGGGATGCTGATTATGAGATCGGGCTTTGCCTGTGACTTAGTGTCAAAGAGGAGGTGCCCCCACTTGGGTTTTCTGGACCCCTTGCAATAATCTCTAGCAAAGTTAATAAACAACTTGTGTTGAATAATTAAAAAGACTAAACTGAAAACAAAACAAAACAGGAAACAGAAAGAAGAAGACGGAGGAAGTGGAGAAAGGGGACAGTGAGGCCTTCTCAGTAATTGCTCTGGGGTTGCAGTAAGAACTCCTTGCATACCATGATACTATAATGCTGGTTTAACAGGTACAGAAAAAGGATGACTTCTAAAGCACCCATCCTTGAACAGTCCTGCTCTGTCCCATGCTTGAAGAATGGCTTTCCACGCAAGAGTTTATGTAAATACTTGAAACAAATACACTTGGATTTGAAGAGGCAAGCGGTTCATGCCTAGTAATTTCAGTGATTATGCTCTGCCCATAAAAGAAACAGAGCAAAACCTCCCACTCAGGCTGGCGGATAAAAGGTGTGTGGGTGCTCTGCAGCAGCTGCTGACCACGAGCAGGTCTGTGCTGCTGCGCAGGGAGAAGGCAGGGCAGAAGGGGGGTCCCTGGGCCGTGGGGCAGTTTGGCTAAGTGGTGCTGTAGCGGTCTTTAGAGGAGAAACTTCCAGTCTGGGGTGCTTACACAAGGGTAGACAGGAGGAGGAGGCAGATTTGTCAAGAAAAAAGTGAAGACAGAGGACTGGATTGTTTAGGAGTGAAAGAGAAGGAGACTTCCATCCTGTTTAGAGACTAGAGTGTCTGGAGGAGCAGGATGAACTGCAGCATTAAGCAGCCTTGGGAGGTTCAGGCTTTCTCCGGTTTCTCTCATCTCCCTACTCAGATCCAGTTAGGGAGCTGAACTGCTGGGAGCCACAGCCAAAACATGTAAGATCACACGCGCTGCTGCAGGAGACGGGGGCAAACCCTCCAGGGTCCTGTGCAAACCATTTCCTTCCTCCAGAGCTAACTCGCTGAACTCAAGACAACCTCAAGGTAGCTGAAGTGACAGCCACGTGGGACTCTCCTTTCCTGGTGCCTCTCACCCCTCACTTTCAACACACTAAATCTTTCTCAGTAGCAAGCAGCAGTTAAGTTGATCTTCACATTACAGTGTTACCCACACAAAGAGCTAGAGAGCTGTTGTAGGGAAACTGAAACTAATGCCCTTTACTGCAGCCACTTTTGAATCAGGAACAAGAGAAACATTTCAGCTGTTCCTTCCTAATTTGTGTTTTATAAGGCTACATGTTCCGGACTTTGCTCTGGACAAAACTTAATACAACCTGTGACGTATCACATATTGGAAGCATAGTGATTTGTTTCTTAAAAGTTATCGAAAAAGTAAACAAATCATTGCTGGAATGATAAAGGAGAAGGTTGGGAGGAGAGATTTGTTGTCACAGCAGGTTTTCCAATACCTAAGAAATGAAGTTTCAGAATGGAAATCACTTGCTTTTCATTGCCTGACCCACTGAAAACATCGCAACATCCCACCTGATTTTCTCTTCATGTTTCTCTTTATCTATATTTTGGCATCTGCCAGAAGAAGCAGTGTGGAGGACTTGGTAAAAATCTACCTTGATTTCTGTGCTATGCAGGGAGGTGAGTGTTTGAGCAGCACCTTTTTAAAGACTATGATGTTTTTAGGAGAAAGTATGAATCACCTGAAATGTGCAGGATCTTCTGTTTAGTTACCACAGGCTGGGAGTATAATGATTTATTTCTGAAATGTTATTGCAAAAGTCACTGTCACAGCACTAAATGGAAAGCTGGATGAAATTTCCTAACTTTCTTTAAATGTTGTAAAGTGCAGCTTTAAAAGGAAACTCAGAAAGTGGTTATTAACTCTCTCTCTCTCTTTTTTTTTTTATCATTTTCTAATGTTTATCATGCACATCTGGACACAAAGGAATAATTTCCATTTGGTCAGTGGTCAGACTGTAGTAACCCTTAGTGGAAAGCCCCAGGTAAGGGTTGCATTTGATGTTAAGCCAGGTGACTTCTCTAGGTGGAGCTTGGCCAATTTAGACAATCTGAGGACCAAGTCCTTCCCTTACAGATATTTTTATACATATGAGTTGAAGATTTAATCCAGTGTAGTCCTAAACCAATACAAGCCCTGGCGTTTGACCCCAGTGAAGTGAGTAGAGAAAACATACCACCACGGGGAAGCGTGCAGGATGCCAGCACTGAGTCTGGGATGCTCAGGAATCTAGGCTGCTTGTCCGTTCACTTGCTCTGGTTTAACTACAGTTGTCTTAGACTTCAGTCAAACTGAAGTACAAAACAGGACAAACTTCTTCCAGCTTAGAGAGGCATCTTTTCATTTTGCTTTAAGTGTCCAATGTATGTTTATATCCTTGAATTAGCCTTTCTCCAATTACCAGTGTGTTCCCAGGGCTTAATTAATTTGATGAAAGCTTTTTTGTAGACAAAGACCAACAGTGAGAAAGAACAGTTTGTCTGACCGTGCTGTCTGCGTGCAGCCTTGCATCCTGCTTCTCTCCATGCCTCTTGCCCTGGCTGCTGCCCCCTGATCCCCCATCCCACCAGAATCTGTGGCACAGAGCTGTGGGCGAGCACTTCAGGCTTTACTTTGCTGGCAGGATTTTCTCTTCCTGTTGTCCCAACACGTGTAGGAACTTCACCAGTTCAGACATTGACTCCTTTGTCAGAGCAGATTGAAACCAGCTAGCAGGTTTGCAGAGTTATGGTTGGACAAAACATGCACTGACAGCATGACCGCCTAGACCTCATTTTAGAAACTAGCAGAAACCAGAGGGCTATATAGCTGTGACCCTCACTGAGATTACTGATCTAGTGACTCTGCTCAGTCACAGGGAGTGAGGCCTTCTGGGCTCACGTGCTGCAAATGCCATTTCAGCAACCTGCAGAAAGCAGACTGAATTTCTCATGCAAGCATGTGGTGAGTGTGAAAGTGTTAACATCTTTCTTTCAGAACATGCCTAAAGAATGAAGATGTTCACGTGTAGACCTGGACAGCCCCCTTCTGACAAGGCTTTTTGCATCTTGATGGTTGCTGCTGGATTTTTCCTTCTTGCAGGTAATTCCCCTCAGGATTAGCCATAGGGATGGTGCTGTCAGGTGCCTGTTGCTGCTGGCAGAGGCTCACAGCATACCCCACAGCCCAGGAGGTGTGTGCTGTTCCCTTGGTTTGTCCAAACACAGTATATATATAGAAGACCTTTTTTTTTTTCTTGTTCTGCCCCAGTGCAAGAGTTACTCTTGCCCTGGACCTCTTGCTGGTAACTCCAGCTGGGCCTGGGGTCCTTGCCTATTATGCATCCCTAAGTATATGAGGGCCTGCAGACTTACAGGTCTGGGCATGATACAATACCCTCTTCTGGTTCAGTCTGGGCCACAGATGAGTCAGTGCAAATGAGAAAATATGAAAAGGAGTGAAATGTCAAGTTTCTGTTGCATCACAGGAGTTGTTCATGTTTGGAGGTAAAAAGTCTTTAAGTTTTGTTGTTTTTCACCTGTTTCCTTCCTGGGTGTCTTCCTGCATTTTTTTTCTTTTCTTTCTTGTTTTACTTTGATCACTGTAAAATATGAACTGTGCATTTAGTTGCTTCATGGTGTTCTGGGAAAAACATGAAGCTACAGGCAGAACCAAATTCCCCCGTAATAATTTAGGTGCTGAGTCAACCACGGTAAGCTGTGCTTCACACATTCAGCACCCTCTCACTCCACCATAGATCTCCAATAATTAGTTCTGTTTTTCTTTTTTTTTTTTTGTATTTCCTTCTTTAATTTTTCTTGAGAATAATGCAGAACACAGAGATAATTTGTGTTTCTAAAATGCGTCCTGTTGCACTGGGGTCACTTCCAGCACACAGTGCAGTTGGGGAAAAAATTAGCTCTTTCCAGATAAAGCCTCCATAATGAAAAGATTGAATTAATGTTTAGATCTTGCCTAATGTACACACTTTCTCTCAGCTTTGGCTAGAGGCTCCTAATGTGTCTGCTGTAAGACAGCGGAAGGGCTGACCCCTGAAAGGGCTGTCTGTCAGCCTGTCTCTGGTAGAGTACAATGGTACTCTGGTCAGTCGTGGGATGGGTGCCAGCTCTGCCAGTCATACATCCCATAGTGATTCCCTTCTCTTGGACCAACCCATGAGGCCTGGCTTCTTACTCTTTTGACCCCTGATCTCAGGTGGCTGTTTTACAGCCGTTACAACTACTGCTCTGCTGCTCTGCAGAGCTGCATTACTACAGGTGCAGTGGGGTCGCATGCAGACAAGTTTCTCCCTGTGAGTGGGGGGCTGTGGCTGGTGTTACTCAGGGAGGTTCTGGCCTTTGTCAGCAAAACCTTTATGAGCAGGTTGTAAAGATATAATTAGATAATTAAAAATAAGCAAGATAAAAGTTGTCCAGACCAACTTTCTAGAGCCTGAGAGAAGGACTGTTCTGACTATCTTTATTATTAACAGAAACCCTAACCTAAAGACTAAAGGTCAGGGGTCTGATACGTCACTTGGGAGCCAAACATGCAAACAGGTCTTTTCCCAGAGCATGCCGGACCAATACCTTTACACTGAACACCCATACAGATGTTGGACTATGTGGACCTGAATTCTGTATTTGGTAGGTCTTGAGGGCCTCAGCATTTCCTTTGGAGAATTAAACTCATCTTCTCTTTACTGGTAGTGTGGGTGGTCTCAAAATTAAATTTCAAAAACAGCAGAAACCAGAAATAGAATAAACTTTTAATTTTCTTTTTTTGTTTAATTGACTTTCAGGGAAGTACCTGAATGAGGTCATATTGCAGCTTTTTCTTTGAAAGTGACACTTCATTTTCCTTCCTTACCTTCTTTCCTAATGCTTTTTCTTCTTACAGAAACACGTTCTCTGCGTGGAGAAAGACTGGATTTACTGGGAAGGAACGATAAGTACGTGTCTCTGATCAACTACAGCATTCCTGAGCTATGTCAGTTCACTGTGTGCATTGATTTAAACCGGACTACTAACATAAGCTCTTGGGCAGCATTTTCCTATGACACTAACAACGCGTCCACTGACATAAATGACTTACAGCTTGGTCTCTCTGGAGAAAACAAGCAGTTGAGAGTATATCTTTTTGGCACCAGTCGAAACATTGGGATTGATTTAGCCCTTTTCACATGGTATAGTGTGTGCTGCTTATGGGACAACAGAAAACAACTGCTGGAGGTCTACTGTAATGGTAATCTCATGCATAATGAAACCATAGACAGCACTGAGTGCCTGAAACCCAGTGGAAACCTGGTGCTGGGTCACCTGCATAAAAGAAAGGATGGATTTATTGTACGAGTAAGCAACAGCTTCATTGGCAGCTTGTACTACTTCCAAATGTGGGACACTGTGATGCGTCAGGAAGAGTTACTGGGGTGTGCTGAGGGCAATATTGTCGGCTGGAAGGAAGAGTACTGGGACTTCCGCATTCCTCCAATTGCTGACCATCGCCTGCGCTGTGGTGAGTCTCTGCAATATTTTCTTTCCTTGGGGCTTGTGTGTTGCTGGGGATCGTACACGTCAGAGAGTGGGAAACCCTCCGCTGCTCAGGACAATAAGCAGGGATTGTCTTATATCCTGAGTTACTGCTGTGGGCCTGAGACCAGGAGTGCTCAGGGCTAGCCTCGCATATGGCTTTCCCCACTCACACCACACAGGCTCTTCTTGAAGCAGTTATAGAGGTTGTGGATGGGGAAAAGCTGGCAGAGCCTGGCTCTGCCACCAGAATCCCTTGGAGGATGCTGGCAGGTGGCATGATTTAGATGAACCTTCTTGTGGTTTGTTGTTCTGCTGGGGTACCAACCTGCTACTCAGCTGGCCTGGCACTGAGTGATGTAGGCTGGACTCAGCAACTTTCTTCCAACATGTTTAATGATATTTAACTACAGCCGTTATTTAGATGATAACAATTGTTTTTCCACAAGACTTCTGTCTGTTCTCTGCCCCAGATGGACGTTGCTCCATTGAAAAACACTCTTAGCAGTGTTTGGTGTTATCTCACCATTCAGTCCTGATGTCTGTATGTACTAAACAGCATTTGAATTACACAGTATTGAACCAGAGGTCTGAGACTGACTGCTTGACTGACTCATTTACATAAAGCTTATGACTGACTAATTTACGTAAAGCTAATGACATGCCATGATATTTAGGGGCTCGACAATAAAAGTATATGCATCTTTACTCGTCCTCTGTAAGATGGCGGTTTCACAGGGAGTGCAGACACACAGTCAGAAGTAATTGCTCAGTTTTGGTGCCCAGTTTGAGAATCTGAGAAGCCTCCCACCAGACAGTGCTTCTCTGTCAAGCGCAGCAACTGCATACTTCACCTCAGCTCCCTGTGCACTTTTGCATCTCCTGCTCTGGGTTACATCAAACTGCGTCCCAAGGAAATGAGTAGAACAGGAAACAAACAACTGCTTCTGAAACATTTGTTCAGAGGGATTTCCCCCACCTCTCATTACACACCCCTTTGCTCTGCAGCAAAGAAAAGAGGCACAAATAACAACTGCTGTAAATCACAACCTTCCCATCTGTTTCTTGGCTCCTCGCCCCATTGCCTTTATCCAGGCAGTCCTGTTTCTGCGCTGCCTGTTGCCTGAGATATTCCCTCACTCGTGTCACTGACTGGGGGGCCATGAGGGAGGAGGAAGGCTCAGTCCATTTCCCTTTTCCAATTAACACCATTGTTGCCTTTGCCCTTGGGCCCATTTGCGCTGTGAGAAAGGTGTGTGCTTGATTTGGCAAGGAGCTGTGAGAGGCTTAGTCATGTTTGCTGATGAAAACTTCAAGAAGTGCAGCACCTAAAATCAAAGGCTCCCCTCAGTGTTCCTGGACTTTGATTGTTCGAAACAGTAACTTGGATGAATTTGAGCAGATTTTTGGTGAGACAAAGTACATTGGAGAGAGGCTTTCAGTGGATGAAGCATTGTTTTCCTCTAAAGTGCTCCCAAGAACCAGGTGATTTCCTCCAGTTAGGATTCTCCGATGCAGCATGAATGGGACATTCAGTCTGGAAAATGTTGGTCCAAATGTTCAAAGGTTATCAGCAAGAGGAAAGCTAAAAGGCACTGAGGCTAGTCTTGCCTATGGTGCCATGTGCCTCTGGGTAGGTGTTTCACACAGGGACAAGGGCTGATAGAATCTGGCTTTTTTCCAGGAGCAATAACTTAGATGACTATCCCAGTTGTAAAGATGTTCATAACATTCAATTGTGTATGAGAATCTGACTTGTGTCAGCTCTTGGCAAGACCTTTGCTTCCTCTATAAATCTACTGCTCACTTTAATTAACTGAAATTCATGAGCTAGCTCTTGCAGAGAGACAAACTGGCGATATAATAGATAGAGATACCAGTGAATGGTACAAACAGTCCTGTGTGATAAAATACATACCAAGATTTCAGTCTTACAGGGGAAGCTTGGGTCTAGTTTGTCCATATGGGACCATAACTACTGAGTCTGTGCCAGAACATCTGAAGTACACGTGTACAAAACAGCTGTGCCAAAGTGTTGCTTTGTAGTGAAATGGCATGGTGAAGTGCCATTTCAGTGCTAATGACACGACTCAAATCGTTATGCCCTATGACAATTACTAGTTGCAAAGTTTTTTTCTCATATTTGTATACTCTGTTTATACCTGGGAATTGCTTTAGTTGTCAGGGCTTGATTCAACTTAACAATAGACAGTTCATGCAGTTGTGCTGCATCCTACATTAATTTTGGAAAGACAAGGCACATTTAGGCAAAATGAGTGAAACTGTTCATACAAATATAGAAGGAAACAGCCTTGAAAGGGTGTGTTGACTTTTTACAAGTGATATAATTATTGTAGCAATTGCATTGGTTTTACTTGGTACAAGGAGTAAAGTTATTTTCTACCTTTGTGTTTTTTTCCCGGAGTTCTTGAAGATGATCCTTTACTTTTCCAGCTCAGCTGGGCCTTTGCTAAAAGCGTAGAAGTAATAGTGTGCGTTCTCATCCTCTGACTCAGTCTTCATCTTTTCCTCCCCCTACCTCACCCACACACTGATTTCTAATTTTCTTCTTAATTTTAAATAATCTGGGAGAGGAATTAATATACAATGTATGAAAATTACTGCTAGTAATACAAAATTATATTTATTACAGTTCGTTTATACATTGATCTAATTTTTACTGCTTCTTCTACTGGAAACAAAGCATATTTGCAGGATACCAAATAAACCATTTATTACATTATCAAATAAAAATCCAGAACTGGGACTTCAAAAACGGTGGTGGTACAGTATTTTTCTAGCTTTAGATCTCATCTGTCATCACTTCTTAGCCCTTGGTTCGTGAAGGGAATTACAAGCATGTTAATTAAAGCAAATGAAGTTACAGGATGCAGGTGGCTAGTCCCACACCTGCCTGCTGGTAATGATCCTTGACATGTGAGAATAAACAGATTTTTTTTTCTTCAGGTGATAATGAGAAAGAGAGAAAGAAAGAAATTTGAATCTGTGAAGTTGTAATTATGCTTCATTTGTTGGGAGATGAAAACTGTGTTGAGTCCTGATTAAAATGGTTTTGAGTTTTGTTTGGCCATTTCTGTATTTATTTTTTTCTTCCCAGCAGATTTTTTCTGATTCATCTTGACTGACACTGGGTGATATCATACATACATCATTACATATCATACATCACCCCTAAGGCAATGGTTTTTGAAAACAGAACAGAGCCTGCAATCACACAGCTCTATTCAGGCTCCTGTCTGGAGAGAATCTACAGCACTGTGACAGTCAGGAGGATAAATTGAACCTCAGGTTTACAAATAGTTTGGCTTATGACTTGATAAATCATAGCCTAATATCATGTCTGTATTCCTATAAGGAAAGAAAAAAGATTTTTTTTTTCCAATGATAGGGCATGTCTGCACAGCACTATCCCTTCTGCATTCTCATCACACTTCCTATCTGTCAGGAATTCTTATAGAAAGACGCTCATTTTCTTCCACTGTTTCTGACAGCTTGAAGTCAGGGACGAATTATTTGTAGTGTCGTACTGGGGCTCAGGGAGCCCGCATCTGCAGCTTCACGTCGCAGGAAGGCACACAGGTTTCCACTAGAAGTTTAAACCCTGGGATTAAAGTCACATGGGATGCATGGGTCCCAGGCCCTCCGCAGCACCACGGGTCAGGTACCTGAGGTTTTACTCTGTGTTCTCACGGGAGCGAGTGCTGTGAGAATGGGGAGGGATTGGTGTGCATGGGTGCTGGAGGATAAAGCACAGGTCTTCGGTTTCAGGTCCTTGTGTTTTTTTTTAAAGAATTGTTTTCTGTTGCCTCTATTTTTTATTTTTTTTGATTTCTGGTTTCGTGTTTTCTGCATATTCATACGTCTGCAAACAGTGTTAGTGGATATCGGTAGGAGGTCTGTATATTGAATATCTAGGTCTGTCTTGCAGCTCAATGATTCAAGCCTGCAGATCTTTTCCAAATCAAGACTCGGCAGATAGCCATTATGTCGGGTTAGGTGTCTGACTGGCTGCAAGCTGCTGATTTGAAATGGCAATGTGACAGCTTGGTCCTGGAGTTACTCGCATTTTGCTGGAAGAGTGAAGCAGAAGAGTAAGCTAATTCTCCTATTTCCAATGGGTTAAGGACCATGGGAGAAGATAGCTTGTGTATTGTGCCTGTTCAGTAGGGTGTTTTGGCTTCAAAATAATTTGAGCTATTTAGGATAAAAACAGTAGACTATTACTTCAAGCTCTTAACAGCCTCTGTTTCTGTTACTGTCCATGGATGTGTTGCTCTTGATTTAAACAGGTCAGAGATGGGCTGTTATTGTTTTAAGCGGGGGTGATTCTTACCTTGAACTCCAGTAGAGAAAACAATGTTTGATGAAGCATAGCCTTATTCTACTTATTTCCAAGCACTCCTTATTCATACATATTTGGCTTTGTATTCATGTGTTAAGTTTATTTCTCTTAGTCAGAACTAGATTGTCAAGTCTCTGACAGTCATGTGAGTGAAGAAAAAACACAAATCACCAGCATAGCAAGGAAACTGTATCTCTAGAGCAAAATGTTGTGATCATGCTTTTCTTTCATCACCGAGGCCTGTAATCTTATACGGTGATTCGGTTCATTGCAATTTTCTGTAGTACGTGTGAGCAAGCATCACCCATTTTGTCCCTGTCTGTCTGATGATGTGGCAGATTGCATGTGAAATGCAAAAATCCTATCTGGTTTGACAAGGTGATTCACTTCAAGGAAAATTAGCTAAGAACAAATTCTCAGAATTCTTTACTTTGAAAACATACAGGCAGGATGGCTGGCATTTATAATGGGAGTCCTTATGCCAGGTTATCATCAAATAAAAGCCCATGAATGTCAATGTTTGTTTCAATTTCATTACTTTATGTCAACCCTTTAGCATTCTGTGTTTGACACATGGCTTTTCCTGAAGGATGGCACAGACTATTCAAACAAGAAAGGAACAGAGAGAGACCGTCTCCCTCCTACGAACTATGTTAATTCTTGCACTTTGTGCCACTGCGGATTCTTAGGCCTTTCAATACTTTTTTCAGCTGGTTCAAGTGAAGCATCATCAACAATGGCTCCTGCGTTGCCACCGTTATCTCCAACCAATAGTGCCAATGTTACCATTGCACGTAAGTACTTTCCTAAACAAGACTGTTTTAAATGCTGACCTGATCATCACTGACACTGGCTGACACCAAACACATGACAGTTTCAGACTTGGTCTCATGTTTAAGCTATTGCTGCTTGGCAAGGTGTTGTATATCAGCAAATCTTCCTATCTCTTCTTATGCATTCTTAGCGTATGGTAAAAGCAAAGCTAGTGCACCCACAAGTATTAAAATCAGCTCAGCTGAAGTGCCTTTGCTTGTTAAACTGTGATAACTTGGCCATGAATTTGGGCCCTTAGAGTCCTTAAATTTCTAGCAATGCAGTAGTAATCTAGACTTAGACTCTTGGAGGGTAGAATTTCCTGAAGAGTCTTCATGACTTTGGGAATGGGAAACATAGCCATGGCTACAGGGAGGGACGAGGAGACAGTGCAGGTACCCTTCTGTGCAAACTGTAGGATGCATCTCACTTCTGTTTTCTTGTTACAGTCAGCTTCTATAACGTTGACATGAACTTTTCTCTTTTCTACAAAACTGGGAGAGCTCCCGATTACTATGATGCAAGGAAGCTTATAGAAAACTGGGTGAGTAGCTTTCTTTTCTTATTCTCTTTTATTTCTAGAAAGTATCAGATGATGAGGACAGCTGGTACAGAATGCAAACTTATGGAACAACACAAAAATAAGTATCCATGTAACAATATTGTGGCGTTTCATAATCATGTTATCCAACGCATTTTTAACAGGATAAAATTAAATTCAGAAAGAAGGGAAAAGTGTTGACATTTTGCAAATATTTTTAGCCCTTTTCATTGGAATTTAGAATTTTGATGACAATTTAAATTTACAAGCAGGTCTAGATAAAGCATTGATAAATCAAGTTAATAAAAAATTTATCATTTTCTTTCCAGTTTAATATCATATTCACTGGAGGAGAATTTGTTGTGACAAACTTTAAAGTCAGGTAAGCCTCTCGCTGTATAGTGGTGTCATGTTGACACTATGTCCTTTGAGAGAAATAGCAGCCATGTTCCAAATACCCATTTAACATATGACCAGTCCTGTGACAATGGTGTAAATCAGTCCCCCAGATCTATACAACTGTGATCATTTGGAGCACCTGCATTTTGTTTATGCGGCTCACTTCACCTGAAAATATATATCCTGCCTAATGCAAGGCAAGTATCTGCTGCCAAACTAAGAACTCATCTTTGGCCATATAAATTGGCTCATGATGAAGGTGAAGCCTTTGCTGCCTCTGTGATACGTGAGCAGTGAGTCATGTGGGCTGATGTATTTGTGTGCCATCATGGCAATTCAAAGAGTGTAGAAATTGGTATTTGTGGGGGACAGAAAGGAGGGCAGAGTGCTGGTATCTGCAGAATTCACGTTAGTACTGCTGAACCCCTGTTTCAGCGATGGCATGTGAGTGCAAGGGAAGTTGAGGGTCACATCTGTTCATAGAGCGAGGGTCACAGACCCGTATGGGCTGTCCAGGTTGGATAACTAGGCACACTCTGGTTCTTATCATGGCAGGGTCTAATGAAAGTACATTACAGTTCCAAAACCCTGCTCAGAAACAATGACATTTTGCCCAAGACTCCAATTATGTACCTTTCAAACCAATTAATCTGTATTTATAGCCAAACTGTGAGCAACTAAGAGGGATAGTTAGTAGCTGTTAGATTCATAAAAGTGTCACTTGTCTAGCCTTTGAGTTTTATCGTTTTATACATATTTGTCTTCCTACTTTCTTCTCTGACGTCTGCAATTACTGCTTGCTTTACAAATGACAACAATGCAATAACATATGGTACTATTTATGTGAGGTGAATCTGAGTCTGAAAACTGTAAGAACAGAAATATCAAATGAAATAAAGACCAGCTAAAGACAGGGTTACCTGTGGATCTTCATCCCCCATATAGAAGTGATGTTGCTTAAATATTTCCAAGGAATTAACAGAGAAAATATTTATAAAGTGTGAGGAAGAGTTAAACTTAAAAAAATAGGAAACATGATACAATCAATTCGTACACTGATACAGGCTTTTAGTATTGAATAAATTTGAATTTTAAATGAATTTTAGTATTGAATAATTGAATAATGTTGTAGGCAGATGGAATAGGCTTAGAATACTTTCAAAGATACTTCAGAGAACAGATCTTGAACTGGATCCCTCCTGTCTCTGCTGTGCAGGACAGGACTGGTTGGACCATGTCAGAGATGCCACGGTCTGGTGGCATGGGGAGCAGGACGGGAGTTGTAACCCTACTGTCGTGCATCCCGTTCTGGAAGAGGAAGAGGTTTCTGTCTGAGTGCATATCTGTTACAGCATTTTTCTTAGAGATTTATGCAGATACATCTATGCTGAATTCAAGATGAATTCTCTGCTGCAAAGTCTGTCTCATTGTGGTCACAAGATATTTTTAGGTGATAGCATAATGGAACATGTTATATCCATATACTTAATATCAAACAATTATTTTATTCTGGTTTGCTTGCAGGACTAATTATCCACAAAGCAGTGTCTATAAGAGGACTCAAGTATGTAACTTGTTATTTTCTAATATTAAAATTTACTTTCTCTTATCTTTTTACAGAGGGTATAGTAGTTGCATGGTCTAAATGCTGATACTATTGTGTTACGTAGAAAGTATTAAATATAATGTATCCCATGTAAGTAACTGGGCTGGAGAATCACCGTGTCTCAATAAATATTGAAATGTTCTTCGTAAGACCAAGGAAGGCAGGATGTGTTCAGCATTATTTTCAAGCAGTCTACCTTGGAATAGCCTTCTGATGAGCAAGCTTGCTGAGCACTGCAAGATATAGATCTACTCTGCTCTCTGTATGAATTAGCATCCATGCACTGTGATGTTCTGTTTTGTCTTGATATACCTCCAGAAGTACTGTGAAATGAAGGCTACTCTAGATAATTAGGTTCTAATATCATTTAAACCAATACGACTCTATTTTAATGAACACACGGAGTTTCTACTGTTGATTCTAACCAGCTTCTAACTTTTTGTGTCCTATGAAAACTGAAGATGAAGGTAAAGCAGATGTCACAAAGGTAAGACACATGGTTATGAGCTGGATTTTCATAGTTCGTACTGATTTAATAAGAAAATTCTGCCTCCTGCTATAAGCCTGCTCATAAACAGGGTGAGGAAACATTATACCCCTTCTTGGCTATTTTAGTTTCAGGGTAAGCGGGAACCTTTAGATGTCTAAAACAGAAAAACACATGTGGAGTCAGATGCACAGTAATGCTTGACTTGGGGAAATGTATTTGAGCATCCAAGGTTTCCCTCTCATACCCCATATCTGGGAAGTCTTGAACTGATTCCATGACAAGCTGGGAGGTTTGCGCTGCGCTATTAGAGTTGACTGTGAGCAGTGTCCTTCACTGAGGCCGGAACAGTGAGTGGAAGACTGCATTGCTGGACAGTGCCCAAGAAGTCTGCCAGGATGAATCCTGCACCTCTTCTGGAGGAAATCCTAATTGCCTTCTGACCTCAGGCCAGAAGAGCAGAGGGAACTGAGTTCCCATCACCTTCAAAGGGTTGTAAATGGTTACCCCAAAGGCCATGCTGAGCAGGGAACAACCAAGTAGAAACAGGAGTGAGTTGGAAACACTTGAAACATCCCAGTCCTAAAAAAGTCTCATAGGTTAGCCCTCAGTTAACTTAGAGGTCTGTTGAGGTAATCCACCCACAACTGAGAGCTTGCAACTTGTTTGTTCTTTCTGCCATGTCTGAAGCAACTCAAAAGAGAGAGACAGTCTTTCCAAACCTGCTTGAATCAGCAAACATACTTGGCCATTTTGAGGAAAAAAAAGCTGGAAACCAATGGAGACACCGACAACAGTTAGTTAAATCTCTGTTTTTCAGGGAGCCTTGGAGTCTGCCACTTCTGTTTGGACACAGGGGTACTAAAGTACCTCATTGTTTTATGACTAGCTCACTCTGAACATTAAAACATGGTTGAAAAATGCTTACTTGTCACAGAGATTTTCCTTTGCCAAGATAACATGATTAGGAAACCTTTTGAGGTATTTACCGTGAAACTATAAATAGATTCTTGTACCTGCATTCCCAGTAATTTGTACTTTGTAAAGTATTTCAAGTGATAAGGTACTAATGTACATAAGAAGTGGCATTTGGTGACATTTGCTGGAGAATAGCACTTACAGTGAACAAAATACATCAATTATTCAATTCAATATAATTTTGTGTTACTCTTTAATTTTGTAGCCAGTAAAATTATAAGGTATAACTGTGAAAATTACTAATATGGTAGCTTTGTTTATTTTGTGTTATACTTCTAGCTATGTCTGCAAGGCCATTATAAAGGCCACGTCACTTGAAACACAAGAAGGGCTGATTCACAAGATAAAGCTGTTACTGAACGACACTTATGAAGATGGACTGTTATCATTATATGTGAACCCTGAAGATGTGGCTGTCAAGCCAATAGGTAATGCTTCATTAAAACCTCACTGGAAATCATATGCTTTGTAACTCTAGCTGCAAGTGTTTTATCAAACTGAAACTTTGTGGAGATATTAGGGCTAGAAAACATCCCTGCAAGTATCCAAACTGACCTTATCTGATACACAAGCTATAGAATGCAATGTAATGACAAGAAGATCAAAAACTTTGGTTCTAGACAAATGGAGGTAGGCTAAACCATGACTCCTGCTACTGAGGCAGGTGTGAGCACCTTTGCAATGAAGGGGAGGGCAGACTGATATGGCTGCATATCTGGGAGCCCCTGCTCACAGGCAGTGCCCCAGGTTCTGGCTATTGAGGGAGACATGAGCCGAACACTGAAACCAAACCCACTGCAGGCATTCTCTTAATGCTAATGCTTATTGGATCAAGCCTTAAATTGTAAGTAATCTCTTTGGTTTGGTTACAATCTTTATCAGTCCTTCCAATACAGAAATAAGGCAGAGATAAGAGATAACAGACTGTGCCTGAAATTCAAAAACATATTTTTTACCGAAGACTTACAAAAGGTCAAGCATAAAACTGCAAGCCTGAAGGAAAAGACATTGATGGGATAATGGGAGGCAGTGTGAAAGTAGCTTCAGATAGATTAGAGAAGACTGCAGAATGTACTGTCATTAAATTACGATTTTTGATGTTGGGAAGGGAGCACTTCACCTTAGAACTGACCTTGTCAAACAAAAAAGAAAAAGGCCTCAGAAGAACAGGCAAAACATTTAGGCAAAATGTTTTATTTCAGCCAGTAAACTTGTTAAAATAATCCCATCCGGCCTACAAAAGAAGTAAAAAGTACAGCTCGGTCTCAGAAGGAGTGGAAGTCCAAAACTGGACAGCTGGTCCCTGGGTGCCAAGGAATTCTTCTTTTTGACTACTAAATCTTTTTTTAAGAGCTTTTTGTATTTCTTCCTCAGTACTAATGGACTGTCCAGAGAGCTTTTCACAGACAAAATACAAGGGTAATTATTACTGGCCGCTAACAAGTCCAGCTACCAAAGCTGAGGTCAACTGCAGCAAAAACCCTCTGGAGTCTGCTCAAAGGAGTTGGTGAGTGACGAGATCATCTCATTTTGGTTCTTGCATGGCAAACAGGAGGGAGTGCAAGGCTTCCTGTGATGAGAGTCCAGATGGTCATCTGTAATGGCACATGACAGTGCCATGCCAAGGAAAATGGAAAGTATACAGGGCCAGTCCAGTGTAGGATGCAGGAAAAGGGAGTATTGCATCATTTCCACCACCTGCAGCAAGTGCAAGCCAGCATAGTAGGAAGCTGACTTTCTGCTTTAGCAGGGAGAGGAAACAGATGCACCGTAGCATTTGTGCTTACATTTATGGCACGTTGCCCTTCAGTGGCAGAAAGTCACGATCTCTAGGTGCATTTCAAATTGCTCTGGCATTTGGGCTCTGCTCCTACTGTGCTAAATGACTGCTAAATCAGGTCTCACTTGCAAGTCAGTTTTCAAAATTGGGCCAATTAATTACATTTTTAGCTACTTAAATATGGGGAACTTCAAAAATGCATATTTTTTCATGTAACTTAATGTGCAGTGTTTTCATGTTTCAGTGGAATTAACATTGATCTTGAGCAAGCTTTCTGGGAAAAACCCAATATGACTGAATGTAAATTACTGGAAGAACTTCCAAATAATATTTTAGATCTTCATGATATCACCATTACAGACGGTAAGCCACCAGATACTTCAGTGACACAGTGAATCAAAGTAGAACGCTTATATTTAGATAATGTGTGTGTTGGACATCTGAAAAACTGAAGCTATAAGGTTGTGTTATGTGCAACCTACTCACGTGGTCATCTTAAAATGTTTTTAATGTAAATGAATTTCACATTTGCTTCAAAGTTCTCTAGCTATTACTCTGAAGACTAGTCTAAAATTCTACATTTAGATGTAGAACTAAGTAAGTAACAAGAGAATAATATGACAAGTTTTGCCTGTCTATACTTTCCCTGTTACCATGTCAAAAGAGTTCATATTCTGTAGATTGCGTGCAAGTAAACACGAATTAGCACATGGAATTTGAAAGTGTCTGCACTAATTTGTGTGGTATACAAGGTGACCATTATCACCCAGTTATATCTCTTTTTAAAACTATGTCAAACAATGCAAGCTGTTTGAACGGTGTACAAAACCAATACCATAGTTTATCCACCTACGCAGCAATGGCATCAATAAATAGATCTTTGAAAGATATCTGCAGTTGCATAGTCTCTCTGATTCCCAGGGTGTAAAGCTCTCTTTCTATGAAAAAATTATAGAAGAATGATGATATAATGAATGGCAAATACTTATTTTTCAAACTATACCATTCATAATTTGCTTTTGCTGCTATACCAGTTAAGCAGTATTTGGGTTGAGGGAGAGTCTTGTTTAATTTTGAGCTCACAAATGCTTGTAAACATGATCAAAGTTAAAACTAAATAGTATTTACAGATAATCTTTATTATCCAAAAGCAGGTGATAATATTATGAAAACTACATTGTTTTCCCCCTTTAAAATATAACCTAAGACATCCAGATTTTGCTTTGAAGTTTTTGCCAGTTTCATGTGGAGGGCATATTGACATATTTTGGGGTCATAATTTTGTAATAGACCAGAAGCATTATGACCATATGGAAACAGAGGAAAAGCACACTCTGCCCCCCTGCTTTAACATGGAGACTTGTAGCTACATAGCTAAAAGTATGGCTGTACTGCTTAAATCATCTGTGTTTCCTTTTTTTTTTTTTTTTCAGAGAATGCACAAGATGTTGTACAGCATATTTTAGATCTCTTGCCAGATGCAACACTGGATATGAAAGAATTAGAAATCATTGCAAATAAAATTTCTGATGTTGTGAATTTGGAAGATATAAGTGTGACAATTGCAGAGGATATATTGACTATATTGAACTATATTTTACTTCAAGAAATAGAAGACCAGAACTTTAGAAAAATGACCAATATGTAAGTAATATCACTGCACAGAAGTAGCTTTCTAATCTAAAATGGAAGCATGGGGAAATTCATGCTTTTTGTCTGTTAAACAATTGCCACAAGAGTTAGCAATTTTCCATACCTGGATCTTAGACATTTTTGCGGTTCTTAGGAGTAGAAATTGTTTTCTGTGTTGTCCGAAGTGCTTTTACCAGAACCAGTTCGGTAGAAGTCCTCATCACAGAGTTGTTGTATGTGAGTATCTCATGCTGGAGGCAGATCAGGGACACTGAGTAGCTACCACCTCATCTCAGAGGTGGTCTTTACAGCTCAGCATGGAGACACGTATGACACAGCCTGGATGAATCTATGATTCTATGATAACTCATTTGCTTGCAGTCAACTGACCCTGTGCCAAACAAAATGCCATCTATCCTGAGTTGGTTCCATCCTGCTCTAGTGAGTGCTCTTTGTGATCATACACCAGAGCAGAGGTTTTTAGCTGATCGTCTCCTGACTGGGTATTGTGAAACTAGGATAATATTTCAAGAGGTGTGTCTTTTTTTTCTTGCTGTTGCTCCTGATAAAGTATCCTGGAGACAACTGAGAAGATAGGCTATAAGATGGCTTACACAGAAAGAAACGCATCAGTTGTAACCACGTCCTTGGCTTTGCTGGTGATGCGTCCAGATCCCAGTGTATTTGAAGGACTGGCCTTTGGTATCACCTCATATGACCAAGGAGTGGATCTCAAGGTGAGAATAAGTGTCACCTCATGGACTACTGACTAAACCAGGCAATTCCTGTTGCTGTTTTGTACTGTTGTGTATTTGACTAGAGGAAGGCAGCTCTGAGCATGTCATTTCTTTCCTGCAGATCAATGTTCAAGAAAACTCCTTCAAAAAGGCCTTGGCCTCAGTGTTTTTGCCAAAATCACTGAAGACATTCTTAGGGGACAAGTACTCTGACCCAGAAAAGCATCCAAAGATCCAGTTTAATTTTTTTGGCACGACTTCACTTTTTGTGGTAACTGTGATTCCTAACAAATGCTAATATGGTAGCAATTGGTTCAGCTGTCCTTAATGTGTACAAAAGAAAAATCCTAACAGTGTAATCTGTTCTAGGCATTTAGTGTCAGACTGATGGAGCCCTGAGAAATGTGCAGGGAAAATGCATTCAAGCAGCAAAACCTTCTCAGTAGTGATAATGCTCTGAGAATTGTCTGGAGACTGTAGATATTTTCTTCATTTTCTGTAGCTGATGTTATTCCAATACTTATGTTCTGTAGGAAAAGAACATACCCTAATCTTCCTCTAGGAAACAGTAAGCTCTTGCTTAAAAAACACATACGGTACACGTCAAATATCATGAAAATAATTTCAGGATTTCTTTCTCCATCAAAATAATAGCAGAAGTAATATGCATCATTTAGGAATGTTCTAATATTCGCTGTGTTTTCCTAACTCTGGGGCATGAATGTCATTTAAAAAGGAAGGCGTTTCTTTTGGTATGATGAAACATATATTATGCTGAGCAATGCTTTTCATACAGAAGAAGCATTCACGATTGTGTCTACTGTCTAATGAGCTAAATGATGTACAACTGAATGTTTTGATGTACTGAAATGGTTATGCAGCTTTCTCAATCCAGCTGATGCATCTGAAACTGTGTTCTGTTTCTGCTGATGTGGAGACTTTCCCTGAATTCGCTACTAACTACATTTTCCAATTAAGTAGAAAGTAGCTAAAGTATATCAGGCATCCCATGGTGTTTAGCTGATCACAATTTCCAAGAAAGACAATTTGAAAAAAATGGAAGCAGCAAAGGGTACGATTGCTGGTAACTTAAATGACTTGGAGTTGTTTGCATGTGTGTATTTTTCCACTGTAGGATGACAGTTTACAGAAGGAGAGGCTGAACACTTATGTTGTGAGTGCCAGCATTGAAAATTCACTGATTCAGAACCTTAATGAACCTGTGAATATAACTCTTCAGCACATAGACCAAAATACGGTAGGATATGTTCATTTAATCAGAGAGTTGTTGAAATAGAAACTATTTCACTTATCCTTAAAATAAACTGGCAACTAGTCAGATAAGTTTAAAAATTTTTGCTGACTGACCTGTCCAACATCTATCAGCTAGAAGATTGACAGTCCACACAAATCTCGGTGGCTAATTTTATTCCTGCAGGTTAGTAAAGCTTGTGTCTCCGTGCTAAATCCATGCTAGAAGCAAGGGATGTTTTCCTTGTTTTATCTGGGCAACTCTTTTCAAGGAATAGTTTATTTGCTAAAAAATGGCAGCTTGAGTTTGACTGAAATGATTTGTGGTTGCTCCTAATTCAGCCAATTGTTTTAGTCACCAAGAGGGGCAAATTTCAAAAAACTCAAAAACATTGCAGATGTTTTCAAAATTACTTTGCTTTGTTTTCTTTCAAAATGATGTTTCAAAAGTAAAATCCATCTTAAATTGTTTTTTAGTGGGCATGGGTCCAACTTGTTGAATGGGTTCCTCCTTAACATTTTGGTATTGCAAATGTTTATGGTTCAGTCTCCACACAAACACATTGCAAACTGAGGGCAGAACAAAATTACTCAATAAGATGAATTTGATTAAAGTTCAAGTTAATGACAGCTTGAAAATGCTGCTTTTTTGGCAATATGCTCTTTACATACAGTTCTAGAAAACAAAAATTTCATCCAGATATCCCCTCTCTTCTGTCATTTTTACTCCACCAGGCCATCTGGCACCTCTCAGATTTTTTCCTTGACCTTTTAAAAATATCCTAATTAAATATTTAATGAGCTATCATCCTAACCTACATCTTTGGCTCTCTTCCTAATTATATTTGGCAGTCTACAGATCACAAGTCCTAACAGCTTATCTGTTAGGGTGGCTTCCTGTAAACTCTGTGCCTTACCAAACTTTATTCATAATAAAGGAAAATGAATCTGCGCCTTGGGAAAGTTTGCTGCAGCATTATGAGTAATAAACTAGAATGTCCCCAAGAGCAAACATTGCATTAAATATCCATTTAAATTTGTTCATCTGCTTGTGACCTACAGGCAAGCTTTATTTTCTCTTAGGTCTCTTCCCTGACTGGTTTCAGAGAGAGAACAGAAACACTGAAATTGTGAAATAAAGGTTTTCTTATCTTGAGATTATTACTATGATTATTATTTTTTATCATGTAAAATCTCAGGTTGTTATTCCAGGTCTTATCCATAATTTTTGAATGTCACCAGTAATTAGGTATGACACCTCAGACACCACATGAAGCCAATGAGGTCAGACATAGGAATCAATCTAAACTGGACAACTTGTCAGCTTTTATGCCTAAACAGACAATGAAAGATGCAGAAAGGCTGGTAAAACCAGGAAAATCACTGACTGCTACGATTTCACTTATTAATGGGGAAGGCAAAAATGGGGACCCTCTGCTGGTTTTCAGTGCCATGGATGAGTGCACCATGTCCCAGCTGGTTTCCAGGGACCAGCTGTCTCACTGCTGCTGAACCGCAGCATTTTCAGTAACCTACAGACCCTTTGAGGCACTACTATGCTAATAATCAGAGACCAAACTCTCCTCATTCCTCAGTGGGCTTTCTTGTCAAGCGGTACAGGGGAAGATAAATCAAAGTGCCATAGTTATAAATCCTGATTACAAGCAAGATGCACTGTCTGCAAGTGCGGACAATGCACAGATGTACTGAATAAATGTCACAGCCTCTTTTTTCTCTGCTTTCAGGGTAATGCAGCAGTGCACTGCGCCTTTTGGGATTTTCAGAAGAACAGTAAGTGCTGTGTACAGAGCTGTCGCATTTGCTGTGTCACCAGAGCCTTTGGCTCCTTGACATGGAGTTTGAAACTTTCAGTCTGTGCTCTTCAGTGTGGCCCCTTCTGTTTTGCTCCTTTCCACTGGCACCAATACCTCAATAATCGACATTATTACTAGTGGTTATGTGTCTGGCATTGTACAATGGTGCATCCACACAGATAAGAAGAGTTAGTCTAAGAAAAAAGCAAAAATGCAAGGAAACGTCAGATGACTTCTCACAGTCACTTCAGGGAAGTCAGTGGGGGCTTTGCTGGGGTCGAGCCTTGGATATGGCTCAGAGAATGAACAGACACAGAAAGATAACCATGTATTGGGTTAACTCAGCTCATGTGGGAGAGGATTCCCAATTATTAGTGTTAGATTTTATTTATTTATTTAACAGAAGTTTAGCTTCTGAATATGCCATACATGCCACATAAATAGGGTCATAAATTTAACGTTACTAGGGAAGATGTGGCTTTTTCAATGCTACATGCTGTCTAAACAATTTCTCTGCCCTATAAATATTTCTTGCCTTCTATATTTCCATATCCTGCAGTACAATCTAGTCAAATGGACTTTTCCTTACCTTCTTGCTTTCTCTGTGTGCAGGCATATAAATGACTTTAAATATTTCTTCGTTCCACCAGAGGCTTTCATCCAAGTTTTGAGGTACTCAGGCAACTATGTAAGATGTGTTCCTGTGTGAAATATCACTTGTGTGCTGCTAAATGACCCTGCAATCTGTACTAACTTGAGCTCATCTTCACACATTCCGCATGCTGCAGAGCTATAAATGACTGAGCATGACTAACTCTACTTAAAAATCTCTTTTTCTATATTACACAGATGGACTGGGTGGTTGGAATACATCAGGGTGTGAAATGGAATATACAGATATGAATTACACAATCTGTTTTTGTAACCATCTTACCCATTTTGGAGTCTTGCTGGTAAGTATTGCATGAATCATCTCCAAAAAAGTCCCGTGGCACTAGACAAAGTCATCACTAATTTTGGGGAGAGATGGGAGATTCATATCTATACTAGCTGTTAGTTATCTGCAATTTTGCCAAAATTGATAACAACAAACAAAACAGTTATAATAATTTTTATGGTATAAAGTCCTCTAAATGTCACTTGCTTCAAGACAAATTCATTTTATGGATGTGTTTTGCACTTCTTTGCAAATGTAACTTAATACATATTAATGCCTTATTTGCTGCATTGGAAATACTGTGTTAAATTTATTACCTACCAGTTGGCAATTAATGATATTACATCTTTCTGTAGGGTTTGTCTACACTCCATCAGGAAGGTAAATTTAATATAAATATGGTAGATGTCATTAACGATCATCTCTTGGCAGGAAAGGCAGTCAGTATTTTAATACACAGAAAACTGCCTCTGAAAGTCAGATGTCAAAAAATGAGAGTGCAGAGATGGCTGCCTGAGAATGGATTGCAACAAATGCATAGGAATAGGAAAGGTCTAAGCAAACTGGGTAGATAGTTGAGAACTGTTTAATGTCCGTAGGACACAACCTACGGGGTAAAGGCTGTCCCTTCCCTGTCAGATGCCTGCCCAGCCTCCCCTAGAGGTCAGCATTGCCCTGCTCAAGAAGAGGCACGGAAGCCCTCTCTAGGCTTTAAAAATGTGACTTCTGCAAGAAGGAATTTAGATGCTACAGATTTTAGACAACTTGCTGAAGCTGCTATTCAAGCAAACAGAAATCAGTCTGATTTTAAGAACTCACCTCTTTTGCACTTCCACTTAAGCAATAAGCATGGATACAGGTATTTAACAGCACTAAGTCTATGGTACACCAGCTATGTAGGTTACTTGTTCGAGGTTCAAAGTTTCACCAAAGAGAAGAGAAACTGTAGCAGGAAACATCAAAAATCTCATCAATATTGCTCCTGGCAACAGCTGGGAGAAGCAAGACCCAGCCTCCCAGATGACTTTTTCAGGGTGATGCTTTCTGGATGTGGAGAGTCCTCCCACACTCCAAGACATTTAGCAAGTTTATGCAGTTTCCCAGCACGGCAACTGCCAGTGAAACAAACCAGAGTTTCTCCTACAAAGCAAGCTCCCAGTTGAACAATGTGTGTGAGATACTGGAATCCTTGCTGAATTTCTGGTTTCTGAAGTACAGCTTTTCTAGCTTCACAACTAAGTACTAGATATTTTAAATACTGAATATAGGAGCTGACCATACTAGTGTGGATATTCTGTAGGGCTATACAATAAGAAACACATAAAAATATTCATGGAAACCCTCTTAAAGTAACAGTAGGCAGAGTAGAAGTTTGTTTTCTTATCCATGTGAAAATATGGAAAGCAATTTTCTTTATCTGGCAAACAACTGTGATTCTTTATCTTGTAACACAGGACTTATCCCGGACAGAGATAGATACCAAAAATGATCGTGTATTAACTCTGATAAGCTATGCAGGATGTGGTGCTTCTTCCCTTTTTTTGGGTATAACACTGGTGACATATCTAGCCTTTGAGTAAGTCTGATCCTTTGTCTTGTGTCATTTTTAATGTCTTAGCAATAACGATTTTTCAGTAACTAGCAGAATGTTCGGTAATATTTGTTAATGTGATGCACAGGAGGCAAGAGTGAGATCTGAAAGTATAAGTATTGCTTTATTTTGACCTCTGACTGTGGTGAAACAGGAGGGTTTAAAATCCTTATACTTTGAGACATGCACTAGTCTGAACTGTTCAACAACTTCTGTGTTCCTAAATTTTTGTAATTTCATAAATGGGTGTTTTGTGGATATGGGTAAGATACCATGTCAAGAAACCGGAATATTCTCTCTATATAGACGGTACATTAGAGGACACTAACAATAACAAAGAAATGCTTATATTTCTGTTCTCTTGCTGTTGATTGTTCTGGTGTTTTGTTCTTTTGGATAGTTTTTGTTTCATACTGTATGCACAAGTAGCTCCTGGAACAATGGGGCTCTAGCCTTAGGCAACTGTAGGTGTTTTCCTAAGACAGTAATATTGCAATAACAATTAACATTTCATGCAGTAGTAAAAAAAAAAAAAAGTTAAATCTCTCTTCTACCAAGTGTGAATAGCCTAGTAAGTCTTTCATGTATATAGAAGCTCTATTTTTTTCAGACTGAAAGATGTGCTTCAGAAATAAACTAATGATTTGATTCAAAATGTTAATGTAGATACAAATTACACTACAGGAAGCCAATCTGTAATGTGTTGAACACACATTTATGTTACCTGGTATTATAGAATGTACCCAGCACAATTTGTGCAATGATAACCTTGTAACTTTCCACTTCCATTTAGAAAGCTGCGGAGAGACAATCCTGCAAAAATCCTGCTAAATCTTTGTGCCACGCTGCTGATGTTGAACTTGGTCTTCCTGGTCAATCCCTGGCTGTCCTCATTCAACCAGCCAGCTCTCTGTATCACTGTAGCTGCGCTCCTTCACTATTTCCTGCTTGCAGCTTTCACATGGATGTGCCTGGAGTCTGTTCACTTTTACTTGTCTCTTGTTAAAGTTTTCAATATTTACATCCCAAAGTACATCTTAAAATGCTGCATTGCTGGATGGGGTAAGCAAGTGAATTTCTTTTGAATTTCTGTGCTCGTTACATTTTCTAAGATAGGGGCATGTTTGCAAAAGTAAGTTAGGACACTGAGCTAGTAGAAATGTGGTGCTTTCTCTAAGCCTTAAGGATGTATTTCTTCCCCCAGGCAGGTTCAGCTTAAGTTTCTCCTGCTCACGGAGACAGTAGCAGGAAGTGCATGTTGCACAGTTATATGCAAGGAAAGCCAAAAGTTAATGTAAAGAAATGCCTTCCCTACTGCTCCTAGTCTGTACAGGAATGATTTATCATGGCAGCTGACATCAGTGCATGTGCCTGAAGAGGTGTGAGCTGACCACAGCCTGTGCCCCTGTGTTGGTGATGCACAGAGGTAATTCTGATCTCCCCCACCAGGCCTAGTGTTCTTAGCTGTTATCTATGCATAATTCCCCTGCAGGGGATGGATTTGGCTTTCATTCCTGGGGACTTCACTGATTCACCTTTCCTCTAAGCACTTGGCGTCAAGAGACTTGTTAGGGAGAAACATAATGAAAGGGACCCAGTATGCTGGCTCAGTTATTAGAAAAGGTGTTATCAAAGGCAGTGACCTAGAGCAGAATTTGACCCATATTGTTTGGGTGGCCATTAGGTGCTGTTTTAAAGCATTTTTTATGTTTTTGAACAGTGTGCAGCATATAATCATCTCTATCCTCAGATTTAATATTGCACATAATTGTTCTCAGGGGCAGCCATACGTAATGGCACTGCTGGCAGCGGTTATTCTGAACAGAAGAGCCAGAACTGAAAGAAATGTGGCAAATAGGAAATGAATGGAAGAAAAGACTGATCAAACACTGGCTGGAAAATGTCTGTCTCTATCAGATCTTAATGCAAAATGCTGTGGTCTGCGTATCTTTTAACACTCTGCTTTTTGTAATAATCATTTGGTTTTATTTTACCAGATTGGATCCCTTCTGGAGATGTTTGAACATTCACAAACATTTTGCAAACACAGATATTTTATGCCTACTCATTTGTAATTTACATAAATAAGGAGATTAATCCTGCTATGCCACACATTTAATTACACTCATTTCAGAAGGAGCTTTAGGAGTACAGTTTGATCCCAAGATGTACATGTCTGTGGTAATTACTCACCAGAAATTATCTGACATCTTCCCATATTCTTCTTTTTTTTTAATTGAAATATTTCCTTTCCTCTGTTTTTCCACTTTAGGAATACCAGCTATTGTAATTATTATTGTACTCATTATAAATAAAGATTTCTATGGCGGTGGATCACAGTCTGAGAAGAATCCGTTCAGCAATTTGTAAGTATAATATTTCAATTGTTTTGATGGTTTTCAAAGTATCTTAAAGATTGAAGAAATAACCAAAAGGCAACAACTGCGCTCTCGCTTTTGTCTTTTCTCTGCCATCTTAACCCTCTGCTTTTAGTGGTTCTGGTTGAGTGGATCCTTTTGGACTACGTGGCTAACATATGGAGTAACTCTCACTTGAGTGGACTGGAATTGTGGACAGGATGGGATTCTTCCAGTTTTATGCCCAGTAGTTTGCCACTGTTTGTATCAGCTACACTTTTTCTTTCTGGAAAATTTCTCTTCCTTTACACGACAGTAACTCAGTTTGTTGTGACATTTGTATCTGCTCCTGCATGTTCTAGATTTCTGGTAAACCCTAAAGGCAGAATAATTGCTCTAGTATTTTGCACATTTGCTTCTGTTATTTTTTTTTTATTTTTATTTTTTATGTCAATTCACATCACTGTCTCTTTCATCTTTAAGAAGCCTTTGATCATTTCAAATTCTTTTATTTTAATCATCTCAACCTCCTCTTTTCCAGTGGGAAAACGCTACATTCTTTCATCCTTTAAAAGGGTTTTATGACATTGGTGAAGATTACCTGAAATATTTGAATTCTGTACTGTCAGAGGGACAACACACACCCATAACACCTTTGAGGGAAGACTGTTACCAGTCTTTAGCAAAAAGTCAACAAAACTCAGTAACTGCTGTACAAGGAAAAGCTAGCCAATGCTTGTATTTCTAAACTCCAAATTAAGTCATATTTAACTTGGTTTTCCTAAGGCAGTGTATCTTTTTGTGTGCACATTATTAATTTGTGAAACACTTATCAAGTTTATCTTAATTTGACAGAAATATTAAATTCTCCAAGATATTAAATTTCTATAACATCCATGAAAAAGGCAACCAATTAGAGAGATTCTATGAAAGTCCTTACTGGGGGAAAGTAATGGGTGTTAGGGAATGCTCATTGCTAGGTATCAGAGAACCATACATGAGGATTATTTTGGAAACCAAGCTTCATTAGCTTCACTGTCTGCAGAATTCATTATCAAATTCATGCTTCCTTTTCTTGCAGTTGCTGGATTCAAGATAACACAGTGTTTTACATCTCCGTTGTGGCCTATATCTTCTTAGCATTTTTGATGAATACAGCCATGTTCATCACAGTTCTCCTTCAAGTCCACTCTGTGAAATCAAGGACACAAAAGAGAGACAGATTCTGGAAGCAGGTTTTTCTCCAGGACGTCAAAAGTGCCTTCAGTTTGATGTTCCTTTTGGGCGTAACTTGGGGCTTTGCCTTTTTTGCCTGGGGAGCAGTAAGGATATTTTTCTTGTATCTCTTCAGCATTTTTAACAGCTTGCAAGGTAATTTCTGAATGGAGTACGGCTATAAATGCAACAGTTTAGGACTGTGGAACAGAAATACATTTGTAATATTATATAATTCAAGTATGGGGGAAGCAGAGAGCTCATATAGCTTTTGTGTTATACTGTTTAGCTATTTCAGTAGGAAAGCTCTGTTGAAGTGAAATGACAGCGTTGTTTAGATAGCATTGCTATGATAGATATTACTGTTAAAGACACGAATGCTTGCTTCAGAAGGATGGGTCCCAATAAGTGCATCTTTTCAGGAGCTGGTACAGTCTTTTTCATCTGGGAATAAAAATGGTTGCTGAGAATCTCCAGTGATTTTGAGATTATTCTTATACCAAATGTGCAGGCAGCTCTCTCCATTACCCTTTCATATGCACAAATGACTTTCAAGTATAATTCTGGACCAACATGATACTGGCCCAGAGGCCACCTCTCTGCCTATACATAACTTACTGTAACTCAGTGGCATACAAAAACATCAGAAAAGGGACAGAAGGTTGGAGAATCAACCCCAAAAATGTGATTTTTTTCTTCTTACTTCTTTAGGATTCTTTATTTTTGTGTTTCATTGCCTAATGAAGGATAATGTAATGAAGCAGTGCCAGGTGCACTTTTGTTGGAGGAGGTTTAATCGGAAGAATTATTCTGGTAAGCATTAAGGGGTTTTGTTTAGCTTGGCTTGTGTCACATTTGTCCTACTTTAAGAAGTGTGGTGTTCTTCTCAATAGTTTTCTATTATTTCTGCAGTGCATTGGATAATTTTTTGGACTTTTTCCTCTTCCTTTAACTGCTTGTATGATATGAGCATGAGGTGTCAGTATGCAGTGAAAAATGTAGCTTTCTGAAAGAGATTCCAGCTTGGTCACTAATATATGTGCAGTTCGTCGTTCCAGTGTGTGAGCTATGTGTTTGGTGGATTTCCAATTTTCACAAAGTTGAGATTCAGAAACTTACCCTGTATTAACACAAATGTACTGTGTCATGAGCATTGTGTGTACAGTCCTGTGCATTGTGTGCTGCTGAGGAATATGTAGCTTTCCATTTCTGCTGGGGGAATTCAGCAAGAATGCTCTAAGCAGCACATGGTGTACTTTCCCTTGAGCATCAGCCAGCTCTGTGCCGTATGATACAATAAGGGTAAGACTGCCATTCCTTTCCCCTGTGTATCTCCTGAACTCTTTGGCATGGCCTTATCTAAATGAGTATTACTGGACTTGATTCCTAAAGGGGAAGTAGAAGACTGAATTGCTGGTATCCAGCCTTACCTGCACAAGTGTGACATAGCTCGTGTAAAACTTAACATCAGGAATTGTGCGTTATGCCGCACAGAGACCAGTGCTTCAGGGCAGGTACAAGGATGGTACAAGAAACAAGCCCAGAACTTTCTCCTCCCTGGTCTTTGGTAGTTTGAAATGTGACACACCAGGAAGAATTTCCCATACACGATTTTATTCCTGTGCCTTCTGCTCTCTGATTTCAGACTGGAGTGGATCAAGTGCATCTACACCAAGGAATTTAAACCACCGACACCCGTCCCCAACTTTGTGGAATCTAAATTGCAATGGAACAAGCTCAACTTTGAGTGGCTCAGATTTCCCCTCTAGGACTTCTCCGGATATGAATTTTAGGATAGGTAAGAAAATAGACTAAATGCTAAGGTTCCATATGGTGACTGTCAAATCCCAACCAATGGAAATATATAGGAAAGCTTTCACTGCTTTGTCTATGCCAGACTTCAGTTTGGGGTTAATGGCTGTGTTACAGATGGCTTTTGCTATATGAAGGAAAGTAAGAAAACCCTTAAGATCCTGGTATGGCTTTTTTCCAAAAGGAGGGGAACTCTCAGCTTAGCTTCCATCCTAGGCACTTAAGAAATGCTCTACCCTGTGCCAGCTGGCTGTCATTCTCATGGCACCTGCTCCCAGTTAGGGAGTACTGTAGTCTATTCTATCTCATGCATTCCCAAAAGCTCAAAGATTTGGGGGATTACAGAAAACTGAACAGGACCTGCTGTGAGCCTGTTTAGTTCAGAAGAATCCCAGCAGAATATTTTGCCTTTCAAGATGGAGAGATTGTTGCAGAGCTGTATTTTGAAAACAAAATTCTTTTATAGGAATTCTGACCTAAGCACCAAACATTCCTAGCTGGTTTTGGAAACATGATGATTTCAGTTAGTTTCACAAAGAAGTTAAAGCATAGCTGTATTTATTGAGTTGTGCATAGTCAGGTTTCTTTCTAAATAAGTAAAAACAAATTAGCACCACTGAAAATTTTCCCCCATTATTTTCCCTAGCTGAAGTTCATTACAACCCAACTGCTATAACTCCAGAAGATGATGAGGCCAAACATCCTTATTCACATAGAATATCATCCATGGATAAAAAGCTCCACTATCCACAGACAGCAAGGTTTTTTCATTGATATTGAATTTGTTTTCTTCTGATTCTCTAACGATGGTTGTTTTTTGTGGCATGTAGAAATAAACATTGATCTAAATAATTACTTTTAATGTACAATTATCACTCTCCACACAGTTATAGAGCTAAACCCTCCCATGATTCAACTATCTAGGCTTCAGTAGCATGACACTACTGGCCACTTAAGAATATGGTCCCCCTGTGTTTCTTAGATTAGCTGTCATATTAAACAGTGACTGGAAGCTTTCTCTTTCTTGTCATTTCACTTCTCACAGTTTGTCCTCAGTCATATTTTTGAGCTTGTTAGCTGGCTATCTCTGGCATAGATGTCTAGGTTCCTCAATGACCATCTTTCCTTGCTTTTTTAAAATGGACTCTGACCAACTTACACAAATTGGACTCAGCTTTCCAAGATGTTCCTGTTAGTTGTATGTTTTTGTTTTCAGATGTATTGGCACTTCTACCTTAGATTTAGAACTCTAAAGAGGAGTCTATCATTTAAATGTTGGAAAACATTGCCCAGTACCCTAAAATGGAATGTAGAATCAAGAAAAATTGAAATCCCTACCTGTAATGGATATCCACATGTATGATAAATGTATCTGATTACATCTCTTGAAAAAAAAAAAAAAAAAGCAGATAAAATCCTATCATTTTAGAATTTTGGAGGTGGCAATTAAAAAGTTTGCCCTTTACTAATACTTCTCTGTGAATACAGCAGGAGGCAAAGTCCATATCATAACATCACAACAGTAGAGCATTACAGGTTGGAATGAAACTGCTTGACATTTGCTGCTGGTATCAGCAACCACTTCTGCTTTTGTTTGTGACCTGACTGCAGCTCACGCTCAACGTCTGCAGCACTCTCTTGAATAACTGCAGCAGGAGTTGGATCAGATTTGTGGTTGTAAAAGAAGGAATTTGATCACAGTAGTGGTAAGAAGAAATGCACCATCCTGACTACTGGGAGACGTAGCTTTCCTCTCTTACTGAAGAAGGTCTTTATTTCAACAAGCGTGCTTGAATCAGTAACTTGCCTGCTTAACCAAATGCTAGTTTCAATTTTGAATGCCCTTCTCTGTATCATTCAAGTAAAGATTTTTTGGATGATTGCTAATATAGTAAAATACTAACTGGTACCAATGGCAGAGAAGAAAAAAAAAAACATAATGGAACGTTGTCTTAGAGCTGGTATGTATGACAGCAAATACAAAAGGTTCTTTCATTCTGTGAATAACTCCCACACAGCAATTAGTGGAAAAGATGAATATTTCAATGTACAGTAGCTACAGCCAGCCTACTTGAAATTAGACAGACCACCTTCAGATCCTTGTCTTTCTGGGAGAAATGTTAGCATTAAAAACAGCCAAACAAGTTCCACCTAGTACCCACTTGTTTGTAACTTGAAATTGCTTTTAATGAGGAAAAAAAAAGTAAGAAATTTACAATGAAATACAATTCAGTACGTAGGGCATGTGAACTATAATCCTCTGCTTGTGTTCCTTATTTTCACTAGTAGCATGAATGAAAACTCTGTTCCACAGCCTGCTGCTGACCATAGTGCCTGACTCCCCTTGTGCACTCAACCTGGCTGGGCCACCCCCGGGGTGTCCTGCCAGGGTAAGGACGGAGGCTGTGGTGGGAGGCCTTTGGGGGAAGAGGAGCTTCAGTCCTTCCCTGAACCCCGTTCACATCAGTTTGCCTCTGCTGTGATATCACCAAGTCTAGGTGGATGGACAGCTTGACACTGTTTCCCTTTTTCTAATTTTTCTAATTTTTCTAATTTCTACTTTTAATGTCAGATAACCCTGGAATAAGTGGTTTAGAGAGCACATGGAACTGCTGTCATTGCAAGTCCTAAAAAGCATTTATGGTGCTAAGACAAATACCTGCCATAATTGGTAAAAGCAAGGTTGATTTTGCCTTAGGGAAAAGAATGGACTGCAAGACCTGCTGAAAGTTCTGCTAACTCTGTTTTCTGTTATTCTGTTTTAAAATAAAATGGCATCAAAAGAGACTCAATACGGAAACAACATGAGATTGGCCTAGTCTGCATACTGTAATTGCTTTGTATCATTCCTGATAAAATATGAAACCTACCTTGATTTTCTAAATCTTTTGCTAAATACCCCCATAACATGCTTAAATGACCAGGAGGAACAAAGCTTTGGATAAAAGCTGGACAAGCAGTGAGACATGCTAGAATACTTCAGACTGCCTGAAAATGGATGGAAATGCTGGCCGGTCAGTGTGTGGTTCCTGCTTCAGAGGTGTAAGAGTGGGAAGAAGAGAAAGCAGCATGGCGTGTAGCTATGTCACTTCTCAATTGTTGCTATTGATTTTTTTTTCTTCTGTCTGAAAAGCAAAATCTGGAAGTAAATTTTTAAAAACCTGTCAACATGCTTATGTGAAATGCAAAGCACTGTTTGTTCTAGGAAGGCAGTTAGCTCACTTCCACTCTCCATCATATGCCTAATGGCTTTTCCAGCTAAACAGTATATCATTTATGTTTCAAGCATGGCATTGTTTAGGTTGTCAGCCAGAATGAAGATGTGTAATTTTCTTTGGGCTGAAATAATATCTTCCGCGCTGGCACCATTACATTTGCTCTTCTCCAATGTATCTATGCTGACATTCTGTCACAGAATTGTGCATTGATGTTTTTCACAGGGAGAGGACATGCACAATGACAAGTCTAATAAAAAATTGCTATGCACTTCTGATTCACATCCTGACAATTTCAAGTGACAGGAATAGCTCCTGCAGCTCTGGCTTGGAAAAGGACCTGACGGTTTGAGGAGCATTACCAGCACGAACGAGTCCTCTGTACCCCCTTTCGATTCTATCAGTTGTCTCTGTTCACTATCAGGAAAAGCAGTATCTAAAAGCTCCTTTGATTTTTTAAGTCATTCTCAGTTACTCCTAAATTGCTTATTTTTAGCCATACATACACCAGAAAAATGCGTGCTCTATTTTAAACTGATGAAAGAAGGATTTCTAAAAGTGTATTTATCTATGAAGGCAATTATTTGATGTCAGATCTCAGTGAGTTGTTAACAATGGGTTAGACAACCCAGTTATGGGCAAAACAAATAAAAAATGATAGTAAAATCCCCACAGCCTCTGTGGTGACTCAGAAAGACAAAACCCTCCCCACTCCCATCCTGCTGCTTAGACCAGCACCAAACCCTACCACCCTTTGTACCAGCTACGCCCATGCATTCAGACCCGAGGTCTGGTAGCTCACCCAAGGGGCCATAGAGGGTTTTTTTATTCCTCTGCATGGACCGGTGGCTAAAGCTGCCACCTGTATTTACAGCACATTGATATGATATGATAGATAGATATTACATAGGGTGACAGTTAAAGGTCAGTAATTTTGTTTTAAGTTTCCTTCTGACAGTTTATGAGTCTACAGTAATGGTTAGCAATATAGGTATGTACTTACGCCCAAGATGTAAAATTCTTTCTAAATTTAGAAGGCAGTTATTATTGGGACATTGAAAGAAATGTCATTATGGGAAAAGAATTGAGATTAATAATCAAAATACTGGGAAGATAATTACCTATTGCATAATACTCTGTGCTTTTAACTACCAGAAAGTATTTCACATGTAATGGCATTCTAATTGTTTTAAATTAAATGAATCATTGAGTGTTTCAAGGATGCCCAAAAGAATATGCTTGCTATATTATTTCATTCCCCAACTGTTCCCTTGAGGGAAGAAATTCAAAGATATGTTTTAATGTTTATTTTTCTCTCTTTTCTGACACTGGTATTTCACTTGCCATTCTCATACTGAAGCTGGCTGAGGAAACTCTTAGAAAGAGGGTCTGGAATGGGATGCAAGAGTGGAGAAAACAGGATGAAAGGTATTTGGAACCATTGATGAGTGAGTGCCTTCGAGATCTTGTCACAGGCAGACTGAGTCCCACTAACTCTTCTGAACAGTCCGGATTTAGACTTAGTAACAAAATCAAAAGCTATTTTCTTAGGTTTTAACCAACAAGATACCAGCCTTGTTGCTGTGTCACTGAAGGCTGCTTTTGATAGCTCATCTGAACTGGCCTTCCACCTCACCTTCGTAATGCTGCAGGGTGGGATGGCATTTTTTTTGCTCCTAATCCTGCTGGTAAGTCTTGAGGTATTTGGAAGTGTAACTTGGCAACTCATCTTCAGTTCCAAAAACCAATTCCAATCTAACATTACTCAGTCCCGGTGCCTGTACAGCTCCACCTGGTCTTCATTTAGTATCAACTCTGCACAGGTGACAGGGGGATAGAGCCAGTAATAGAACAATGTATTTTTCTCACAAATAAGTGGTCTTGACAATGAGTGGTTAGACTCTAGTATGAATGCGATACAGATGACCAAATTGTCACTAAAGTGCCCTGGAAAGATATTCTTTTTAATAGCTCCAGCTATGTTTTGCCTCCATCAGTGTTTTGCCAAGGACACTGGGCAATGGTAAAAATCAAAATACAGGATAGAGAAGAGTTCCCATATACGGGTGAAAAACATCAGATTGACAGGCATGGAAACCAAGCTCCTGTATTCACAAGTGAAGAAATACAGCATGGGCAGTACCTTATGTAACCTTCCATTTCCTGACGCTTGGTAGCTCAGAAATGAATGTCTGACGAGATGGGGAGAAAATGTTCCCTCTGTTTAAGGAGGGACTCAGATGCAGCTCACGGAAATGATTCATTCCACCCAGAGCAGAGCTGGAAACAGCCTTGGATTTGCTGGTAATTTGCTCTAAACATGGACTGCTGTCTCTGACAGCAGAGCTCACTCTGGGTGTGCATTCACTCTTTCCCATTTAATACTTGCCTGCCCGGGTACCAGAAAATGGATTCAGAAGTCATACAAGTCATACAACCTATGAAATAACTGTCAAGTAAAAGCTTCATTCTTACTATTGACCTGAGATATGAGACTCTTTGACCCCATATCTTGTCATTATTTGTCATACTCATGGCAATTTCAATTTAAGGGGAAGATACTAAAGGTGCAACTCAGATGCAAGTCGGAAACAAATTGCACACTCCCAGCCTTGTCAGTCTGCAGTTTCTATAGCAGGTACTCCTTTCCCAACACAGTGACACGCTCAAAATGAAAAAATGAGGAGTTGTGGTCATGCAAGTATTGCAGTGCTCTTCAGTCAGGTGGGCACAGTTCCCTTATAAGAACAGCAAGGTGTGCTGTGTGCTTGTAAAGAGCATAGAGAAATTAAAATTCAGATCTAAGTATAACAGAGACTAGCATGAGAGGAGAGAATGGCGATGAAAACAAAGCAGAAGTGTGTATCTTCCTACCATTATTATTATTATTATTATTATTATTATTATTATTTGCCATTAGCAGAGCCAGCTCAGAAAACACTAGGAAGAAAAATACATTTCAGATAACATAGCTCTAGTTATAGCTGTAGACTGTGGCTTAATAGCTAGATCTGTTAAAGAACTCCAGGTTAGGACTACTTGATGGAGGAGCAAAAAACCCTCCTTCACCTTTATGTCAAAATAAGATAAGCTGGGGAAAAAAAAAAAAAGGCTACTGAGAATCACTGGACTGTTGTCCTGGAAAGAAAATATTTACATGGAACTCAGCAGACTGCTAAGCTTCAAATAAGTTTTGAAGGAGGGGAGTAAGAGGACTGTCTGCAGTGCAGCAGAGTTCTGCTCTGTTGTGAACAGCCTAAAATAATGGGTCTGCAGGTCTCCGCCATGCTGGGAAAGGGTGTGTGATGGGCTTTGCTCTGCTGGCCCTCTGGGGCACAAATGCCAGCAGCAGCTGCCCAGGAAGCTCACCATTTCCCACCGCGCTTGCATGGTCTCAGTCTTCTGCCTTGGTGCATTCCCTTCACCCCCTTCACCATCCGAGGTGCTAATCTAGTACATCATATCCATTCTTTTAGCATGGCACTTCACGGCAGCTATTTGATGGTGTACTCACAAGGCATCCAAGGGCGCTGCTATTATTGAGACTGAGCATTAGGGCTTTTTTTGGAGTTTTCAGGATGGTCAAGTGGCTCATCTGTAGGAGAGCTCTATATCCGAGAAAAGCCTTTTTAAGAGAGGATGCCACGACAGAGTCTACCAAAATTCAAGACTGACTCCACCTACTAGGACAGACAAGCTGTTCGGTATCTCTCTGTTGTTAACACCCTAAGAACATAAACGTCAGTTCGCTCAGCGGAGAGACAGAAAGATACATCAGCCAGCAATAAACAGATGGCAACACTGCTGGGAGATTCAATTAAAGCAAGGGTTGAAAATGTGTTTGAGACATAGAAGAAAAAATAAGACAACTAAATAGTTCGATGGAGCATTGATACAAATAATGACCTAAGAAAGTGAGTTAAAATAAGCCTAAAAAGAACAGGCTCACAAATACAGCCGTAGTTCCCTGTGCATCAGTTCTGAATTCCTACCACTCTAGCTACAAAGCATTTTGACATATTTGTGTAAATAACAATCAACTCTGAATGACCAGTGTATATTGAAATAATAAAAATGTGTTGCACAAGTTAAGATTTTGGCTGCTTTCTCCATATTTTGGTTTGGTGCAGAGCAAATGGTTCCAAAAGAGATTTTTCTGAGTGGGTGACACTACACAGCACATGGAAATGACTTAAGTCAGCAGTCACACTGCATTAAAACAGAAAATTTGCATGAAAAATACTGCTACATTATATACTCTTGAGTGTTTTATTTGCACTTTTTTTTCAGCATGGAGTTTGAAAGGAACATTCATTTTCTGTGAAACACAGTGCTTTAAACAATAGTCAGAATTACCCAAATTGCTTTTAACACCAGAAGACAGAGATCTAAAATAACATCTTACAGTTGTTTACTATTTAGAATAATGATGCCATTCTCTTCCTTTTAAGCTGGATTCTCAGATTCACAGTCATTGGAGTCTGTGTTAAAAATGTGGTGTTTTTTCCCTTGCCTGGTTTCTACCCATGAAACCAATGAAGAGCACACAAGAATTGTTGAACAGAAACACTGAAATTCTACCATCACTAACAAACTGTGTGTCTGATGTTTACTATCTGTTCTTCAGTTTTCCTGGATTTCCTTGGAATTTTCCTGGATTTTCCTACAGAAGATGATTCTGTGTGGTTTTTCAAAATGATGTTTTTCACCTCCTGACAGTCAACTAAGAACATCTTATGCTCTATAAGGAGAGGACCTCTCTGACGAGCTAAAGCCTGCAGTAATACAAGCTCTGTAGGAAGAATTGTGAGAAGCAAAAGAGCTTTCTTCTGCCATATTCCATCAAGGAGGCAGAAAGTTGGGAAAAATATATTCTCTCAATAGAAAGAGAGAATCAAGTAGAATTTCATACTGCTGTGAAGTTGGTTAGACGTATGTACCGTGCCCTGTTAGAGAGAGAGCAGGAAAAATGTCTTTGTGCTTCCAGATAATGCAGGCCTCACAGTGTGAAGCATCAGACAGAACATTCAGGTTCAGATAGTTAAATTCAGGTCCTGTTATGAATAAACAGCACACAAAATGTCAGGAGTAAACAGAATTTTAAGCCCTCGCACCTTTCTGGGGTTGCTTTCATCTGTGACAGATGTTAGCAACGTCAAGAATTTTAAATACAGCTTGGGAGGTCTGTCACCTTTCCTTTCATACCTGAATCATCCCCCAAGCCAAACACTGGGAGCACCTCATAACTCAAAAGTCTCCAGTCCTCTAGGTTCTCTCTTACACAGAAGGGTACCAGTTTGGGTCCTCTATCTTGCTGTACAAAATCAAGGGACAGATTAAACTGAGCTATGATACGATCTCAAGTTGTCAGCCCAAATCTGATGGGTCTGAAAACTCTGGGACTGCACAAGGCTGAGAACCTATGCTGCTAACTGAACTTTGCTACCTCAACCAACCTCTTGTCAAATCAAGGAAAGTAACAAGCTTCTTTCAGCTAAATTGCAATTTTAGCCAAACACCCGATATTTCATTCAGATGTTACCCTTGAGTGTTCAACACTTGGTGGGTAACAATTAGTTCCTAATGTTTGCTGATACCCCACTTCTCCTATACAGGAAATCTAAACATTTTATATAAGTATCTGACATTAAGCTGTCACAATCTTCTACAGTTGCCGAACTCTATATTAAATATAATGCACAGTACTACACTGGTGTGGGTGGACAACATAATCGGGCATCCTCAAAGACACCTAAATCTGTGAGCAACCTACATACTGTGCCTGTATAAAAGGACATATTATGGTTGATCGTGACAAGAACTTTCTTCTAAAAGCACTCAGAAAAAATGTAATTGGAATTTTTAACCCCTACATCCTTGTCGTATCAGTGATTACTTCTTCCACCTGGCCATAGCATGGGTCTACTTGCATCACTGCCTGATAACCATGGCATAGTTGTGCTTGCAAGGCTTGGGACTGGGATTTTTTGTATTTAGTATGTAGAAGAGGTATTTTGAATGAAATAAGCTTGATTTGTGTGTGTGTGTATAGCGAAAGGTAATGGACTTGGCAATAAGATTGCTTTTGTGATTTGCGCAGACTACTTTCTTCACTCCAACATCACAGCTGAAGACCAATCTGGAGGAAAAAATACTCCAGCTACTGATCTTCATTTTCAAGACATAAAACTCAGCCCTTTTACATCCTTTCCTTTTTCATTATTTATAAACAAGATTTTGACTTTCTCAATTTCAGGAAATTTAGCCCAATAGGTCACATTCCTCATACCTTAGTTTCCACTAACATTAATCAGGAGTTCATCACAGAGTACAGTTTCAGATTTGACTGTTGACTAATCTAAAGATAAGAAAACCCGTAGTACTAACATATGTGATTGAGACAGCATCATGAAAAGTTGTTTTTCTCTCAAAAAACTTGAATCATCAGTTGTACCATTCACAGCCTATAAATACATGGACTGTTGCAAGATAGTGGGCTTCTGTACTGCAACTGTCTGTAAGCCTGTCCAAACTTCAGCATAAGTTGTGGCTTTGTTATCAACGGGACTGTTTCAACGGAGAAACCTATACTTTAATGTAAGTGTTAGCAGCGTTATGGCCATAAATTTCTATCTTATGTTGCCTTCAGGAACGTTATTGCATTTCAGTTATGGAAATACTAATTAGAATGTAGACGAATACAGGCTGTCTCTAAGGCTTTTTTTTTAAACGAATACTATCTATATTTTGAGATATTTTTATCAGTCATCAGGGTATACTTTACAGTTTTATGTTAAATTAGTATATTCTATGCTTACCCGTATGTTTTATAAAACTATTTCAGGTTTTCATTTTATTTTCTTTTTAGAGTATTTTGAAAAAATATTAACAAACATCTGATAGGTACTATGTGAACTGTAATAGCACAGTGAATATAATACAATAGTTATTTGCCAGATACCTCCAAAAAAAAAAAAAATCCACACCATTTCTGCTACTATCTTTAAAGAAACTCCCTTTCTCTTTTTCCTCCTCCCTCTCTGCTCCACTAGCTGAAAAGCCAATAAAAAAATTCTCCACCTCCTACACAGTTCAGAACAAGATCTGTGTGCATTTATCCTAGGCATGCTTTGAGACCCAGAAGGGGATGCAAGTAGTCAATGTGCAACGGGAATCTTAACTTCAGACACTAATCTGTACCTCTCTATTGACCTTGCTGATATGCTGCAAGCTAATTACTAAACTTTTTTTTTTTTTTTGGATCAATTTAAGTCCAGCCTGGGGAGAAGAAACAGTTAAAGAAATGTCTCGAGTATACTTGCATTCATCTAATCAGACTTTGTGTGCATCTACAAATGGTACAGAACTGAAATCAATCATTGATAATGAAACCACAAGTGAAAAATGGACTGAAGACTCCTTTCCAGGATTAGAAATACTGTGCACAATTTACGTTACATATGCTGTGATCATTTCAGTGGGTCTCCTTGGAAATGCTATACTCATCAAAGTCTTTTTCAAGATTAAATCAATGCAGACGGTTCCAAACATCTTCATCACCAGCCTGGCGTTTGGAGACCTACTGCTTTTATTAACTTGTGTGCCTGTAGATGCAACACGTTACATTGTGGATACCTGGATCTTCGGAAGAATTGGGTGCAAGCTGCTGTCTTTCATCCAGTTAACCTCAGTTGGAGTATCAGTGTTCACACTGACTGTTCTCAGTGCTGACAGGTGGGTCTGATGCAACTGGTTTGCCAGTGTGAAATTAGAAATGAATAAAAGAGCAGAAATGATCATTTTGCACAATAGTAAATGGCACATTTTAATGGACTGAAAAAAAAGAAAAAACCCTCCCATTTATTTTAAAAATGTGTGTTAGAAAAATTGGAACAGTTCTTTTTAATAGACTGAAGTGAGAAAGACTCTTTAAGTCTTCTGACCTTTTATTAGTTTTGAAGTACTTTTTTTTTTTCTCCATTGCACAGAAAAGGTAAATTGCTTAAGGCAGGGAAAAGACAGTATATTGGTGCTATCTAGTGGTGCACTAAAGTAGTCAATGAAGATGAAAAATAAAACTGTGAAAAATGACTGAGTGGAAATCCTTTGTCTTACTCCTGTGCACTCAGTGAGGCTCTAAAATCTTAGAACTAAAACAAGTGACATGTGGGATGAAGAGCCAAAAGTAAACTCCGAACAGACTGTGGGACAAACTACTTTCATGACTCTTGTGACTTGATGGTTACTGCAATACTTATAGTAGTTTTCATGTTGGTAAGTGCTTAGTGTGAGATAACGTGGCACAATTGGAATACTTTCTCTGCTTTGAGCTTACAGTTCTTACATTTTTTCCAGATATATTTTAGCCCAGAAGTCCTGAAATTAAAGTCGGGGTACAAATGAAGCACTGTTAATAGGGATCAGTGCTCCCATCTGACTCTTGTTGTAAGGAACTGCTGAATAACCATTTTTCAGTGCACCTCCTTTCTGAATGAACAATACTATGATGAGATTCCAGACCAATCAGCATGAGCATGGCACGGAGCAGAAAAAGACAAATTTAGTTTTAGTTCTAATAAAAAGATTCTCATCTCAGATATCAGCAGTTGTAGATTGTATGTAATAGCACGTGTCCAGACTTTAAATCCCAAGTAATGCTACTGTAACTGTAACCTAAAACAATTCGGCCAACATAAGACCGGCCATGCTTTGTCAGATCAAGGGTCCATGCAGGCCGAAACCCAGACTCAAGCAGTGGTAATACGAAGACAAGAAAAGACACATAGGTAGGGTAAGAACACAGTGATGTTACAATAACACACCTAAGCCTTCAGACGATCTCCTGAGCAGATGTGGTTTCTGTCTACTTAATAACCTCAATGTATTTTTCTTCTAGATCCTTGTCCTGTCTCTTCTTGAACTTGGTTAGCAATGACTTTCCCCCTGCTCTTTCTTTCTTCTTTGTTGTTGTTTTGATTTTTGTTTTGTTTTGAACGTGGCTTCATTTGATGGCTCTGGCTCTTGTGCCAGAAGACTTAACAATCCCTATCCATCCTCTCCAGGCTGCTCATGTTATATTCCGTCCTTAGTATGTTTTTCTGAGATGTGTGCAGAGCAGCACATGGTATTCATGAGTTGCCTGAACCAGACATAAAGATAATTGCACAATCTCTCTTTTCAATCCTTTGCTTTCCTAATAATTCCTAACATTTTGCATTTTATTTGTTACTAATATTAAGATGATGTTTTCACTGAAATATTTATCACAGTTTCAAGATTGTGGTCCTGCACGAAGTCAGTTCAACATCCATCATTGAGACACTTCCTTCTGTATTTGATTCTTCATAGTAGTTGTTATATAAATACTCCATAAGATGTTTTCACAGGATAACTATATGGCAAACTTACTCAGACAATTCAGAACATAAGTCATGGGCACAATCATGTTCCAGTATACTAGAAGAGCTTGAGGTCAATAAAAATTGTGTTTATTTGATAAACAACAATCCAGACTTCAGTTTTCTATTTAAACTTGACTAGAGGAGAAAGAGAAGACCAGATCCTCAGCTTGTGCAAAATAGTACATCTGAACTGTCTTGTTCTCTGGATCCTTTTTCACTACGTTTCCTTTCATGCCAGTCTTGTGCACCCCTGGAAAGACCTCTTCTGTCCGCATCATTAAGTGTCACTGATGTTTTGAGAGCAGGGTATGTTGATTCGTGTGCCTCACCCACCTTTGTGGGAGCTGCTTCCTCTTCCATGTCCCCTTTCCACAGAGATTTTGACTCATCCATAGATTTGTCCAGATTTTCTCATACGTTTCACTCAGTCCGGATGCAGCAGAATCACAGCCATGAATCAACAGCAGTGTTAGCTCATATTTTATGAATGTGAATGAACACCTGAGCATTAGTTTGAGTAAGATCACTGCACTCAGCTAGGATCTTAGGAACAAGGAGGAAACGAAGAGTGCACATAGATGGTTTCATGTATTTATAAGCCAGTTAACTTAATTCATACATTTACCAGTTTTGCAGCTAACTCTCTCATTTATCTTTCTGTGCAGCTCCACGAAACTAGGAGAGTTTACTGATTCTAATCCAAACAGTAGAAAGCACCTTCACTAAGGAAGGCTTCAATCACAAGTCCTGCCAGCCAATTCATTAAAACGATATATGCTTGAAACTAACTTTTGCATTTTCATCTTAATTATAATGAGCTAGTATATGTTTCATTTCCAAGATGATTCTTCAAAATTTAGTTTAGTGCAAATAGGGATGGCTTTATCCTCAGAAAGTTTACACAATCAGTGCTTGTACTACTACTGTATTTACTCTGACAGTGGTGTTGGTTGCTTTTAGGTACAGAGCCATTGTTAAGCCCTTGGAACTGCAGACCTCAGATGCGCTCCTGAAGACCTGCTGTAAAGCTGGCTCTGTCTGGATTGTCTCCATGATATTTGCTATTCCAGAGGCCGTTTTTTCAGACCTGTATTCTTTCAGTAATCCTGAGAAAAATGTAACTTTTGAGGCATGTGCCCCCTATCCTGTATCTGAGAAGATACTGCAGGAAGCTCACTCCCTGGTTTGCTTCTTAGTGTTCTACATTGTGCCATTAGCTGTCATTTCTGTCTATTATTTTCTCATTGCCAGAACTTTATATAAAAGTACATTCAACATGCCAGCAGAAGAACACGGTCACGCCCGTAAGCAGGTAAGTTATGATCAAGGACTAAAGCGTCCAATTTTCCAGAATCTGTCAAGCTGATTCAAGTCTTCATTCTCGAGTGCAAAACCTCCTAATAATATGCACAAACAGATGAATAAAATTCTCCATAAACTCAGTGCATATTAGCAATCCAAATGCAGCTGTACACTTACGCATATACTTATGTCTCATCAACTTAATTGTGAGTGTACATGCTTTCCTAAAGAGAAACTTTTTTTTCCCTAAAAATTTGCTTTGCTTTATTATGACCCTATGAACCTCAGGAGTTATGAAGTTGAATTCTAAAGAGTAAGACCTCATCCATGTTAGCTGACCTGTACTTACTTATAAATCCTAATCTAGCTGAGATTCCCATGTGATTTATAATAGAAGGGGAATGTGCTTTGCATTGGAAATACTTTGTTAAAAAAATATGAAATCGATTTATTTTATTTATTTATTTTTTCTTTGCCATTTCATGTTGGGGTTTTTTTTGGTCACTAATGCATTTAGGCTTTTAAACTCCTTTGAAAATCAGCAGCAAGTACATAAATGTGTTACTAATTGCTATTAATACCAGGTATGCATTATTTTCTTGTAGATTGAATCCCGCAAGAGAGTTGCAAAAACAGTGCTGGTGCTTGTTGCTTTGTTTGCCTTTTGCTGGTTGCCTAACCACATCCTCTACCTATACCGCTCCTTTACATACCATTCTTCTGTAGATGCTTCCACCTTTCATCTGATAGCTACTATTTTTTCCCGTGCATTGGCCTTCAGCAATTCTTGTGTCAACCCTTTTGCTCTTTATTGGCTGAGTAAAAGTTTCCGGCAACATTTTAAAAAGCAAGTCTCATGCTGCAAGGCAAAACTTCGTACAAAGCCTCCCAGTGCTACCCAAAGCAATTCACCTACCAGAGCCCTGTCAATCACAGGCAGCACACACGGCTCAGAAATCAGTGTTACACTGCTAACAGATTACAGTATCACAAAAGAAGAGGAAAGTGTTTAGTCCATCTGTGATGAAGAAGGACAGAAACTGACCATTTGCAGTTGAGTCACTACTGTCTGCGTCATGGAGAAATGCCATGCCCTGCCCTGCCTCTGAAAAGATTTTCACCAGGAGTTCCTAATTTTTTAAAGCATACAACAAAGAAATCAAAGTGTGTGGCAGACGAAGATAAAGCAGCTGAAATTTTCAGCGTAGGCTCAAAGGAGTTGTTCATTTGCCCGAGCATCAACAGGCGACCTTAGCGGAGATTCTTGGGCTGAGCAGGACCGGAGCCAGCAAAGTTGCTGCGAAAATTGGCTGTGGGGATTGTTTTGTCCTTGGTGACTTGCGACTGGGAGCTCCCTTCTGTGAAGTACTTCCATCTAAAGCAAGCAAGTAAAACCATGCATCTTGATAAAACCATCAGCCTGACAGATTTTTTATTCCTTTCCTTGTCCCAGATGTTGAAAATGAGTAAATGCGTTGGGAAGCAAGTCAAAATGAAAAAAAAAAAAAGTTTGTAATATGATGTAGTAAAAAAAAAAAAAAGCATTATGAGCCAGATCAATGCTACCCTTTGCTCTGCCAGTGACTTTGAAATTTGGGGTAGGAGCTGATTGCAGTTTAAAGTGATGCCCTTCTCACATCCCAAGAAGGTCAAGCAATCCAGTAGGTGATCATCTCTCTTAAGCTGTGATAATCATCTTTAGCCACTTTTGTAACGTTCTTTGTGATCTATGGATACTTCTCAAATGAGCAGAATTATTCATAGTTATAATGATTTTACATCGAGCAATTGGGTTGGATCTGTATGAGAGTTGTAGTTTGGATTTGCAGCGCACTTTTGAAGCAAACTGCTCAGACAACCCTACCTGCCTTACTTTGGTCTGCCTCCCAGAGCGCACAACCTGCCTTTCTTTCAGATAAAACTGTGTTCGGTCCATGGAACCAGACTGGAGCTGGAGTGAACTAGAGCCCCCAAAAGTGTAGACTGTGGGTGTCAGGCTAACCATTTCCCTGTACAGATCCACTGCACCCGTAGGGTATTGCTTGATAATGTGGTCATTTCTAAATCATCTGCACATCTACAAGCATGCTGGGAGAGCTGGATTTTTCTATTGTACCAGCCTTCTATTTTTGAGTTATTCAAGTAACATCCCCTTTTCATATTATAATAGACTGTCTTTATGAGATTGGCCTTTTAATCTCAAATCCACTGATTTTGATGACTCTGTATGTGTAACCAAGTCAGCTATAGCCTGTCATGGGCAGCCTGTTTATGCCTAAAAAGCAAAGCAGCGCTGCTGGCAGGGACTGTCTTCCTATCAGGAAATACAAGAAGCAAATCTTCCAGCCCCACATTAGCAAAACGTTGAATGAAACCTATTTTTATTAGGCTTGTGTACCCTGAACCAAAATTTTGTTCTGTGGGAGTTGGTGTTAAAAATCCACAATAGATTTTCTATTGCTTAAAATAAGGGACTGCTTTTTCAAAAAAGAAGTTGTGCATTGAATTATTGAAGTGAGGTTGCAACATATGAATTATACAAACTGCTGCTGTCAGTCACAGAAGTTTGAATTTTATTTCTTATTTGAAAGACTAACTAACCCTTGAAGACATAACACTCCTCCAGTTGTACAGAGCCCTTAACAACACATGGACGGAAATCCATCCATCCGTGCACTGTTATTTGAGTTCATTATAAGATGCAGAAAATCTATTTGCAGTCTCTCTCTTCTGACTGTCCTAATCAGAATAATAAAACTAATCTATAAATCCCAAAGGCATTGGAATACAACCTCTGTAGTCATCTTAAACCAGTTTAATGATAGCCCATTTTAATCCCATCAGGCCTGCCCTTATTGTACTACGCTCTTCACGTTATTTGCTGCAAGACTGTAAGCACTAATTTTCAAACGGTTTCTCCATTTTATTGTACCAATTGTATGCCAGGATAGGATCATTGAAGTAAATAGAAATGTAACAGCACAGAAATGCAATTTATGGCAAAGCAGACTCCAGAGACCTCATCTTACTCTCTTTGTCTTAACAGAACACATTCCCTGGTACTGAGCAACGTACAAATGCAACACATTACACTGATATTTTCCCCTTCTCATTCTCTTTAATGGAGCTGCAGGGTGAGACTGAAATGGGCAAATAAGCCTACACACTTAAGACCCTACTTTTCTTTTCCTAGATCTTACTATAGGGAATTCTAAATAAAAGAAGGATCAACAAACGTTATAGTCCCTTACAACACTCTCTATTTTAGTTTATTGAAACTTTTAGAAAATAAATCTGCCACATGTTTCTGGACTTCACAATTTGTCTCTGCTGGAGGGCATATTTTTCACTGCAAAGTCCTTGGTGATACCTCACAGTAGCCCTTAAAAATCAGTTTCCTAATTCACCATTTTCTTTGCTTTGCATGCAGCTACTCTTTGCTTGTGTAACTACTCCTCCAACTGGATGGTCTATCCATTGCTAATATATTGTATTAGAAGTGTGATGGTTTTGCTATATGCTACACATATCTTGGTTAAAGACTGGCAATATTTCAAGTCATGATTTAACTATTCTATGTTAATAATTCTATATTTTCAAATCTTCATGAAATGTTGAATGGGGGTGATATATTGGTCAATATTTATTTTTATCTAAATGATCTGATGTTACTCATTCCATCTATTCATCCAATATAACTATCCATAAAATGTCTCCATGTTACCATAACTGGATTTAGGAGAAAGGAATCGTTTCTTTTGGTACCTTTTCTCAGTGTTAAAAACAGTTCTTTCAGCCCTAGGTAATACACGTGCAATTCTATAAAAAAAATGGGAATAATGTGTATTTACAGAAATATTGAATGCCATTTAGCAAAGAATTGGCATGAGGAATTAGCGTTTTACTATTTATATCCACAATGAAAGAATATGTAGAAGAAAGGTACAAAATACTGAAAGACAAGACTCTATCACAGGACTTGTTCATGTGGAATTTTATTGGTAAGTAAATACTATTTTTAAGACGTGCCTTTTTATAGCTTGTTTTGTGAATATGTTCACACTGCCAGCTTTAATAGATATAGATGTAACAAATCATGTTTGAGTCAGCAACAGGTTCAGTATCGGTGCTCTGATCTGCACTCTCAGTGTAAGATATTGGTTTAGTTTCAAGAAATATTTTCCAGATAAAATGAACAAAATCATGTCAAAGCATGGATATGGTGTAACAGGCTGCATCTGCAGCAAATGGCACAGAATAACATTAAAATCAGTTTGTGAAACTATAGCCATTTTAAAGCTCACCCTCTTGTTTCCATAGAAAGCATTGTTTTATTTTACATAGTTAAATATGGTCTGCCTGCTGATGATCATGTGTTTCTGCTAAGAATATTGCAATTAAAGAATAAGCTAAAGTTACACACAGCTACACCACTTGTACATTTCAATCAGTGGTACTTAGAATTAAAAAAAAATATACAGGCTCTGCTGCAACCGATGCCCTCAGTGAAAGGCTAACTGTTCTGTGGAATTTCCATTGTCAACATAGGAAAGCTTATTTAGTTTTTAGCACATCTGGATCCAGTCCTGTCATTTTTCGCACAGTTAAGGCACCTCTTCACTCTCCCTAGCGTGTGTGTGTGTGTACCAGGTAAGGCTCCAGCCCCACGGAAAGCACAAAGAGGAGTAACCTTTCTGTAATTAATTAGTATTTACTGCCTCCTTGATTTAACGTAACAAAGAATCTTCTTAAGAAAAAAGTGTTAAATGTTTAGCTGATTAGCATTAGCTAGTGAATTGCTGGTTCTGCTTTAATAGAAATCAAAACACTTTATTATGCCAAGATTTTGTACTTTTAGTAGGTGGTATCTCTAGAACAACAATCAGCTCTGATGAATCAAGATTTCCTTTTATCACTCAGAAAAGTCAGACACAGATACAAAATCATCATTACCTAACATGCTAATGCCTCCTTTTACTGTTTTCTTTGAGATATTTTGTCATTTAAAATGCCATTTCCTGACAGTTTAGGCTGATCTGAGCTGTGATGTTCACATAGCCCAGAACCTGCAGCTCATCCTTCCACTGCTGCAGCGGCTGTGTTTGTGCAGCCATGAATTCAATTGTTTCAAGGACATGACTGAGATGAAAGCTGTCTCAACCAAAAAAAGTTACTGGTTTTCAGCTGAATTAGCTCCCTGAGCTGGATCACTGTGCAGTCTTTACTGAAGAGGAAGAGAACAGATGGTGGTGACAAGGTAGGAAGCTACTGGATGTCAGCTGTTCCTCAGTAGCTGCCTTCATGCATGCTGTTCTCTGTGGGAAGTGCGAAGGAATTTGAGGTAGTTTGTCCTCTTATCTGCAGTGAAAGTGTACAGATTAGATTTACCATGCAGGAACTGATGTGTGGCAGCTTGTTAACCCTGCTGCATGCAACCAGGCTCTCACTTCCATCAGATGGCGGGGATTAACCTTCAATGTCTTACTCCCCAGGACAGTGCCCTAACAACTTGTTTTAGGCAGGTTTGCAGTGAAAACACTTTCCACTCCTCCCATCACAGCTATATCATGCAACAAAACATTTGTTGCACTGGAAAGTAAAAGAAGGAATTTGAATTTTTAAGTTAACTGTTAAGCACTCAACTGGGAAAAAAGAGAGCTATGTACTAACTCTCTGAATCATCGGTCCAACGACCGACTGGATGATTGGTCCAAGGACATCTGATCCACTGTTCATTAAAGTAAAATGCAAAACACTATGGTGAGCACAGAGAACACTGTGAAATGTAGTGGACACTGTGTCCACACAGTGCTCACTACATTTAGTCAGGTTATAAAGGTAAAAAAAATGCCAGAATCAAATGAGCAGTTTAAGACTTACGTTGTATAGCTCTTACAAGATTTAATGCTATGATTATCTTACTCTCAAACATACATCCAATTCAAACCCTGTAAATGCTTAGAACAATTAGACTTGGCCTCCCTTCATTTTACCATCTAAGAATGGAAATTGAGGGAGTGGGCATCAAACCTCAGTAGCTAACTCATTATTTTTTTTTCCCTCAAACATCAGTTTAGGCTACTCTGAGTTTACCAGTGTCAGCAACATATCGAGGACAACAATTTTTCTGACCTACAGTTAGATATACTTTACTTTTCAAATATGCACAGTGTATGTGAAACCAAAAGGAGGTAGATTTAGATTAGATATAAGGAAGAAGTTCTTTACTATAAGGGTGGTGAGGCCCTGGCACAGGCTGCCCCGAGAAGCTGTGGATGCCCCCTCCTTGGAAGTGTTCAAGGCCAGGCTGGATGGGGCTTTGGGCAACCTGGTCTGGTGGGAGGTGTCCCTGCCCATGGCAGGGGGTTGGAATTAGATGATCTTTAAGGTCCCTTCCAACCTAAACCATTCTGCGATTCTGTGATTCTATGTTAAGCCTCACATGCACCCCACCAAAATGAGCTATTTGAGAGCTAATAAGAGTCTCTTAAGCTGTCGGCTGGTAAGAGAACATGAAACAATCTTTCGACAACTATTGGAATAGCCCTGCCAAGAGAAAATTCTTGAAGCATGAAAGATGTTGTTAACTAGGCTGCGTGTTCTTTGTGTAACAGCCAAAGGTTACTAAAAGTCTATATTTATATCCTTAGCAATTTCATCTGACGGTCTGTTGACCAGCCAGCTAGCTGACACTGGTCTTCTCTCCCTACAGAGCTTCACAAGCTCAGGACTGTGTCTTTGATTTTATTATCATTCCAGTCTATATGACAGTAAAGATATATTTGTTCTTGGAACGCTTATTTCCAGAAAGCTTCTGTACAGAATATCATTTTCATTTCTGAGCGCAACGATTGCTTTGTCACTAAAGTCACCTGGCAACCTGCCCCTGCCATCTTTGATGGAACCGTTATATTTCCGTTTAAAACACCTGCACTGTTTTAATACCTAGATTTTATAGCTCGATGTTAAAGTTTGCATACTGACACGTAAATAGCGTGCTTCTTCCTACCCTAAATAAAAATACTTTTGAATACACCCTTTATCAAGTAAATTTGCTATTGATGCAAACCTATCCAGACTGCAGTGTAAAAACCACTAGATGGCACCAAGTAAGGCTCTGTTAAATGAACCGATTCAAGATTTTTTTTATTAAAAATATTTAAGCACCTATAGATAACTGCACCGGTGAGTACCTAATTACGAACTTTGTTAATGCAAACATATTTAAAAATCCGAAGACAAGCTTGATGCCTGGCGTAGCACCGACGGCCAGAACCCTTTCAGAAGGCAGTGTGATGGGGGGGGGGGGGACGACTCTGGAAGGCGTTGGGCTGCCACCTGTGCCAAGGCAGGGGCAGGAACCGATGTCGGTTTGGCATTTTCCACGCCATTTCGGCGTCCTCCACCGCCCGTGGCTTTTGTGTTTGCTTGGAGCGCGACGTGAAAATGGGCTCAGTGACAAGACGGCCGCAGCGCGGCTGCTCGGCTCCCTGCGGCACAGGGCGGGGGAAGGTACCGCAGCAGCAGGGCGCTGCGAGGCCCGGCACCCCCAGCGGCCTTTTGTTTCTCCGGGGGAGTAGCGCCCGAACGGACAACGCCTCACGGGGGAGGGCACGGCGCGGGCTCCCCAGCCTCGCCAGCAGGCCTCAGCCCGCCCTCAACCAGGAAGCACCCCGCCGCCCCTCGCTCTCCTCCCTATTGGCTGCGCCGCCCTCACGTGACCGCCCAGCCCGCTCCTCAGTGGCTGAGGCGGGGCGGGCGGGGAAGCCGCTTCCGCTCTTGCGCTGCGCGGTGCCCGGGGCCGCTCGGTCGGCGGCGGCGGTGGGCCTGTGCCGGTGCGCGCCCCCGCGGCCGCCTGCGCGTGTCCGCGCCCTCCCGGCCACCCCCCCCCCTCCGGCCCCGTCGCGGGTCAGGATGAGCGGCGAGGACGGCAACGAGGAGTTCTACCGGCAGCTGCAGCTCCAGCAGCAGTACGGCGCCGAGCGCGGCGGCGAGGGCGAGGGCGAAGGCGAGGCCGCCCCCGACCCCTTCACCTACGTGGACCCGGCCGACGGCGCGGCCTACGAGTGGGACCGCGAGAAGAAGGCCTGGTTCCCCAAGGTGCCTCCGGGCGGGGCGGGCACGGCAGGGGCAGGGGGCGGGGAGGGCCGGGGGGAGGTGGGGGAGCTCCTGCCTCCTGCCCCCGGCGCTCCTCGCCGCCCCTTGCCGCCTTTCCTGAGGTCCTGGGCGTCGGAACGCAGTGGGTGTGAGCTGCGGGTGTGCCGCAGGTGGGAAGCGCTAGTTCCGCAGCGTTTCCTTCGAGTATCTTAAATAGAAAAGGGGAGCATGGCGAGAGGTGGCGTCGGTTTAACGTGGTGAGCCAGTCTGCCCATCTGCAAGTAAATAGTCTTGTTACCGTACAGCAGTGAGGGGTAGCTACTTTGTTTACGAGTATGAAGACGCTCTACCCCATCTGTTTGGGAAATCTGTTGCGCCAGTTCATGTTTGTGACCATGAATTCACTGCAGTTCAGAGAACCTGAGTGAGAATGAAGCCAGGTTTGTGTATCATAGCCCTAGTAAGGTGTCCGTGCAGCAGATGGCTCGCAGAGGGCTAAAACCATGTGCAAAATCCAGACTCACAAGGTGGAGCAGCAGAGAACAGAGTATTCTCTGGCTCCCTGTGGGTTGCCGTATCCAGTAAGCACAGAAGTTTTAAAAAAGGGTTCTTCCATTCCCTGTGTTCCTTCCTGTTCAAAAAGTTGGAGACGTTCAAATACTTAATAAAAGCGTTTGCAACTTTGTGTATTGTTTAATAATTTTTTCTTTCGAAGGTACCATAGAATGGATGCCACCGTTTCATAGTCCTTCAGACACAGCACAAAATCACGCGTTGAATTCATCTGCCTTCCTTGCTTACTAGGAAAAAATAGATGTGGGATTTTGTTCTGTAAGGCTGGAGTATCTGTGTTTCATTTGGTTAATTGATTCCTTTCCACTTCAGAGTAATTAGTAGCTAATTATATGCTAGCATGTCCTGTAGTATTGTATTTCTTTTCCTATAAGGTTAAGTGAACCAAACTGTACAACAGTGGGTATGGAGATAGATCTTACTACTTGTCCATAATGTCTGCCACCAGAACTAGTTTGAAGTCCTCATTAAGGAATTCTGTGGCTGCTTGTTTTCCATGCAAGCATAGAGTCACTTAAATTCCAGTAAAAGCCCTTATACTTGCATGCATTCCTTAATGCTTGTACAGAGGTATTTAAAAAATGATGTAGTTGTAATGATGGAAATGGTGCTCTGATCACGCATGACGGAAGTCTTTGATATTGGCTGGTAGAATTTGACAGTCCATAGTAGGTCATATGCTAAGAATAAATTTAACTTTACATAAGGAAAAGGTTGCTTGTGAAGTTGAAAATGATATTGTTAGAAAACGGTGGCTAGTTATAGGAGGTTTAATCACTAAGTTACTCGTTTTCATCAGAGAACCTAGTGATAATACAGTTCCCCAGAAAGTTTAGAACCTTTTTAATTCTTTAGATTTCATCAGCTGTGAAGCTGTGGACTTGGTAAGATAGGTAGTGTCAAATATACTAAATGTTATTGGATCACAGAGCCTTTTTTTCCTCCAAAGTTTGTTTTACTCTTCATTACTCTCGGTGTTATGTCATGCCGTGTCTGTAAGAGCAGCCACTTATGGTCCATGGCAAGCCTGTCTCTGTCAACTCTGTATATTTGATTTGATTTGTCAAAAATAAAAGTTTAGAGTTGAAATACTAATCTTCAAATCACCGTGGAAAGTATGAGAGCATGCTGTCATTGTGGTCTCTTGCTACTGTCCGTTGTGTCACTCTTGCAATAGCGTGCTGGAATGGAGTTTGTTCCCTTCTTAATGCAGATAAAGCAAGTGCAGTACAGATCAAAGCTTAAGACTCAGCATTGGGAAAGAATAATTTCAATGTGTGTAACTTCAGAAAGCACTTTATTGTGCAGTGATGTTAGTAAAATCAGGTATGATATGTTATCAGTAACTTCCAAAAAGATAGTGGCTAGTACTAAAATGTATTTGGCTGAAAGCACTGGGTGCAATTTGTAGTTTGTTTGTTTTCAGTCTCTAAAGATAGACATTAGCTAATCTCACCTTTTATCCAAATAATCTCTCTCCAGAAAAGAGCAAGCTAATTGTTCATCTGTTAGTAGAATATAAAGTAAAACATATGGAATGTATTATTAGAATAAAAAGTACAACACGCAGCCATAAACAACGTGTTAATATCACTCTGTTCAAGTGCAATATTTATTGTCTATCACCACAAATATATTTCATCTCTGAAAATGTTTCTGTGAAAAGGCAGATGCCTACAGGTGTCCGTCATTCGTCATCTGTGGATAAATTGTTGGCTTACCTTCAGTGTCACTTTATCTCTTCAACGTGGTCAGGAGCTCTTAGTTTCTGACCTTCAGGCGGTTCCCATTTAAATTGAAAGCAGAAAGCTTTGCGTGAAAAAAGGCAGAACTTGTGAAATGTTTGTTTAAAAACTTCATGTACTGTGTGGAATTAATACGTTAGTCCAGGTCAGGAAATATCTCGATAATTTTTGCTGTCTGTATGGCTTTTCACAAAGTTTTTTTAAAAAGCTTTAAAATGCTGTTATTTTCTATGGTGCTGGATTAGAAAATGACCATCATTATTTAGGGTCATTTGCAGAACATTAACAGTAAAACACAAGTCTGGATTTGTAGTTCTTTGAACCTTTGTTTTAATTTTCCCAATTTCTTTTTCAGATAACGGAAGATTTTCTGGCAACGTATCATGCTAACTATGGCTTCCATGCAGATGACACAGACAGTTCATCTGCTTCTGGCACGGCAACTGACAGCAAGCTACCAGTAAGTTCTAAGACGTCAGATACACAACCATCGGCAAATGAGAAAGGACCAAAACAAACAGATCCAAAACAAAAATCAGAAAAACGGAAGCTTGAGCCAGGTAAGCGATGAAGTGTTTCTTTCTATGTAGGCCTCAACCTGTATAGTACCAAGTGGAAACTGTCAATTGTTCAGTGTTAGCATGAGCAGTAAAGGTATATATCGTTCTGAAAACTTCCAAAACAAATCTTAAATTGTGTGATATTTCATAGCCATCTTTCTAAGACCATATACAAGGTGGAAAATAAGCAAGTTCACAGGAAAACCTCTGAACATGCTTGAATAAGCAAAAACTTTGTAGAAATCTTATGGAACATAAACATCAGAAGTGCATTGGTGTGTGCTCCCATGTTTAATGTATTGATGTAACTGAATTAAAATTCTATTTTTTAGGATGGTTTCATGTTGAAGAGGACAGAAACACAAATGTTTACGTGACTGGTAAGTAACAGCATTTATTTACCTACTTTGACCTAAATGTGGTAAGAGAGAATTGGACGTCTCACTGACTTCTAATATTACATTTTTAGTCTGCCATTTGCAAGCTACTTAACGTTCGTTGTTCCTGTCCACATTACATATGCAGTTATAAAGGTCACACAGATGTTGAAAAGTAATCTAAGGGACATTCTCCAGTCCCTGCAAACTTGTAAGGAATAGGTTAAAGAGAACAAGTTTATAGCTGGCACACTATGTTTTGCATGCATCACTTGCATTTTTATCTTCAGTTATCGGTTGCAAATTTATTGAATTTGTGGGTGGAGAAAATGGTTGATCATAAGGCTTTTTGTGTGTTGCTTAGAGGTGTAGTGGAACTTAAAACTTTGTCAGGATAGCAGCATTCACGTAGATCACTGAGCTCTTGAAGGTTGGTATTGTCTGTAACAGGAATGCTCTAGGTCTGTATATTGGGGAGCACAGCAATATCACTATGTTAAACCTATTTAGAAGTAAAAATGTTCTCAAAATATTGGTATGAAGTAATATTTAAAAGGTAATAAAAAAAAATATTGGTTCCAAGGGCTGTGACTTATTATTTTGTATGTAGACATTTTTCAAGTTTCCTATCTTTCATTTGAAGAAACACTGTGGTTCTTTTGTTCTAGTGAGATAAGAAAAAAAAATAATTGAACGAACTGAACATACTTAGCCTTCTGTTTTAACATACTTTGTAGGTTTACCACCAGACATTACAAAAGATGAATTTGTACAAGTCATGTCAAAATGTGGTATCATTATGCGAGATCCTCAGACAGAAGAACACAAAATCAAACTTTACAAAGATAAGGAAGGAAATCTCAAAGGAGACGGCCTGTGTTGCTATCTGAAGGTCAGTGGTGCAATGAAATGGGGTATTCCTTCCTGGTAAAGATGCTTTTGGCCACTGCCTCAGAGTCATGTTCAGAAGATTCTTAATGTATCTGAAGTTCAACACAGAACATGGGTGCCTGTTTTAAGCAGACATGTGGGCAGTTCTGGAATCACTGTCTGTGTGCCTCATTTGTTTTTCCTTTATCCACTCCCCCTACTGAAAATGTCCATTAATACCTACCGAACATATCTAAAAAAGGTTCCTGTCTTAGGTGTCACCAATTACGGTGTGGAACGGGGGACCTCTTCACCTTTTACTTAGAAAAAAAATACACTTCTATGTGGCCAAAAATATAGAAATAATGAGATGAAAAGGAACATATACTGTAGCTGTGTTTATAGCTTTTAATTGACACCTGCTTTAAGTTCAGACTTTGATTTTAGAACTGTTCTTGTTCTCAGTAGAACAGTTAAAACTGGTTAATCTATAAAAGTTAGTGTTCCAGTAGTATTTCTTTTGTGTGTTTCACTTGTGGATCATTTGGAAAGTTAGTGCATGCTAGTGCAATCTGTTTTAACTCCGCAGGAAGCACCAGGTAGTACTAATTCAGCTGTCTTGCATTCTACAGTCTGGCTTTATGATTTTAGAAGTTAGGGCTGCTTAGTACATGAGTATAAAGATAGTCTCCCCTCTGAAGAACTTATTGGAAAACTTTTTAAATGGCTTAAGAGTCTTAACTGTCTGCTGTTCTAGGGGGAGTGATACAAGCTATACAGAAAATAAATCAACCGTCTGATATTTCTGTTCCTTTAAGTTCACTAGCTTATGTACTGCAGACTAGTTTTTATGATATACTTGGCTGAAATGGAAGCAATTGCTTTTGGGAGCATTAGTCTGCTAAAACAATGGTAAAGAAATACTGGTTTTATTTTGATAATAAAAGAAACACATGGCCAACAGTGTGTGTTTCAGTGAAGTTTTTTTAGTCGAGACTCAGAGGAGATCTGGCCTTACGGCTTTCAGTGTCAGGGAATTAATCTGTAGCACAATAATAATTAAACCTTACTGGAATAATTTGACTGCACTGTGGTTTTTTTGTTCTGTTTTTTAAAGCTTGTGCTCTGTTTTGTCTTCACATAGAGAGAATCAGTTCAACTTGCTTTGAGACTTCTGGATGAGGCAGAAATTAGAGGCTATAAATTGCATGTTGAAGTTGCAAAGTTCCAACTGAAGGGGGAGTATGATGCAAGCAAAAAGAAGAAGAAATGTAAAGACTACAAGAAGAAATTGTCTCAACAGCAGAAGTTTGTATTATTTTTTTTCTTTCAGTAGAATATTGCTTGAATTCTAAGTGCTATTAGTAAGATGTTGCTTTCAGATGAAATGCTAAGAGTTGCACAAAAGCTAGAGTCTGAGAGAGAAATAGCGTAAATAATATACGTGTGGAGGGGAGGAGCTTCTAAGGTAACTGTTGACATAATGAACTTCTTCACAATTGCCAAATTAGGAATCTTTGCTCCCTATGTAATATTTTTCTTTCAGTTATTGAAGAAAATATTACAACTTTGGGGAGCTAAGACTTTTTTTCCACCCCCCCCGGTGTGTGAGAATGCCTGAGTTCTGTCATATTTAAGCTTACTTGCATAAGGTGGTAACACTCTAGGTGTCTGCGTACTATTTGTACCATACTTTACTTTCTGCAAATGGCAAGAGATGCTGTCTTAGGAGCAAATATCAAAATATCTCTGTACATTTCCCCAGACATCTGCCTGTTGGTTTGTGATATTTTGTTGTTTTTTTTAATTATATATGCATATATTGGTTTAAACTTTTAATAATTGATTTTCTGCATTTTGGAAGAAGATGATTTAAAAAGAAGAAAAAGTTTGTATAGGACTCTCATTTTAATGAAAGCATCATTCCGCTAAACATTTTAAATAATAATGCAGATATACTTTGCCATAGTTAAAGGGATCGAAGTCTAAGAATTAAAGTAGCTTGAAATGTATCTGCCTCAAAGATACACTGCTAGTTCTTGTTTTAAGAAGTCTGTAGTGTAGAGGGGGGAGAAGTATGAAAATAATGAAATTGCATTTGACAGCAATTCCTGTGAATAAAGAAATTGTGTTTTTCTCTTAGTCATTTAGCTGTTTTGAACCTATCTTATACAAATTGACTTCAGTTGGCGTTCCTTTTGAGTTGAAGAGCATAATTTACTTGCAAAACTACCTTGTTGGGGAATCCAGGTTTTCTTCAGCTAGCAGATACAAAGAGGAATTTTAAACAATTTTTTTTCCCCTTAAATCTAAGATTTTGAGATTTAGAAGTGTAAGTGAATTTGTCCCTTTTTATTTTGTTACAGGATATGAAGTAGACTTTTCTCCAAGAAGTATCATTTTTATGAGACAGCAAAGTCCTAGGACAGATACCCTGAATTGCGTTGCTAGTTTGTGGCAGTGGCTCTGTACACTGTGATTGTAGCAATCTTTGTAAGACTCAAGGTGTTCTTGTGTGTTTGTTTAAACATAAGCAGTAAAATTTTACCAAAGGGAATAGTGGATTTCCTTTTATAAAATAAATCTTCATTTAGAAGGGTTATTAGAATATTAACGCTTTTATTGTATTTGACAGCAGCTGGTTAATCTAAATTGATGAGGGAGGAATTGAAACTTGGAAGATTTATCACTATTTAGGAAAATGCTTCGATTGTTAAAGTAGCTTTTATTTCTGTGAGCATTTAAGTACTTTAAAACCTCAACTACTTTGTAGTAGAAGTGTTAAAACTGTATTTTTATTGCGTTTTTAAAGAGTAATTTAACTGTGTCAAAATACATGTTTTAGTTGATGTATTGCAAGAAATACAAAATTAATGATTTTTTTTCAACAAATACTTGTAGAAACGGAAGAGAGCCGCAACAATATCTTCTTACTGTTGCTTCATTTCATTAGACAGCTGGATTGGAGGCCTGAGAAGAAAGATGGCGCAGCTCGAATGCGACATGAACGCATCGTTATTATCAGGAATATGTTTCACCCAAAGGACTTTGAGGTAGGAAGATGCAATTTGCTACTATAGATTATTTGCTATTATAGCTAACATTGAACTTCCTGCCAAGAGTCCATAGTATCTGTGTTAGAGTGGAGAAGCTAGCACAAAATAACCTTCTTAATAAGTAGTTTATTTTGAATAAATTTATTCAAGTGAGGGCTGTCAACTTCAAGTAGCTTTGAAAATGCAGTGTAACACTTGATCTGTGAACTTGTAATAGATTGGCAGATGTATTCCATTGGTGGTTAAGCAAAAAATGTTTAAATTAATGTGTGATTGCGTTGCAGGAGGATCCCTTAGTGCTAAATGAGATCAGAGAAGATCTACGGACAGAGTGTGAAAAGTTTGGTCAAGTAAAGAAGGTTCTCATATTTGATGTAGGTATTTTTACATGTTGTGTTGGCAGAATTGATGTAGTCTGAAAGTGTGCAAAATAGGATTCTTTAAATATGAGCAAAGCATTTCTTTTCATGGATTTATTTAATAGAAACCTGACCTAATCTTTCAGTATTTTAAAATCAGCTGTTTCAGAAATTAATTTTGAAGCACCTGTCCACTTTAGCCTATGTAAATACAAAATCTAACTTTTCCTAGTAACCCGGATACATGCCACAAATTTGAAGTTTATAAATAAATTTCTTCATAGCTAAACTAGCTGAAATGTTTTGTTTTCTGCGTTCAAAAATTCTGCTCTGTGTAACAGAAAAATTAAGGTAGTCTTAAGCAGTAGAACAAAACATGTAAGCTTACAATCTATTTTTCAAACAAGATTATGTATTGTTGGGATGGAGCTATATCCTGACTGACTTTGTAAGGCAAGCTAAAAGATGATGGAATAGTTACGCTATTTAGAATACTATTAAATAAAACTTGTCTCCCCTTACAGCGACATCCTGATGGTGTGGCTTCTGTGTCATTTAAAGAAGCAACAGAAGCTGATCTGTGCAAACTAACTCTAAATGGAAGGTGGTTTGGTGGCCGTCAGCTCAGTGCTGAAACGTGGGATGGTGTAACAGATTATCAGGTAGTCTTTCATGGTTCTATTTCACTAAATTCTCCCTCTAAACTGTAAATCTGTGTTCATTTGAGAATTGCTTGGTGACCCCCTTCCGACACCCTCCACTTTCTCCCTTGTCCCATCTTGCTTCTCCACAAAAACTGCTAGGGTGCCTTCAAAAGGACAGGATTATACTTAATTACTCAATTCAGGAAAAAAAAAAAAGAAAGCACCTGTTTCATCTTTAAAATTGTGTATTAGAGATGTAAACATAGAGGATTGGTTACTGGATATAAACGTTATTAGTTTGCAGTCAAGTCCTACTGAAGTCTTGAGGTATTACTGCAATATAAATGTTCATATAACTTTTATCTGTGTAAATGTGTTCGCTCTACAAGTATGATATTGTAGTGACTTGTATAAATGTATCTTTAATAGGTGGAGGAGACTGCAAGAGAAAGGGAAGAAAGGCTGAAGGTGTGGGGATCATTTCTAGAGGATCCTGATGCAAAGGAGCAGCAAACTACGTCTGATTCAGATTCTGCAACAAGTAGTGTTAAAATGCCTGAAGGCAGACAACCTTCAAAAGTTAATGACACCTCTAAGGAGGATGTAAATGATGAAGCCCATAAGAGGGAGAATAATGGTGAGGGCATTAATGAAGATGGTGCTCCATCCACAGACAGCAGCCTCGCAGGCAGTGATGTTGAAGCAGATACATAACATTTTCAATGCTTTATGAAAGCATGGTTTTTAGGGTGATGTTTGAGTTTATCCCTTTCTTCAGGGTGACTGCAGACAATGTTCATATGATATGCATTACTAGAATGTCATCAACTGTGTGCTTTGAAGTTTTCATTAAAAGCAGTATTTAATAAGGTTCTTAAAGTTTGTATTAATTGGCTGTTCAGATAAAGTAACTCAAGTTGCCAAGAATACAGCAGAACTCATCAGGCTTTTGTTCTATCTATGCTTGTCTGTGTTTCATTATATAAGTGTAAAATATGTTCCAACACTAAAGTTTATGTAACTAAATAGAACTTAAGTAATGCAAAGCTATTACAAGATTTGTGGATTTTGCCATCGATTTTCATGTAGCCCTCAAAACTTGGTATCTCATTCTTAAAATTATTCTTGTCCTGAGTACTTTCGATCATTTTATGGAATAGATGCTGTGATACATATAGGATGAATGCATTGGATATGTTGCTGTACATCAAGTAGCAAATGATAGAATAATATTAAGTTGCAAACTTTAAAGAAGTGGAAAACAAACAAGATTTCTATGGCCAACATAAGGCAACCGAGTGAAGATACAAGGTTAAATCACAGCATTCAGTACATTATTTTTCTTCTTCTCCTGTTTAGAACTTTATTGATGTTTAGATCTTCTTTTGAGGCTGGAATTGTGTGAAGGAGACTAGAAATGCATGAGCAAACATTCTAGCCTATAATGAAAGAAGACTGATCTTAAACTTATGGTCTGCATGCAGTAGACATGCTTTTGATGGTTTGACTTTTTTTTTAATGTTAGAATAAGGGTTTTTGTTTAACTTAGTTAGGATGATGAGTATGAGTTCTCTTCAACATTTTGGTTTAGCCTTAATGTGCCCTTCAATGGGTAACGGGGAGATCTCCCGTATTCCATAAAACCTAAAGGCTTTTGGCAACTTGAACTACATTTTGTTGTGTAAATGTTAGAATACTTGAACACATGCTTGAAAAGAATATTTCTCTTTTCTATGGGGGGAAAAAAAATCAAAAGCTAGTCATATATTGCTTTCTTAGAAATATTTCCGAAAACAAAGATTTAGAAGATATTCTAGCTTTAGGTAAGCAGGCTTTTGAGAATAACTCTGGGGGAGCTGTTTTGGGCATGGTCATTCTTCATTTATAGTCCCATTATTTTGATACCTAAGGATATAAGAGTAAAGATTTAGGGAATTGTTTAAAATATTGGTGCTAAATTCATAGCACATTGTTCATATGGATGGCTGTTAATGCACGTTTGTAAGGAGGATCTTTTAATTTTTTTTAATTCATATTGGATTGCGAGAAACCATAGATGCTAATTCTTAGGTATATTTCAAACCTGAAGTATTCAGAATACTCTGAAAGTTGGTATTTTCAAACTGTGTGTTCTTAGATCGCCATCTATATTTTTTTCCAGTGGTCTATCTCATGCTCTAATTTTTTTTGTAATCAGTATATTTGGGTAGTTATAGCAACCAGAGCATCTAAGTTAACACTTGTCATTGTGGTTATAAATACATCCTTTTGTGACAAAATACATGGTCTTACAACAAGTATGATATTTGAATTCAAGGTTTAAAACTCTGGGGGCTAATTATGACTTGGTATGACAAAATTCCAATTTTAATGAGCTGTATTGTAAAGGAGAACTCTTAACGCCATCTAAGTAAGACCACTTTCTCCTCTTTACAAGAGTGTGAATTGTACATTTAAGCAAAGCAAGTGTTGTAACAGTTTAGGGAATCTGAAATACTGCTTGGTTTGTAGCTGCACGTGGTGGCATATTCGGATTACATCTCTGGGTTGTGTTTGTTCAGCCTGGGATTTTTATTGGTAAACAACACCACAGACCTCTGAGGGCGCAGAAAGAGCTTTGGCACAGAAAGAATGTAATTTAATATGGTGAGTATTGCTTTCAGTGCTCCTTTTTTCTTCCAGCTTCTAGACTCGAAGTTTTAGATCTGTTAAACTATTGTGTTCTGTTAGCTTTTTTTAAGAGAGTCTAGTCATGCAACACTCTACACAGTTAAATCACCTGTTTTACGGTGGAATTGCTATTGATATAGGGAAGCTATTGACAAATGTATAAATATTGTACAGTTCTATGAAGCCTTATCATGATATCGAATACGAAAAATAAGGTTAGTATTAGTGTTTGAAAAAAGACTGAAAAATAAAGAATCATTGCTTGTGCAGTAATCTTCCTCTCTTCAGTTGGTGTACAAATTTGATTGGCTTGTTTCAAAAGTCAAATGTGATATTAGTTGCTTCACCTTTTCCTCTAGACTTCACGCTGAAGTAGAGCACTGACAAAGACTGAGACTAAATGCTTTATTGGCTTTCCTATTAACTAGGATTCTTAAGAAAATAAAAGCTGTTTTTCCACAAAAATGTTGTTCTGAAGTTACATTACACTCAAATTGGTATTTTCTTTTTGTCTACCTCTGTTATTCCCCAGTAAAATGTAAAAATATATTTTTATAAACTATTCATTGAGTTACCAAGGCATTTAATGGCTCATGGAGAGTTTAATGCAGCTGTGACTTTCTTTTCAGCATTGAGATTAAATTCTTTTGATTTCCTCTTATAAATGATGCAAGCTTTTATAAATTAATCTGAACATAAATTACATTTTCACAAAAGTTCAAATTACTATTTTTAAAGTAAGGTTATAAAAATTCTCATAGTGTAGAGCAGTATTGTTTAGTACCAAATTTTAACAAATTGGAAGCTGAATGAGCTGAGTTGCTTTTAATTTTTTTTCTGAGCATCATCATAAATAGATTAGTAAAGGGTTAAAGCCCCAATCCAGTTCTCACTGTCTTTTTTTCTTAAATAAAAAATTCTTTCTAATGACTTCACTCAAGTGGATCTTTCCTGAGAATGCGGGATTGACTTTATAATCTGTTTTGCTTATCAGTAGCAACAAAATCAAACTTTTTGCTCAGTTTCTAAGTTTTTAATTGTCCTTGGGTTCTGTTCCAGGGTACTGCATGTTTCTTCATCCCTAGCCTTTTAGGGAGAGGTTCATTTTAAGAAAAGTTGTCTCCTCCTCTTAGTATTTTATGAAAACAATAACTAGCAGCGGGTTGAAACACTTTGCGGATAATTGTTGCTCAGTTTTGAACTAAATACATGTTTCTGCTAATTCGCATGGTGTGACAAATTGGATGTGAAGCAATTTAAATCTAACAGCGGGGAAAGAATATCAACTAATTGTTACTACTGTGTAATTCAGCATAGGTGATCGCTTTCCTAACCATGTAGTACAAAATCAGTTGCTTAGATTCAAGACATATTGGTGGTTTGCTTTACAATCAAAACACTGTTTAGTGGTTTGCTGGCAAGGTAATTGTATGGAATTAAAAGTATTCATCGGAGATTGTGTTTGAGGAGCATGGCCAAGGTAGACATCTAGAAACAAAAAGCCCCAAAAGAACAGGCATGGAAATTGCAACAGGTTCTCGAATGTGCATATGCAGCTGTAAAGAGAGTTAGTTTCATTTTGCATCAAAATGTTTACCTGTTTCTCCTGCTGACTTTATTACCTTTTTTTTAATTGAATTTTAGTCCCTCATACAACTTACACTTTGTATGGGGATTGCAGTTCATTTAAAATCATTAGTATGTTAAATGCAGTGCATTTTAACTAAACCATGTCCTAGTTGTTATTCAGTTAAGGTTAATCTATTCACAATTTCAAGTTTATTCAGCTTAATTCTCTTAAAACTTAAAGGTATTGGATGCTTCATAGAAACCCAGACTTGCCTCTAAACTTTCCAGTAAAAATCAGTATCATTACCCTGAATTCTTGAACTGTATAACCTAACCAAAAAACAGTGGGGGATAGATACCTATAGATTTTAATTGGATTTTAAAATTTCTGATTTGAGGAAACATACTGCAATATAATTATGTAAGTTGTGTACTTGTGTTGACTTGGCTTGTGTGTATTTCAGTGCTCATTATACAGGGCTTGAAGTCTTACTGTCACGATGCTCTTGAAAGTTCTGTAAAATATTTAGAGAAGTATGGAATCTTTTGCAGCAGATTGGTTTTTTGCTCATTCTGTAATATCAAAGTATATTGTTAGATTAAAATTCACTAAGTTGACTTTGAATTTTTCTGACAGGTTAGTTTCTTTTGATAAGTTAAATTGATCGTTTTCGGTTATCTTTTAGAAAAAAAGTCATTTCAAAATATTGAATAGTTTCTAGACCTGTGACAGCATCTGAAAATCCCTTGATTTGTCTTCAATTTTGTTTCTTAAAGGGGTTGTGTTTTATACTACCTTTTTAATAAACAAACTCGTGAACAAAAAGTCTTTTCTTATGAGTTCTGAGAGAATGTATTTCTTTCTTTTTTTTTCCTCAGTAAAAAAGTACCGTATCATTTGGTGGGCAGTGATTTCAGTTCATAAAGCATGTGTGTTAACATGCCAGAGCTTTTGAACTGGAGTCTAGCATAGACGTTGCTAGAGTTGCTAATGCTTACGCTGGGCCACATTTTTTGTTCCTCCTTTGTGGGTTTTACCCCAGACTTCATCCTGGTTTCCTGGTTTGGTGCATTATGGGCCTTTTTTGAAGATAGAATGATCAGGAGGAATAACTGCATAAACAACAGAGTTATAATTGAGATTTTTTTTCTGCTGTGTGTGTGCATGGTCATGTCCCGACCTCCCCCCCCAAGTAGGACAACCAGATTTTTTTAATTATTCTCACAAATCAGAGCTGTTATTTTGTTGAAAGCTTGACATTTTGAATGCTAAAACCAAAAGCATTGGTAGTCCGCTGTCTCAGTTCATACACTGGAAAGAAACAGGGACAGCAATCTCATTTTTACCTCACTGTTCTTCAGGGTGTTCACTGAGGGGCTGTAAATTGAGGCCATCTAACACCACTATGCTTTAACTGCAAACCTCAGAGGATGTTCATGAGCAACGTCTAAAAAAGCTTTAGCAGAAATTATCTCTGCAATATAAAACTGAATTTGGAAAGGTGGATCCAAGAGTGATTCAGATGTTGAGGGCACTGGCCCTGCTGATACACTGGAAATCCAGCCTGTCTCGTGGTTGAAACTTGTTTACGTGAAGAGTGTGTCAACCAAAAGGCTTAAGCACAGTCCTGGAAAATCTTACAGGCTGATAGTTAACTTGTTCTGGGAGATGTGTGAATCCGTTCTGTGCCGTGTTTCTACAGAGGGAATTGTCTTGTGCTGCCCTACTTTCTGCCTAGGTGAGTAAACAAACTCTTAAGCCACTGAATAAAAGAGACAAGGTATTGTCACCAGTTTGGTGACTAGTTTGCCAGTGTATTTTTCTAGCTGAGACGTGAATTTGACCTTGATGCAGCATTTCTGGAATGGCAGCAATTTGGTAGTTTTGGTAAACTTACCATGAAAGCAAAAGACAGAACAAACCCACTGGTTTCTTGCTACAGCACTTACAGAACAAGATTGATATTTTTATTTTCTGAAGATTTCTGTAGCCATTTAAAGAGATCCATAAATGAATAAACCATAATTGGTTAGCCAGCCTATGTGGAATGGAGATGGATGATCTCCTTGCAGACATTTCTAGTGAAACGCTTAATGCCGAATGTGATATAACCTGTAACAGGAAAGTCCTTTCTGACCCTGGCCAAGCAAGCAGTTTGGCTCTTTACTGTAACTTGTTTATCACTTTATTCTAAACTCTTCTGAGGTCCAGACACTGTCGTCTTGGCTGTGTACATTGTCATGAAAAAAAGCCCTGCTTACAATCCTATTTTCCTCATTCCTGAAACCTCCTAACCTGGTTGACTTGTTGGAGCGCATTTCATGCATTCTTAGTAGATAGGCTGGGGGAAACGCCTAGTTCAGTCACAGCTAGAGGCTAGAAAGCATGTAGGGAGTTCATGAACGTTGCTTGTCTCCTCCTGCAGTCGCTGCTTGTGTATATAGCTGTACAGGGGAAGGATCGCAAGCTGCTGGACACAGTATGACCATCCCGCCGGGAGAAAATCTTAACGGTGTGCCAGAGCTCGTGACAGTGAGTTAAGGTATGAGAATTTAATTTCAATGCATGTTCGCTGGCTTTCTCAAACGCCCCTTTATTTGAAAGACACTTAATGAAGGAGGATGGTTTGCTTGCTGAGTTATTGCACAGCACTTGGAAAGTGGGAAACTTTTTGGTTTTTATTTTAAGACTGATTCAGGCAGTGCGAAATAGCAAAGAGTTCCCTATCTGAAGCTATAGTGATGGGAAATCAGTAGCACAGGCAAGGGCTGGAAATGTGAGAAACAAAGTGTTGTCACTTGCGGTGAGCAGTCAACAACCACATCTCTTAAGCCTGTTTACCATGTAGCCTTGTCTGCTGAAGGGCGAATAACTTGGACAATTGCTTGCACTGTTTTGCCATAATCCACTCATTCTGAGAGCAACGTAAGGCTAGCTGAGTCTGTTCGTCCTGAGCTCCACTTCTACTATATTTTGGCAGCAGTTTGTGGCAGGCAGACTGGAAGGAGTTCTGCCTTTTTTCCAGGCTTCCTGCTAGAAGATAGAAGAGTGAGATGTTCAGGTAATGGAGACCACAAAATCTAAGCCCTGACTCTCATGGCATTAGACTCCTCACGTGCACTGAGAGGACTGAGGTAACAGGTTATATCCAGCGTTCTTATGACTGCTTGTCAGAAAACCCAAAAGATTTTTAAGAGGAACGAGAAAGCAAGAACGGTGATTTATTTCTTTATCAGCCTATTTTTTTCTAGTGTTGTAACTGTACTGTTGTCACAGTTCACACAAGCGTACCAGCTGCTACGCGCCAATAAATGGTGCCAAAGGAGCTTACAATTAATGTCATGAGCAACTTAAACGCGTTAATAAAGTGGTATAAAGACACAATGGCTGGCTCGCAGTGTGTGAGGAACAAGAAAAATGGTCCTTTGGGCCAGAGCTAATGCCTTTTAAATTGTATGCTGATGTGTAGTTGGAGCAGTGTAAGAGGAGCTGGTTTGGTGCTTGCTGTCGAGATCATCTGATCTTTCTCAACCCTTTCTCGAGCCATATGGTTGCTGATGACTTTGCCAAACTTTCACCGCTCGGGTTGGAATTTTCCATGGCAAGCATCAGCCTCCAGCTGAGCAACCAGAAAGTTTCATAACCTAAATAGTGCACTGCTTTCTGAAACAAGACTGGAGAAAAGTAGTGCCTGTCCTTGCGCTTAAACTAGATGTTTGGCTGAGGTGTGCTAGTTCCTGTTCCCCTCATATGCCGTGGGAAGGTAGATCTAAATCAGAAGGAAGGTTTTTGGTTTAACTTCACTGCATTTGGGAAAGCTTGGTCAGTATTAAAATTTCTGGAAGAGTGTCTTCCCAATCAGATAACTGTTATGGAGCATCTCCTTGCATTTCCTAACTGGTACCCAACCTGTGCGTGTCCTATCCTCACCACTGTGTTCGGGTGGACTGGAGGCTGGGGAAAGGAAGCAGGAAAGGCAAAGCAGTTGAAATCCTAAAATGAGGACCGAGAAACTCTTGAGTTTTAACACGAATTGGTAGCTGATGAGAGGGGATTAGGGCTAGCTGAGGGAGGGACCATGATGAGGGGGAGAACTGAACAGAGCATATGGGGGAGGCAGAGTTAACACACAAAACCAGACATAGGAGTTGGGGGAGTTTAGATGTCTGGGGAGGGGGCAGTGGAGAGAGGGGAAAAAAAAGAGGAAGAGGGGACGAAATAGGCTCTGTCTCAGCTTTGGGGGGTTGAGTGACTAGATTAAAATGACATATATAATTAAGGATTGGATTGTAAGGATTAGTCATGAAAAGGGGGATGGATTATGGCTGGATAATGTTAATCCCCCAAATTTCCTAATGTCTGAGTACTTGACTTTGCAGCCTGAATGGTCTTTTCATGTGTAGGAAACACAGACAATTGGAGACAGCCATTGCAGATACTTAAGACACGCAGATGAACACAATGTTTATTGGGAAACCTCTGAGGATCGAGAGGGTTTATTAGAAAAGAAATACGATAAATATATAGGAGTGGGCTAATCAATGCTTCCCGTTGCAGGGTTAGTTGGATTGAAACACAAATCTGATGATTCATTAGGTTTTGCATAATTGACCAAAGGTTCCCCTGGTGTCCAAAAAATAGCAGCCTCCTTCTGCTACCAAGGTGAATCGATTATGCTATGCCATGTGATGAGCTGACAGTGGGACTGAAAAACTGAATAGAAACAGCAGGCGTTTCTCACTGCGTTCATAGTATGAGCACTGCTAAATATGATTTTGATTACAGCAGAATGTGCGAGGTCTGGCTATAGAACTAACTCCCCTGCGGCCAGAAACTGCACAAATGCATAAAAACGAGGCTTTTCCAGTGCAAGCGGTGACGTTCCTTGCCCTACTCTTACCATATCTGGCAGCAAAGATTTTAAGGAGAACAAAAAGAAGTCTTACAGTCTTCTGTTGACTTCCTGCAAATGATTTTAGAGTAATTCCTGCCTAAAATCCTTAATTTCTGGTTGAGCTACAGCATGTTTTATCAGTCTTGCTACCAAAGCTTAAAGCAACTGTCAGATCCACTGCATTTCTAGGTAAGTTGTTCCCCCACCCCCCAAAAAAAAAAATTAAAAAAGAGCCTTTTAAAACTTATTTACTATAATTTGAAGTTGAGTGTCTCTCTGTCTAACAGGTGAAGCAAACGACTACTCTCAAATCTTTTCCTTGTGGAGGTGTGTGCTGACAAGTCATCAAGGTACTTTCCCTTATCTGAACTTATTATTTTAAGCTTCAATTAGTCTTTTTTCTTTTTTAATATCCTTTTTTTTCACTTTATTGATATACTTTTTGAACAATGCAGAAAACAGAATTGAATAAAGCATTTTGATAAGTTCATCCTGAATGTCATCCACAGCTACTGCCACCTCTGTATTTTGTCTGAATTACTTGTTGGAGTGCTTCAATTCTTTTAGAATAGTTCCATCCTCAGGGTATTTTTGCACAGTGCCGTATCCTAGGCCCAGGGTTATAAAGATGAAGACAGGGGTGAGAAATGGCAGCTGGTGGACAGACGTGCCAATTTTATTCTGCAAGAGAGCCTGTGCTATGGCATTAACCAGTAACTCATACAATGCTGGTAACCATTAGGTCCATTTTCTGCTTTCAAGATACTCTATCCCTTAATAATGTTATATATTGTATAGAGATATCAAATATAAAGCTCAGCAGCAAAAAACAGTTTTGAATGAGTTAGATGAGTGTAACTCAGTTTATCTGATTGGGACAAATGCATTTCCATCATGATTCTGAAAAATGTAGTGCATATTTATTGAAAGATTTCTCCTTTTGTTATATTCCTAAAGTATTTTGCATTAGAAGGATATATTAAGGAAATCAGAAAGAAAAGGTGAGTGACAAGGGCAGAAACCCAGATAAAGGACCTAATTTTACCAGCAACAGTTCTTCTGGCACTACCAGTTTCAGGAGGAGGATGGGCTCACGCTGGCTGTGCAATGTAAGTTGAACAGTACTTCTCTCGTACCACTCTATTTTTTTTGGCAGGAGCTGCTCGTTATTGAAAATGGAGGAAACAAGGAAGCTCTCTCCAAAGCCATGTAAAAGCAAAGAACCCGTGAAAACAGAATGGGGGTCTCAGAGTGTCGTGTTTACATATTTCCAAGGGGATATTAACAGCGTGGTAGATGAACATTTTTCTAGAGCTCTAAGCGGTGCCAAGAACCCACAAGACCTGAGCATGAAGCACAAGGGCGAGACTGTTGTCCTGAAGAACGGTGAGCCGGGGTGACTAGTTCTCACTAAGAAATATAAGATGCAATGTGCTTTATTTTCTCATGCATACCTTGTTGATGAATAGAGTTTGGAACTGTGTGCAAATAGCAGCAAAATCACGCTTTGAAAGCACTGGTTTATGAAGCAGGGACTTCCTGGATAGATCCCTCTCTTTGCTGGGATGCTTCCCAAACTCTGCATGGGCTTGTTGGCAGGACCAGGGCCTCATTTTCCAGCTTCTGTCACTGTCAGATGCAGTAAGTGCATTATGGCTTAATTTGTTGTCTTTGCAAAAAGAGATTTATCTAAGCTTGCAAGTGTTAAAACTCGGTCTATGCCAGTGGCCTGTAAGAAGATGAATAAAAACAGTATAATATTAATTTGAAAGTATAGGTGGTGGTGATTTAGCCTGCTTTTAGTATTAATTTATTATTGATTTTTAAGATAGGCAGCACTAAACTGAATATATATATTTCAGTAAAAAAGAATATGCAGTCTAGTAGTGTTCCCTTAGAAATACATTGGAATTTGCCTTGGGGGGAAAAAAAGCAGGAATTGATGAGACTTCAGATGCTTTCTTTCTCTTTTTAAGTAGATAGCATGTCTCCCCATCAATGGAATTTCTCTTCACATTGCTCCAAACCATATCCTTCATCTTCTGCTACAAGCATGTCAAACTCTGGTCTGAATTTTTCTGCTGCTGGTATGGCAGGCCAGGACCAGCCATCAGCTCTGCGGAGTCATCCAACACAACCTGCAGATCTGTGGCCCTTCCCTTCGATCGGTACTCCCGCTCTTACCAGTTCGGTGTATCATCATGCCTTGCCTGACCTGCACGTGGTAGATGAACCGATCTCTGACAGGAAATACGGTTCTCTTCTTGGTCTTCTGCAACAGGAAAGGTGCCTAACATCCATGCAAGAATGTACCATGAAGCAACACTCAAGTCCTGCTTGTATGACTGGACCTACTGGATTACAAAATATAAGTCAAAGTTCAGTTCCTGGGGGAGGTAAGGAAATACTGTCGCTTTATTCTTTGATGGCAACTTATGCAAAGAGACAAAATAACACAGTCTGCCCCAAAAGTGCTAAAATCTGAGACTTCTTCAGCCTGGCTCATAGAAATAGTTTTCAGTAGATAACCATTGCTGGGTACTGTGGTGCTTCGCTTAAGTGAATATAGATATTACCCATATGCTATCAAGACCTCTAGCCTGTAGGTAACAGGCATGGTGGCACTGATGCTCCCGTATTATTAGAAAGGGGTGCCTAGGTAAGAGCCCTGAGCAACTATCTTACTCCTCATGGCATTAATGATGCTGTGAATACAAGATGTGAAATCGCAGCCCTTATCAGAAAGGCCAGGTGTTTCTCTCCCTTCCCTAGTCTCAGTCTGCAGCTGGAAGGATGTGGGTAGGGGGGCTCGTGGGCCAGCCTTGCCTCATCTCATGGCTAATGGCTCTCTTCCATGAAGCTGTGCTGCCCTGTGTGTATGTGAAAGGCTGTGACTGCTCTCTGCAGTAGAGTTTCCAATCCTAAAGCAGCTCACGCCGGAGTTGCAAAGATTTTTTTATTTATTCTTAACAGTTAGTAGGAATCACAATCCCGACGTGCATCAGGACTAAAGTCCATTTCCCAGGTGCTTACATACCTACAGCACCTGGGGCTGCTGGATGACATCACTCCCTTGTGTATAATTTCTGCATTTGAGAAGTTCTTTGTGACCCAGGCTGGAGCCTGGGTGCCCAGCTAAGGTACAGCTGCATTGCTGCTCCTGGGCGTTCCCGGGTGGCAGCTTGGCACTGGCCTCCAAGAAAATGGGTTGTGAAATTGTTCAGGGAGTCTGCTGGAAAAAAAACAACACGTCCTACCTGGTGCTTCTGGATAAAAAGGACCAGGCATGTGAAGAAGTGATCACGAGCCTTTGGTTTTGAAAAATAACCTGCTGCAAAACACCTACTGGTTACCCAGTTTCTAATCTGCATCAGCAGGAATTTGGCAGGACGTGAGCTAAAAGTACTGTTTATATCTGCGTGTGGTCTGGTCCGCAGTCCCTCTTCTGAGGCTATACCAAAGCTTTGTTATAAGGACCCCAGCTGTAGGTGTGTTGTTAACTTATTCCTACTAGAGTGCCTAATGTATGCCTACCCATGCATGGAAAAGGGAGAGTGTGTGTCTTCAGCTGGAATGCAAATTTTCTGCTCGTGATAGGCACCTGTATAGATTTAGCTGAAACTATACGTATGCATTTTGCAGGCAGCATTCTAGATTTTTTCAGCAATTAAAGGACAGTCTAATTGCTTTAAAGACACTGTCTGGGCTTCTAGGATTTCATTTAAGAACAAGGGTAAGTGCTCTCTTCCCCAAGGGGGCAATGTGAGCCTATCAAGGTTTGCGAGCCTGAGGAACTGACTCCTCCAAAAAAAAAAGAGATGTTTCATGAAACTCAGGTCAAAAAGAGGAAATAGCACTAACAACGGTCAACTTCAGTTCAATGTTTCAGAAAGGAATTGAGTGAAAAATTAAAAGAAAGAAAGTGAAACAGCTTAATGTCCCACAACCATCTGCAATTAAAGTATTTTCTTTAGGGATGTTCGCAAGGCCTTTCTGAATGTCTGGGGAGCCTCATAACACCACGTGTGTAATGCTGCACATGTGCTTATCGAGCAACCCAAAAAGAAGAGATAAGCAACTGGCCTGTGCACACAGGGAGCCTTTGGCAAGTCCCTAGGATGTATGCATCTAGTCTGGCTGTCAGAGTCCCTGTTTCTTGGCTCTGTTAAATATGCTCCTCATTGCGCTGTGTCATGTTTAAGAACAGCTGATATTTATATTTATGGAAGTGTGTATTTCTGTGCCAGACAGCACAGAGCTCCCCAGCACCTGTGCTATAGGCTGGGCTGCAAAAGCACAAGGTTTCTTTAGGAAATGCTTCCTACTTTTAGCTCTATGCTGGATCTCTGCTCATCTCCGGTATTTTTTTCTTTTTTTTTTTTAAGACAGGAAAGCAAGCTCTTACCAGGGCTCAGAAAATCCCAGTGCAAGCCATGCCACTGCAGGTGAGTAATGAAGCTAGCAGGTTTGGAACAAATTAATGCTCACTTGTAAAGGATAGCTGCCTTTCTTATGCACAAAGAATTCAAGCTTTTTTTGTTTGCTTCCAGACTGTATTTCAAAAGCTTATCTTTTCCCCAGAGATACTACCTCCTAAAATTACATTAACAAGAAAGAGGGAAAACATTCTGTTAAGATGAGATTAAGTTAGAAAAATCACATCTACCTTAGTTTTTGTTGTTGTAGCATCAGACTGCCACTTCACAACATGCCTATTTTTCACTACCTGTCCAAGTTTCAAATCCCAGAAAGATGCCAAATGTAAGATGGTGGATTTGTCATAATCTTAGCTGAAGAAACTTACTGGCTTCCCTGCTGGTGAAGCACAGTTATGCTACATCTTTCTGCAGGACTTAGGTTTATTGTGTGTCCCTAGGGGTGTTGAGGTGCAGCTGTGGAGTTTGTGGCTTTGCAGCAGGCTGCTCCTTGCTTTGTATCTCAAGCATCCAGCTTCGTACTGAGCTCCCTGTTTGACCTGTGTGCTAGCTCTAGACCCCTTTTCACCAGCAAACCTACCACACTGCTAGGAGAGTTGCTCTACAAAATTATTCCCAAAGCATTTGGGCTTCCGTGTTGTTCTTGGTCTTGAGATTGTATCCTGTATCTGGGAGGTTACCCTGATGCTGGTTCTTTGATGTGCAATATTTTGGGGAGACCTTGGATGGGTCATTCTGGTTATTCTAGTAAGGGCCCTCTTGCATCAGGGAAGACCAAAAGGTACAATTTTGTTTGCACAACATCCTAAGGGTTTGCATGGACTATGCTGTTCGACAGTCCTGATAATGCTATGTCTTTCAGGTATTCAGATTCATGACAGAAGACGGGATTTGTACTTCTAGCAACAGGACGTTTCTACTTTATTCTGACAGAGAAAGTTCTTGCCATGAACTTTTATTATTTGCAACTGTGAATCAAGAAGAAATGAACTGCAGCTATGCCATGCTTTTTCTTTCAGATGGAAGAATACACATACTATTTACTATTTTAGGAATGAAAAATCTTTCTTTATTCAGTAAATAATTTCTGATGGTTGTGGTATTGAAGGTTATTGAACCTAACAGACTGTTTTTTGTGAAGAAATATTGTCTACTTACAGCTTTTTACACTTAACCCTCTCTTGAAAGGACTTTCAGCACTTTTTATTCATTCTTGGTAAGAAGCACAATTCTATCTTGGAGGGATGCAATTAATATAAATTCATTGCTGCAACTTTTTATCTTGATTTTATATCTCCATATTGTTTAAAATAGTATTAGACTGTGGGCTCCCTTTGCAAGACTTCAAGACAACCACAGGCCACGAGAGAAGTATATTACTGCACTTCCCAAAATATAAATATGATAATTTGTGGCCATGTTTGCAATTCACGGGGACATTCTTCAGAAACTATATAATAAGCATATGCATGAAGGCTCTGTTTTGCCCTCATAATGTATAATTTTCTGGAAAACAATAATTTAACTCTAGATCTGGAAAGAAATCTAGAAATCATTGGATGCGATTAAAATACCACTGAGCAAAAAGCTGGAGCTGGGAATGCTTCATTTTCCCAGCCTCTCTGCAGGTAAAAAGGAACTTTTTTCTAAATCCATTGTGTGATTGATTTTTTTTTTAAATAATTATACTGTAGGACTCAGCCATCTGAACAAGGTGATTTTTGATTTTTTTTACAAAACTGCCTTTCTTCTCTTTTAACTTTATTAATACATTTCCAATTAGTTCTTTTGTTATTACATCCACCTTTCCCAGTTTAAGGCTACATGGTAAAATAATCTGGCTTCCTCTATGAGTCAAAGCAAAGACTTCTGTGCTATACTCTCTACATCTGTCTTACCAATTTGTTTTAATTCCATTGAAGTTATTTCTTTAAAATTTTTGTCTGCCTCTGCCATCCCTCCTAAAAGAAAATGCTGAAATGATTTATCCCTAAGGTCTGTAAAGACATATAACAGTATATTTAAATGCTTTTAAAGTTTAATGCTTCTTGAAACAATTTGGTCCTGTGCATGTCACAGATAGAAATATTCAAGATGATTTTTAAAGTCAGTATTTCTGGTGAGCCAACAACGTAGAGTTGGACAAAGTGTGTGTGGAGGGAGTTGGGGTGGAAATGTTTTTTTTAAATGCATGTCTCTTACTGCAAGGACATGAGACATCAGTGGTTCTGCCTTGACACTGGAATGCTTCAAGCTATTGCTGCAATGCCTGGCAATGTTGTCGTCCTGCCCCTGTGCAGCAGACCTGGCAAAAGAGAGCAAGTTCCTGGCCAGCCTGAGGGTATCTTATTTATAAAAAGCCTACAATATATATTATTTCTTCCTCTACAATATTATTTGTCCAGAATGTACTGTTTCTTGCTTTTCTGCTCGGCCTTGCGACATGTCCCTGATGCTGTCACACTGCCGTTATGCTCCGATGACAGCATCTTCATTCCCATTCAGAAGGGGTGCTCTCTTGCTCAGAAGGGCTTGGCAAACAGCGCCCTGCATTCAGCAGCTACCATCTGGCACTTCCCACGTTTATTTTCGGTTCCCCCTCTGAATGCAGCAATCACTGTGGTGACGGGAGGAGAAGGGATGCTTGGTCTGTGCCCATTTCAGCAGCTTCCGCCTCCCTGCATGCTCACGCATCTCTGCAGAGACTGCTCCAAAGGACAGAAGGACAAATGTGGCCTGGGCATTACATTTCCTGGTAATTTACTGACCCTGTAGGAAACAGCTATTTGCCTTCATTTGGGTAGCGTGTAAGCTCACAGCATTCTGCTCTAGCCCAGGATTATTTTCTTTGAATGGGTGGCTTTCTTCCCATCTTTTTGTGATGATGGGGCAGCTGAGATGTGAACTATGCGCTCTGTGAGTATGAACACCAAGAGAAATCATCGATCTCTTGCAAGTGTGTTTGATACACACATCCTGTGAAGGAGTCTGGGTCTTTTTTTTAATAAGCCGGCAGAACTGTTGCACCTTTAAACCATGTATGTCCCTGGACACAGACGTTTGCAGGGACAGGTGGCCACATTCCAGCTCCTGCTCTGTTGGTCAGATAGACTTTGTGGGTGGCTGGGAGCAGCGTGACTGGCTTAGCTGCTCCACCCTGCTTTAGTCACTTGTGAGCAGCGTTAAAAATAGTCACGGGCTGTGGTGACAAACAGGAACAATTCTTTCACTATTAAAGAAAAACCTAAAGGTTAAAAAAAAAAAAATAAAAGGAAAATAAGGCAGGAATGCTACCAGGTGACTTGGCCACAGCCATCTTACTGATTTTAAAGCGCTCCCCTGGCAGGCTCTGCCAAACAGCCCTGCTCCTGGTGAGCAGCTGAGCCTTGGGGGAAGGACAAGCTCTGGCCAGAGCAGGCCTGGCATGTCTCACACCTTTAGTTCAGACAGCTACAGTGCTGCAAAGGTCAGGAAACTAGTGATTGTAGGTGTCCATTTTTTATTATTATTATTTTTAAGAAAAAAAAACCATCTCCAAGCATCGAAGAAAACAAGCAGTTTTGGGAAGAGAACGGTGAATTTATGGCATCCTCCCTCCCCCAGCATGGAGAGAGAAAGCAAGGGTAGGAAAAAGCTTGTGATGTGAACAGAAAGGCTTTAATCTTCGTTTGTAAATGCGCCGGCTCCTTGTTCCGGGGTAGGTGAGCTCCTGTGCCCAGAAGCTACCAGGAAAATGGTGGCCAAGCCCAACCCTGCGACGCTCTGAGGGGCTGCCTCCTCTCCTGCCATTTCCAAGTGATCCGGAGAGCTCTCCCCCGCGTTCTCCTGTATCTTGGAGGGTTTCAGCAGGGAAACGCTGCAGGCTGGTGGTTTTGGTGCCTCAGGGGCTGGGTGCTGGGACTCGTTCCTTGTTTTGGTATCACACGCCGTTTCGGAGGGCTGTGTGTCACCTCAGTGACAGTGCTGCTGTGCAAGCAGCTTGGCTGTGGTCGCATCATCCAGATCGTGGTTTCTTTGCTGAAGAGGTGCAAAGGTGCGTGTGGGGGGGGGTGGCAGCAGTGTGGGGCCCCGCTGCTCCTGGGGATTTTGCATGGCTGCAGCTGGGGCAGACCTGGCTGGCTGGAGCTGGATAAGAGCCGGCGGAGGTGTGGTGATCCCCAAAGCATGGCATGAAGAGAGCACCCCATCCCCACCGAGCCACTGCGACTCCTGCTGCGTTGCTTGTCAGCAGCTACAACGCCCCTCAGTGTGCCAGCTTCCTGCAGCAGTGCTGTCCCCAAGCTGACCTGAGGTCTTTGAGCTGTCTCCGTGTATTCAGGTTCCATCGCTGTATGGGTTTTTCAGGTCCCAGAGCACAGGGGAAGTGGTGCAGACCCGTCCTGGTTGTGCAGAAGAGCCCCAGCTCATGCTCACAGGAAAGTGCAAAGGGTTGCAGCATCCTGTGCTCTTGCATCCCCATCACCTCAGCCTGGGCTTTGCAGACTCTGGGTTTAAGCCTGAGCAGAGCGAGCTGTGTTTTCCCCATGTCTTTATCCACCTGGCAAGTGCTAGGTAATGGGCAGGGTAACATAAACAGGAACAAGCAATACTTTGTACGTTTCCTACAGCCTACCTTTCTACCTGAGTGAGGGATAAAGTAACCCTCTCCCAGTCAGCAGGATTAAAGGTTTCTATGCTCAGCATTATAAACCACTTGCATTAGCTCACAATGCCATGTATTTACCAAAGAGAAATGTTATTCTAGGTAAATCCCTCTGCCAGCTGGAAAAACAAATTGAGCGGATCGAAGGAAACTGAATGTACTGAACACCCAAAGGGTGTCTCTTGTAATTGAGCACAGCCTAAAATAATCCTGGGCTGGCTGCCTGTCGCAAGCTGCCGCCTGTGAGCGCTGGTCCCGCTGGGGAGAGGCACCCGCTGTGCACTGGTGGTGGCTGCACCCAGGGCTCACCAGAGTCCTTGTGCTCAGAAGCCATTGCCTCTATGTTAAGGAGCAGGTCGCCATCCAGCCCAGAGCCTCCACCACAGTGCATTGCTACAAAGGAGTTTTCTATCAACGATTTAAACAACTTTTCTCCTCCTTTGTTTTTCTGTTACTTATTGTTCTGTCCCTTTGCCTTGCCTGCCTGTCTTGTATCCTTGCTGAAGCTGATTTGGTCCCCACTATTGCAGATACCCCTGGAAGATGCAGTCAAGGGACAACACTTTGTTTTGGCCTTTCATACGATTAATTCTCTCTTGGTCTTTAAAGGTTAGTTCCTATGAAAGCTTTGCTTTCCTCCTGTTTGTCTTGGTGGTTTCTCCATATGTATCTAGCCATGTAGACAGACAGTGGAATCCCTCTAAGGTCTCTTTACAGACAGTGCAGACAAAAAGAGTTTGTAGGCCTGAACATCCCACCCTGAAGTATAAAACAGATCAGGTAAACCACATCCTGAAAGTCCCTTGTCCTCTGCAGTAATTATGAAGAGACCCTAAAAGAGGTTTTTCTCTTGGATAGACACTTGAAGAAGAAAGTTTGGGGAAGCACAGCAAAAACCAGCCTGACACAATCTTGGCAGAGCAACTCTCTATTCATCCAAAGGCTTCACAGACCCTATCCAGCTCCTGGTCCCACAGAGCAGCCTCCATGTCCAGCTGGTTTTGGCGGTGGCTTTGGAGACCAGGGCCTCCGGATTTTTACAGTGTTGTGTAGGAGTATGGGGTAACCAGAAACATCAGGTTTGGATCTTCTCAGGAGGGCAGGAAGGACAAATACTGCTTCTTGTGAACTACCTAGATATCATCAATTCTCAAGTGAGTGCCGGATAAGTGATATTTAACAGACGTCACCATGTGCAGCTCACCAGGGTGAGGAACGCTGTGTGCAATCTGGGTACTGTACTCAAATCGCTCCAGAGAAAAACACCAGGGCTAATTAAAAATGATGGGTAATTAGATTAGTACTCCAGCTGGACTTTTTGATGCATAAAGGAGGTTTTAAAACATAGAATAAGTAGATTTTAAGGAAAAAATCCTGACTTTAGTCAAGCTACCACATAACCAAGGCATTTAAACCATGTTATACTAACAGTTCCGTCCACCATGCATTACTTGTTGATGCTAGCTTAGCTCCACATCTTAAGAAGAGTTCAGCATCAAAATACTCTTTTCCCCTCCTAAGGTGTTGGCAATAGGTGCTGATTTTAAGTGTGCGAAGAGCAGCTAGGCGTGATTTTGCTCATGAATCACAAAGGTCCTCGCTAGAGCCACAGCATCAAGGAGCACAGGGCGTTGCAGGTAGCAGGACGCTGTGTGATTTACACTGAGTAAAAGGGCTGGGGCAGGAGGGGCAGGGGCTGTTTCCAGTTTGCTGCATGCAGACTCCAAGCACCCAGTCATTGATCTCCCTGTTTGCTGACAGAGCATGAGACGATTGCCCAATGCCTACCCTGGGTGATTTAGGCTGTCCTGCCCAAGCGTGGACGCAAGCAGAGGTACCCTGTTCATGGGTGAGCAGTCACCACATGCATCCCAGCAGGATGCTTTGCTAGCTTTGGGGTGCGTGAGGAGCATTCCTGAGACGCAGGTGTCTGATTCTGGGGCTCCCCTTTATGGGGGATGTGAATTCTGACATCTTTTACACGTGTCTTACATCTGGGCACAATCACTGGGTGCCTAGGTAAGTGCCTGGTGCCATCTCCGCTTTGCTGAAGCGGTCCCTGCGTAGAAGCCCAGTGTCTGCCTGCAAGCTTGTAACGGTACCCCAAAAAGTAGTTCTTCCTTCTTGTTCCTCACACAGGAAAGCAGCCTGGAAACACTGGTGAGAAATAACTGTCTGGGAACGAGCTCTGGAATAGCTCCGCGGGGCGCTCGCACTGCCGGCTCTGCAGCAGGCTGTCAGGCTAAGCTTTCTTAGGCATTTTTCCCACACTGACAGGCCGGAGGGCACAAAACAACTGTCTAACAGTGACTAATGAGAACTGCTGCCTGTCTCCATGCAGAAACACTTGGGAAGGGAGGGGTTTCAGGGAAATAAGAGCCTCCTCTGTTGCTCCTCCTCGCCTGGGAACAATGCTTTCTGTGGTTTGCAAACTGGGGAGCGCTTGAACCTAAAGTCGGGTTTATTCCTCTATGCGCACCCATTCCCCCCCCCCCATCTTTCATGTACACAGCTGAAGCATGCACAGAAATTCGCTTTAATGCAGACTGAAAACCCAAGGGTCTTCTGGCCCAGTTCCATGTTTTATGCTTGTGAAGGCAGCCACAAACATCGGCGCATCCAGTGGTGCATCAGGAGCTTCGGCAGCGCCAGGACTGCCCTCGCCTCTGACTTTGTTTACGTCAATACGAGCAGGATTGTTGCACATCTCTGTCGGCACAACCAAAGGAAAAATTAGTGCATCCCAACGGTCTGGCTCAACTTGAGAGGTTCTGGAATGGTGTTCTGAATCTTTTTTAGCGATCTTGAAAGCAGGGAGAGAAATCTGTAATTAAATCAATACATATGTAAACGAGCATCTGCCACAGAACCAGTTTAACTTCTTTGTGTTAAACGTATTTCTGTTGACACATTATTTGTGACATATTCCTTGTATATAAGGCTGTTATTAAACTGGAATTTTGCTTGATTTAAGCAATTAAATGAGTCAAGCCGTACAGCTTCCCTTGTCTATGCATTTAAAGGATTTTTTTAAGCTGTTGTGTTGGCTCTTGATGTGTGTTTTTGAGACTGCTCTTGGTTGACAGCTACTTTCATGATTATTTAGAAGTAGGTTTGGGTAAATTTTGCAGCTGATAATCTGTCAGTTCTAAGGTTTTCACAGTGGTTGGATGTAAATCTAAGAGCCCTTCTTGCAAGGCTGCGTTTAGGTTTGGTTTGTTGCTGTAGGTCTCTACAAGCCCTTCCTCTGAAACCTCAGCCAAAGTAACAGTTTCATTAACTGCACTCTGTCTGCGGGGGCTCTGAACACAAGTAGCTCTATTTCAGTCATCTGGCATACAATAAAAGTCCTGAGAGCAGAAAGCCATTCTGGCATGAAAGAAGATGTTGTTATTCCCCATGTAGGAAGTGAGTCTGGTTGTGCATTTCCTGAGTGCTCAACGTTGCCATTTATTTCTTGGATAAATGTGATTCATTATTCTTTGTTTCTTTAAAGGGCCTGATTCAGGGCTTGGACCTGCAGTCAAAACAGCAAGGGTCACCTCTGGCTGCTTGTGTGTGTTATATCGCTGTTTGATATTGCTAGTGCTAACAGCAGAGCTTTGCAAGCCTGAGGACATGCAGTGTGCTGCCACGCACGCTGTTAGGTTTGCCACTTGTTTGTGGGTGGATTCACCATGCTGCCAGTGACTGCGATGGATATCTGGTGCCTGGGCGAAAAATGCAAAGTCCTGATGCTGGCGTGGTAATTCCAGGAGGCTCCTTCAGGACAAGGCTCATCTGCTGTGTAAATGCACAGGATGAAAAGATGCTTGCTGATCCCAAAGACTTTAACATTTTTCATGGTCTGCTGCTGTTGCAGTCTTTGAACGTTACATTTGCTGAACAGACAGCAAAAAAAACCGCAAGAATAAGGAATGGATTGAGGTAAGGAACGCAAATCCTGTCCTCCTGCCTGATAATAAAACAAGAAGATATTTGGAAAAGCAAACTGCAAAGCCTGGCAGAAGAGGTGTTATGCAAAGCTCGTGCATGCTGCCGGTGCCTGCATGTGCCTTAGTCCTCGAAAGGAGGCAACAGCAGACTGCACACCACAAGCCAGGTCCCGGCTCCCACAGCGACCGCTGCTTCCCCGGGAGCCGCACTGCAGCCCTGAGCTGCCAGCAAACGGTGCAGCGTGGGGAGCCGACTTCCCACCAGGCTTAGCCTGATAAGTGCTACATTGCTGTGTTGCAGCAGCAGGACTAGTGAATTCCTGCTGCTAAGGAAATGAAAACGGGAGAGTGGCTCAGCGAGGATCAGACGGCAGGGCGCGACAAGGGGAAGGAAGCGTTTCTGCTGCAGTGCGTAAGCAAACTATGGTGCTCCCAGCCCCGGGATGCTGGAGAATCAGAGGTACGCACAAGGCTCTCCTAAAGGCGGTGCTCTTGATGCAATCCCCAGTTTAGGTAATTGCAAACAAACTTTGGTGGGACTTTAATTTCCTTGACCATCAGCTACTGCTGGAGGTGGGCACCAAACCTTTGGTCTCAGGGCTTGTCTTCATGGTGTCCCCTGAGCTCCAGCAGGGCTGGCCTGGCTCAGTTGTTCAGGCTGCATCATAACCCAGCTCTCAACCTGTTCAGTGATGCTGGGCGCAAGCATTCATCCTCACTTCCCTGGTCTGTGGACTTTAGTGAGAGCTCCGCTGCCCCAGCTTACTACAGAGGTCTCGGCCTGCCTTTTGTGAAAGAATTACAGGTTTTCGGGATGTGCCCACGCTCCTTTGGTACATGTCTCCTCTGCCAGGTGTGCACAGCACACTCTACCACTCACATCTCTGAAGGAAGACATTTGCCCCTCCTGAGCCTGCACTGACTTCTCTGGAGCTTGACAAGGGGAGCTTGGCTTTTATTTCTCTTTGGATCGCATCCCCCAAGCGTCAGGGTGAAAAAGAGCCCTGTGGGACCGTGCTGTTGATCTCCATGGTTAATGGGCTGCCCTGCACAGCATGTCCTGGCAGGAGCTGCCTTGTGCAAACAGCTGTTCGGCAGCCAACACTGCTTTTGTGCCTGGCTTGAGGTTAATTGGCCAAATATGCTAATTCAACAAATGAGCTGATGTTCTGGGTGCTTTGATTTTACCGTGGGATTCTTGTTACCTAAGTGGAAGTGGAGGTTTCACGGCAGGGAAAGCTGTGCTTGTCTTGCTGCTGCTGAAAGGGTTTGTCCTGCCTCTGCCCTGAGGTCCTGGGTTGCATCTTGTGGGCACGAGACTCCAGGAGACAGCAGGAGGTGCCCTGGCATGCTCTGGCATGCTGTGATGGCGGCTCATGTCCTGCCCACATACCCCACTGGATTTCTGCCTGGAAGGAAACCCCAGTGTCCACCCCCTGACAGCCAGCAGCTGAGGTTTTGCTGGCAGTGGGGATTCAGGAAGCCTTGACGAGCTGTGAAGAGGCCTGAGGGTGAGGAAGATGAGGGTGGAGATGCTTCACATCTTCTCTCTTTGAGCTGAGCTATGTAAGGGATAGTGATATATGCCTTCCCAGGACTGTACCAAAAGCAATCCGAGCACTTGCGGGATTATTTGAAGACCGGGGCTCATTCTTAGAGACCTGAATCACGTGCTTCTGCCCTCAAGGACAAGCTCAGTGTTTTTTCTAGCAAGAGCAGGCCAAGAGGTCATTTCCACCACTAAACTCTTCGGAGGCTGTTTCCAGCATCAGCCAGTGCTCGGAAAACGAGCCTGGTAAATATTAAAAGAAGATTGTGTAATTGCCTGGTTTTGTGGTTCATTATAGCTTTGCATGGGTGGGCACTGTGGTGTGAACCTACTTTCAGTTCCATTGATGTTCTTGCCGTGCAAAATAAAAGAGAAAAACCTAAGCGGTCCCTTTCTGAAGGTCCTGATGGCCGCCTCGGAGACCATGTGCTCCCCTGTTATTTCACACGCTGAAAGAGGGAGTTGGGGGGAAATTTGCCTTCCTGCCCCAAACGTAGGCTTCTGCACGTGGCGCTGCCAGAGACCTCTCTGGTCCTGGGGGATGGCTGGTGGGGAGGAGACGTGCGTGTGTGCAGCAGCACTGGGGCTCGGTATCGCACCGCAATACCAAGCTGCTACAATACTGCTGCTGACTGCAGAGGGTCTGCCTAGTTTGTTGAGAATTAGGGGGAATTCTGTGCTCAGGAAACCCAAAAGCTCACTCGTGCTCCTCAGCAGCTGCATCTCGTGGGATGCTGTGTGCAGCAGGGGAAGCGAATTCCCCTCTGAAATCCTATTGTTCTTCAGGCGAGAGCTGGCACAGTGACTCTTTTCTAAACCCACGGAGTAGGTTTGCCTTTTTCCACCCCTGGATCTTCCCCAGCAGCAGAGATGCCCCACCTCTAGTGAAATCCAGCCCAGTTGGCTTCTCCAGGGTACCGCGAGCATCCTGACACAGACTGCAGCAGGACAACCCAACAGGAGCCACATCCCAACGGCTCTGGCCCGTGGCAGGCATGAAGGAGCCTGAGGGAAGGAGCCGGGACGTTTGTGGGGTTTGCTTTCCTTTCTCTCAAACCGCTCAGCCCCGTTTCCAGCACAGCTGCCCCAGGTTACAGTCACAGGGCTGACCACACTCAGCACTTATGTGGGTAGGTTTTCTCATGGCTCAGCAAAATGGTGACGGTTTCTTGAGAGCAGCATGTTGCTCTTCCCCTCCCTGAACACAATCCTTTTCTCGCTCCTTATGGTCCATGGCATTGGGTGTTTTCCTTCAACATGTTCTATGGGTTTTTCTTTCATGGTGTTTTGCAGCTAGAGAGGGATTTCTCAGGGCTTTTAGAAATCTTCTGGGGCAGTAGGAGCTTTATACTGGGATGTTAGCAGGGAAGCTGAATCGCATAATTCTGCAGTTTGCTGTAAGGATCAGCCCCGGCACATGCACCCAGAGCTCTGTGTCCGATTTAAGGGTAAGTGGGGTAAGTTTGCTGTAGCCTTTTCCAGATGCAGCTTGTTCCTCCAGTGTGATGTGACCGTGGGGAGGCTGCATGTGGCTAGCTCTCATTTAGGTTTTTAGCCCCATCCTGCTGTCCCGAGGGACTCCAGGCACTGTTTCATTTCACCCTGCTCTTGCCAGGACGCGGCCATGACCGGGGCCGGGTGCGGGGCTCCCAGCGCAGCAGCACCCTGCAGCAGCCGCCTGGGTGCGAGCCTGGCCCCTGTGGTGAACACGAGGCAAGCTGACGTCTCCCAGCCCTCTGCAAGCAGCCTGCAAGCTCCGAGAAGTGTTTCACATCTGCTGGTAAGGCTGACTTGTACCCAGAAACTGCAGTGAATTTGTTCCCAGTGTCAGAGGGCCATGGGGTGAGGCTGCAGCATTTTCTGCCGTTGCGTTCCTGGAAGGACGGGAGATGCCCGGCTCCCCACCTGAGCTGTGACTCACGGGGGCTGCAGCCACTTCTCGGAAATGCCTCTTCTCTGACTTGGGGAGCTCTGGGGGAGCCCTGGCCTGCCTAAACCCTCTCTGCTCCCTCCCTTTGGCACCTTGGAGAAGGCTGATGCCGCAGTGGTGACATTCACAGCGATCAGCAGCAGTGCAAACACAAACCACTGGTCATGCCTGGGGACGGCTGCAGCAGATCTGCCAACCTGGACTCCCAGCCCATGGAGGGGATGCTCCAGGGCCATAGTGCAGGGTAAGAGGTGAAGGAAGAACAGGGTGTTAAAATGGTCCAGAGCCTGCCCAGGATAGGCTGCCGTCAGCTCCAGACTGCCTGCACTGAGCCCCTTCTGGTCACAAAACGCAGGTGATGGAGATCTGGATGGCTCTGAAAATAGCTACTTCCCTTAGGAGTGAAGGTGCTGGGGACATCCTTGCAAAGCCACCTCCACACAGCATCCTGAGCCCCCAGCTCACCCTGCTGCCCTCTCCCAAGCCCAGGGTCCCGCTGACCACCCTGGCTCAGGCTCCAACCCGCTGCCTGCGGAGCCAGAGCCAGCTCCCAGCCATTGCACAGACAATTTTGGTGGGCAGAGCCAGCATCTCCAAGCTTTTCCTGGAGCCTTGTGCCTTCTAGCTAAAGGCAGACACCCAAGGAGAAGTGATGCTGCCTGAGAGGGGTGGGCTTGGCTGGAGGTGGGAGCAGCATCTCGGCACTGCAGCCGCCTGTGCCATCAGAAGTGCTGGGGCTGGCTGAAAAGGGCAGAAAGGAGCGGTGGAGGTGGGCTACCCGATGCCATGCCTTTGCATGGTGCTGTGTGAGGCCACGTCTGTTGACCTCATTACTCATTTTCAAGTGTGAAGCACCCTTTGCGGAAAGGATGCATAGCCCAGATAGCTCAGCAGGATGCTCAGAGTCTTGCTTCTCTCCAGCAGATGACAAAATTATTCGAAACAGGGCTTCCTGGTGACAAAAGTGCCTGGCTCTGATGGAGATGCTGTGCGAGTGAGCAGGAGAGTTAGAGCTGCAGCACAGCCTTCAGTCATTGATGCCTGTGTTGAAAACGAAGTATGCAAAATACTATATTTGTGGAACAGCCTGTCTATGCAGCTACCGTGATCTTTGCTTTGTCACCCTGTCCCCTGCTCACCCAAGGCACTAAGAGAGGGCATAAGGGACCTCAGAGCCTGCAGCAGCGCAGAGCTCAGGACCCTGAGGCTCCAGTGCAGCCAGCTGAGAGCCCATGGCCGTGCCACAGCTCCTCTGTGCACTCCTCTTTAGAAAGAAACATTTTACACACCCTCACATCAATGCTTTCGGTGGCATCATCCCGCTGCCGCACGGCCACGGAAATGTCCTCATCTGGTACCTCCCCAGCGGACTACGGGGAGAGGCTGTGCGTGGCCTCTGAGATGCAGGTTTGACATTTGTCACCATGCTGCTGACATTTTCCTCTGCAGAAGCACCCCGAGGTGACGTCCTCGTGGCTGGTGCCTCCCACTGACAGTTTCTGCAGCAGCGGCTCCGTTGCCTTGCGGTGCTGGAAGGAGGGAGCCGACCCCGTGGCCAGGGCTCAGCCCAAGAGGTGCCTTCCCATGCTGGCAGGGTGACGGGTGCACGACGCCAGGCCTGAGGCCCTCAGGGCTGTTTTTCTTCTATTTCCACCTCTGCCTGTGTCGTTTCCTTTTAATTTCACTAGAGAGGCGATGGTGCTCCGATCCGGCCAGACGCTTCGTTTTTAGCCTCAGCGTGGCCGCAGCAGGGATGGAGGGATGGGCAGGGGGAGGGAGGGCAGCCGAGGAGTCAGTAGATGGCAGAGTTGTTTTAGCATCCGCTCTCTGCCGCATCTCTCGCAAGCTCACAGGGATTTTGTGTTGGATTCCTTAGCACGACCGCGGCCCAAGGCTCGGGCCATTGCAGCGTGGCCTCGGAGCGAGCTGTGGCCAGGCCCGCTGCAAACCAGCCGAGGCCGTGGTGCTGCAGCATGGCCGGGATGGGGCATGGGTAGAGGGCTCCCGGCAGGCACAGCAACACCCACGAGGCCGGCTCAGAGCTTCGCTGCTGCCAGCGCTGAGACCGAAGCGCTGTGGGTTACCGTTGCAGCATCAGTTGCACACGACCGAAGGCGATGCTCCCCTGCCTTCGCGTCGCTCTGTGAGAGATTCGGGATTGGTTTGGCTGGCTCAGGACGCGTGTGCATCACGTTGCTTGGGCTCTCAGACTGAGCATTTGTTAGGGAAGTGTGGCAGGGTGTGGATTTACATGCAGGTGCTGCCTTCTCCATGGTATGGTCAATCCCAGGCAGGGGCTAAAGCTTTTCTCTTTGTCTGCCCCTCTCGAGCAGGCTCGCCCACTCGGCAGCTCACCCCTGCCATCCTGCCTCCTGTTGTTTTCAGCAGCGTGACTCCCTTTCTCACCTCGGGGCTGTGCAGGATCCCAGGGGACCCCAGTGACCCAAGGGGATGCACGCTGGGTGTCTCCCAAGCAGACACCACTTCTCTCACTGCCCAGCATTTCTAGGGGGACCCCTTCAAGTGGGTTTGGCCACCATCTTCTCCACAGTGTCTAAATTCTACTTTAATGCAAGAGGAAACATTAATAAGATTTAGCGACCAGCCTTTCCAGCCCCTGCTGTCACCACTCAGAGCATGGCCGATCTCACGTGGGGTGATGAGACAGGAGTACAACACAACGTGCCTTTGCTTTCCAGATTGCCTGGTGACACAAACCGTGTGCCATAGGTGGACAGAAGCCCAAACAGCCCCAGCAGCACCCGGCTACCTCTGCCACCTTCTCTGCACGGGTACTGCTCTGGAGGGTTGAGGTGGTGCTGGAGGAATGCTCGGAGTGGGAGAGCAAGGCGGAAGATTAAAATTAGAGGCTGCCAAATCAGCTTTGGGTGATTCCCCATTGTCTGATAATTTCACATCCCGAAATTCGGCCATGGGCTGTGATCCCGTCCTTAGGTAGAGACCCTGACCTAGGGGCATTTCCCACCCAGGTGGCGGGGACCCCGGTGGGGTGGTGGGAGCTGGAGGGTGGGTGGCCCTGCCCTGGTGGGCACTGCTGGCCCCCATGGCATGGGGGGAGCAGCCGCATTCCTCCCCTGCCCCTGAGACTTTTGTTTTGCTCGCCAGCCCCACACAGATGCAGATGCCGTGGCTGTTTTGGTCCCGTCCTGGGCTGGGGAGCCGGGGGCGACGCACAGATAAAGCTGGGCCCCCCCCCACCCACCCAATGGCACCTTGCCGTGGGAGGCGGCCGCTGGGTGCAAAACCTCCCGTGTGCTTTGCTCATCCCCAGCGCGTTTCGCTTTGGCTTTGATGGCTCTGGGTCTCTGCACCCTGCGCTGGGCAGAGCTGCACCCCGGGACGTGCGGGGTGCTCCTGCCTTCTTCCGTGGTGACTCACGCTTGTTTGGCAGGGCCGGGGCTGCAGCGTGCCCTGTGCCAAGCTCTATTTTTAGGAAGCCGGGAGAGGTAGGTGCAGCCGTCACAGCAAGAAGTTTCTAGTGCCATTTGTGGTTTCACGGCCGCAGGAAGGCTCTGCATCAGCAGTTTGGAGATGCGCACCCTCAGTGGCTCAGCGCGGCAGGGCTGGCGTCGCTGCCCAGATGTGGCATGTGCTGCCCAGAGGTGACGAGAGCCACGTGCCCCTCGGTGCTCTCTGTCCTCCAACGGGGCCGGTTCCTCTGCCTTTCCTGGCCCTTCACCCCCCCAATCCCCTTGGGAAAGACCAGCTTGGAGTGCATCCAAGGGGCTGGAGGAGAGGACAGACAGTGGGAAGGGCACAGGAGACGACAGCCCTCGGAGCAGGGCAGCTCAGAGGGACAGCAGCACCTGGTGCTGTCCCCTGCAGCCTTTCCCCATTGCTCTTTGCTGCTCTGCAAGGTGGCAGAGAAGGGGCAGATGTCCCCTCACCTGCCTGGGCATTGGCCCCTGGCTCCTCAGCCCGGGCGCTCCCCAGCAGCCAGGCTGTGCCACAGCCCAGGACGGCTCGTGTTCACGCCTGCTGGAGCCTGGGAAGGTTGCTGACCTCCACATGGGACTCCATGGGTGAAGGACACCACGAACGACCAGGCTGCAGCCTGCCATTATCGCAGTAGTATTATTATAGTAGTATTATCTACAGCCAACATCTGCTGTTTTCTTCCACAGGGAGACGTGACCATCGCAAGTATTGACCTCTCCTCCTGTCCTTGAGCCTGCTTCTTGCTGCTCTTGACTCTGGAGCATTCTCTAATTCATACGAAGTTAAAGAAATGAACGGAAACTGCAATGTAACCTTTCTTTCTCCGGATGCTGGTGATGTTTTCTGTGACGTTCTGGCTCTGTCTGTCCCGTCTCTCTGGTGACAGGCGTAATCCTGAGGACTTGGGAGATACAGCAAAAGGAAAATCTAAAGAAATGACAAAACAAATTATGGACAAGCTCAAATTTCCCTTGTAACCATAGCCCTGCGCTGAAGGGACAAATTCAGGTTTCTCTTACAGGTTCCCTTTTGCATCCCTCCCACGGCATTGCAAGCAAACTCCTTTTGTGACTCAGAATAAAATCCTCTTTCTGAATGTATTGTTCTTAGTACTTCACAGCACCTGGCTTTTGTTAATTGTAAAGAGTATGTGAGGTGAGCAGCACGATTTATAGAGCTAGTTATACGAAACCGCAGCGGGCACCCAAAAAATCACTCTCTTTTCGTTAGCTTTCACCTTACTGCATTCAGAACCGCTCCCAGCCTTTGACAGATCACCGTGGCAGGCAACCGGATATTTTCTCGGTAAACAAAGCCCCGAGTGCCGAGTGCAGCGGAGACAATTTGCTGATCAGCGGAAATACCGCAACTAGGTCAATAGGAATGCAAGCGATGGATCACATTTTCCCATCGTCTCACCCAGGCGTTATCTGGCCGGAGGAACCGTGCCCGTTTGGGTGCGCAAGCGGATGGTTATGGTTGTGTTCAGAGAGTTTGGGGTGAAAGAAAGCCCTTTTGGTTGCTCAGCGATGGGCTTGTCACCAGGTGCAGGTGAACTTCACCTTCCCCGGGGAAATCCCATGTAGACAGGCTCTTCCCTCGGGCACTGGGTCCTCCTCTGTTGCCTATCAGCCCGCCGGACCATGACCCTCTTTCACCTCTCTGCAACACTCCCCCAAGCTCCTACAGCAGCCAAGCGGCCAAGGATGTGCAGCCATGACACAACCTGACCCTGGCAAGAGATGACATGAGCTTTGAGGAGTCGGAGCCTCTTGCCCCATCCCTACCACCTGTGTGAAACAGTGACAGAGCACCCACCAGCCTGCCTGGCGCCGCCCAGCAGAGGTGAGGGCATGGCCCGACGGGGCTCTGCCTTGCCCAGAGCTCAGCCAACACCTCCTCATAGGTTTGGGCTCCTGCCCCCCAGCAGGAGCCACCACAGGACCTGGTGACGGGGGCTGGAGGAGACGGCCAGGGCTGGGTTGCCAACACAAAGCAATGTTTTCCTGAAGAGGAGCAGCCAGCCTGCCCTCCCAGCGAGGCGTGCTGACGAATCTTTGCCAGGATCCCCCCCCCCCGTCATAATTTCCACCCCGTCTTTTTTGTCAGGGCGCTGGTAACTACTGAGTACGGGTTTCCTGGTTTTCAGAGCAGGCTGGCCAGCCCTCTGCCGATGTTTCGTGTTGGGGATGCTGAAGGGGAGCCATTCCTCATCCTCGCCGAACTTCTGCCTCCCCAGCCAGGTGTGTGCAACGCGGCCAGAGCTGTGCCGGGTTTTTTCCGTCATTACCTGCAGCTTCTTCTCATTTCAGTGAAACGGTGATGGGTGACTATCCAGAAACGTCTTTGAAAAAGTTTCGTCTGATGGGGACGGCCAGGGCTCAGGAATAGCTGTGCAAAACCTCACTTGCTCTCTGCATCACTCACTGCTGTGGTTTCACACGTTATCGACTGCCTCTGAGTCCTGACACTCAGGATTCGGGGAAAGTATTAAGTAATGACTTCTCATGTCGTCTTGTTTCTCATATGAAGACTTCCTCCAAACATAACTCTTCAGTTCAGAGGAAACTCTGAAGAGCCTTGGAAAATGTCGGTGATTGCCATCTGGTCAATGCATGGGACGAGGACTTTGGAGAACGGGCGCTGGTGCTCGCCATGGCCCCAAGCCCCATACAGCAGCACAGCTGTGGCCCTCAGTGCCATGGGGTGTCCTTGGAGATGTCCACCATGAAACAGCTTCTTGCTGGTGAAGGTGGAAAGCTCTCCATGGCAGACAGTGCCTGGGGGCTTGGCGACAGCTCAGACCCCTGCCAGGGGGCCAGGGCTGGCATTTCTAAAGGTAACACCAATTTTAAGATAGAAAGGAAGGAAAGCACTGGTTGGCAGAGCCCTCAGGCTCTGTGTGTGTGGGGGGTGTGCTACAGACCCAACCCAAAGCTCCCCTTGGTACAGGGAGGCAGCAGCCCTAGCAAGGGAACGCATGGCCCCAGAGCACCATCGGGGCATCAGCCCCAGGCTGGACTCTGCCTGGTCACTGAATTGCTGCCAACAAAGACCCTGGCGCTGTCACACGTTTGTGATTTGGGTGCTATATTTAGGCACACGGTAACCTGCCAAGGTCAAAAGCTGACTGAGTTGCAGAGATGTTTGTGCTTTGTTACCAGAGCTTGCATTTGCAGCTAAGAGCACCCTAACCACACAGGACAGGATGCGAGAGATTGGGTAGATAGAAAAAGCGAATGCTGGACCCCATCCTGCCACGCTGAGCAACCCCACGGTGCTGAGTGCCATCCTCTGCTGTGGCTGCCAGGCAAGCAGCACCCTGCTCAGTGCCCCTCTGCTGCTGGCAGGATCCGGCCCTTTATTTGCTGCATGCACATCTGATAAGACCGTTGCCTTCAGGCTGTTACTTTCAAAACAACTTTGCATGATAGTTTGAGCGCTGCCTTTAAACCAGCGCCCCAGCCCCCGTGCAGGCAGCCTGGCAGCCCAGCTTCATCCTCTTTGCTCTAGCATGGAGCAAAGGAGACCTGTCCCTTCTTGAAAGCAAGGCCCCTCTGCATTTACCATGAATTTTTGTATGGGTTCTCCATGGCTGTGTAGTGTCAGATGCCTGAAGAGCTGGAAACATGGGCGGGAGATGCTCAGGGGCAGGACCACACCTCTGCTGCTGGGCCAGGGGATGTGGGGAGGACATGGGTCGCCTGAAGTTGCATGGAGGTTGTGCTGGGACGTCAGTGGCTGTCAGGAGCGGCAATGTCCCCTGTAGCCATTTTTATGCCCAGATGATAAAAATCATATGTGTAAATGGGAGTACGATCTGAGGATCCTTGTGCCCATGGATGCAGGGTAAGAACCTCACTGTGGTATTGGGAAAGCGGCTCAAAACTTGTCTCTCCAAACTGGTGGCCAAGCACTGAGACCCAAAGTCCTGCTGGCTGTCCGTCAAGGAGCACGACACCCACACTGGGGTCCCCGTGCCCAAAGAGACGTCCCTTTCCCCAGGAGCATCCATCTTACTTGGGCAGGCTTCACCTATGGGGAGCACGAGGGAAGGCCAGGAGCCAGCACAACCCACCTGCCTCAGCCAAGCATCCTCACTGCACAATTGTCCTTCTCATGAAGAAAACAGAGAGCAGAAAGCCCTTCTTCTCCTTCTGAGAAACAGCTGACTTCCCAAGTGCTTCCTAACCCCTGGCAGCCCGCACCACCACTCAGCAGTGCTGCCCGTGGAGTCACAGTCTTCGTTGCTCTGAGGATGACTAGTCGTGAGGTTTTCATCCACAACAGGAAAAAAACACCGGGGCAGAGTCAGGAGCGTTTCGAAGGCAAATATGAATATACGGAATAAGAATCGATATCTGCTTCTGGTAGGATGGTAGGAAAAAGCATGGAAGTGAACCAGAGAAGAAAGTCTAAGTAACCTTTTTTTTTTTTTGTTGTGGGAGATGGTAGTGAACAAACGTACCCACTACGAAGGTTTTTTTCCAGGAAGTGTAGGTTGCTGCAACCTGTATCCCTTGAGCAGCGGGTGCTCACACAACAGTTCTCATGCTACTTGCAAGCAGATCATTTGAAGGCGCCCCAGCAACGTGCCCGGAGGATGAATGAAGCCTACAGCTCTGCTGCACCCCGATCCATGAGCAGCACCTCTCCCAGCACCATGAAAATGTTCATGTGCTTCCTCGCTGTATTTATGGTAGTACAGACGATCGGGACTGTACTCTTCTGTTTGTATCTTCACATGAAGATGGATAAGGTAAGTGTAGAGATAAGGGTGTCTCTGCTGGATTGCTAACACAATTTGCCTTCGGTGTGCAGAGCCCTGGTCACCCTCAGGGTGAATATGGTGCAAGATGATGATGGCCACTGGACTGATGCAGGAGTGGTGTTTATACACCCATGTTCTTATTTCTGCTTTAATTTGCCACTAAGTGAAGATGTACGCAGAGGAAGAGACCCGTTCCCTTCATTAACAAAGAGAGAATGGGTCAATTAAGAGGAGCTGCTAAGAGCAAACCTGGCAGACAGTGGCCAGTCTGGGAGAGGAGAGGGGGCTTAAACACGAAGGACTGTTTCAGGATTTTCGGGTTACCTGGTGGTCGTTCTGGTGCCATGGCACCTGGCAGCACCGGGACGCTCATCAGGAGGAGGAGGGAGTCCAGAAATGATTTTTTTCTGTGTTTGCATGTATTAATTTTACCAACATCTCACTTCAGATACTGTCTTTCTGCTTTGGGAAGGAAACAGTGGATCTTAATACTTTGTCTTTATTTTTATGAAACAGACACAATATCCATAATCGTGTCCCACACGTGGGACAATACATACTGAAAATTTAAAAAACTGAAAACCTGTTTTTGAGGTTGCTGTGACTGCAGCTGCACTGCATGCTGCTTAAAGTCACCGATCTAAAACATTTCTTTCCCAAAGCAGAAAACGCAGAGACTACCAGTTACAGAAAACCCATCTCCTCAGCAGATGCAAAGATAAGATTTGTATAAGTGGGTTTTAAATGTGTTTTCTTGATCCGAATTGAGATACGAGTGGGTGACTGCCGATCTTCACGGGCTGGCAGCAAATCTGAGCTGGGTGGCTTGGAGCAGAGGGTGGGAGGGGGACTTTGCTGCATCGAGGGCTGCGGCCTGGGGGCTGGGGGTCCCTGCTGGAGCCAAGTGTGGCAGCTCCGGGCCGTGGCATCTGCCCCACTGGAGCGGAGCAGATGAGGCGCAGTCGTAAGGGGCAGGAGGATTGCAGCTCTCTGCAGCGCTCGTGGCAGGTTTTAAACATGACCCAGCATTGCCAGAAGTCAGCCTGGACTTCTCTTTGTTGCCTAGCCAAATATTAGATTTTTCTGAAAACAGGTGTCATTTCAAAAATCAATATTTTTATGTATGTATATATATAATTATATGAATACGATTACGTCATATTATATCATATTATATAATATAATTATATTTATATTTTAATTGTATATATAATATATAATCATATTTTATATATGATTTTATATATATTAATATATTTATATCTATATAATTATATATATCATTCTTTTTCAGCTTTCTGATTTTTTTAATCTTTTTTTTTTTTTTTTTAATCTGAAACTCCTGGCAGAATTCAGCCCCACTTCACAAGCTGTGCTGGCCTTTTGGCAGCTCGTTTAGCCAATAAGCTACCCAAAACCAAGGAGCTGCCCCCGGTGGGCTAGGCAGGCTTCCCAGCAGCCTGCCCAAACTGCTCGCTGGCGTTTCTGTGCCACTATCATAGATGCAGTCAGACGCACATTTGCCGGCCACCTTTTGTAAAAAGCAGAGCGGAAAATATAAATCAGTTACTGATGCAGGTCCAGGAGGGTGGGAGCAGCTCTCCTCTCACCCAGCGCTGCACGCCAGCGGGTCGGTGCAGCTCCTGGTGGATGTGTGCCCGCAGGCCGTGCCGGCAGCTTGTGGGAGTCTGCCCCTCTCCTCCCAAAGCTGAGCAACTGCCACCGAGCTTCCAAGCCGCGGTTTCTCGTGGGAAGGGGTAGATATCGCCTGGCTGCGCTCCTGCTTTTCCCAGTAACAGCCCATTGACCCTCTCTTCTTTCCCCCGCCGGCAGATGGAAGAGGCGTTGAGCTTAAATGAAGACTACATCTTCCTGAGGAAAGTACAGAAATGTCAAACAGCAGAAGGTCAGAAGTCGACGTTATTGGACTGTGAAAAAATTTTAAAAGGCTTCAAGGACCTCCAGTGCAAGGTAGATTGCTGTTGAGTGGATACAGACCCTGCTGAAGGTGCAGGGAGGATCCCAGGCACACACACATCACCCAAAGCTTTTTTGAAAGCCAGGGGTGTCCTTAACATTGGGGCTGCAGAGCACGTGACCTTTATTATACTTTTCTTTTTAACACTATATTTTTACACTGTATTGACATCGCTCTCATCCATTTTTGCTCAAAGCGGGCTTGAGCCAACTGTGGCATGCCCAAGGTGGGGCGGGATGGAGCTGCCACCCCTGTGCTCCATCGTGGCCTGAAAAATATTGATTTTCTGCTGTCCGGCACCTTGTTGCATCCTGCACCTGGTGGGCATGAGGATGCTCGTGGCCACTTGATGGTGGGAGCACCTTTATGCTCTCTTTGCCTAGACATTGATGACGGTGCAGGGCTTGGGCCAGGCGGCACAGCTCCTGCGAGGAGGAGGAGGAGGAAGGTGTTATGCAAATGCCTCCCCATGGCTCAGGGACATCACCTCCCGCCAGGCCAGAGACTTCTCTCACTTGGGTGCAGAAGAGCCACCTTGCACAACATTTTAATTGCACAACATTTTTTAAATTAATTGCACAGCATTTTAAACCTAAGAACAAAAGCCTTGCAACCCTGCCTTCTGCAAAAATCAGGGCAGACCATGGCCACACACAATCCTGGGGGGCTTGGTAGGCTTTTCCAATGTTTGATTTGTACATCTTAAAATATTATATTTTAGAAACGTAAGAATATATGTTTTGAATGTATATTTTTGCTGTTGTTTCAGGATGGGGCAGCCAACAAGGAGGGGCCAAAGTTTGAAATGCAAAGAGGTGAGTGTCCTGGTGCTGCTGGAGGGCGGGGAGACGAGCGGCTGCAGGGGACAGGGTCGGGTCCTTTGGTGCCCGTGGTGGGGTCAGCCGGGCGTAGCAGGGCGTCCCCATGGGGGTAGGACTGTGCACGACACAGAGCTGGCAGAGACCGGGCGCCAGGCACGGCTATCTCTCCAGTCAGCTGCACTGCACAAAGTCAACGAAAATGAACCCAAAATTAAAACCGCGGCCTTTTCTCCTTGCAGGCCATGAGCACCCCCACTCGAAGAGCAGGAATGAGACATCCGTGGCAGGTAAGGAGCGGACACGTCCAGGTCCTGTCATTGCTAAGCAGAGGCCAGACCTTGCCTCACTCGGGGGCTGCTTTGGAGACTGTGTCTCTGAGCTGGATTTGGCCCCTGGGGAAACCCCAAGGCTGGGAGGCGCTGCGGTCCTGGTGGAGAGCCATGCTGCAGGGGGGAGAGAGGGTGCTCGGCCTTCAGTAACACCGGCCTTTCCCAATTTCAGCCGAGAAGAGGCAGCCGATTGCAGCCCACCTGGCAGGGCAGAGGAGCAGCAAGGCGGTGCCAGGTAAGGCAGAGCCCTCGGTGCCAGCCGGCAGGGCTGGGCATGGTGGTGGGTATCCAACAGGGACGGGGACGCTGCGCCTCCAGCACAGGAGCGTGTCCCATGGCACAAGCAAACCTCCCACCTGCAAGAGCAAGGCCAACCGAGGTGAATAAGAGTTTGCAAGGTCAGCCTCTCAACCTGGCAAGGATTTCTCAATCTGAGCATGTTTGATTTAATTCTGGAGTAACTGCCAGTAATCAGCAACTGCTCTTTCCATCTCTGACGCAGCAATTCACCCAGAGCTCAGTCTACCTGTGGAAAGCTCTGTGTTAGATAAGATCAAAGAAGCGAGATGCTTGCTGCCTTTTAAAACTCCCCGCTCGAGTGCTTGTTGCGATCACAAAGCAGGCTGACGCTGCCCCGCGCTCAGCAGGCTGCCTGGAGCTGGCTCCGCAGCTCGGAGGTGGGGAGCAGGGGTGTCCCCGTGGGATGCACGGGCACAGACCACAGATTGTGTGCGGTTCCCCCTGGAGCAGGGTTTGGAGCTGGTTTGCTCACCCTCGCTGCTCGCATGATTGTCTCTGTAGGAAGGAGGTGCAGAACCCTCCCCAGAGCCATAGCCCTGCTCAACACCCATGGCCGTGGCACCACTAGTGCCCCAAAAGCTACGGCAGCAGCAGGTCTGTGAGGTGAGCAGAGCTCTGGGAGGTGGGAGCAGCACGTACCATGCAGACCCTTGGAGCTCTGCACCCTGCCGGGGACCCAGTGCACCAAACCTGAGGGACGGTCATTTTTGTACTTCCCTGGAGAAGTCTTACCTTCTCCAGGAGCTGGTGGAGGCTAAGTGGAGAAAGGACTTTGGAAGAAATGCAGTTTTTCCGGCTTGGAAAAACTCTATGGCTTGGGATGGGTGCCTCTGAATACAGGAACTGAAGGGTGTTCTGGAAGTGCTCGCAGGGCTTGGAGGCTGGGCCACCAAAAGGCACGGAGATACCAGGGAACTTGGCCTGTAGTGGCAACTGTTTGCAGTCCTCCATCCCAAGTATTTCCACTTGGCTAGACAAAGGAAGCAAAGTGGTCCTCCACTCATATCATCAACACAAGGGCTTGTGGCAGGGCAGGCCAGCAACCAGAAACAGGGGTTAAGCATGCCCCGGCCTCGGAGACAGGGACCCCTGTCCCATGGGCTGCAGATGGTGTCCTGAGATGGACAGCACCACCCTGCCTGCCCCATAGGGGATGGAGGCTGTGATGTCCAATATCCATGGGGCTATCCCCCAAAAATCAGCCTCCCAAGCTGGATCTGTCCCAGCTCAACAGCCGTGCTTTCTCCTCACAGTGCTAGAGTGGAAGACGACGAACTACGCCCCGATGAACAGCTTGATATCCTACCACGAGGGGAAGCTGAAGGTGGAGAAGGCAGGGCTCTACTACATCTACGCACAAGTCAGCTTCTGCACCAAGGCAGCGGCTTCGGCACCGTTTACCCTCTATATTTATTTGTACCTCCCCATGGAAGAGGACCGGCTCTTGCTGAAGGGACTCAACACGCACAGCACCTCCACGGCTGTTTGTGACCTCCAGTCCATCCGGGAGGGAGGTGTCTTTGAGCTCCGGGAGGGCGACATGATCTTTGTCAACGTGACAGACTCAACGATAGTGAACTACAGCCATGGCAGCACCTACTTTGGCATCTTCAAGCTGTAGGAGGGGGCCACTCCAAGCCGCACCCCCCCCAGGAGGCCCAGCCCGACTTTGTTGAGCCAAGTGGCTCTCCTTGTTTCCCGTATTTATGTTCCTCTGCCTCTTTATTGTCCTTGTTTGTTAATTTGTATATTTTGTTATTTATTAATGAGGGCCAAGGGGCCCTAAGAACAGAAATGGAACAAAGTTTGAAGCTGTCGTTGTCTGCACTTTGCTGTTTTCTTTCATTGCTGACCATTTGGGAGGTGCTGGGGCCGTGTGCCACCGTGCCCCGCTCGCCTGGCCGGGAGGATGGCTCCGTTGTACCACGTAAGCTTTATTTAGCAGGCTCTACCAGCAGCCTTTCTTTCCTAACACCATAGGATGGCTCAGGGTACTCCACTCCACGCTAGGTTCATACTTATCTCCTGTACCAATCTGCTTACAAAACATCAGCGGAAAAAACATTAAAAGGCTTAGGAACGTCTCCTCTAAGGGAATCAATCAGCCATGCACTGTCCTTACGTGGTGGCTGCTGGTGATGCATCGTTGCCACCCTAACTGCCTGTGTTATCTTGAGAACTCCCTTTTTTCCACCCATAGCTATCTACAGAGCTCAACAAGCCTTCTTGCTCAGAGTGGCATTGCCTTGGCCGGGTTTGCGCTGGGCGAAATTCGCCCTACACCAGAGGGGCTATTGGTGGCCAAGGGGTGGCTGCTGATTTCAGCCCAGAGCTCTGGTAAGGCTCTGGTGGTGCTCTGCTCTTGGTGAGCTGAATGTGCTCATGAGGCTGTCCTCCTCCCGGGTTGAGGGTCCTCTGCCTGTGGATTATTTCAGACCCTGTGGAAGGGGCATTGGCCACCATGGTCAGATTTGGACCAGCTTCCTCCCCCAAGACCTGTCTTCCCTTGGGAGGAGGACCAGGAAAGCACAGGGGTGGCAGGAACAGCTTCCTCCCAAGTCCTCCAAGAAGCACGTGTAGAGCATCTCCTGGCTGTCCTCATGAGGACGGATGTGTCCACAGCGGCACATTTTCTGGTGCTGCAGGAGAGCAGGACAATGCAGACGGGCAGGACACGCTCTCAGGCAGGGGCACCCAGGTGACACAGCTCACCAGGGCATCCCCTGACCCTCTTCTCCAGCTTGGCACACAGGGAGGGTGAGCTGAGCCATAGCAGGACACGAGGCTGCTGGTACAGTGATTTTAAATATCCAGGTGATACTCACCTGAGCACAAACCTTGGCAATACTCTTACAAGTCAGCAGGTCTGCAAGTGGAAGAGATTTCAGATTTGAGCACTCGTTAGGGTTTGCTTGGCTTGAGGCTGCGGACCTGCTCCTACTGTAGTGCTCAACTGCAGGCAGCGCCAGGACGGACGGGGCAGTCGTTGCACGGGGCATTGCCAGTGGTGGGTGCCTGCCGCTGTTCCCTCCCAGATTCAGTAGAGGATTGCTCGGAGGCTGCCAGCCTGGTATCGCTGTAATTTAATTTGCAGTTCAGTGGCTGTTCTCCAAAGCCGCATAACTTTGCCAGAGAATGGACTGTTCCTGTCCAGTGCTATGTATAAAACTGTTTATTTAACTAGAGCTAAAACTGCCTCGTGTTTGTGGACAGAAAAGAGAGACTAACCCAAAGTGCATGGGAAACTGCCTAGCGTGATGAGGTGAGTGTGGCCATGGTTGTTTTGCAGTTTATTTCGACATTTAGGGTCCCCCTTTCTGAGCACATCCAAAGCACCGTGCGGGCTGCATAGCTGTGTGCCCCACAACATGTGCTAGTGCAGGGCTTTGCACACCCTCATGCTACAACTAACGCAAGCGATGAATTAGGACGTCTGTGGCTGGGCACTTTGCTTCGGATGCCACCGCCCCTTCTCACCTGGGGCTGAGGCTTCCTGGGGCCCTGCTCGGGGTCTGGGGGATAGGAGGGCAGCAGGGCAGTGCAGGGGCACGGTGGGGACGGCCAGTCCCAAACGCTTCCTGGGGCAGCCTCTGCACCCTTCCTGGGGCACAGTGGGGATTTGGGGCTGGGCAGCGCTGGATGCATTTTGGCCAGGCTGGGCACATTTTGGCCAGGCTGGGCTGGAGCAGGGGGCAGGAGGGCAGCGATGAGGAATGAGGTACAGCTGTAGGGGCTCATTTAGGGGGATTTACAGCACCTGGCTAGAAGGGAAGATTCCTGCACCTACCTGGACCCTGCAGGGCTGTCTGCTTTGGATGCTGCATCAGGTCAGATGCTGCAGCTGCCGTACACGGGGTGGCAGGGACTGGTCAGCACCTTCACTGGCACAGGTTTGGCTGCGTCCCTGCTGCTGCCAAAACCCAGGCAGCCCCTGCGGGACGGGCTGGCGGGGGCAGTGAGGGGCGGCAGGGACAGCGTGGGGTTGGGGATGTGCATGGCTGCTGTGGGGATAGGGTCTTGAATACTTCAGGAGGGAACAAAAAACCGATCAAAGTGGTGCAGTCTGAGAAAGGAGAAAAAGCAGGATGGGTGCGAGTGGGTGGGGAGGGAAGTGCTTGCCCTCAGGCGCAGGAAACCTTCAGGAGCAGAAATGCTGTTGGGCTGAAAAACCACTAAATGAAACTGTGCAACAACAGCTGCTGCCTCCCCCTGCAAGTGGGGCTCCTTGCCTTGTGCCACTGTCTTTCCTGGGGCTTTTGTTTCTTGCCTCCGTTTCTTCGCTTGCCAAAAATAGCCTGTGGGATGCAGATGAGAGGTAATGCGTGGGAGGGGAGGAGATGCGTGTGCTGCCATCCAGCTGTGAATTTGAGACCGTGGCCTTCTCCTGAGCGGCTTTGTTCTCCTCCCCTCCTCGGTGCCGTGGCGGACAGTTTTCCTCTCCCCGTGGAAAGTTTGAAGGTCGTCAATACATTGATTTTTCCCTCACTGCGGGGCCTCTCTGTCACTTCTCTGGGTGCGGAATTTATAGTTTGTGAGCTGATTTTTCTTTGTTCTGGGTAAAGTGAAAAGGGGCTGAGGGGGAGGTGAATACATTGGGCACGTTGGCAGGACTGGCACAGAGGGACATCGATGAGCCGTGGCAGGAGAACAGCGTGGTCATCTGCTGGGGATGGTGCTCATGTGGCTTTGCAAGTGTTGATCCCACTGGGAAATGTATTGGGTTTTAGGTTTGTATAAGAAATGAGGCTTTTGGTTTTGTTTGTTTTCCCCAAACAAAGGTCGTGATACCAGTTTCCAAGTGGGGTCCCCCCCTGCTTGTGCCACCAAGCCCAGGGCCGCGTGGCTGTGATGTGGCTGCTGATACGACAAGCCTGCCCTGGCATCCCTTCCTGAATCATTCGGGCTGGAAAAGACCTCTAAGATCGTCAAGTCTGACCATAAACCTAGCAAATGATCTTTTTCCTGTCCCTAGACAGACCAGCCCTGCTCGCCTGCTTCCCATTGCATTGCAGTCGCTGACCCCACGCTGGGTGGCGGGACGCAGCGGGACGCGGCAGGCAGTGCTCTGAGCGCCACGCAGCCCCGGGGGCGGTGGGAGCCTTCACTTCCCTCATCCTCTCGGCTCAGGCTTGGGGGGGTTTGTGGCAGTGCTGCATGTGCCAGGGAGGCTACTGTGAATTGGCACCTCCGGGGCTTCCCCAGGCACGCCGGCGGTTTGGGCTGCACAGATGAAGCTGGTTTTTGGTGTTTTCTTTCCTGGTCTGATTTCACACTGACGGTTGTTTGGTGCCAAACCCTACCGCTCGGAGGATGCTGATGCTGCCTCCGTTATATTACTTGTGCAAAGGGGGCAAAATTTGGGACCTGGCATAACAGAAGGGAACAAATGGGCCCCATATTCAGTGGGAAGGTAGGATGGAGGTTTTCTGGCTAAGGCCTGGATTTGGCTTCATGGTGGCACAAGAGGGGAGATGTTCCCTCCAAAATGAGCCTGTGGGATGCCTTGTCCTTGCTCTTCTGACCAGTTCAGGTTCGGGGACACCTGGGTCTGAATGTGGTCCTGTTCTGGCTCCGCAGTAATTCCCTGAAGCACCACTTGGACTCAAACATGCTCCCTTGCAGACCTCAGTGTTTTCCACCCATGGTCAGTGTGTCTTGCTTGTTTTTCCTCTCTCCTGCTCTGACTGATGTGCTTGGAGAGGAAGAGCAGGGCTGGACCCTCCTGCATGCTGAGAACAGCCATCCTCAGCCATTCTCCTGTGCCGCTGCTCTGCTGGCTCTGAGCATCAGCCACAGCCGAGCCCCAGACCCACTTCAGGCACAGGTAGAGAATGTGGCATCCTCACCAAAGAGTTAAAAATACCAGCATGCAGGAGGTCTTGTCCAAGTGGTAGACCAAAGGAAATCCTGTCACCACACCTAATCCCCAGAAAAAAAAAATTTAAAAAAAATCTCAGGCAGGAAATGACTTATCTACAGCAACCAACTGGTGCAACGAAGAGCAATTTCTCCATAAAGCATCCATGTTAGCAATGTGTGTTTGGGACTTGAGGGAGGGAAATGCATCACCCTGCCCCAGGACCAACTCCCTCCCTGCTGTGGGGCCATGCAGTGGTGGGAGTGACAGTCCAAAGGCCAGCATGACCATTCACACAAGCACCTCCCCGCTGCCCAATGGACCAGAGGGGGCATGATGAAGCTGTGGGTGTTCTGATATCTTTTCTTAAATCAGGAATGCCCAGAGCAAGTGTTGGCTTTGCTTTCATTCTAATGTTTGCTGAGCGCTCAGCGAGGTTTTCGTACTGCGCCCACTTGCTTCCCTGGGTGCAGCCCCAGAGAGAGGTGAGACAGACACAAAGGAAGCAGCACTGAGGGCTAAGAAGCGATTTTTATCCTTCTTTATTTGTTGAAAATGTCAATTAAAAAACTGTTCAAAATAAAAACATGTTAGAAAAGTTGAACTTGCATAAGTAGTTACAGTAAATAAACCTACATGACAAAGATAAACTGGAAGGCAGCTGACACAACATCCATCTATAGATGGACTCACTAGAACCTATTTACAAAGCACTGTAAACAAAGTAAATATGGAAACATTGCTGTCCATCTGGCATGGCTTCTTTTCCTTTTTATTTTCTTTTCTTTTTTTTGGCTTCTAGCTCTTGACAAACGCCTGATCCAAAAATGTCCCAGTGTGCCCTCCATCACATTACATCTTAGAAACATGCATATGTACACAGCATGGGTTTTAACTGAACTGTGGGCAGCAGGGAAACATTTCTACCTTCCCGTGGGAGTACAAATGGCCCTTGGTTGACTTCCTTGCACTGACTGCACATTGCTAGCCTCGTTTCCAGCCCACCCTCGAGCAGGCAGCCGGACTGGATGATGCTGGGGCATCTGGGCATGGCATCCCAGAACAGCGGTTCAGCCGTGCTAACTTGTGCAGCAAAGGTCGTTATCCTAGAAAATGATTATCCAGCACAGCAGAACTCAATTGTTGACCCAATCTTTCAACTGTGTACCCAGGCAAGGAGGCAGAGAGCTGCTGTCTAACCAGGATGCCCTGGAGATAGCAAATGTAGCCAGAGGAAAAAAAAAAAAAAAAAAGGCCCCTGTTTTGTCCTAGAAACAGCTTAAAGAGGGCTTCTTTTTACATTCCTTGTGATGATTCAGAGTCTTGCTCTCCCCAAACACCATTTGCTATGTTCTGGCTGAATTTTAATTGCGATGAGGGAGTTATTATTATTGCCTCTATTACATCCTTCATGAACAATGTAACGGTATGACTAAGGAGCTGCAGTGTATCTGCACACCCTGGGACCATGCTGCCCTGTGATATACATAAGACTTATTATTAACTTTAACAGAAGGTTACTTGTATAATGCTGCTAAGGAAGGAAGGAAAACATCAGTTATAAACTAGGATGTAACACCAAATAAGATGAAGATAGCCGATACATATGCATGTTGTCCGTGTGCTGTGTTCGAGGAGCTGTGCATGGATCGGGAAGGTACTGCACGTCCTTGCCCCAGGAGCGTTACAGCTCTTGTCAAAGCCTGAATATAAATACCTTTCCTATCCCAAAAGTTCCTTTTTCCTAGAGCAAAGCCCCTTTGGGGCAATGGGGGAGAAGTGACCGTTGGCTGTACGTTCCTAGCCTTTGGGAAGGAGAGCCTAACGTGGGCAGAAGGGAGCGGGGGACAAGCATATTCGGGTGTTGTTTTTGCTGTCAAGCAGTGTTTGCATTTCATACAGAGAAAAGCATGTCCTGCAAGGGGAAGCACAGCAAAACTATAAACTCATACAATACCTGGACACTCAAAGTGAAAAGAAAGCAGGGTGTAGGAGTTTCAGGTCATGCTTAACGAAAGGGGTTGGGGACAGAACAGCAGTTACCTGTTGTGCTAATCACGAGCTGTTAGGAGGCAGTACTGTGCAACATACCTTCCCGTGCGCTCTGACAGGTGCTCCACATCTGACTTCCCCAAGGAGTTAAAATGTCTTCATGTTAATTGCACATTTTAATCAGTATCAAGGCCACACGGGAACCACAGTATTGCTGGGCTCTAGTTCGCTACAGTCAACTAATGGGGAAAAAAGAAGGTGGATGGGAAAAGCTTCCCCAGCTGTGATTATCTGAAAAAAAGGAGCAAGGTGCTTTTTGGTTTCTGCTCAATGCCAACTCAGTAATGTTTTCATTCAATAAATAGGTACCGGTGCTTTTGAAAAGAATGAAAGCATTAAAAAGTGCTTAAGCTTCCTCTAGGAAACTGCTGCCATACCCTTTGTGAGCGGCAATCACTAGCAGAGATTGTGTTTGCTCCCAGTAGTAGGTACGATGAGGTATTAGTTGCTGCAGATGAATTGTGAATCATGGACCACTTGCTTACTGTTTTAGTTGTGATCGATTGTTTCTGTTTGCTTTATTTCCTTATTGGATGGAAGAAAAACTATTTTTTTTTTCTCTCTTGACATTTTTTTGGTAACAAAATCCCCCAAACCAACAAAATAAGGAGCAAGAAGAGGCAAAGGATCCAGTTCTGCTTCCCAAAAAACACCTGAGGTCACACACCACTGCCAGCAGCTTCTCCCCAAATTCAGGCAATCAGAGACGACTTGCGCCCCGTGTCCTCCCTGGCACACTCATCTGTCTGCTTCAGCAGCCTTCTGACCAGCTTCTCCAAGTCCTTCCTGGATTTGAGCTCTTCCTCCAAACACTGTTTCATCCTTTTGTTCTCCTACAAGGTGAAAAATAAAAGAACAAAGATGCAGTTAATGCCCATGCACTTGATGCAGTGAGGTAGTTCTGTTATCCTGGTTGCCTGTGGCTCAGGGGCAGTAAGATACCGGGGATGTTTGGCAGGTCAATGCTTGCCTGAGAGGATGAACACGCATTACATGTGCTCTGAGCTGTTCAAGCAGACCCTCACCACCTTACGGACATGCAAAGAAGTTCCAGGACTAAGCAGGCAGAAGCATCCTCCTGGAAACCTAGTTCCAAGCCTGGATGGAGGATCCTGTCATGGCACCATCCAGCTGCACGCACGGAGCAGCTTCAGGATGGGACCAGCAATCGGTGAGACTTTTCCTGGGCATGCACCAGTCGACTCACGGCACGAACAAAACCACTCAAATTACCTGCTTCAGTTCCTTGACTTCATCTTTCAGTGCATAAACTGTGTCAACAAGGCTCCTGCAAAAAAAAAAAAAAGGCAAAACATCAAAAACCAAACTAAAACAGAACGAGCTGAAGTGCAGCAAAACAGCAACAGCCTGGGAGCTTTTGTGACCGAAGCGCTCATGGGGAAGGTGCTTCCAGCTCCCTTTTCACCACTGTCCATTGCAGGCATGGGGCTGCCACTGGCACTGTTACCTATGAAGTCACTCTGGAAACAAAGCCCAGGAGCATTTATGGACCACCAGCCAAAAATTCAGGGCTCTTTTCTCAACACTGAAAAAAAAAAAAAGCAAACCAAGCAACCTTGTTCTGCTATCTTTAAGTTAACAACAAAGGTCTGTGGCTTTGGCTTCCTTGTTTATGCTACTGCAAAAAAAAAAAAAAAAAAAAGGTTTTAAAACTCAAGTGCCTGAGCATCTTTTGTTAAATGGCCCTGATTCCTTGAGGTTGTGCTGATAAAAAAACAAACAAAAAAGGAATGTACTGCCTGGGTTAGAAAAGGAGGGGACCAACATCATAACCCAGATGCTGAAGCGCTATGGAGCAGACTGGGAGCACTCACAGGCAGCATCACACAGCCTCATGAGGGGTGGCAGCAGCCTGCTATGTCTGTAGCTTAAAAAAAAACAAAACTAAACAAAAAAAAAAACACTTGTTTGGTTCTGTACTCCCTGACCCAGTTCAGTACATCCGGAGAAGCTCTGGGACTCAATAAACTGGCTCTCAAGACCCAGGCACAGGCTCCCAGGAGGCTGCAGCCATGTCAGAGCAGCTGGGAACGTGGCTCTGGTCTTAAAAAAGGGACAAAATAGCAACTGGAATAGCCCAGCATTTCTGGCACAGCCAGGACAAGGCTCCTGACCAGCTCCACTTCTGTGGGCGGAGGACAGAGAGGACACTGGTTTTTAACCATCCTTCCAAAAAGTGACAGGGGAATATGCAGCCTTGCTTACTTTTCCTCCGTGACAGTCTGGCCGTTGCTTCTTGTCTCCTCGATGATGATTTTCTCTTCCTCAGGAAGAAGGACTTGGGGGATGGATTCTTTACGGGAGCCTGTGTGCAAGAATTACTCATCATGAAGAAAAAGGGAGACTTTCCCTGGCGCCCACGCCGTGCCGGAGGCAGCACAGCAAACGCAGCCTTCGCTCGCCCTGGGAGCAGGAGGCTCGGCAGGGTTAAACGCGGGCTGGTGTGTGCGGCTGAGCCAGAGCCAGGCCACGAAGGGAAAGTTTCCAAGAGTGCTCAGGGCACCTAAAGCTACATCATTACTTATAAATTAAATCACTCAGTTCGGGTCAAGAGCTCTCAGAAGAAATACGGTCTCCCTTTTGTAAATGTGCCATTATTTGATAGTTCAGTGATTTAATTTGACATCTTACCAGCAATGATAAATAGTTATATTTCCAGAGTTTAAGATGTTAGATAGGTTCTTATGAAGTAGCTTGTTCTTAAATACGCAGCTGATTGAGAGATAATATTCATGCTTCCTTTCTAAAGCTATATGCAACCTGAGATTACTATCAGATTTTCAGTGCTGACAGCCACAGGCACTGACTAGGTTCATTTAATTCCTAACAAGTGCTGCAAGTGCTGGTGAAGTAGCTGTGTCTCATCTACCCTCCTACCTGCTCATTCTGTGTTTAGAAGAAAAACAATGGCAACTAAACCACTAGGTAGATGAAGCTCCCTTATCTTGAAGATTGAACACCACACAGTTTCCTAGCATGAGTCTCATTGCTGTCTGATGCAACCATCTGTTTTTTCCCAGACAGGTTATCAGTGTTACAGGCAGAATGAACACTAAATAATCTGTTTGTGCCCACCTGAACTGAGAGCTTGCTGGAAGCCTGCCCCGGTACAGTACGCCTCGATCACCTTCAAGATCTGAGCATCTTCTTCCAATGCAGCAGTACCTGTAAAACATTGCAGACAATAGCTGCCCCAAAAAGCCAAGTGCTCTGGATTCTTCTCTCCCAGCCTTCCTGTTAAGGGACTTCAGAGCAAGAGAGCATTGTTTCCTTGACTGACAGTCTTGGGGACTTTCCCTAATCCCTTTTTGAGTTCCCTTACATTTTCTGGCCTTTGCAACATCCTGTGACATCAAGCACCATGACTAAATGGTAGGAAAAAGCACTTCTAGGGCTCACCTTAGCAAAATTCGGCGGATGATGCCTGACTTTGGGTGCCAGCAGCACAGGGAGATGGGCAGGCAGAACAGCCGTCCTGGGAGGGCTTCCCAGAGGAGGGCAGTGCCCCGGGAGATGTCTGGTACAGCCACAACACAACAGGACTCTGAAAGGTGAAGTCTTCATTCCTAACCCTAGCTCAGTGTTGTCTTCAAGTGACCTCAGGTTCATACTGCAGCAGCGCACCACTGGCCTTTCACCCTTCCCTCCCCTGAGGAATATCCCAGACTGGCCTCAGGTAGCAGTCAGGACATCTTTCTTTGCAGGTGAACACCTCTCCAAGAACAGGGCCTTATTTTTATTCTGTTGTCCCCTGTGGAAACGGCTCCAGGACCTGACGGCATGGACAGGTAAGAGTTTGTCCCAGCTCAGACACATCTGGATGACCATGGGTGTGCACTTTTAGTGCAGCTTTTAACTGCTTTGGCGTAATTTCTTGGCTTCGTAGCCTCAACAAGACCACCCAGAGCCACGTGATCTCACGGTAGGAATCACAGTGAGGACAATCGTGCTGCCTGACAGTCACAGCTCGGAGGGGATCTGTGTGTGCCTGGGAAAGGCTGCACCTGCAGGAGCCTCCCGTGCTCAGCAGCACGTAGGCTTGCTCGCGTGCCGCATTCAGCGCCATAAGAAAGGTTGTTCTCAAAGCCCTGTGGGGATTACTGAGCACAAAGAAACCACAGAAAAGAAGAGAAAAATTCAACACTTACTTTTCCTAATAACAAACTCTTCATCTGATGCTTTTCTCTCAGTCTTCCTTTTTGGAAGAAACTTCTTCATGGTTTTTGGACTTTTGCTGGAGTCCTACAGAGAAACAGACTCTTGTACTTCACCAGAACCAAAGGCAGCTCAAACAATGGAGCAGCTCAGGCTGAATGTGGCTATCTGTGCTATGCGCAACACATTAGAGAACTACAAAGCAGATGACAACAAAGTTGGAGGACATTATGCTTTTTGCCTTTCCTATGCACTAGACCTGTAGCCACTGCTCCCTCTAACAGCGGTGGGAATTGCACCTGCAGGTCCAGGTCCGGACAGACTCCTTTAGCTAATATCCCTCAGCTAATATCCTTTGGCCAAAGAATTCCAATATATTCACAGCACTTTGGGTCTGTTTATCAACTCCACGGTCTTTGTTAAAAAACCTTAAATACTGTTTATTTCCTTGACTCAATTTGATTTCTAATTAAAAGGAAGTGGGCAAATGACATCGTTTCTCAATGTACACAATTTGTTTGAGAGTATAAATACCCCCCAACATACACGGAAAACAAACAAATACACACAAAGTTAGTGCTTGCTTTGACTCCACAAGTAAGAAACACAAGCTTTTAGCTTTTATCTCCTTCACTGACTTACGAGTCATGCTGATTTGGAGAGAATTAGTATATTAATGGGTTACATGCAGTACAAACTTTAAGGAATGACAAGCAGCAGGAGAGGCATGCCAGGAAGTTTAGTACCACAGTCCTAAATCCTTCTTGAAAGATCTCTCAAAATACATTTAGCAGTCACCACTGACTCTCATGTTAACTTACTGATACAGCCAGGCAAAATTAGGGTCATGCAAGCACAAGAAGCATGAACAGCAACAAGCAGTCTTTGCCACAATAAGCCAAAGAGATGTATCTACCCTTACCTTTAAGATATAAGACATCCTCTACAATGAATATGCAAAGAAAGAGAAGATGAGTGTGAGAGACTGATGATTTTACTGACCAAGTCCATTAAATCAACATTTCTAAACCACATTTAAATGTTAGTGTTGTGATTAATTTGGCACACCCTCTGTACTGGTTTTGCTATCAACATGCAAAGAACGGTGTTATGCAAAACTGAAAAAGTTACATGTGAAACGCATGGTAAGTGGGCATTAATGCACTCTGAACACATCAAAATAGAGAACATGCCTCCTGTGTTAGTAGTAGATTTCTGTAGATATTGGTTGCTTAAGAGGAAAGTGCTTAAAATAGGCTAGCACCTACACAGCTGGTGCCAGTGCCGCAGCCACCCAGCACGCCAGGCTCCATCGAGCCCCGGGGAAGAAGGGATGTGCTGCTCTGCCCGACCCGGTGACAATCCTCCAGGACTTTGTCTTCTCAGAGGGGACCCTCCTGGAGGGCACCTGCCGTGCTCACTGGAAACCTGACAGTATCAGGCGTTCGTGCAGTAGGATTTCCCTCCACACCCTGCAGAGGGTCCCGTCCATGGGATGCCCGGCACAGGGAGCCTCACCGCTCTCCTGCCAGTCTGGCCAACAAAAGCTAGAAATCCCGGTGTTAAAAACCCCTTCACCTAATGCAAAGCAGGCCGCTTAAAAATAGAAAAGGAAAAAAAAAAAAGTGGAAATCATCTGTAAATCTTTTTCGCTTTGCTAACCTGAATCCGGACACACTGCTTTACCCACAGCACCTGCTCTGTCATTTCAAATGATTACTGGAAACAGAACAGGAAAAATGACCCAATTTCAATGGAAATAACAACAGTGCTGTGCGGTATGCAAGCAGGTTCTGGGGTTTCCTGAACACAACTAGGTATGAGGAAATGCACAAGACTATGCCATCCCATCCTACGTTACTAGAAGCCAATTAAAGTAACACTGGATGTCTGAAAATCTCTAATCTTTTAGCCAAACTCCCCTACTCCCTTCCCTGCAAATAACATTTGATATTTGAATTCATTCATTATCTCTTTGTTATAGAAAGGTGACTTGTGCTGAGCTGTTAGCATAGTTCATTTTGTGCCCTACTTTAATTTTGGGCCAACAAGTGAACTTATTTCATGTTTGTCATCACAAGCTTGTGTCCACAGGCTGCATGTCCACACCCAACGCAAGGACGTGACATGCTTTTCTCTATCTGGGGACTCAGTAGCCTCTGCAGAGCCTTTAACTGAAGGCTTATTAGAGTGGGGGGGGATGCCTGTGACCACATTTTTGGTCCTTCCACGCCCTGCATGCTGCCATCCAGCCTGCAGCCCCATCCTGCGCCTGGAGCTCCCTGCCAGCACAGCCTCTCTTGAAAAACCTCTCGGCTCCTTTCTATGCAGCTGGTTTAACTCCTGCTGTGCGCAGCCGAGAATAACTGAGAAATTGCAGAGAGCTGTGGTATTAATGATATCACTCAATTTGTGGTTTTGCCCTACATCATAAATAAATACCATCCTTGCACTTTCATACAGAAAAATTTCTCCTCTAATTAAAGCCTTTCCTTATATTTTAATGCACCATGCAAGCGCAAGACTGTTTAGTCTACATCAGGGATTTGGAACATGCAAAGATTAAGGGTGGTTTCCAGCCTGCTTGTTTGGTTTTGGAACAATTTAATTCCCAAAGTGAAACGCACTGTTTAATGAATTTTAAGAAGTAAACCTAACAAAACGCCGTGAAGCTACCTAGAATCTGCCTGGAGCAGAGGAGCCACAGCCCCGCCGGCTGCTGGGCACTCCATTCCTTGGATGCTGGGGCGCTGAGCCTGACACGAGCCCCGTCCCTGTCCCTGTCCCTGCTGGGAGCCTGGGCAGTGAAGCTCCCAGGCTGCTGTACCAAGAAAGGCTGGTGACTCAGAACCGGAGTGCTCATTCAGTAAAAGGAACGTTACAGAGGTACTGGTGAGTAATCCCAAAAGTTTACCGCAAGGTAGGGAAGGACAGCGCTGCAGTTGCAACAGGGGGTGAGAATGGGAGCTGGGGTTTATTTTGGGTTTCCCCACACCACCTCCTGCCTCCTGGGCTGGGGGTTGCTGCGGGGGAAGCGACACCCCAGCTGCTGCATCCCAGCAAGTTACGGGTGTGCAAAGCACTGGGGTTGAGCACCCCACAAAAACACAGGTGGGAATCGTACAGAATACCAACAGGCCTTTTCCTCCTCCTCTCGGTGCAGCACAGCTGGGGGCCTGATCCTGAGCGCTGCTCTGACACAGCTCTGGCCAAACCCAGAGGAGGAGACCAGTGACATCCGGCAGGCGAGGTAGGGACGCTGCAAGCTACAGCAACAAAATCCCCTGCACCTGTTCCAAGAGCGCTGGCTACAGCAAACACCAGGGACAGGGCTGACTCTGCAAACACACGTGCTCATGCTTTGCTTGCAGCTCAAAGCCAGCTGCAGCGACAAGCATCCATCACCGGTTTGCACGACTGGGCATAGCTTTACACAGTATTTTTTCTCAGCATCCCTATTAACTAAAGGAGCAGCAAACCTGTGCCTTCGCGATGGGTAAGAAACCTGGGCACAAGCGCTAGGGATTGCCATGAAATCAGGGTCCTCTGCACGCACGCAGGATTACCTCCTTGTAACTCAGTGCCGCTGATGGTCTGAGTGGAGGAGCAGGACGGAGGCAGCTCAAGCTCCAAGGCTTGAGGATTTTGGGGGGTTCCAGAGGGCCACGGATCTGTCCGGTTGAGCTAAATGTCTGAGAAAATAGATGAGAAGCAGTGAAGATTGTTAGCCACCAAACAAAGTAGTCAAGCAGAGGGGGATGGACAAAGGTTCACCATGAATGCCTTTTAGACACCTAAGTTGCAACAAAATTAGGGCAGGATATATGAAAAATGGTACAAGCACCGCATGGTTATAAACAAAACTGCAGGATGTGAAAAGTTTTATAGCTGTATTACCTCAATATCACAGCACGCTGCTGAAAAAGAGAGATCAGCCCGGGCTGAGAAACAACAGGCAGCAAACAGGCTGGGAGGCAGCACACTTACCGAATGAGCGCTCCAGGACTGCGTTTTGGATACGGTGTTGCACGTCCCTTTGGTCAGCCTTTGCAAGTGGTCAAGCCATTCGTGCAAGTCCTGGCTGCTGCTGCAGGACACGGTGATCCGCTCTGTCATGTTCCCTGCAGCAGAGGGTCAAACCATCATCTTTAGCGAGTGGTAGAGATGCAGGAAGAAACACACGAGGAGCTCAGCTCAGCAGGGCAGCAAGCGGCTCCTCTGTTTGCAAAGTTCAGTGGCCAGAGACCACAAAGATGCGGCTGCCTGTCCTGCTCTGGGCTGCCAGTGCCCGGCAGCCTTGGAGCAGCACAGAGAAGCCAAGGGAACCGGCCCTGGGAGGAGGTAGCCTCAACCAGGAGGGACATGCCCAGAACTCAGACAACGCACAGGAAAAGAGCAAAAAGCACAGCGTGGTGGTTGTGAGGAGGACTGGCATCACTGGTGGCAGCTGCTGTTCGGACTGGTAGGGACGGCCCCAGGCAGGGGCCACACTCACCTGCAATTTCAAACACGTGCTCGTTCCCTTCGGCGTCTTCCAGCTTTGTCAGCGTCATTCCTGTTAAAGGCAGCTTTCCCTAGGAGAATTGAGGAGGAGTGAATGTCTGCATCTACTTCCAATGTCGTTCTGCTCCTTTCTGCTGACTCTTTGGGAACTGCCATTAAAAACTGATTTGCGAAGGCCTCAGACTGCAGGAAGAGTATCCTTTAATGCACGGATCTAGATTTCCCTGCACAATTAGGTCAAACCCCTGAGAAGAGGCTCCCATGACAACTGAGTCATCCCCAGCTCATCTGCCGCCCTTTCTATTCATGAGGTGCAAACCCTTTTTACAAAGAAGTCAGGACTATCAACTTCCCCTCTTTTTTCTGAAAGCCTTCCCTGTCCCTCTGTTTTGCATGGCGCGCTGCCCATTCACCTTACTCCCACTGGTGGGTAAAATCTAAAGACCCAGCCAAATCCTTCCCAAATCTCCACCGTCTGTCTCACCACCTTCTCGTATGACAAATGACACATCAGCAGAGGAGTGTCCTTTTCCTGGAGGGCATCGATTGTTTCAGGCAACTGGAGAGAAGCCAAGCTCGAAAGAGCCCGGTGGCAGCCATTCGGAATAGTAAGACACCTGAAGCGCATCATTCGGGGTGCCTCACACACAGGAAATTTGGGCTTGTTTACAGTGGGCTTTATAATAGCGAGATATTGTACGGAGACAACACAACATTGACAGCCAACTGGCTGTCTGGGGCAAAACCCCACAGCTGGCTCAAGACACTTGACACACACACTGAATTCTTGAGAAGAGCACGAAAGATAGGGATTGGTGTGTTTTATTTTTATATTTTTTCTAATTTCAAAGTATTCACACTTCCCAAATGCTGACTAACCAGTTGTCAGGACAAAGCTACTTGCAGTAAGTGTCCTGGCATGCATGGCAAAACAAAGCCTTGGTTCCCAGCCCATTTGCATAAAACAGAGATTTAAGGAAGGAGGGGATTTGAATTTGATCAGAGATATCTGATTTCCTTTTTCACACCTAATGCTTTGCAACTTCAAATTAAGCATGCCTACCTGATAGATGAACCCGCTCATCCGTGGGCTTGCAGACAGCATGAGCAAAACATTGGAAAACAACAAGAAATACCGCTCTTCTTTCTCCTGCAGGGATAAGAATTTAGGTTAGTCCAGTTCACAGTGTATCACAAGTACTTTCCTGCAGCAAAAGGCACCCACTGCAGCTGGAACCACAGCCTTAGAGAGACCAAACCCAAACCAATTATTTTGGCTTTTTTTCTTTACAGCATCTTATTTCTATACTGGCTTTTCCAGGGGAGCCTGCATACATTTTTGTCTGCATCCTGCTAGTCCTAAAGATATTTTTAATTTCCTCTTCCCATCATTTCAAAATGCCTCAGAAGACTAAGACCTTATGTCCCCAGCACTTCACGTCCCAAACAAAACTCTAGGACTAGACTCTGCAGAGTTTTGTTTTACAGGTCTTCCCTTCCCAGGGAAAAGTTGCTACAGCAAGCAAGTAATTCATCGATAGCAGGCAGCAAACACCAAACATGCGGTATTCGTGGGTCTAACACTATTGGCGAGCATCTGCTGAAAGCACAGGTGTGATACTTCGGGACCAGCGATGGGTTTGGCAGGGATCCCTCTGATTCCCTGCTAAACACAGTCAGCTCTGGAGTGGAACACCATTACAGCCACCATGCTGCGCACAGGACGTGGCAAAATGATGATGCTAATGCACACGTTAAAGTCACTCTCATTTCTCAGAGTAAGTCACACGGGGAAAGGAGGGGAATTAATGTGCTGTTTGACACTAAGACACTTCTTTTGCTGGAAAAGTGTGTCACTGAAGGGCTGAAGCTAAGCAACCAGGTCTTGATACCTGACTCCAAAGACATGCACAGTTCCAGTCATGCAGTGCTTGTCCAGGTAAAATTACGTATCGGCACATTTTGTGAGCCCTTTGCTGGCCTGGGGTCAGAGTAGTTGTCACCTTGCACAGCTGATCCCCCAAGCAGAGGGCATTTGGTCACAATGTCTTTACCTGGAAGCTGCACTCACCTCGCTCCCCCCACTTTGCACCATAACCTGGGACATGTAGATGATGTTCCCCATCGTTTTTATGTCCTCTCCTTCCCAGCGCTGAATGGATTCAGAAAGGATCTGCAGCTCAAGTTGTTTCCTCTTCCTCAGCTCCTGACACTGTGACTGGAAATCACCACGGTATGTTTTGTTAGCAAAAGTGCAGATGCAAACGCAGACCATCCTAAGGAAGATGGTTTCACCAGCCAAACTTGCTCAGTGCTCAACAGATTGCACCACATGCAAAATTTGCCTGCAGTGCTCCAGGTTTCACCACTTTACCCCAAAAGAGACCCAGAACGATGAGACAAACTTAGCAAAGGTCGATAGTATTGGCCAGAGTTACACATACAAAACGCTTGCCATCTTGTGAAAGCATCACTACTTTTCAACCAGAAAAGCCTGCTTTGGCTCTATTACACAAACCTTGTCAAAAATCACACCACAGCAATTTATGATGTAATGAATATGTTAAAATGTCAAAGAAATTGCATACTGTACCGAGCAAACTTTTCTTTCCAAACCAGTTCTACCTCTGAGAGTACAGGGTCACATTTTCCAAACCAAGATAGCCACAGAGTTAAATGTTGCTAATTTTGCTGGTGTTCAGAAAGACTCGTCCAACTTTGCTGAAACAGCAAAAAGACTTATCCTTGCAGCGCTGCAAAGCCCCCACGACTCAGATAGGCAGATATTTTCTTATCAAAATCTGCAAACCCAGAAGTGAGAACTTGGCACAGTATTTCAGCAATGCAGTACAGCAACACGAAAGGCAGCTTCTGAGACTGCCGTAACTCAAAAGACTGCAGCGATACTTCCAGTTGTGGACTCAGAGCTCCATGGAGCAGCCGGTCTTGCAGCTGCTTTCAGCAAGCAAAGGACAATGCTGACTGAGCAAAGGCAGCCCTGCGAATCCAAGCAAAACTTGTTTTAACTGACCTTTCTGCCAATGGGAAAAATTGCTGCAAGGCCAAATCTGGGCTCAGTTTTCACCCACTGCTTGGTTTTTCCAAACCCTGGTTTCTGATGGAGATTTTCCTCCTTTCAGACTCAGGAAGGAGTCGAGTTTCATGCAAATTCTTTGACTATCCAGATCTTCAGGCATGCCCAAAGGAAAGGCTGCCCTGGGTCTAGTATGAAAAGACACAATTTTGTGGGGGCTTCCTCTGGTTTTGCAACTACTGGGTGCTTCAGCAGCTCCCCGATTGTCTGAATTCGAAGTTCTCAGGACGTAAATTCATACTAAATGCACAGCAATCCATCACAACCTGTACAGAGGCACCAAATGGCAGAGTTCTGCAATTACTGCCCTGCCTTTGCCCAGGAGCCTCTGGTCCCAGGCATCATGCTTGCGTTGCGAGGAGCATCTCTGCCCATCTAACCTCGAACCCATGCCAAACCCCTTTCGTTCTACCATAATTACACTGAATTGCTCAGTGCACTTCTCAAGTAAAAAAATTATGAGCGTTCCTAAAGATGAATGACATCTTATAATTTAACTGAATTATTCCCCTACTACCTACTAGAATTAATGGAACGGGAGCTGAGTTTCTAAGTAAATGTAACATGATCGCCCTTTCCTGTTTTCTATGAACTTTCTCCTCCGCATCTTTTATCTGCACTGCTAAGCACTGAAAGCCTGCATCTGCCATGCTAAGGAAGGAAGTTGGACCACATCTGGAGTGGTTATAGTGAAAGGTATTTAGTGGCTACAAAGAGAAATGATAGCTTTTATAATAATCGAAAGAAAGCTTTGCTAGGTAAAACCTTTGTGCATGCGGATGGTTTTCACCCCTCTTTTTGATCTCATTGCACTAGGATTTTGAGGGGCATAGGTAATACAGCGCACAGAAACAGAGCTGGTACCTTCCTCTGACTCATCGTTTTGCTGCCATTTGTCCTTTCCCCACTGATGGCCATGGCACCAGGAGCCACAAATATCTGCACCATGGCCAGGGCCTCCTGATGCCCGTGGAGCACATCTCAACAAAGCCCTGAGCTGTCCAGTGGCTCAGAGGGGACCCTTCGGCTGGCACCAGCATTTGAGCCAGACACCGGTACTACTCCTTCACAGCTCACCTTCAAGAGCAAGGGGCAGTATAGTTGTATAGTTTCAGGTGGCAAATGACCAGGGTAAAAAGGCAAAAGGAGATGAAAGGGTCCCAGCCACCACCACTACCCATACATGGCCTTCTGTAGCACTGCGCAGAGCCAAAGACTTCTGCTGCTGGGACCACAGAGCCAGCGTGTAACTGCTGAAACATGCAACCAGAGGGGCACTCTAGGCTTGAAACCTGAAATTAAGCATCTTTATCACCCATCTTTTCCATTCCAAAAGACCTTTCTTTTCTTTTAAATGAGGAGACAAATGTCAGGCTTGACTCATTCTTCATGAAATGCAGCTCTGAAATGGAGTGCTCTATTTTAAGAATTGCCACCTACCACAAGAGACTTGAAGGATGTGATGGCTTTCAAGATGTCTTCATGATCTGCATGCGCCTCCTAGTGAAGGGAGAGAAAAAACCCTGAATCACGAACAGCAACAGCCCCGCAAAGCGCCCAACATGCCTGATGGCTCCAGTGCACCCAGGGCTTGCAGGGCCCCAGGGGCAGGCATCAGGGACTGCAGGGGGCAGCCCAAATCCCCCAGCTACCAGTGCTGGCTTCCTCACCACCCTGCTCAACTTGGCATCTTTTAAAGCAGCTATGCAATTCAATGATATCGGCCTATTTAATGAGTGTAAAGAGGCCAGAGCAAGACTAGAGATGATTTTACAAAGCTTAAGGAAAATAAATTCAACCAGGCAGACCCTACAGGCAGGTAGGGTGGATTTCTAGTTTCACATTCACAAATGGAACTTCTGTTAGTGTGCAAATATTCCAGCCATTGCACCATCAAGGGTGCAGTTTCCATGAACATCAGTGGGAGCTCCAACTCTGGGTTTAAGGGAGGGCACATCCCAGGCCAGGGAGGGGAAAGCAGGATGCTGCCTCTTATCTCTGGCTGCAGCTGCACGCTGGTACACTCCCTGGGCATTCGGGGCCCTACATCACAAGCTCTTCACCATCCAGACCTCATGCCAAGCAAATCATAAGGTGTTTAGGCTGTGATGGAGCTACCCCCATGGCTTTTCAGAGGCCTGCCCCATCTCCAGCTGTGCAGCAGTGCAGGGAATGCTGTGCTATACATCCACACTGCATATACCCACATTATATACATACATATGCTTCCCAGGGCATCACAGCTTAAACCTCAACCCTCCTTACTCATGCAATAAAACCTCTACTCCCACACCCGGCTTAGAAACTAAAAGAAACAGGTGACGTGCGTGTCCCTGAATCCACTGCTGACCCTGACATGGCACTCTGCAAAGAGCACGCCGGTCTATGTATGGTCACAGTGGCTGCATCCAAGCTCAGCTCTGCCCCTGCAGCTCAGCCAGGCCAGGCGAGAGGAGGGGAGGTCAAGTTTGCCTAAGGTGCAGGGTCTTATGCCCTTTCCTATAAAGAAAAACCTCTTGCTCAAACACAGTGGTTATAATCCTTTGGCTGGGGCATGGATTTGAATGATCATGGCTAAGTCTGCTGAGTAATTAACTGGTGGTAATTAATATCAGAAGAGGGAAAAGCGAAAACATTTAAAACCAGATTGTTACTTCTTGCTTTCCTCACCTCCTGGTACTGGAGGTCTGCACCATGGCTGGAGCACACCACCAGGCGAGCAGCAGAGCCAAAGCAGTAAGGGACAGAGATGACAACAATGCCTGGGTGACAAACGTCCCAGAGCAGATCTGCTGCCCGCTGAGGAAGTCTCTACCCGCTGGCTGCTCTCCCTGCTCCGAGGCACTCGCTCCTCCGCCCCCGTGTCTGCACCGGCTGCCAGATCCACGCCTGTGTGCGCGGCTCTGCTTCCAGCCCAGAGCACAAGCCTCAGGCGAGGAATGGGGACATGCCTGTGTGCAGCAGGAGTGAGCAGCCAGGGATAGAAATCCCATAAAACGGTTATAAAAATACTGATTTATTAGGTGCTGGGCAAATAAATGCCAGCTGTAGCCTGACGCTGAATTCCACTTTGGGATTGGCCCATATTTGGCTCAGGCAAAGAGCAGGCGATGTCTTCCCACAGCTTCCCCCAGCCTCCCCCACCTTTCCTGCTTTGGGGCAGCTAACGTCCCATGCAGATATAACAGCCCCTTCCAGCTCCTTGGAGTGGGGGTTAAGTACATTTAGCAGTGTGATGCTTCAACACTAGGGGAAGGAGCAGAGATGCCTCCTGCAGTTTGGGGACAGCTCTTGCAGCACCCAGGGGCGCAGCCTGCCTGGTGTCCCACCTACCTCCATGTGCCGCTCCAGCTCCTGCAGAAGTGTCACGTATTTATCCAGCCTCAGGAAGGGTTTGCTGAGGCTCGTGGTTAAGATGAGAATGCCTGGGTTGGCCGCACCCTGGCTCTCCATGAACTTCTCCAGCTCATCACTATAAATAGATACAACAACAAGAAGCTGGGCTCACCACCGCTGAGGGCTGTGTTTTGCTGCCTCCCACTGCTCTCCTGAGGGCCAGGGCTCTCTTCTGAGCTGCACTTGACTTACAGGCGTTCCAGCCTCCCCTCCCAGTAACCACTTACAAACACAGCAGCACAAGAGCCTGCTCCCCGGGGATGCTGCGTGGTGGTGGGTGTTTGTGCACTCAGTGTCTGGGGCACATCGGTGATGGCACAGCAGAGTGGCCCAGGGCGAGGTGTCTGGTTGATGGTGTGCGCTGGCTGACAGTGCTCATGTCATGTCAGAGGACATGCAGCGATGTGGTGGGAGCTGTGCCACCGGGACCCCTCTGGGACGCTGCTGTTAGCACACGCAACGCCCATGTCAGCACATTTGTCCAAGCTGATTCTTTAACAAAAGGGGTCAGGCTAGTGAGAATCATTTACAGGAACCCAGATCTTAAGCTGAATTAAAGCTGGATTTCAGCAGGTAAGTAAATATATTGCAAGCTTCTATTACAGAAAGGGAAGAATTAAACAGTACAGCTGGGATCCTGGCTTTAACATCACTGTAGGGAGACAGCTAAGTTGCCTTAGGGATGACACAGTGCTACCCTTTCAGCTTAGTGTGCTCTTTAGCATGACCTTACACAAATTCAGGTGTCTGCTCAAGTGGGACACGCTGTGAAGGAAGGCGTTATTACTGTGATCTATCAAAGAGTCTGCAAAGCAACCAGACAGCTGAACAGCAGCTCAATTATTAAACTGGGTAACTCTGGGTGATTTTAACGAGCATCCTCCTTTTGCAAGAGTGTGCCCCACACCATCTGCAAGTGTGTGGGCACTGCAGCAGTGGGTCTGAAACAGCATGCGGGTCCTTAGCCTATAACAAGCACAGGAGCTGCTGCTGCAAGGGCCGAGGGAGGCAAAGGGTTATTGCCTCTGCTTTACCCAGGGCAAGAGAGCTCTGCATGCACAGACAGGACCTGTGAGACCAGCTCAGGTCAGTGCACGGCAGAGCTGCACGAGCTGACCAAAGCAGCAGGCGATGTCTGCACGCTGCAGCAGAGAGGCAATGCTGAAGAGCCCAAAGCCTGCCGTTAACATGCGGGGCAAAAGCCACGCCGGCTCACACACTAATGGCAGAAGTAACTTTTAAAGGAGGAATTTCGGTCTGGGTCTCCTCCTGCATTACTCACCTGTGCTGCGTGAGGACATTGACTGCGGACGGGTGGTTAGCACAGTACGTCAGGTAGAGGGACCGGAACTGGGGCATCAGGTTCATAAAGCAGCCTCCCACGCGTTGCTGGTTCTCGGAGAGCCTACAAACACCAACACACCAGCACACTGTTATTGAGGCTCTTCATCTGCACCCTGCAGCTACGACACACTCACCCATCTGCCCAGGAGCCACCCACTGCACGGGGACACTCCCAGGTCACTGCAAGACTGGAGCACCCATCCAAACACTCATGCCTGACACTGGAGAAGGAGGAAGAAGGTCCTCAGGTGAGACTGGATGTCTGTGCTGCAGCCAGTATCACAGCCCAGCACCAGCCCGGGACACAGGGTGACCCAGCCTGCCCTGTCCCACCAGCTGAGATGCAGATGGGATGCTGCAGCCCCCTCTGGCTGGTCCCTAAGGGAAAGGATTACCTCTGATAATTTGCTTTTTGCTCACAGGTAATCCCACCTTCAAGCCTACCATATCTCCCATCACACACGTGTCTGCATCTTTGGGCTAGTGACACTCTGAAGTCAGCTGCTTCAGCAGACAGCTGAATAGTAGAAATGTCAACATTTCTTCTACCTCCTGCCAAAGCACTACCTGCTGCCTTTCTTCAATCCTGTTATTTTCTTCTATATTTAACAAGCCTAAGACAGGAGCCAGGAGGAACGTTAATGAATGGGTCTTTCTATTATTTTTAGCTGCAGTTTAATAGCTTAACACCCTCACTGCTGTGGCATGAGCTTACTTTGCAACATCTTCCAAGGCTTGATTCAGTGTTTGCTGAAACGCGCTGATTTCTTCCACATTTCCCAGCAACGATGCGATGTCCACAGCGCTGAGCCTAGAAGAGTCAAATCACCAGTTAGCACCAAAGGGATGCTGGGCAGTGCCTCTGAGCACAGCTCTCAGGAGCACCCATGGTATCTGCAAGCAGCCCTTCCAAAAAGGCCTAAGAATTTCTGTTTCCCCAGACACACCATGGGGCATGGGGAAACACAAAACCCATGATCTGTGAGCTACAGAACACAGCCTCCTGGAGAAGATGTCTGCTGTCAAGGATTACCTTAATTGGATTTTAATCACTTAATCACGCTAATCTTCTCAGATGTTTAGCTGTCTAATAGACACAGACAGATGGGATTTCTTCCAGGGGCGGGGAGGGAGGTGTGTGCACAGACACAAAGACCGCTTTGTCTTCATGGGCTCATGCTGTGGGTTTCCTACACGAGGAGGGTCCTGCAGTGCAGCCCCTCAGGTGGGGGTCGCTTTGTTCCCTAAGGTTGGATTTTTCCTAACCGAAAGCACCATGTCCGCTTCTGTCATCCTGCTTCTGTCACTCCCTTACACTCCTCGTTTCAGCCATTTGCCGCCTACAAGGTAGGCAGGCTGAGAGCATGGGAAATTTTCACAGCTGGAGATATCCCAACGTGAAGGTTTGGGGAAGGAAGGCAAGACGTGGAGGGACTTTAAGCAGATCGCTGCATAGATGGGGAGACGGGGAGATCACTTCTTGCTCAGCAGCAGTTTGGGTTTAGCGAGAAGCAACCTAACCACAGGAATATGTGCTGTTGCTCACTAAACAAAGAGATGACTAGGAGGTGCCACCTGGGGCTGAGAAGTCACAGCAAGACAAATTACAAGGGAAGAAGCCATGCAAGGCACACCGCCAGGAAACATGCATGCCAGGACAGCCACACAGGAGCTTGCAGATGGAGGCAGCAGCCAGCCCTCGGTCGGACAGAAATGCCCGTCTCTAGCAGCTGAACGCCTGCATGATTGCTGAGGAATAGGAAAAAGCAGAAACCTGTACAAACGTGTGGGTTTTTTTCTGGTTCACAGAGAAGTTGTGAGGCTTTACGAGAATGGCAGTGACAGTCCCTAAACATTCAAAAGCAGGAAAGTAATGAACTATGGTCAATTTTACGGGGTTCTGTCCATCTCAGATGCCCTTATATCTTACTTATCATAAGACTGGAGGGGTCTTAAGTAAGTTCCCAGAAGTGACTGTAGTTCCTTCGCATAATCTCGTTCTGTTTCCAGAATATTTTGCAACACCTAGGGTGAGAGACAGAGCACTGAGTAGATCTTAGTACTAGGGACTAGTCAAAGGAACATGACATCAGCTTCCAAGTGTGGCAAACCACAGAAGTGTATTTTATGTCCATGAATGCATTTAAAATTATTAATGCAGAACCCAGAATGCTCAGGAAAACCCTGGTGGTTCAATTTATGGATTTTACATTGCAAACCGGGGGAGGCCTGGACAGCAAGTGTTAAGGGATGTTTCTTCTTCTCTGGCAAAGCATGAATATAATGTAAGTTCAGATCTGAGTTTAGTATTTGGTTCCTGAGAGGCTCATGCCTAACCCTGCATGCAGAACTGGCTGCCAAGGTATGCAAACAAACGATTCGTGCATGCATCCTGGGACCACCATTTGCACAAAGGCAGGCAACAATTTAAACACAACAGTGGCCGGAATAAGGACGGCTCTTGAGACAGCTCAAGCCAGGGCACAGCTCACTGGCCGCTGCAAGGAAGTGCCCAGTTTGGCTTGGCCCTGCGATTCCACCTCAGCAGCCAATTTGCCTCCAGCACAGGGTACATCAAACCCACGGCCCTCGCTCCCAGATTCTCAATGCAGGAAAAAAAAAAAACAACACACTCCAGTTTCTCAATGCAGAAGAGCTTTTGAGACAGTGGAGGTGGTTCCCAGCTGTCTGGAGATATTGTTTCTGCTTTGCTTTGTTTGAAATATATTTAGACATGCTGATGAGCATGTTTCACCTCCAGCACTGAGAGGCAGGGATGTCCACATGCATGCATTTTATCTGGCTTATACCGCAGGGCTTACTCAAGCCTGGAGGAAGGTACCTGCCCCCTCTGCCAGACATCACCACTCTGGTAGCGAGATGGCAGAACAGGCGAAGTTTCTCTAACCTTTCTGCAGCCACACGTCACAGCCTGGCATACTGACCTGCTCCAAAACCAAGCCAACAAGCCAGGCTGGGAGCTGTGACCACTGCCCCTTCTCGGGGGCTGCAGCTTCTGGCGGAGGCAGTGGGCAGACAGCTCGGGTGTAACACCTCCAGCCAAACCCAAAAAAGAGATCGTGGGTCACAGCCCTAATCTGGCTCGCCTTGCGCCGTGACGTTACCTCCCCACCTTTATCGATGGGAGATAGTAACAGACAGGAAAGGGCTGGGACTGAGATATCGTGCCTTATTCTCCAACACCGATCTCAAACTACCACCTCTGCTATGCTATCTTAGTTGCCTACTTTCAGCCTCTCCTCGTGACATTTTGCAGTGACTTCCACTTGTGGTTTATTGTCTTGATAGCCCTGAATCAAGCAAATGGCAACAGCTGCATTTTAAATACAGTCTCATCACCAATTGTTACAAATCGTTTCAATGATTTCTAAGGTAAGGAGACAGTTCATAAGATTAATAATGAGCTACTTATTAAAATGTATGATCAGCACTTTAAAACTTACCACAGGGTAATAATTCTTTGTCAGCTGAGTGCTTTCAAGTCCTTTTAATGCTTTGGGAGAGAGTGGTTTATCTGTACAAAAAAACATATCAATAAATTATAGCGCACAGCTCTCATTCTAGCAGGAAGAGTCACTGCTGCATCATGTCCAGCAAACATAACATCACCCCTGTAAACACACAACTTCAGTTGCAGGGTTGGTTTTTCTGCTTCAGAAAATTCAGGAGCGAATCGACGACGTGCAGTCGCTGGCTGCAGCCGAGCGAGCCGCAGCCGCGGCACTGCACAGCACCTGGCAGCAACTCGCAGGTTTGCTCCCAAACCCCTGGCGGCAGCCCCGTGTCTGGCACTGTTTGGAGCTACAGTGCGCCTTCACCTGGCCTGCAAAATTTGGGTTTTAAAAACGGGTGTCTACCAAAGATGCTGGATAGAGCGTTTAGTTCCAGGCAACTCACAAACTGAAGCCAACGCCAATCGGTAAATTAACCCTGATCCACCCCTGTGGTCACCTGTGATGCAAAATCCGTGTGTGAATGAAGGCAGATTTGAAGAAAAAAAGCTCACGCAAACCTTGTCAATTCTCGTCGTCCTTTTCTTACGCATTTGCTGAATCGCTGCGGATGCCACACGTGCGCAGAGGCACGAACGCACCCCCACACCAGCCCCCGCTCCGTTGCTCCTTCCCTCGCAAAGCGCGTCCCCTGCCAGCAGACCCACCAACAAGCAGCGTGTGCTCACAGCAGAGGAAGCAAGACCTCTGCTGCGCTGCCGCCAGGACACGCAGCTGGGAAACTCCCACATCTGCTGGGAGATGTGCCCGTCGCAGGCCGGGTTCGGTCTCACGACCCAGGTGAGAGCGGCTCTGACACCTCTGGCCGGGCAGCCCAGAGGCACGGTCGCAGCTGCGGAGCCGGCCAGCCCACAGCCCCTCGGAGGGCTGTGCTGTGCAGGGTGGCCAGGCCGGCCTTTCTCCCTGTACGCACTCAGGGAAAGCAATTACTTTCACGCTGACAGCAGGGGAGAAGCTGAAATTGATAAATTCAGCTGCTGGGAAGCGCGGCTTGACGTATTGTCTAATTATTGCCCTTGTAGAGCTTCCCGTCGCTTCCAGCCAGGAGCTCTGTGCCTCGTTTAAAGGCTCCGAGGAGCTTTGCTCCACGCAGCTAGTTATTTCGACCCAAAGGGCACGCTTAGGACACGGTGGAAGTACAGACACTGCTGAAAAACGAGTGACTCTATTTAGAGTGACAAGTCTCGCGCTTCGGAGGCGAGGAGAGCAGCTCCCGCTGGCTTGCAGCAAGGGCTGTCCCCCGGGCAGCAGTCATGGTGGGTTAGCTGATGCTCCCTGCATCGGTCGCTGAAATACAGCCACGGGCCCTCGAGCAAGCGGAGACCGCTCTTTGGCTTTGTGCCTGCACCACGGGAACAAGCCCTGCTCCCACGTGAAGTGGGAAGACCGGGGGGCAAAAGCTTTGCACATAAAAAAATCTGACGGGCTCCTACATCGGGATCAATGGGGGATTCATCCGTGGCTTCAATGAGGTGCTGCTTCATGCAGCTCCCATCTGACCTATCCCATGGGACTGAATTTTGCTCTCCTTTTATAAAGTGGTTCTCTTCTCCACTCACTGACTTAATTAGTGATTCCTGGGTTGTGCCAGACATGGCTTCAATCTCTGCTGCAACGTCCTGCTCCAGCTCAGACATCATTTTCCCAGAGGGAAATAGTGGGAGATGAGATATCCTAACAAAGATCATTTCATTTAGAGTTAAACAAAAACTGGCCTAATTCTGAACACTTACTCATTACTTTTGTTCTTCCTTCCTCTTCTTTTTTGATTGCTAGTGTGGGAGTAACGATGTCTAATGGGGGTTGCACATTTTGCAGCCCTTTTGCAGCCCACTCCTTATGTCTCACGGTGTTTGAGGCCAGGGCTGATCCTGACCCGCACAAACAACACCGAGCACACAACAGGTCTGCATCTATTGTAAGTCTTCAAGGCACGTTAAGAAAAAACAAGTTTACTGTCACGCATCCTCAGAAGCACAACAGGGTGAACTGCTTGAATGGCTATGTAACACCACGGGGCAGTTCGCCAGGGGCATGCTTCATGTCATCGTCACCCCACATCTGGTTAAAATCACATCTCAGAAGATGTTAAGGACACTCGAGACAACGCTCAATAAAGGCAAATGTCATCAGCTGGATTGTTCCCTCGCTCTTTTCTCAATACTGCCTGTAGCTTCACAGCAGAAAATGCATCTGGGGGAAAATGTACTATGTGAAATCAGCCATTGCTATGCACAAAACCAGGGGTCTTTCCCTACGGCCATACAGTTTTTGTTGCTTTCCTCGCTGAGACTGGGAGTATCCATTCCACCACTGCCAGAAATGGCAGGATCAAAGGCAAATGCATTGCCTGTCCTAGGTCTCTAACAAAAAGCTAATTCTGTGTTTCGACACTGGAGCGACCTGACAGCTCCCCAGAACAGCGGGAGGCAAGCAGACCCACGGAGCAATCTCCAGCCTCGTCCTGCAGCGACGTGCCGCTGTGCTGCTGGGGCTCGGCAAAGCACACCGGGGAAGAGGGCAAAGCAGCTCTCAAAGAAGTCATGCGAAAGCCTGAGCTTTCCCCTCCCGGCGCCATTCATACTTCCATTAGCACTGCTGCTTTAAGCACACTAACGGTCCCTAATAAATAGCAGCATTTTCCCAAAGGCATAAGGATCTACACTGCATTATACCACTGTCATTCAATCAGCCCTTGAAAGCAATTTGCTTACCGGTGGATTTGATTTCTCTGACGTAGTTGCTTGGGAACCAGCCTGTTTTTCCATTCAAGGTCCCTTCCCACCAGCCCCCTTCTTCAACCCGGGTGACATAAATAATGTCTCCTTTGTTAACGGAGAGTTCATCCTCATTGGTCTGCTTAAAATTGAACCTGGCCTTTACCACCAGCTGATGACTGCCATTCTCGGTCATCTCCTAAGGAAAGAAACATGGAAAAACATTAGTGGATAGTCCAGAAAAGCAGAAGCCAGCAGGACAAGCCATTGTTCTTTGTTGTTACAGCTGTTTTTTTCAGTATTGCACTTCAAAACAGCAGTAACATCTTGCTCTTGTGTAAGCACTCCCGCCAGAGGATCACAAGGTCCCTCCCAAGAATTAACTCAGTCTCACAGCGCATTGGGAAGCAGATAAGCATTGCCCTCTTCATTTCCCAGAGAGAAGCACCACAGTTTGAGAAGCCACCACTAGGCTCTCTCCAGCCTAGGCAGCAAAGCTGCGATGGAGATCAGGGCAGAACAAGCCACGCTGGCACGCTCGACCCAGAGGTACTGCTCACATCCCTCTGCCCCCACAGCCATTAAACCCTTAAGAAAATTTTAAATAAAGGATACCACAGGCTTGGACTGCCTCCTTAACACCCTTGCTGACTGTGAAGCTGTGCTGTTGGAGTCAGCGTGGGCACCTCCAGCCGCAGAGCTAAGAGACGACAGATGCGAACATGGCCCTTTTGACGGCTGATCTGGTAAAGCAAAAACAACGTCTGAGATTTACCTTGCACTCCCCAATCCCTCTGCGTCACACCAAGCAAAGAACGAAGCCCACGAAGGAAACAAGAACAGGGGGACAACAGCTGGAGGAGCACCTATCAGAGCACAATACCTAAGGCATTCCCAATCAACAGTCAGGATGGTTTTGCTGGGCTGGGTTAACTCTTCCATGAGGGAAGAAGCTGAATTACATCCCGAGGCGCTCCTACATTACCCCAGCCCTGCGGCCACATACCCAATTGCAGTATTTTTTTGAAATCGCCCTTAAAACAGCTGAAAAATAAACTAATGCTTAGCCCGGTGCTGCCCAACTGGGAATGTCTCTGGGATCCAAGCAAGCACCACTGAAGGTGTTTCAAAGGTTAGCTCGCGAGTGAGTGCTCTTAGGTCACCTCTGCAGCTGTGGCGTGGGCTTCCCCGCAGAGTGGGGAAGAACGCTAAAAGGCTAACAGCTGTTCGACACATCCTTCTCTAGATAAGTCCTTCTGGGTTCAGTACACAGCTGAGAGAGGCTATGCACAATTTTGATTACTGTTCATGGACCGACGCCACGAGCCACGTGAGAGAGGGATTCGGGTTCCTCTGAGGAAGGACAGGAGCTTCGCCCCCAGGAGGCTGACGGCGCACAGAAAGGGCGAAACCATCCCAGCAGCTCTCTGCTGCTTCCTTCGCACGCTCCGAGCTCGTCGCTTTGCATACCGGTCTCTGGGCCCGATCCTGACACCGCACGCCCGACGATGGAAACAGTGCTGCTCTGACACAGATCTGTGTTTCACAATGAGCAATTCGCTTTTATATTGACACCGAGGAACTTGCCAGAGGGTAAAAAGTTTTGTGGTTGCAACTGCCCTGTGCTGAGAGAGAATCGCCTTGAAGGGAAGCACCAGCCTCTGCAGGACCTCGCAGCACCTAGCCCTAATCCTGCTTGGATGCTGCACAGCTGCGAAAAGAGGGGGGTTTCAAGGCACTGCGGCTTCCTGTAGTCCTCTGCTACTGTACCCCACGCCACACTGTGGGAAAACAACCAGATCACCTCCTCTCTATGTGCCAGCAGGCAAAAATGAAGCAACAGCAGATATTATCGTTTCAGGAAATTGTGTGGAGTACTTTGAGATTTCCCTTCTAGCTTCTTCTTAGATCTAAGAAAATGCCTGTATTCCACAGAAGTTACTTTCCAACTGCAGTGTGGAGCTTGCATGCCCACAGATCACAAAAGCCCTGAGAAGAGCAGACTGCTGTCTGCAGGTGTCACTTGGCTGGGCCTGCAGGTCCTCTGGATAACATTGGGAGTTCTTCATTGAAAACGCTGCAACTGGAGAAGGTGATCAAGCGACCAAGTGTGTGCACAACTCAGAAAACACAAAGCTGAGACCGCTGTTTCCCTGTTATCCTCCAGTCTGAATGTCAATATGGAAAAATCATTCCAAAGGGGAAGCTTGGTGGGAGTTACTGGAACTCAGCTGGGCTTTTATTCTCCCAAGAGGATTTTTGTTTCAATAGAAAAACACCTCGTCCTTAGATCAGACCTGGAGCAACACAAACTGCAAGCTCTTCGGAGAGGGGACTGCCTTCTGCTTTGTTTTTCTCTGCAATGCCTTGCACAATGGGACCAGGTCCGTGACTACGACTTCCAGGCGCCGCTGCCTCACAGGTCAACAGCCATACCTTAAACACGCACTGGGCTGTCCAACCCCTGCTCCAACGATGGACAACGTTCATGCTAAATCAAGTGTGCCATCGGTGAGTCAGTTTTCTCTCTCGCCCTGCTCATTACACAATTGCCTGATGACCACACAGTGAATTCCCAGCTCCCCAGACTGCAGCAGCAATAGCGAAGCCTCTTGGTATGGAAAACCCGCTTTGCAAACACAGGATTTTTTTTCTCTGAAGCACCCTGATATTTGAGCAGGAGTGGTTTCAGCTGCTCCCAGCAACACACAGACCAGGAGGGGTGGCCAGCTGCCAGTCTGAGATGTTCTTCCCTTGATTCCTTCTAAAAAGGGAGGGCGTAGACCGCGAGTCTAGACTTCTCTGCTTATTCAAGCAATCAGCCACAGTCCCACGGAAATGACTTGGTTGCTGCAGATTTTATGCTTCTCTCTGCCCCTCCCTATCTTCCAAAGCTTTTATAAATATCTGCAGCAACCTAGAAACAAATGTAAAACTGACTTTGACAGTTTGGCAGGGAAGTGTATCATTTATATTGCATCATGACAGCGTCCTATTTTATGCCTGGTCCAGCATGGAACGCTGCTGCCATATGTTGCTTAAACTACGGTTAAAATAGCTGGGTTTTCTGCTCACATTCCTACACTATTTTGGGCAGAAGAGCCTAGCCTGATCCATCACAGCTGGTTTTCCTCCCCTGCCCTCTCTTTCAGATAAAAGCATCAAGCTCTGTGTTGCTGTTATCTGACAGACAGCTGCTGAATACTGAGTTTAACACTTCACCATGCTCCTAGTTATTTGCATAGCAAGGCCCACGAAGACGTAAGGATTTGGGCTTCAAGTGGATGCTCAGAAACACGTTCTCACACCGCTTCCCTAGCTGTCATCTCCTTCTCGCCGTCTCCTACACGGGTGTCGGGTGCTCTGCGGGGAAGGGCTGTGTGTGCAGCTCTGCCGGAGCCCTTGTGACAGCAGAAGCTGAAGGAGCCGGCACCAGGCTGGTCCTGCCACCCCTTTCAGCCCTGGCGGACAGACAAACCGGGCCATCCGCAGTGGCGGCTTGTAGGATGCAGGCTCCTGTTTCTCAGGAACTTGGCCAAGCCACCAAAAAGCAAACGTTTTAGGCATGTATTTATTTTACCCTGTACTTTTCCCAAGGGTGCTCTCTGCCTGAGCAGCTAATTATATCACAGGCATTGCGCTTTTTAACATTTAAACAGAGAAAGCATATGCTCAAACAGATGTTTGCCATGAAACCAAGAGGATCCCAGCTCCCCCATAGCCCCTTGGGGAACACGTGATAGAAACTATTCCACTGCAAAGCCGTGTCCTGAGCTTCCCCCAGTGATTGCAAAAAAACAATTTGGGGCTGTTAATCTGGGGACTGCTGCAACAACAGCACGGCAGCCTCGCTGTCCCATCGTCACGCAGGGAGCAAAGGCATGCTCCCTCCGCTCCAGCAACATGCCAGGAGAGGCAGGAAAGCCTCTGACTCTTTGCTCTCAGAGTAATGAAGCTGATGCCAATCACAATTACAGCGTTTGCAAAGGCTACTCCTTGTCTAGGCAATCTGCATTTTATACCCCCATCGTATTGAACTGCGGGAATTTTCTAAGCGGGGTCACCGGGTGCTGCCATTTAATGGGCCGGTGAGAGGCTGTGAGATGTGCTGAGGCTGCCTTCCCATCACCGAGAGCCGGGGAGCGAGCCGGCGGCAGGGCTGAGGGCTGGCTGCAGAGGGGCAGTCTGGCAACCTGTGGCTCTTTGGAGCAGCGCCGCACACACACGCTCACGCTTACTTACGTGTGCGTGCGTGTGTGTACGTATATATATCATATACCCCTTGGTGTTTATATAATATATACATTAGAGTTTATATAATAGTTTATATAAGTACAGTATGTATTACATATAAATATAAAAAGGATTTTATAAAACCTTGCATCAGAACAGAAAAGGGAAAAAGAAAGAAGAGGGTCCTGTCCCGGCGATGAGGTTGTTTAACTGAACACCCGAGCAGCTCCGCAGCACCGTGCTAGCAGATGAGAATCCCAAAGCAAAAACTACATTGGAAAAGTGAAACAACTCAAAACCAAAACAAACTAAATTTAGACAAAACACAGTGAATCAACAGAAAAACCTGCCCATGAAAGGAAAATGGCGTTTTGGGTTTTGAATTTTTCTACTTTTAATCATCTCAAATGTAATCTCCCACAGGGAAATTGAACTCGCATCCTGGTGTTGGATTTTGGTGGGTGTGCAGGACTCTCTGTGCAAATCCGTTTTGTATGATGGGGCGATAAGTGTTCTCCACCCTGAAACATCTCTCCAGCTCAGTGCAGACCTGTTCCTCAGCCCCTCAGTAAGGAGACCCTGGTCCTTGCATCCCTCCCCTGAACACCACACTGGAACCCCTTCCTCTGTCAGTACAAAAGCAGGGAACTGTCTGTGAAAATACAGAAAACCTTTTTGTACTCCCCATCAAACCTCTGCTTTCAAAGCCCAAGTGACTGAACATATTGGCATATAGCAGGCCGCAGAGAACGGCCAAGCATTGGGGATGGAAAAAAGAGAAGATGATTTGCTTTGCTTCAGCAGCCTGCTCCTGCACTGAGTGAGACAGGAGAAGTCATCAGCCGCAACTGTCAGCGTTCGGTTCCCAATTATGGGATCCCACTCCACAGAGCCCCGAGGAGGAACATCAATACAATTGACTGAGCATCTGGCAACGTTGTTTGTTTTGACATTCAGTAAAGATATTACACAGATGGATCTGTTTTCCTGCTCGGCTCTAAAACATACTATTTGAAATCTGACATTTGCATTTTGAGAGGTACATGCTAATTTACGTCGAGGCTCCTTTACAATGACCTACTTTGAGGTCCCTTAATGCTGTCAAAAATGAACAGAGGTTCCTTAGTGTAAAGTGATAATCTTGTTCTGCAAAGTGCATACAGCAACTCTGAAACACCACATTTAAACCTGGAGTTAGTAGAAACATGAAGTATTGATCCTAGCATTCAGTATCAGGCACACAACGCTGGCAGCACAATTTGACAAGCCTCCAGAAAACAATGAATTACCAAAAAACCCACCCCAGCACGCATATGAAATAGTATTTGAAAATACAACAGAAAAAAAAAACCTTTTTCTTACCTTCGGTAGCTTTATTTACAGCTGTTAATGTACTCAGGACCTTGGAGAACTGTTCTCCGGTGTACAAATCATGTGGATCAAACAGCTGCAAAAAAAGAACTTTGTCAGTTTAGCACAAAACATCTCACTCTCGCGTCTGAGCAGCCCACGTTGCTGCACGGCATCAGAGATGATTAAGTAGCCCAAATGTTTCGGCAGGGGTAGGGGCTTTACTTGGGGCTGATCAGTCCCATTTCCTTTGGGGCTAGGGCATTGCTGGGGTGGCGGTGACATGCGGGGCGGGAAAGGCAGGGGCACCCATCGGCATACCGAGTGCAATGCTGCAGACACAGAGGGAAGCAATTGGTGCTGCCTGCAGAGAAGGGACTCCTTTGAAAATCGCTGAGAAGGTTACTGCTTGCCTTGAGGGAAGGAAAGATTTTGTTGCTATTTTTGTTATCTAAAGCTAAAGAGATTGAGGCTGTACATACACGCACACACACACTTTCCACAGCAGAAGAAACAAACACACAGAATTCTCTGCTATTGCAATATAGCACATATAATACATTCACAATTTTTCACAGGAAGCAAGAAAAGGTTATTTTATGTGCAAAAATCCCACTCTCAAGAATTTTGTGCTGCTGAGTCTCAATGGCAAAACAGAAATACGTGGATAGCAACGGCTTATTTTCTGTGACTGGTAAACCCGATGTTGTAAACCCAGCCCTCTACAAATCGCCCCCACCACAAAGAGGGGCAACCTGAGTTTCCAAAGCACTGCAATCCCCTCTAACACGCGAGAAAAGCCCTGGAGTTCAGACAGACTGTACAAACCCTTTCATTAATGAAGCAGAAGTAAGTGATAGAAAAAGCCCCTGGTCGTGGTACCACCAAGACACCACCTGCCAATCCATGAATACATGCTGTCTTGCAGACAGAGGCTACAGATCTGCAAATCCAACAAGTACAAAAGGTGATTTTAAAGCTGTCCCGTCAGACACCATCTACGCACAAATACTTCCAATGCACTAAGGAGTCTATCCTGCTAAATAAGTACAAGAGCATTAATTATCCTTAGGGTAGCACTGCCCTTTAAAATGGCCCTCTCTTGCTTTCCACATACAGCTCCTTGGGTACGCTGGGCATATATCAAAGAGGAATGGGACTGGCCTGTTCTGCAGCCCTGGATGCTCGCGGCATCTCTTTCCCCGACACATCCGTGCAGCAAAAGTCCAACACGGGCAGCACGAGGCCACTCTTTGTTGATTATATTTTTAAAACCTGACTCGGACACCCAATACCGAGAGAAAGGCTTTACCCGAGAGAAAGCAATTTAATCCGTGCTCAGAGGGGAAACACGCTGCTGCGGCTCACACCCGAACATTACAAGCATTAAAATCGGCGGCTCTGATCGCGCCCACCGCTCCGCACAGTTCTGGGACGTCCCCACCTACCTCGGGCTGATCTGGAGCTCATCTATCGCCCGCTCTCACTCGGTTTTGCTCCTGCAGACCACGCGGACCCTGTCCCCCGTGCCGGCTGTCCACTGGAGTGAGAACTATTTTCCTGCCTCGCGGTGGCAACCGATGCTATCCGAGCATCGCCTCCAGCCCTGAGCAGCAACGTCAGAGCCTCCGTGGAAAGGGAGACGGTAACGGAGAGCCCCAGCGCACGCTGACCCCGTTGGCAGCCGCTAGCGGATGCAACGTTACAGTAACGCGTCCTCACCCTCCTGCCAAGCAGAAGCGGAAAGCAAACAGCGAGGCTGCAGCGTTTGCGTGCATCCCTCTGGTGTGTCATTTTCTCAGTCGTGCCTTTTTTCTTCCACTTCAGTAAGTCCAGAAAAACAAGTCCTGCCTTGAATGAATGGTGTGTTTTTCTTAAAGGACCAAGGTGGAGAAATACTTCCCCAGTCCTTTAATGCACAGAATAACGCTGCAGGCTCAGAGTCATCAGACTGACAAAGTCCAGAGGAAAATGGTGGCGGTGGATACGTAAATAAATCCTAGCACGAAAGCAAGCAAACTTTTAGGACTTTTCTGCATGGAGAATTTGTCTGGAAGAGCTACTGTGAAACAACGTGAAAAACTCGTCCAGTTGAGCCAGCGTAATTTAAATGTACTCTTCAGCTTGTTCCAGAATAAACTCACCTTATAGAAAAGTCCTCATTTATGAGCTAAAAGTCGCTTTTTCCAGTGCAATCCACCCGTAATTCCATTCGTAACTACAAGACGAGCCTCAAGGCTGGACGAAAAACAGAGAGAGGGAGAGACCTTCTGCTGTTAGCTCACGGAAGAGCTGGTGGATGGAGGCAAAACCCCACCTAAACCTACAGCTGCCTTTAGGGAACCCGGGTTAAAAAGCTTCTCCTACTTCCAGAATCGCAGACTGCGGCTCCCGGCAGCGAATCGCTCCGGCTGCTCCGCAAGCAAGCAGGACAGACAGACGGACAGACGGACGGACAGACGGACAGACGGACGGACCGCGCTGCTGCTGCCGGCCCTCGCAGCGAAGAGCGGGCTGGCGAGGAAGGGGACAGCCGCCGGTGAAGCCCTTCCCTGCAGACACCTCCCTGACCCTCCCCAAAAAAAAACCAAACCCACGCCTAAACCCAACCCGGCGGCACCCTTCGAGCCGCCGGCCCTGAAACCCCAGGAGGTGCAGAAAAGTTCGGGGAAGCCGGGCTAGCGTTTCCAGCCGGAGCCGAGCCGCCTCACCCGCACGCAGCATCCCCGCGCCCGGCCGCAACCCCTGACAGAACCCACGCTGCGCGCCAAGCCCACAGCTCGCCGCGACCGGACGCACCGGCGGGGCCGGGACCGGGACCGGGGCCGGGGCCGGGGCCGGGGAGGGCGGCATGGCGATGCCCCCGCGGGCACACCCGTGGGTGCCACCCCCGAGGAGCGGCCGGGGACGCGCGTGGGGGGCCGGCGGGGGGCGACTCCGCGGGACTCACGGCGGGGGGGGAGCGGGCGGGGAGCCCCGGGGCATGGCGGCGGCGGCGGGCGGTGCTGCGGGCCGGGTGCCGGCCGCTGCGGCTCTGACCCGGAGCCGGATCGCGGCGCGGAGAAGGGGGAAGGGGAAGGGGAAGTGGCGGGCGGCGCCGCCGCCCCGCTCCGCCCCGCCGCGGCTCCCTCAGCCGGCCGCGGGTGGGAGGCAGCGGGAGGGCGAGGGGGGGAACGGGAGGTGGGGAAGGGGAAAGGAGGAAGGGATGGGGGGGGGGGTTAGGGAAAGCGAGGGAAAAGGAAGGGGGAAAAGGAGAAAAAAAGAGAAAGAAAAAGCGACAGGAAAGACGAAGGGGAAAGGATAGAAGGGAAAATGCAAGCCGTGGAGACGGTATTTACAGCGTTCTTGCCACACTGCAGCAGGGCTGTGCTTGAGCCGCAGCTCAGCGGAGGCAGTGACATTCCCCGAAACAACGTGTCCTCGCACAGCGAGCGCAGCGCCTGCACTGCGTGTGCCCATCTGCTCGGGAACGCGCTCCTGCGGGGAGCGTGAGATTGCCCCGCCACCCCCGCACAGCAGCGGGGCTGCAGCACGGCAAGGGGATGAAGCGCCGCGCCGGCAGCCCCTGCGGACCCCAGCTGCAGGCCCCTACCCCACGGGGGACGCAGGGGTTTCAGAGGCACCCCGTACACCTCCGGGCTGGAGGTCTCCAGGTGCTGGGTCACCGTCTCGGCCGTATCCATTCCCGGCGCTTGCACTGGTCGGTGCTGGGCAGGGGCTCTCGCTTTTGACATTACCCAGCTAGGAAAGCAGGAGCGAAGACAGAGCAGAGCAGGCTGAGGAAGCACACGGATGGGGAGCCAAGGGGGTGACGATTTTTCAGCTGCCCTCCCAATGTCTCGGTCTAGAAAGACTGTGGTGAAAGTTGCAAGCACCTCCAACTTCAGAAAGAGCTTCAGTTCCGCCCACAATGCCTGTGACACGCTGCATGCTTCATGGTCATTCTGGACAGTCTGACTTAATCCAGATATTGATTTATTTTCAGAAACCAGTCTTAGTTCACAAAATCCGTCCCCTTGCCAGAAGTTCTGTGGTCATACTAGCAATAAAATGCTGCTGCTGAATGGAAGTTATGATCTCGTGATTCTTCAGCAGTAAGTGAAGCTATTTAGTTGTTGTTATATATACATAGAGGTATCAACAGCAACTCATCGTTCCCATTTTTTGCCCTTAGAACAAGCTGGGCCTTTTTACCCGCTTCATCATTTTTCTCTTTCCTTGTGATCCTTCTCCTTGATCTGCTACACTAGACTCCCTCTGGCCCTTGGGACAGACCCCCTTGCCTTCCAGTTCCCCCCTCGACCCACCAGCATCCAGCTGTCACTGCCTTAGCAGCACTCACTCACTGGGCCAGGGCTGGGGTCATGTACACAGCTCGGAGCTGAAGCCAGCGTAAACAAAGTGCAGCGAGGTTATCTGCACTGTTCCTCAGCCCAAACCACCACAGAATCCTCTAAGGACGGTTAAGCTCCAAGTAAGCACCCCCATCCTCTGTCACAGCAGAGCTGGGCTGATAGGCATTCCTGTGACTTACAGCAAATTCTGGCACTGAAAAGCAGCAGGAAAATTTTAGACGCAGTCTCATTGTTTCACCTAATTATTACAGCACTTGTCTGGTTAGAAGTAGGTGTTGACTTCACCGCTTGCCTCCTTTGTTTTAGGACTAACACATTTGAAGCAGCAAATCTTTGCAGAGGCTTCAGTCCTAGGCTGAAGCGAAGGAAGAGGTCGGGTGCTTACACCCTGCAACGGGATGCGCTATTCCAGCTCACCCCACCAGCCTGTGGAGCTGCTGCAACTTTACAGAGCCACTCAAAGCAGAAAGGTCACAGTGTCCTTTTCCCTCCCTTCCACTGGGTCCAAGTGTACGTCTGACTGTTTGGTGCTGTTTGCCTTGCTGTATCTGTCTCCCATTTCCTGAGACTTGAGTTACCAGGACAACAAAGAAGGGTGGGAGGCAAGTGCACGCATGTAGCTCTGCAGGAGTAACCTCTCAGCATGCCCCCACCACAAGAGAGAGCCAAGCAGCATCTGCTCAGAGGAAGGTGGGACTTGGGTTTCAACTGCATGCTGTTGGAAAACCTACCTTCTGCACTAACCCACACCTTCCTAGCACACTAGCGACGCATCGTGAGGGCATGTATTCAGCTCCAAATGGCAGCTGTACAAAGGTGCGTGGAGACTGAAACAAATTTAAGGCATAGTATAAAGGTAGGGATCGCTGTAGCAAAGTATGACAAAGCCATGGGATGCTAGGAGGGGATGCTAATGTCATGAATGCTTGAGATTCCCCTGGATGAGCCTTTCATACAGGTCCTTATCCAGAGGAAGTTCTGGGCTCTGAATGTCCTCAAACATCCTCTTTTGCTCACATCTGCAACAGGAACAGAATCTCTGACCTTAACATGCACTTGTCAGTCTCAAGACAGGAGAAGTAGCTCAGCCCTAGTGCCAGGCTACTGTTTTCTGCCTAAGAGTTCTGCGGCACTTGGAGAAGGGCTGAATTTGACAGAACCTTTAGGTGTTTTTTTTTCAAATCCTAAGTTTGTGTAAGCAGCAGCATGGCAGTCAGGGAACTCAAACCGGTTATTAAACTAAAAGCTTTCCTGATGTTACCCTCTCCTCTAGCCCGGTTACTGGGGCACAACAGATTTTCTGTCCTGTGTTCATTTTCCTCAGACCTGACACCAGATCACTACAACTTCATTGCTGATAGATCCTGGAACAAGAAGGTTCCCTGCCTGTTCTGATGCTCCCAGCATGCTTTCAGTGCAATGAGCTGGGCAGAAAATCCCTCTGAAAGGCAGCAGCCCTTCTCAAGGCAAACTAAGTATCAGACATGAGGGAGAGCCACCTATAGGCATGCTTTTAGAGTGCCATTGCCAAGAGAGTCCAGACAGGGCAGTATTTGGGAGGAACACATGGCAGAAGGTTTTCAAGTTCCCTGTGGCTTTCCCTCTAGAGCACTCAGAAAAGCTGGTAATGTGGGAAGAGAAGAGCTGGAGAGAAACGTAACACATGTACCATGTATTGTCCATCATCTCAGCTCTCCTGCCTTGAGCATCCCTCTTCACTTGGCATCCTAATATGGCTATTATTTTTTTGGAAACAAATAATAAAAAAATCATTTTAGCTGGAGAGATCTGAGCATGAGCTTTTATTCAGTTTTTGAGGACTCCTTTCAGCCAAGACAGGGGCAGCCATATGAGTATTATCAAAGCTACTGAAGGCTGAGAATATTTTAAAGATTAAGGGGGTTGTAAATCAGAAACAGAAAAAAACAAACACAAAAAAAAACCAAAGTTAGAACCATTTTCTTAAGTTAAAACAAGGAAGAAAAGGAATGGGGAAGATCAAAGCACCACCCGGAGCGAGATGCAGTGTTGCTAGTCCATAATACCTGAAAATCATGAAAAGACTGCAGTATTGCAGAAGTGGCTTAAATACTATGAGATGTTAAAGCACAACAGTTGAGGACTACTCCTGTCTTATCTTTTAGACGTTTAAGATTTCTATTTTGTGATATTTTCCATCACAACCATTATGATTAGTTTTTAAATAGAAAAATAATCTCTCTGAAAATTTGAGAAAATCACATGGTCAAGTACCAGAAGACTGTCAACATTGATTTCTGATGTGATAGGCCTTCGGTGATTCTATATATATCTGCTCTTAAACCATGCTGCTGCAAAGGCTTTTAGAAATGGATTACTGGGAAACAACAGGCTAGTGAAACAGTTCTGGAATAAGCAAATTTTCATGCTGGTTAGCTGAAAAGGTCTGTAGAGAAGAAAGGATCTTTGCTTGCTTAGACCTTCAAAGGAGACATGCAGGAACAGAGTTACCATGAATTGGACTTTTCTCCTCACTGTGGTGCGTGAATGTTTTGCATAATGCCCAAGGATGCCATTCCCTGCTTCTGGCAGATTTTGTCTTTTTCACAATGTTGGTATTTTAAACAAGACGTTGACAGCTCTTAATTACAGGCTTCTTTCTACCGTAGGAATGTCAGTGTGATACAAAAGTCTTTAAAATATATTTTAAATCCATATGCATTTAGTAAAAAATGTAATGGCACAATTAGCTGAAGTCTTAAGTCATTCATTTAGACTCTGATCTTGCAAATATAAATTATACTTAGGCATAAGAATCTGCATGTATATAGGATCAGGAATAGCCACTGATAAGGTACTCTTTGTCTTCATTAGGATTATTTATATGGATAAGGATCAATCTAATATTATGTTTTTGGCAGAATCTCATGCAACATTTGCAAAGAGATGAAAAATACTGCAGGATTAAGAATATTTCACCTTTATAGTAAAACAAGGCTAAAAACTGCAAGCCCTTGCCTCCAATAAAAAACAAAACAAAACAAGACATGCACAGGCTCACCTGCTTAACTCTGTTTAGACAGAACTCCTGTTACTGACGCATGTATTTCTACCTGACCATTTAGATTCTTCCCAAAGATGCGGAGGAACCTGTTAAGCTCACAATCAATACACACCAAGTTCTCCAGAAAGAATATTAAATTATTGATCCTCCTATTCACGTTATTAATACAAAAGACTAGGAATGACTACCAGTTTTGTCCATCTAGCATTTGGCTTCCATTCAGGTGGTTTATTATACGAGCACAATATTACAACAAAATAATGTAAAGGATACAAGCTGACTTACCTCCACTTTAAGAAGCGCACAGCCTTTTAAGAACTCCTGGATATTACTGATGCAATCAGCTTCATTTTTAGGCTCCAGACAATACTAAAGAAACAAAATCCACTGAGATCATTGCATTACCTTCCGTATAGCCTCTAGTCAGAAGGCCTGCATGAATATTGACACGTGTGTTTTATACTGAATTAGGGAAGCTTCTTAAGGGGGCGGATGGGGGTGGCAGGCAAGCTGTCGAACCAGGAAGAAAGAGCCACTGGAGGAAGTGATGCATAAATTGAAATGGTCGGCATCTTGTTTTGAATGTCAGCATATGACAATGCCCTAAATGAGAGGGGGACATTGATGACTTTTAAGAACACACAGTCCCAAACCATCATATATAAGCAACAGGAGCTAGCAAGTGTTGTTTTTTTTGCACAATAAAGGCTCTTCTTTTACAGGGTAGACTTTTTTTTTTTAATTTAACAGCTTCTCTTCTGTGTTGCCATTTCCTATCTCTCATTGGACTCCTTCCCTTTTTTTTTTCTCCTGCAGTTACATAGCACTTTTGGACTGTCTGGATATATGCCTCGTAAAACTGTAATATGAGGTTTTCACATATTTAAATGACTTCAGTACCAATGGATTTGCTGGACTTGGAACAGCTCAAAATTGCATGGATATAAGGTTAATTTATTCCTAATCTTGTTCTCTAGTGTACTTCCTGATTAGCAAAGTATTTTACAGTAAGAGTTCTGAAAGAGTATATTTACACTGTTGTAATTCATGGTATTTAAGTAAATACAAACTGCATACCCTATTCAAAACCAAGATTTTCATTTCTGGTAGGCCCAGTATTTCCTGTCCCTGAACGAACATGCGCTAACTCAGCCAACTGCAACCGTCTGGGGTTGTTTTTCTGGATGTCAGGAGACAAAATCAAAGAAGTAAGGCGAAATCGTATTCTGCTCTCACGTATAACTAGCAACTTGAATGTTAATCATTCATCTGATCGATGAAGAAAAAGGTATCCCAAAATGACCGTGCAGTTATTTCAGACTAGCAAAATACATCTTACGAGAATTACCTTTTCTGCAGATCCCGGAAGAAGTCGATTGATGAGTTTACAGAGCACGGTTCCATCTTTCAGAGAAGTTTTCAGGAACTCTTCTGGATCATCTACTATTTTCTTAGGGGAATTCAGAACTCCTAGCGAAATAAGCCACGTTACAATTTGCTCTTCTGGATTCATTGCCGAGACTTCTGCCACCAGCACAGTTCTGGGCAGCAGCTTGCGCTAACCCACATCCGTGATTACATCTTCCTGCCTCTTTTGCTGGTTGCAGAGCTCAAACGTGAAACAACTTTTTTTTTCTCCCTCCTTTTTGCTCAGCACCAATGCTCACTAAAGCTAAAGAATCTGAAGTAATGATACTTTAAGGTAAGAAACAGCTTTTTTACAAAATGCTTTCTAGCGTGCTCTGTTAAAGAGAGACAGTGAAAGCAGATCTTCAACTACACGTTTAAATTATTGCAAACAGAAGTATTTAATGTGGAGATTTTTATTCCACACTAAAGATCTTACCTACCGACTTTCTCCTTTTGCCAGACAATATCATCTCGTAAACCTGGTCTTCACTTGTGGCTATTGCCCAAAGTAGTAAATGTCTTTAATACACTGAGATATTTACAGAGTTAAAATTGAAATTCCCACTAAACATGACTGGGGAGGACGTTACACTAACTTTAAATAACATTTTTAAACTTTTTCTGTAGTAAGCCTTGTTAGTAAAATTGCCATTTTAGTTACCTATTTTCAAGATGTTTTTAAAAAATAAATTATGATCATGCACTTAATGTACAAAAAAATTATTTTTTTCAACTGTTTTATGTAAGAAACACATATAATCCAAAATGGTTCTTTGGATGAAATGTAATCTCTCAAAACAAATATCACAGGTAAGTCTGAAAGTTCACAACTAAGTCACCCAAAGTTGAGTGAAAATTTCCAACTATTTTACTTGTCCTATTAAAATGGCACTTCCTACCAGCTCTTCAAGAGCTACTGTTTAAAGAACAAGTGGTTTCAGTTTTTCACCCTGAACTGGGAGATATTAACCATCCATATTGGCCACATTAACTTAGAAGAGCCCAGTCATTTTGCAATCGTCATTTGTAACTGCTTACACCAGCACAAATAGAAAATAAAGCAATTTTCCCATCAGTTGATGATGCCTAACTAGAATATCATGGATTAAAGCAATGAAACAGGAACAAATTAGCCCAGAGACAATAACTTCTCAATGACGATATTCGAAACCAATTCCTAACCTTGTTATTGTTTTCAAGACACCAGCTCTTCTGAACTGCTTACACAGTAATTTGAGGCATAGAGAGAAATAGAACAGCAACATGAAAAACTACATACAATGAAAACGCATGGCTTTGTCTCTTAATTTTCCAGGTCTTATGCTTGATACTTGGACCTACCTAATTATCACTTTTAATAGCTACCAATAAGAAATCAACATTGCCTTTTTAGGATTATACAGACTTTTGACCTCTAACAGGATGTGGAGATGAGTTCTATGTTGTGTGAAAATATAGCACATAGCAGCAGCCAATGTGAACAGTAAAGCAGGCTGAAGCTAAATCACAAAACACTGCCATCTGGTAATGTGCATCTATAGCTATCCATATGTGTGCAAAATGTTTCAAATTAATTACAAGACCTTTAGTGTGTTTTTGTTGTTGCTGTTGTTTGGTTGGTTTGGTTTACAGTTCTTCTGAGCACTACTCTGTAGAACTGAATACAGCCAATCTCCATGTTCATAGCTTGCTTCTTCTTTTACCATACCTATAGTAGGTAAGACAACTGTCAATGTTCATTTATCCACTGGGGTCAACATATGTGTATAGGAACAACGTATGCATATGGAAGACACCCACTTCAGTGATCTAATTAGAACGTAGCAAGTTTCTGATATAAGGCAAGAGATCATGTGCGTAGCAATTTCAGTAGATGGAGAATTACACACTTGCTTCACAGTCCATGTCACAAACCTGAACACAGAATACTTCACTCTCTCTCTCCTCCAAAGCAAACTTTTTTTTTTTTCCCCATAGATAGGCAGTTTTAGAGGTTTATGCCTGTTTTTGTGTGTTGCAGCCAGGTATGTATTGTGCTAATGGTTTCAACTACAATTAAATGAAAATACTTCCTGCATCTTGAATACTTAACAAGAGCCTGAAAGGGTGACCTCTTACATATTCAGAAAACCCCCAAATTTAAAACATTGCAGGTAAGCCACTTCAAAGCCAACTTTTCAGAAAATCGTCAGCATCCAATTAGTAATCTTCCAGTCTGTTCACCTACCCTCACGGTAGAATTAGGTCTGTTGCAGAACCCAGGTTATGAAAGTATACCACCCACCAAGCAAGGAACAATTTCTTGTCTGGTCTTTGGAAAAAGCTTCAACATTGATTACTTACTTAAGAGGAACAAAACAAATGAATTGTCTATCATCTCTTGCAGAGTCAACCTCTACCCCCAAGTTACCAACAAGCTTTTATTTGCAGCCTGATTTACACCAATAATGACTATATTACAGTATTAGATTTTGTTTTGTTTTGTTTTAAAGGAAGGAGGAGGTCTAGATCAAATTAACAAACAGCATATACAATCAGTAACAGGAGCAATTTAAGAACGTTGTTCAGACATCAAGAAAACATTCTAGAGTGTTTGTACACAAGTCACTTTTATGTAACTCTCTTTTTTCTGCATAGAAGAAAATACCCAACAATGCTTTACATTTAAGCCATTGATTTTCAATGATGAAGTCTGAAACACAGCACATGAGCTAATGAGAAAACACCAGTGATGTGAATTATGTAACATTTCCAATACATATGAATCTTTTTTCATACAACTCATACACTTGCATTAGCTTTCAGTTATAATCTGGTTTATCCTGAAGAGCAGTACTCAGACTATAACCTACTGCTGAAAAAGAAGTCTTCTTACTGTTACAGAGTATGACCATTTATTTTCAAAGTAAGGTACGTTCTCTGAGACCACAGACCACTTCTTAACAGTACACCACCACTACAAAGTACTTGTTGGTAAACATTTCTACTACGCAAGTGTAGCTGAGTAATGTGATTTTCTTAAGAACAAACACATAATGCTTTTATTTAACTGCTTATTAGCCTTGGAAAATATTATTATACCTACGTGCTATATACAGGCAGACTTACTACTAGAGTCTGCAGTCTGTAACTGAAGCTTAGTGATACTCTTATACCAAAAAAAAAAAGATAGTTTTAAATGCCTAGAAAGGGTATATAAATGCTTTTTCTTTCTTAGCTACTCAATAGTAACAGAACTGTTTAAATGAGAAAAGTTTGTCTACTGTTGAAATACTATAAACTGTATTAGCCACGACTAAGTCAATGTGAAGTTAGTTTTCTGTATGACATACCAATGCCTGAGGATTACTCTTACATACATTGGCACATCAACACATATTTAGGACAAAAATGCATCAAAACCAAGAAAATATTCTGAAGAAAACATCGTTTCTATGGAATTCTACACCTGTTAAGAGATGCACTGCTGGGTGGAGTTCTGTGAGAACCTAGTACATGTAAAAACAGATCATTCTCGAGATTTATCACTAACATCATCTCAGTACATGAACACTTTCTTACTCTAATCCAGAAGGCTTGGACAATTATAAAACTGTTAATGTAAGAATACTGTAAAACTTCTGATGGTTTCTTTGTGAGCTAGAATTTGCAGCAATTTAGTCCTTTGCAATTTAGGTGACTACAACTTACTTTCATATAACTGGCTATTTTTCATCAGAGAGGGAAAACACTGCATGTAAATACCCTGGATTATTTTTCTGCTGCACAATCTACTGATGCATGTACACTGAGACTCCTGGAAGATGTTCGCTGCAAGAGACAATAACTGATTTCCACCTATCTGAACAGTTTTTGTATCCAAGAGATTAGAAGCACTAGGCAATTCCCTGAATGGTAACACAACCCTCTAAAACAAATACTGGTTAACACCATGGTCAAAAGACAAGTTTTATCAGCTGCTTTATGTTATCCTTCGCTTTTCCAAGCATATCCACTGCTGCACTGCCTTCTTCTAGTCTGAAAAAAAGGAAATTCAAGTTAGTATACTCTCAGAAACCAAGAAACACAAAAAAGCCAAATTGAGTTGTTTTTGTATATTCAACAAATACGTTTGGCTTATTTCCAAACTGTCCCAGGATCATAAAATACATCCGAAGCTAACCACAATAATTAAAATGATCTGAAAACTATTTTTATTGATATGGAACAACAGCGTCTCTAGACTGAGTACCAAGTAACGCCTCTGTAACACCCATGCTATATCGTCCTCTCCAAGTCCTGTCTACCAGAAAAACCCACTGGTTTTTGACCACTCAAGAATCTTTTAAGAAACTGGTACACACAAAGGTACAGATTATAAATAATGTGCTATAAATTAAATAAAACGTAGGATAAAAAAGCAATCAGCTTCCTGAACTAGTACAATTAGTATTTTTTAGGAAGTTACTATTACCTTTCCTGCCAAGTAGTCACTTAAATTCTATTAAATATTAAATTTACTGCTCCCTAGACTAAGATTGTCATAATTCCTGTTAAAAACTTGGAAATGTTTATAAGCTGCAGAGTAGGCTGAGAAAGTGTGTTATTATTTTTGCTATCTTTATTAATTACAACATGGCCCACACTAAGCATTAGTAAGCGACAAAACACATCTAGTAAATTTTTAGAGAGCTTTTTCATTTGCCTAGAGCAGATCGGGGGGGGGGGGGGGGAATCATCTACTTCCCAACTAATACAGAGAATTGAAGCTGACGTGGCATATATGTATTATGAAGCTGAAAACATTCTGACACAATCTATATGATGATTTGGCAAAACCTTTTAAAGTCACTTAGGATGCTGCACATTAAAGACAGGCTGTCATCTCTGTTATAGAATTCATGACCTGGACCAGCCTCAAACTTTAAGTTTGATAACTGACTCCTAATTTTTTGTAGGTGGGGAAGGGTGGGAAAAGAACTTAATTTATCATGTATTTTCCCATTTTTTGTTCATTGAGATTTTATCAGTAACAGCAAAATATTAAACTGGCCAGGTAACAGCTTTTATTTAACTATGTGCTTCCTCCAACTCGGATTAGAAAATACACTTGATGCTTCTGTATTTTATCTGAAATAAAATCCAGTACTCTGAAATGAAAGAGGAATTTGTCAGGAGCATGTACAAAATATTACTGTAATATTCTGACAAAAACATTGTATATAGAATCTTAGAAAAAAACTGTAAGCAAACTGAGATTATAATACCATATAGTATGCAACAAAACCTATTAGTTCAAGATGGATCTTCCCTAAAATCAGTAATAATGCGTCAAATGAACAACACTATCAAGTACAGCTTTTTCTTCTCACCATTTCAAAGCTGGTTCTCAAAAGCAGTACTTGAAAGTAGCAGCCAAATAGGTTCTTATATTTATAGAGTACTTTGAATACTAATAAAAAAATCACATAAAAAATAATTCTGGAAAACTTCCCTAAATATACATATTTCTTACATCAGTACTGCCCTTGAAAAAAGGACTTGTACGTATCCTTCACTCTATGCTAGTTTTTAAAAGGCATTACACACATTTTTTTAAAATTATGTTTGTTTAGTGGACAAGTTTGTCAGGGCGCTATGTTAGCAGGGCAGCCACTACCGCTTTCTTTTTTCCTGGTAAGTATCAGAGAAACAGAACAGTGACACTTTCACATGACGTCTGAACAGTTATTCCAACATCGACTTGTCCCTCCGCTCACAGAGAAAAGTAACTTTAATGTGGTGGGCTTTGAAATCATGTAGTACAACTGACCTAAGAAGTTTAAAGCAATTTTTGACATGAGTGTAAGCCTGCAATTTAATCCAAGGACACTTGCAGAGATTAACTCCTAGTCAAAGACTACATTTTACTGTAACCATTAAATTCTACATTCTGCATATTTAACAAGACCAATTAAAGGTCTGTACCAACATCTATTATTTGTATTCCTATCTTTTTGGTCTTAATTTAGTGAAGATTGCTAATTAAGTAAACTCCACATCTTTATTTATTATGGACTTGTTATCATATTTTATTATCTGCTGTTCTTAAACTGCTGGTAAGATTGTCATTCCTAACTTGGCAATTAAAAAGCCCAGCAAGACCGCCTCCACCAAAATTTGCTTTCAACAGATCATAAGGGATTATTTAGCCACCAAGACCATCCACCCAAATCTATAAATACAGAATCACCAGAGATTTTCCATCCAGCTACTTCATTAGTACAATAATTACCTGTTCTATTAGTACAGGCACCACTCATGTCTGCCATCCACAGACGAACCAGCATTACTTCAGTGGCATCTTCTAGAAATTATCACCCTGCAATCAAAGTAAGATATAACAAACTGAGAAGAGTACATTTTATAGTGCAAGTCAACCTACAGTGCTTCCCCCCATTTCAAGTCACAAGCTTGGGTTTGCAGATTAGTCTCTTGCAAGTTTTACTACTTCTCTTCTAAGTGGTGGAAGATTCACTGGCTTGGAATGGACTGGAATGACTTAGTGATAGGTTGCATGGCTTATGGATTCTCATTCCTTTTCAATGGTGCACTGCCATGTTAAATCCATAAGTTGAACGACAAAATTTACTGAGGACTAAACAGTAGCACAATGCTTTTGCTTTGTTTTTAGTTGGAGGTCTTCATGTCTATTACATTCAAGAGCATCTTTTGAACTTCGTGGCTTTACCTGAGTCATAACTTGCCCCAGGTTCTGCCACATGCGCTAGACATCCCTGTAACGTAGTGTCAAACTAAAGAGTCAGGCATCCAACTAAACGTCAAGTTTGCAATGGCTTGCTTCAAACTCCCAATAGCCGAGATGGTATTTGTCAATCTAAACCAATTCCTGATTTCACAAGGCTTTTATTTTTAAAATAATAGTATATGCAGCCTGTTTAAGCATCTTCACTGAAAGATACTGGGCACAAAATATCCCCTCCCAACCCTACTTCACAGTATTTTGTCTATAGCGAGCTGCATTCTCACGTCTTTAGTTTCAAAATCAGTGCCATAAATGCTTTTATCCAAGAAGAAATGTTGAATTTGGAGAACTTCTAATGCATTGAAGTTTTTCGTTTTCTTTTTTTTAATCTAGACAGCACTTCCATTGCCATGACGTGCAGCTTGTCTTACTGTACTAGAGGAAGACAACTTGATTCAATTTTGACTTAGACTGAAAAACTAGTTTGCTTTGCTTACCATCTTTGCTGTTTCACAGGCATTTGATGCTTTAAATCAGCTGTGGAATGCTGAAAGTTTCACTTGTTTTTATGAAGCCATAAGCCTTTGAGAAGTGGAGAGAAAGACTTCCTTGCTTATCTTATTTTCTCCTTTGGAATCAAAGATGTTCCTTTAAAAGTGAAACACTACAGAGTTGCAAAAATTTGAAACAGTATGAGTAAGCATCGTTTTGCAGCTTCTTTGATGGAATTGGTCAAACTTTTTATTTTTATTTTTTTTTTTTTTACTTTTTTTCATACAGTATTCTGTAGCTGACTTACAAGTACATGGTTCATTTGGAGGGGACATCTTTTTAAATTCCCCACGGAACAGTATGAAGGCAAAAAAATAGTATTATCCACTTGCTTTTTCATTCAGGTTAATTGAATGATATCCTCTATTTTCTTTATACAAGGATCTGAAGGCATTTTGAACTGGGAACGCTAACGTCAAATTCTAGACAAAACTGAACTTTGTGTGGAATATCCCCACCACCCTCCACATCACAACCAATACTTTAAGAATGAGATGCTGAATATGTAGAACAATCCAGCTCCATCCTAGATGGTTAGATGTTGTGTGGAAGATCGTAAGAACTGCTTATTCCATTCATGAGGAAAGTCAGATGGGAAGTGTGGCATTTCAGGGAAACTTTACTTTGAAAATTACAACACTAGTACACAGCTCAACTTTTATACATTTAACATCTGCCTTTTGAAAGAAATGTTAACAATTTTGAAATGAAATTAAACATTGGTTTAACTTTTCTTCACAAAAGCATAAAAGTCATGGAGGGGAAAACTTAACAGGCAACAATAAAAAAAGGTAAAAACAACTTTTCCTTTTAGTAGTCCTCTGGTAGTAAAGATAGAACAACTTCCACTTTTGTTTGCGAAATTTATCTTGGTCCAAAAAAATTTAAGAGTGTTTTTAGTATCTGCTTCTGCCTCCACCTCTGTCAGATCTGCTTCCTCCACGGCCACCACCTCTGGGTGCTCCGCGGCTTGAACTACTGTATGAATCACGAGGCGGTGGATAGCCCCTTTCCATGGATGGGGGAAGACCCCTGTCTTGTCTTCCAACACGATCACGGCCACTTGAGTAGACATCACTTCTGCTGCTTGAGTAACTTTCTCGGCTTCCATATCCATCACGTGTGCTGCCGTAATCATCATATCGACTGCTTCCACCATAAGATGGCGGGGGCCCTCGTGCAGGTGGAGCACTACGTGAGTTACCTGCAGGGTCAATGGTCAGGTAATATGGCAACACCATAAGTTATATATAACAATTTCAATCTGAATTTACAGAACTGCTGTATTAAATGTTTACTGTTACTCTTTCGTATGTATCGAGATGCTCTTTATATAATCTGCCATGTTAAGGGTACTTAAAGTGGGAATTGAGTATCAGGCAGTGAGTGGATTTAAAGACTTTGAAGGACTGCAGACGGTGTTTATTCAGGCAGGCTCTTTACTGGGTATTCCAGAACAGCTTGTTACTTTAGAGAAGAAACTCAGACATTTTCCAGAGATAGTTGCAATTCTGAACTGTAGACTTTGCTTCTTTAGTTTATAGCTTATTTAACAAGACGATCAAATGATAACCAACAACTGCACTTTCACTGTAGGGGAAAAAAAAGCGTGCCACTTCCCCCTAAAACATGAGCAACCTAGTAAAAGTCAAATTTTAATGACACCTGTAAAAATTACTATGTGAATCTCAAAATGAATTCTTACCATAACTCTCATATGAATCTCTGTAGGATCCTCCACTTGGATGATCTGAGTAGTCTCTGTCACGTCCACCACCGTATCCGTCACGATCACTGTAAGAGGAAAGACTACTGAGACTTAGTATAAGTCAGCTGGACCACAGCAGAAATAGAAGGACATGGACAAAAATCCAGTAGTAGATACCTATAGCCCCTCGAGGGGTATTCATCACGTGAACTGGAATGACCGTAATCACGATATGCGTAGTCCCGTGGAGGTGGCGCATAGTCCCTTGTATCCCTGGAACTGGGATAATCTCTGCTTGAGTAACTACAAAGAACAAGAATTGTGTTGTTAACTACATGTCACGCTTTGAAACTATCAGGGATCAAAATCCTTCCTAGAAGAACTTAAAATTAAGCCAAGCTAAATTAGTAAGAAAATTTACCCGTCTTTAGTGCTGTAGCCATCATCTCTTGGAGACATGTAGACATCTCTTCGTGATGGCATCGGTTCTCTGCGTGGAGGACCACCATAACTGTCTCTTCCACGTGACACAGGAGCTTAAGAGAAGCAACCCAAATTTTAGAATTTAACTAGCACTTGAACACACAGAAGACTCCTCAAGGCAGTATTAGCAAACAGCTTACAGTGATTTAGGAATACCATCTGTAGTTCACCTTGCAGTAATTTACATTTCTGCTTGTATAGTTTTAAAGCAGCACTAACAGGAACATCTTTAGAATCACACTAAATTGTACAAACAGCTACAAAGTGGTGTAAATAAGAGAACTGACAGATTAGTAAAGAGAATGCACTAGCCCACAACAGATTTAACTTAAAATCAATGATTTGCATTAGTTTCTGAAGACTAAGGTACTGCAAGCTGGCTGACTAAGCAATAACATAATTTATCAAGTTCTTACCTCTTCCTCCCATACTACTGCTACGCACTGGTCCTGAAGGTGCAGATCTTTTAGGTGGAGGGCCTCCACTTCGTGGAGGTGGACCTCTCTTCATGGGAAGTGGTCCTCGAGAAGACCCTAAAAGGGTAAGCCACACACCTCGTTACTTCTGTGATACTCATCTGTATACCCTTAAAAGCCTGAACTGCAATAACTGCTGTTACCACTACTGCGTCATCAACAGCAAACCTCTAATTTTAGGCACCTAAAAACCCCTCCTCTTGTGTTTTGGCCACTACTAGATACTACTGGCAGAATTGAGAGCATGCCAAATCAACTTTTTCATGGCTTTAATTCCTTTTAAGAATTATCTTACAGAAGTGAACCAAAAGCCACAGGGTGTGATGCAAGGGAGAAAGAAAACTGGTATCTGTCATCAGCCACAGCTTAAATGCTGAACAAGTTATTGTCCTCAAAAGACAAAAAGCCGCCACCTGGGAAGATGTACTAGAGAAGATCCTACATAAAGAGGAAACAGAGGTTCTGTAGGACCTACTACACAGACTCTCCAAGAATGGAGTTTTTACTATTTCCATTTTTCCCCTCATTATACCTCAGGTGCTGCTTTATTTTTAAATGACTATTTTGATACTGAAAAGTCTCTAAACAAAGATATATCTAAGTTAAAGAACATCCAGTATCAAGTAGCATATTACCCCTCCACTTCAGAAAACTTCATCTGAAAACACTGTAACAAGTAATGCTTAACTTCCCTAATTGCCACTGTGACCCAGAAGGATCAGTTATTTAAACACCTACAGTTCACTGAGTTTAGACCACTTTCTACGTAAGAACAGAAGGCAGTTCCCTGTCCCTGGTGGAAGAGAATCACTTTTTCAACTTGAATACCAGAAAACTTCCTTTCTCACGTGCAGGGCAGGAGTTTTGCTTTTCTTTCATAGCCAAAAGTCAGGTGGAGTGTTAGATGTAGAAGGGAATCTTCATATTTGAAAGCCTTTTTCTTAAGGTGTACTTGCCTAATCAAAAATTTGACTCAACTGCCGAGATCATATTTCATCATTTTAATAATGAACAAGGAGTGCACTATTCAGCTCTTTGGCTTTTTCCAGTAGGATTATTGTCATCTTCCAATGGGATTGTCTTGTATGTTGTCCAAGTATATAATGAGATAGGTAAATACATACCCAAGTGACTCCCTCTTGAAGGTGGTCCTCTTGCGCCACTTCCGCCTCTTCCACCTCTAAGGCCCCTGGGAGGACCTCTGCTTCGTGGAGGGGGTGGCGGCCCACGCCTACCACCACTTTCAAAGGAGGGCTTGGTTGCTTGTTCCACTTTAATTGCTTTCCCATCTAATGACTAAAGAAGAAGCTGCTTTACTTATTGCTCAGTCATGTTTGTATTTCTTAAATTAAGCCCCTCTTGCTTCACTATTACAGGGCTTCCATTTTATAAAGTTAGAGCAACTCTAGAACAGATTTCAGTCTTCAGTATTAGTCCCCACGTACTCAGCAGCATGTTGGGCCTATTTCTACAGTACTTCATTCTTGTTGTATTGATGAAAAATACAGAGCAGCATCGAAAAGGACTTTCAGTCAAAACAAAAGTGTCCAATGACTACGGCAGCCCCATGTCATTTATTCTGTAAATGAAATATGATTTATGAGCTCCAATTTACTTCCAATTGCCACGAACTTTTGTACCAAACTGACTGCACCAGTAGTTACAGGATTAAGCTGAAGGTATCTTAGCTTCAGTTGGGGTTTCTGGCAATGGGGAGGCCGTTTAAGTACATTTGCTTGATGTCCTGATTAAACGGTGATCGCTGAAGTATTTAGAAGTAATTTCAGCATCTACAAAGCAGACTGAGTATGGTAATTCACCCCTCTTTTCTACTGTTTCAAGCTGGGTTTTCAAAAAGAGGTGACTGCCACAAATTACTCTTACTTGCTTTTGCAGAGGGGACTTTTCTTTGAAGTGTATGTTTTTTCTGGAGCACAGACCTGCAGTAACAGGAACTCTGCAGCCAGCTTATTGTACCTCAAATATGAGCAGGTAGTAAGACATACCAAGTAACTTAAGTTTATCAAATTTCTGTATTGCCTTTCAGACACCTCACATTTGGTCAACAGAACAGAGTCAAGATCACAAGCTCTACCGAAGTTGGCTTATTGCACATCTGTCCTGGCAAATATGTTTATTTGCCTTTTTGTTAAATATTTGACTCTGCTACAATACCTAATGAATTAGAAAGGAAGTGCTGTTAATTGCACTTCTTTACTGCAATAATGGTCAAAAACTGACTGCTAGTAGTATGTTATTCTTGACTGCTGGTGATTACTTACTGAGGTAAAATAATAATCTTCACTGAAATCTGTCCCTTTCTGAAATCATCCACTCCAGTAGCTCATGTATTCTGCCACCAGAGTTGTACCTACTGTTTGAAAAACATGTGTATATCCAAAGGTCTGACGATCCATTGTGGAAAAAAATATTAGCAAAATCACACTGGTCTCGTCTTTGACTTAATAGAAGTCTTTTAATTATATGAAGTTTCTCAAAAACACGTGGCATGACAAGCTGAAACATTCCAGGAGAAAGCATTAATACCACTAATCCCTGGAACTTAGTTTGTATATCATAATTTTGCCATCACATCTCATATCTCAGTCATCCTTCTCAAAACTGGAAAAAGTAGGCTTGAAGCCTTAAACTTTGCCATCACAACCGCTACTGTCCCATTTCATGAGAAATTCCTCATAGCTTGTTTGAATTTTGGAAACCTAATATCACCACTTTTCATTACCATGGGGTTTTGAGTATCTGGATGCCAAGTCCGTTTTTTTTTTGATTTGCTTTTCTAAATATAGGGAGCAGAGTTTTCCCAATGACTTCTACTATTTCCTTATGTCTTGAACCTATGCATCCTACCCAGGCAAAACATTTCTTTTTCAAAATGCTTTCCAGCAGTCCTGAAGTCCAAAAAGATTTTTTAAACCAGAAGGTATCTGTCAAAGTTTGTCCTATTTTAAAGCAGAGGGAACATTTTCATGTTATCAGTTTTCAGGTCAAGTAGAGAAAGTTCTCATCTTACTGAAGAGATAAAACTCAGACAAGCCATCTCAGAATAAGGAATTGTTTTTCCAATGGGCCCAAAGCAAAAAAAAAAAAAGCTGTCAAAATGAACTTATTAGTTGGTGTTTATAATCTTGACTCAGAGTGTTACAGCAGCATTTGTAGTATGATCCGGGCACCACTGAGTGGCATCACCTTGGTGCTAGAATGTAGGGAAGTCTACTGAACAGTCATCTAAGGCTAGTAGTAGATTTGCAATCATAATTAAAACTCTCATATGTGGAATGAACAACCTGTACCATTTTGCATTGTGCCAGGGAACCTCAAGCAAACAGAATTAGAGAACTGTCCTGCAAATTGCTCCCTTTCCAACAGGAGTTAAATGTAGTGTATTTGGAAGGTTTCAATAGCCATAATTTAAGAGCTCCAAAGAAACCTGCATGAAACAGCAGCCTAACATCACATAGGGCTTCCCTCTCAAGTGGAAGATTTTACTATTGATGCTGCAGTGACTCCACCATTTCTGCATGTTCCTTGACATCACATCATGAAGGCTTCCTTCCACCAAATACATTCAAGAACTGAAGGTAGTTTCCTATCAGGCCGAGCTTCTGCATATTGTATCAATTCTTCACCAGAAGAATGGGAAATAGGTTTCTGATGATTAGAGGAAGACAATCTTCTCTAGTGCTGAGTACAGTTTAGACTGTCATTTGGATTGTAGTATTTGCTTCCAACATCTCAACACACTCCAGCTGGCTTGGCAGGTCTTCAAATGGAATTTTATCTCTGGCTTGTCCCGGATGTTTCTCTAAGGTCATATTCTCTTTAATTATAGATTTTTTTTCCCCTCAGGACTTAAAACCAGAAGATCACAACAGCCTACTTCATAGAATGTTCAATACATACTTGGAGTATTCACACTTGTATTTAGATAAGCAGGTCCATTTCATGACATCAGGATGTTGACTTTACTACCATGCAATTAAGGTTTTTCCTGAAGAATTCGCTATAAGATACTTCTAACATTTTTACTGTGCTACTCAGGCTAAGATTGATCCAATTCTGCAGAGAAGGTTTAAATTGAAAAAATCGCCCTTCCCCCAAAACTATTATCTCCTGACCTTCTTCAGGACTAAAATTTTCAACAAGCATGCTGAGACTAGTTTATGCCTGTTCCATTTTAAAGTGAGCTATTTAACCCTTTTCTTCCCTACCCCCCTCCCTAACACAGCAACTGCAGATACACTCTTGCAGAAATCATTGAAGTCAGCCTCTTCTACTGGCTGCAAATTTGATTTTTCTTGGAATGACAGAATGAGCTACACACAGGCCACACAGAACCTTCTCCCCTGGCTAGACTGTAACTTACTCCTTACAGACTGCTTGAACTATTGTCTGCACAGTACTTCTGCTGCTGCGTCTTTTGAAGTGCCTGGAATTTTCATGAGTACTCCAAACCATCGCTTCCAAACGTGAAGAGAAGCTTCTATTTCAGACAGATTAGAATGATCTCTTCCCACAGCATGCCTCAAGCATCACAGCTCTTCAGATCTAGAGTACAGAGTCTTTTTGAAGTACAAGCATCACTTATTGTCCAGAAGGCTTTCTTAAGATGAGGACGAGAGGCTACCTCCCAATCATCTTCCACATCTTCCATAACCATGGTTAAACCATGCTAGACCACTACAGAATTGGAATGATATATAGCAACACCTACAAGGTTTATGGTAAACAGTCATTCTTGGCCAAATCCTGAGTGAGGAAATTCTTTTCATACTTCAGTGTTCAGATTTCAAAGCAGATGGAGGCATGTTTAGTTTTCCAGCTCTGAAGACAGAATCCATTAGAATGATGACCCACAAGGCAGTACTTTCTAGCAGTTCTTGAGTGATGCATATGGTGCAGTCCAACACAGACATCTCAGACAAGCATTAAATCTCATTTAGCTACTTTACTGAGCATTATTTTCATGAATGTTTCCAATGTGATCAAAAAGACAGTACTAAAGATCTAGACCAGTTGGCGATTTATTTTCAGAGGCATTAAATGAAAATGGTGCACTCCGCAAACAGTTCCTAGGATTAGTGACTAAACTCCTTTCAGTCTGAGAGTTAGTTGCTGGTGCTTCAAGTTACCGTATGCGAGGGTTCAGTGGAATGATTAATTCAGAGGAAATCAGGGTTTCAGAACTGCAGGTAAACAGGTCTTCAGAACTGCAGCAAACTACACAATGGGAGGTACATTCAGTAACAGGTACACCTTTAAGGATGTTTAGACCAGCAATAGAAAGGACATTATCTGACTTGTCACTCTCCACCTTGAGAAAAATGACTAACTTGAGTAAGACAAAGCAAGTCTCTGAAGAAAGCAACACTAACCATCATGAGACTGTCCTCAAGCACACAGGAACTAAGAAGCACACACAGCAGACAGCCCACTATAACACAAACCAAGGAATAACTACATTTTACTATATGCGTTCTCTGTGAACACTAGAAAAAGATTTTTTTTATTGCCAGAAGTGCAAATATTTATATGCATTACCTATGGACTGCAATAACGGACATTTTTCTTTTAATTCAGTATCTTGCACCAACAGCTATCAAAAACCCAAGTGTTATTCAATCATTTTAAGTAGAAGCTTTTTTAACCTTACACGAAAGCACCACCAGAAGCACTGCTTACAGAAAGGCTGATTCAGCATGACCTTAACACCTGACCTGTTCAGATTATGCATTAAAGACCAGAGATTGAAATTCAAGTTAACTGAGATGACAGCTTGCACTGTCTAAAAAGACAGCATCTCTTTGAAGATAGGCTGCTGTTGACCATTAAGTTACAGCATCTAGCTTTTCAAACACATCCTGGAACAGACACAGATCACAATAGCTTGTTGAAGGAATTTACGCTACCCTGATGCTAATCTCATAAGTCTTTGCTCCAAATTTTCAGGTTTGATTGTCTTTTAAAAACATTAAATACATATTATTTAGTATTTTCTCTAGTTAGTCATGTAGTTCCACTGTAGGGTGTAAATAAGCAATTCAATTGCTAGTTAACTACAAAGCTATTTCACAGTAACTGGAAAGATGCTCCACATACATGCCAAGCGGGTTGACGATGCAACTCACATACGTAAGGACACCTACAAATTAAGGGTGCATCAATGCACCACAGAGTAGGGAAGTCATGTTAAACCCATGTTAAGGGGAACATTCATAGTTTTCAGGTAAGTCACTTCCCCAAGTTGTAGTTTCTACAGCACTACATTCAAATACAGTTTAAAAAAGCATCATAGAACAGAAAACAGTGAAGAGCAGTCTACTAGAAAACCATCCATCACCAATTGAAAGAGTATGACTGACTGATGGCCAGGCTTCACTTTCTACTGTCATATCCAGGATTACCAGGAAGTAATATGTTTTGACATATTTAAAGCTATGACTTGTCTCCAGGATCTTCTAGTCCATTGTCTTTCCCAGTCTTATTATTAGTTAGTTTACTCCATAGATCTGTATTTCTGGTTAGTAGCAACAGCAAAGTGTAATTGATCTTAATTCCTACCTTTCCATTCATGTCTCTGGCAGCATCTTTTGCATCTGCTGGACTCTCAAACGTTACAAATGCAAACCCTCTGGACTTGTTGGTTTCACGATCTTTCATCAAGAGGACTGCGGAAATAAAGCTATGTTATTCTTCTTCCATAATTAGGTTACAACACAGCCTTTATTTAAGCTTTAAGCTCAGAACTTCTTAGAGGACACGAAGGTATCATCATTTCAGATGATCAACACCAAAGAGTCATCACAGCCAAGTTTTTTTTTTAATCTTAAAGTAACAAGAGTTTTTTATTGTTTTTACCTTCCACAATGCGTCCATATTTGCCAAATACAGCCTCAAGGGCTTTTTCATTTGTCTCTGTGTTCAGGCCCCCGATGAACAGTTTTCCAGGACGATCTGCTTCAACCATTTTGATGCCACAAATGACCTATTAAAAGCATATAGGTGTCATTAACAAAACATTAAACTAAAAGAGACTTCCAGACAACCTCATGGAATATTCAACTTTCCTCATACATTCAAGGAAATTTTCCTTGAATAGGATGTCAACTAAGAGATTTGATGTATAACGGACAAAAAAAAAAGTAATAGGCTAAGGCAAATAGCTATTTCGAATAGAGTAAGTCAACTTTGAGAAGTAAAGCAAAGCACTGATGAAAACAGTTTTCACATCAAATAATACTGGGGAACATGGAAAAGCAGTTTTTTTGCCCTTGATAATAATCCTAGCAGTTGCTCTTAAGCCCTACCACAAGTTTTCCAATAAATATACTTAGTATGTCACGATAAAACCAAAGTACTTAATTTAAAGCCAGGTGGGCCAATACTCCGAATTAAGCACAATCTTTTAAGTTATTTTAAGAACATCGAGGCTACGCCAGAGTCCCGGCCTACAGAAGGCATCAGCCTGAACGGCTACCACTCCATCACCGCAACCCTACGCAAGGAGGCCGCGGCTAAGGGGAGTGGGAAGAGACCAGAACAAAGACAAAGCACAGCCTCAGAACGCCTGGCGCAGCGCCTGGCGCCTGTGGCCGAGCGTTACCCGCACGCCTGCGGGCCGCTGGCGGGAAAGCCCGCGGCGGGGCGCACCAAGGGCCTGCGCCGCTCCCTGCGCACACGGGGCGCGGAGACAAAGCAGCCCCCCGAGGCGGGGGCTGCCGGGGGCCGGAGGGGCCGGGCCGGGCCCCCTCAGCCCCGCGGGCGGCCGCAAAAGCCGCGGGGGCCGCCCCCTCCTTGTCCCGCGGAGCCGCGCGGCGGGGCTGTGAAAAGGAGGAGGAGGAGGAGGACAAGGAGGGGGGCGGCAGACCCTCGGCGCTCTCCACACACCTCCACAAAATGGCGGCCACCTCCGGCGGGGACTCCTCTCCCTACCAGCGCCAGACGACCGCCTGGGCGCTGACCCGAGCGCGCAGCCCGACCGCATCCCCGTCCCTCCGCACGCCCCTCCTGTGTCCTCCCCGGGGACGCGGCGAGCCCGCGGCGGGACCCCGCGCGGAACCCCCGCACCTAAAATGGCGGCCGCAGCGCGCCTCGCACGCTTGGGACCCCCCCCCCGCCGCGGCCGCGCTGCTCCCTCGGCGCCGCGCGGGGCGGGCAGGCGGCCAGGCCCGGCTCCGCCGCGCCTCGGGCCCGCAGCGGCGGCCGCGCGGAGCCCGGCTGCCTCACCTACGCACCGCGCTTGCTACCGCGCCGCCGCCCTCCGCGGCCGGCCCCCAGGCGGCGGCGGCACCCCGCTTCCCCGGTGCCCGGAGCCCCCGGAGCCGCCCGCCGGCACTCACCCCCGCTCCCGCCGTGCCGCAACTGCGCAATGAGAGCGAACAAAGGCGCTGCAGGCCTTTATAGCGCTGACGTCACCGGCCGGCCGGGGCCCCGGATGCACGCGGCGCCGCGGGGGGGGGGGGGAGGCCGGGGTCTCCCTGGGGCCGCCTCGGGCCCCGCGAGCACCGGGAGCACCGCGGCCGGGCCCTGCGCCGCCCCGGGGTGCGGTAGGAGCGGGGCTTTCTAGGCCCGGCTGGAGCCACGTTCTGCAGCCACGCCGCGCTTCTGCCTTTGTCTGCAGGCTCCTGAGCTCGGGAGGCGCGGCCGCTCCTCGCCTTGCGCTGGGACGGGCCACCCGGAGCGGTCGCTTCGCTGCTTTGGAAACAACTCGCAGTAGGGTCAAACTCCGTGGAAGTGTCTGTGTGGGAGTTTAACACTTAGAGCTTTCTCAATGCACTGTTAGTTAATATATGTGTATGTCACATGGCAGGCTTATGTCAATACCCCTTCCTCAGAGACCTGTGGTAAACTGAAACAAGCCTGGTTTAAAATGAAATCTGTTGTTCATAACACGGAGTTTTCCACTCTTTCAACTAACTCCACTTTTAATTATACCTGAAGTTTAATTGTGGCTATTTTGCCGAGTAAATTTGATAGCTGAAAAGTCAGAAAGAAGTCTGTGCATACAGAAATTTGCTAGGTTTCCATAATTTGAATTTGTGTTTCATCTAAACTGTCAACGAGGCCTATTTTCTTAGAGTCACCCCAGTGTAAATATCATTCAGTCTTTTAATTTAAAAGCAAAAATTGATTTTTCTGTTAGCTTTTAAAATGTAAGTGACAAAACCAAAAGGGAAGTTGCCTGATTATTTATTCTGTGAGGTTTTAAACTGGATAGCTATTTTGTAAGTGCTTTCTCAATTTGTTATCTTTTACAAAAATTCAAAAGGCTAGCTGGTTGCCAGGATTAGTAATGTCATCCATACTCTTTGAAGGTCCCTTAAATTGATTTCTGCAAGATGCAAAAACTAGGAAATTGTAGATTCCTTGAATGTTTTAGGGTGTTCATATAGTTCCTAACTCATCCTTGTACATTAAGGGAATGGTGACAAGATGTATCGCAGTAAATTAATACACCTGGTTCCTATGCTGATATCCTACTAGTTAAAAACCAGGGAACTCAGAACCCCCCGTGAAGCTCCCTCATCTCAGGTTTGAGGAATAAATAGGATGCCGGCAGCCAGTCCCTGTGCGTTCCTAGGGATGGATTTTCTGTACTGAGGGATGTTAGCTGGATGTTAGCTGTGAGGAGCCAGTTTGCAGAGCGTTCCATGTTCTGGTACTGCATCTGCATCAGTGGCATCAGGTCACCAATGGCTTTTCCTAGGGCTTCTCAAAGTAATCGGAAGTGGTGGTGTAGTTTTCCAGGCCATGTTGTCCTGTGGCAGTCATAGGAGACAAAGAATATGGGTCCAGCTGCACATTCTCATCCATTTTCTTAGCACTTGCCCAAGCCCTCTGTGTCTTGTATTCACCAATGTGGCATTCTTCAGACTGTCCTTCCTCAGAGGTGCCACAGAGTCCACAGACTCTATTCATTCTGCCCAGTGCAGTTACAGTCACGTGGCTACATAATTGTCACATCCTGATAAGAGAACACCAGACCCTATTCTTATCTTCAATTTTTCAGTCCCTTCTGTTCAGTTACTGACATTCAACTGCCCTATGTGTTAGTGAGAACAGAAAGCAACATTGCTTCAGACTACCTCATAGATCTGCTGAGAATACAAAAGAAGGTAGCTCTCAAACACTCTGGACTGTAGTATGTACTTAAAAGATAACTTTTCAGCATAAATGGTAAAAGTTTCTGGATGATATTACTGTCCGTTGGAAAAGGGAAAGATGACCTGTAATTCATGGACCCTCGCTACAGGAAGGACATGGACGTGCTCGAGCGAGTCCAGAGAAGGGCGACCAAGCTGGTGAGGGGTCTGGAGAACAAGTCTTACGAGGAGCGGCTGAGGGAGCTGGGCTTGTTCAGCCTGGAGAAGAGGAGGCTCAGGGGCGACCTCATCGCTCTCTACAGTTACCTGAAAGGAGGCTGTAGAGAGGTGGGGGTTGGTCTATTCTCCCACGTGCCTAGTGACAGGACGAGGGGGAATGGGCTAAAGTTGCGACAGGGGAGTTTTAGGTTGGATGTTAGGAAGTACTTCTTTACCGAAAGGGTTATTAAGCATTGGAACGGGCTGCCCAGGGAGGTGGTGGAGTCACCATCCCTGGAGGTCTTTAAAAGACGTTTAGATGTAGAGCTTAGGGATATGGTTTAGTGGAGTACTTAGTGTTAGGTCGGAGGTTGGACTCGATGATCTTGAGGTCTCTTCCAACCTAGAGAAATCTGTGAATCTGTGAATCTGTCATGCAGAAGGGCAGTACTTCGGATCCCCCTTTAGATCCTGCATTTTTTCATCAAACATACTGGCCTTTCACCAAGTTCATCATACTTTGGGCTTAATCTAGATAAAAGGATCAGGAGAGCTGGGGGATGAGGACTACTGAATACAAAAATAATCCGATCACATAAGACTTGTTTTGGGGTTTTTGTTTGTTTGTTTGGCTTCATTTTTAGAAAACCAGGCTAATGAGCATAGATAATCACAGAAACAGATCTGCACGTACAACACCTAATCAAATAAGCCTGAAACAAAATATAGAGAACAAACTGCGTTATCTTCCAAATGTCTGAGCAGAGGAAGAATTAAAAGTATGTCAGAAAATGTAATCAGAATGAATAAAAAAGGAACATAATTCCCTCCAGATATATAGTCAAAAACTAATAACTGAAAAGATCAGGTTAATACTTCCATGACAAAGAACAATTTTCTGGGCAGCTGTCACTTGCTAGGTATTTGTAGAAGATCAGTATTTTTGCTCTGTGAAATTCAGGATCGAGTGGATCAAAGCAGCACAAACCAGTTGTTTCTGGGATTAACTTTGTCAACTTTCTCTAAACCGCAACTCCATTATGTGTTTCTCCCAAATAACCTATTTGGGATCTAGTTGTGCTCCCTTTCAGATTAGCAATACAAGGTGGATCACAATTCCCTGATCTATAATTGGAGCTTCCTGAAATGACAACTCAGTTTCCCCAGATTCAACAGAAAAGACACGTGAGATAAGCAATTATTACCCTTCCTTTATTCTTTCTCCTTTTGGTAAAGGCAACACACCACTGATTTACGAGTTGGATAAAATTGTTGTACATAGTTTTGCATGGGAAATGCAAATAGATAGATTGGAAACCAGAGTGGCAACAGTTTGCCCCAACAGGAATTACAGAAAGGAAGATGGAGACATTCCCTACCCTGTATCAACAGCCATACTTTTAGCTTAATGTCTCAGCAGTGAGTTTACGTCTTGCCATAGTGGCATGGAGCTTGGATTGCAGCCCGTGCTTTCACATGCCCTGCTTCTCAGACAGGCTTTGCAGCTGCCCCCGAGCACTGCTCCTGCCGTTGCTACCTGAACAGGCGATCCTGGAGCCTGACACCATGTTCGTGGCACCGCTGTAGCTGCATTGTAGCGGGAAGGAGCCAGGCAACGCCAAGAGCTGGTGTGCATCCCACTGTTACTGGCTGTAAGCATCACAAGCTGATGAACCGGATATCCAGACAAACAAACAAACAACAAAAATAAAACACCAAACCAAAAAACAACCAACAAACAACATCCCCCTGCTCCCCCTACAAACCCCACCACATTGAATTCTTGAAAGTGATGGTTGCAACCACAGGTTGCAATATCTGGGATTTCCACCCCTAATTTCTGAGCTGGTAAAGATCTAATTTAAGTTTTTCTCTGCTATGCAGGGGGCTAGAACCTGGAAAGAGGTTCTGGTACTAATCACCCAGAGGAGGCTTTAGGAAAAAGAGCACCTTTCTATTTATCGTGAAACTGGAAATAAATAGGGAGCACTGCAGAGTTCAGCTGCGTGGAACCCAGTGCCAGCAGAGGGGTAAGAGCCACGCTCTTAGAGCAAGAACTGAAGTGAACGTGGAAGGCGAGGAAGAAGAGAAATCGCTTCCCCCAAAACGTCCCAGAGTAACGCCAACCTCCGTGAGGAGCGGAGCGGCCGCGCCTCGCAGCGCCCTACCTCAAGATGGCGCCCAGCCCCTCACCCGGCACCGCGCAGGCGCCGCGGCCCCAACGCCGTTGTGACGCCGCCGCTGCTGGCCTCTGCCTGGGCTGGGGCTGCCTCCGCAAGGCGCTGCCGGGGGGGGGCGGGAGTCGGGGCTGCCGCTTCGGCTCATGCTGCCTTCGCCCCCTGAGGCTGGAAGATGAGGCTGCTGGCGGCCGGCGTCTTGCTGCTGGCCCATCTCTGCACCGCCTTCTACCTGCCCGGCCTGGCTCCCGTCAGCTTCTGCGACGACGACAAGGAGAGCGAGGGCTGCAAGGTGAGATCCATCGCGGGAGGCCCGCCGGGGCTCCCCCCTGGATGCGGAGGCACCGAGCGGGCTTGACGGGGTTCCTGCGACCGGGAGGGGCTGCCGAGGAACCCTTCGGGCGCCCGGCGTGAGCCCCGGCCGGTCCCTCTCGGGAGGCAACCTTTGCTCCGGGGAGTGACACCCGCCGCCTTCTCCCCGGCACACCTGGCATTTCCCCCGGGGAGGCAGAATTCTCCCTTTCCCGCCCAATTTTTCAGTCATTACTCAAGAAAAAATCAAATTTCCCTTCATTGCTGCAGCCTCCTGTGGTGGTGGTGCTCTTGGGGGTTGTCTGTGGCGTGGCCCAGCGCTGCGGTCGGGGCCTGTCAGAAGAGTGTAGTAACTCTGCCGTGCTGTAACTTTGATTAGCTCCTGACAGTTGGTGATGCGCTTCGTGTTGGCCGTGCGTCTGATTTTGCAGATTTGTATTTTCACACTTCTTTTCTCCGTTTCAGTCACTAATCGAGCTCTTTGTGAACAGACTGGACTCGGTTGAATCGGTTCTGCCCTATGAGTATGATGCGTAAGTACATCACAACAGGCTTGCAGACGCATTTGGAAAGCCTGTTCTCTGTTCTTAGTGCAGTGATACAACCCATAACACAAGTACTCTTGTTTCTTGTAAGCCTTGTTTTGGATGTAGAGAAAGGATTGTTTTGGATGTACAGATAGCAGAGCAAATCCAGTACTCATCAGCAGGACTAAAATGCAAGAGTGGAAAGGATGAAGGCCAACCCTGTGCCCTCTGACCACCTTCTGTTATTGTTAAAGATGAGGTTGTTGAGTTTCTACAGTTTTTTTTGCATTTAAGCTCAGTTTTAGATTTAGCATAGACTGTTTGACACATTTGAAACTCCTTCCTATTTGTCAAATCCAGGAAGACAGGATCTTTGTGTTCTTGGTTTCTGGCAACTAAAGTAACTGAAAGAAGAGTCGCTGTTATTTTTCTTTTACCGCCAAAGCTCTGTATGTAATTTTTGGGTTTTATTTTCACTTTGATTCTTGTTGGTGAATACTGTAACTACCTACAAAAGCACTTCTAGTAAGCAGTTATATGCGATCAATAAAATTGCCTTGCTGTTTAACATAGAGAAAAGAGAAACTTGCTGTTAATGTAGCTCTAACGCTGTGTAATGCAACAGTAGCAACAAGGCCACAGACTAGCTCAAAAAGCCAACAATATCTCTATTTGCACTAAAGTTTATGAAAGCCAATGAATTTAGGCCCACACATTGAGGAAAAGTACTTATTCAGCAAAGATAAGTGAATTTCTTTTTTTCATAAGCTACTGCTGACCGTGTTTAAATAATAAAGACTCAGAATGGTTATATTCTCTTTCCTATGTTCAGCTGTTTCAGACTACATTGAGTCAAAAAGAGTTGGTGAATGGCATTTAGCAGTGTGGCACATTAATATTGGAAGTACTTCCCTTCTTTGGAACATGTTTCATATTAAAGAATCTTTGTAAAAACCCCTTTAAGAATGGGGGGTGGTTATTTTTCTGTTTTTTTTTTTTTTTTTTTTTTTCCAAGAGAATGGGCAGACAGTCTGTGACAGGTTCTTTTTTTTTAATGTGAAACATGATATTGTTTGTTTAAACTCTACTTGAAAAGACTGTTTGGACTAAAAGCCACCTGTTTTGTTAAATATACTTTACCTTTGAAATATCTTGGTTGAAAGTGACATCAGATAGGAATATTTCTATTTAGTATATACAGAAGCACTTCTATTTTTATTAACAGCTTCAGACCTACTGAAAGAAACGTGAAAACTGCAATGCTAAGGACAAAACTTAAGAAATTGTTTTAGGCTATTATTTACAATTATATACTAATTAAAAATTAAAGGTTATCTTTTCTACTTTTTTTTTTTTTTCCAGTTTTGACTTCTGTCAAGATAAGGAAGAGAAAAGACCATCTGAAAATCTTGGGCAAGTGCTGTTTGGAGAGAGGATAGCATCATCTCCATATAAGGTTGTTCCATCCCTTAAATACAATCCTGTTTAAATTTGATAGCTCTCTTTTTGTTGGCTGTAGTCCGTAGATATAGCTGAAGACATGGCTGAAGAATTAATGTTTGTGTGGGTTTTTTGTTTTCGTTTTTCATTTAAACTTTGTACAGTTTATGCAATAAAAATGAACAAAAAAGAAATCCTTCCAGTTCCAAAAGCATCAAAGGGTGGCTAATTAAAGTTAGGAAGCTGTGAGCCAGTAATCACTCTTCTTTCCTGTTTCTCTATGATAGAGGAATCGAGAAACTAATTAGTTCTGGAACAGCTGGTTGTATAGCCTAGAGTGTTAGGTGATCTGAAATCATTATTTTTTTGAGCTGTAATATAGGAGGCTATAAACTGTTGGTTCAGGAAATGTTTCTCATATATCTTGGTTGTGCTGTCAGGCAACTTCCAGAGTAGGAAGGGAAGCCAAGCTGGGGCTCGTTTCCAGCTTTCCCTGCTTGTATGCATTTAAAATCTGTTGTATAAAACCAACATTTTCATTTTTGAAGCATGCCATTTGAAATCTTCTATAAAATAAAGATGTGCAAGTATTCCGTAGATTAGGTATTTTTCTGTCTTGTGCACTGTGTTACCAATGACAAAAAAGTAGCATCTGTCAAGTACTGGCCAATCAGATTGGGAAATTTATTGGCAATAAAGGAGATATGGTCAAACTGTGGCTCTTAACGCTTGAAAACTATGCTGTTCAAGTTGGCTTTCCAAACTGGGATTTGTTGGTTAAACTGAAAACTGGGCTATGCTTGTCTGTGAGGTTACTGGATAATCCAAATCTCTGTGAGACAATGAGGCAGCAGAGTTTGAGTCTACTGCTGCTCAGTCATTAGGGACCTAGTCACATCTTTTCATAGGACTGTTAAGAAGGTGATGACTCCTCCCTTGTGTAAACTACTCCTAGAGGTCTCGTTCTCCTTGATTCTCTGAGCTAATGTAGTTTTGAGTCATGCGACTGCTAACCGCAAGAAGTTTTTAAATACAAAGTACGATGTGTCATTTGGGTTTGATACCTGTAGTTTAAGAATTGTAACAGTTAAGTCTTTGAAATGGCTGTATACTACAGTAATTAAAAAATGCCCTGTTATTGCTTAGCACTTAAGCCTTGATATGGTAGAATTTTCAGTCATGGTCTTAGTTATGTTAGCTCAGTAACAGGTAAATTCTAACTGGGTTAGAATACCAGTTTGATATACAAATGTGAGCATGTTAGCATTAGGTGTTATCTGCCCTTGAAGCATAGACGTTGTGCAACATGTTGCATTTTTGGCAGTGTTGTCTGATAACTTAATCATGGGGAAACACAGCTAAAATTAAAGCAGAACATTCCATAAAGATTTAGTTAAAAGTCTGGTGTAACAGATGATGAAACTGTCAAAATAAACTGTTAAAATAAGAAAGCAATACCTTTTCTGCTAACTTTAAAATGTTGATCATCTGAAGGTAATTTATCTGGGCTGTTGTAGACGTTTAGCAACATGAAAGGGGAATACAGTTTCCAGATATACAGAACTCTTGAAATTTAGTTAAAGCAATTTATTGTATGGGGAATTCTGCCTCAAACTTCCGTGTCAAGGATGTATGTCGAATAAGTCAGCTTTACGTGAGAAAAGTCTGGACAGATTATTGAAGCAAAACTTAAGTCACTCTTTTTATGTACTTTCATACCAGTTCACTTTTAAGAAGCAGGAAACATGCAAGAAAGTTTGTACAAGGTCTTATGACCCAGAAAACAGTGCTGATAGAAGCAAGCTGGCTTTTTTGAAGAAAGGAATGCAGTTGAACTATCAACATCACTGGTAAGCTGAGATGTGTGCTTGAGCTTTTTTCATGTTCCTTTTTTAGCATCACGTTATTTTTCTTCTAAGTGGTTGCTTTCTTCCTTCTTCTATCTGATTGTTGTCCTTTACTGTGCATCTTCTGGGTGCTACTGAAAACCGTGCATTACATGGATGCTAAATGTCAGTGTGAAATAAGGTGCATCTCTTCTGAGGACTTGTTCTTTGATGATTTCTTTATAGGATTATTGATAACATGCCTGTAACATGGTGCTATGATGTGGAAGATGGACAAAAGTACTGTAATCCAGGATTCCCAATAGGATGTTTTGTTACTCCAGACGGTAGAGTTAAAGATGCTTGTGTTATAAATGTAAGTGGTGGAACTTTTTTCTTTAGTATAGTAGATATAATTTCATTGAGAGTTTTATTTTTAAGCTTTGTTTTCCTGAAAAAGAATAGGTATCCTCCTAAGTATAGTTAATATTCAGTATGTGGGCACTGAAAAAACTGAACGCTTCTTTTGTATGCAGTGTCTCACTGATACAAGTGTCCAAAAAGACACTTTGTATGCTTGTTTGTCTACATGATGCTATAAAATAACTGTTTTGATGCCCTAGAAAACTGAGAGTTTTTGTTCTGAAATATCATATGTATCCATCCCCGCACCTATTAATTCTGTGTCCACCCAACTTGAATTGTATCTGTGTGCAAGACCTTTTATGGATTTCACATACAAGCTGTCTAGTGAAGATCTAGAAATGAGCAGTGCTCTAGTTGCAGAAGTTATGTCTAGCACAGTTTACAACCTAAATATCTCAGGATTTTTCCCAGATGGCTGGAAGATAACACAGCTGTGATAGAGAAAAGAATTATATTCACAACAGTTTGAAATGTGTCACTCATCCTGGGAGTTGTATGGTGAACTACTGCTGTTACATATATTAGTGATGCAGTTCTTCTGAGGTGGAGGACCACCCTCTTGAGGGGGCTGTTTGCTGTGGCTGTGCTCTGCCACATAACTTACTGCTTGTATGTAGTGCAGTCAATTTGTTTGTATTCACAGGTGATGCATTTATCATGCATGTTCACTTAACTCTGAAAATGGTCAGTGATTTGAATAACCTGCTGTAGTTAGGTGTTCAACTCTATTACTTTGTGATGTTACACCGTAGGGTTACGGAGAAGATTGATTTTATGTTACATTGATACTGGTGTATGCTGTCTTGGAAACTATGTGGTACATGGAAAATGTTTGTGGCAAAGTCAGCAACTTAAAAAAATATTTATTTTTTTTTTTGGTAGGTTGAGCTTCATACATAAGTGGCAATGGTTGAATTTCCCAGTGAGTGCTCAGGGAGCTTGTATGGTATATCCATGAAATGCTGTACACAATGGGTGTGCTAGCTATGGTGTGGGTGCTTTGCTAGCGTAGCTGCAATACCGAGCTTCGGTTTTATGTCTGTAGCATCTCATTGCAATGAGAATGTTGCAAAGCATAGCAGTAGAAGAAAGAATTGTTACCTGGGCAAATAAGAACCTAGCACAGGGAATATGACTGATCTCTGGACTGAGTTGGGGAATATCATCCTCCTCAGGAAGTATACCTAAATAACTATTTTGGAAGATGTAATTATCCCTTCAAAATGGGGCAGAAAAGAGGTTGTTATCACGCAGTGTCAGAACTACTGTTCATCCTCACATTTATGCAGCTAACAAACTATATTACTGCCTCAGCTGCTACTTTAAATTGGAGGGAAAAGGTACCTAAAGGTATCTTTAGATAGGGTTATAGTACGATACAGGCATGATTCTAGTCTTCTTCTGGCAGTTAAAGGTGAGGAATCCAGATAACTTTAGTGCAAGACACTAATGTTTTGCTGAGAGGGGCAGGAGAGGAATATTTTATGGCAGTTGGAAAGTGGCTAACATATAAAACCAAGAAAGGAACTTCAAACTTGGAAACTCAACTGGAAGTCCATCATCCTGGTCCCTTAATTCAAGTGAAAGTTATGGTTAAAGTTTTCTAAACAATGACAATTGTGAGAAGAAAGGAAAATTCAAGTCAACTTGAATTGACTCAGGTATCTTCTGTGATTTTTTTTGAATGTGAACTTTATATAGTTCTTCAATTCCAAATTCTGGAAGGATATGGATGACAAAGCAGAATAGCTACTGAAAGTGAAAGGTATTTTTCTGAAGCAGAACCTGTTTTGTCAGCTTCAGTAGCTGGAGTGTCTACCAGGTTGGCTGTATGTCTTGGGTGGGAGTGGTGGTGAATCTGAATTACTTGCAGCTTGAGTAAGATCTTTGAACTTGTTTTGGCAACTTTGTACAAAAATAGTGTCAAATGCTTTTAAATCTTAATAGAAACACGTGATGATTTAACTATTATGTGGGTTTTATTTAGATAACATACTACAATATACTATTTAAGAAAATGTGTATATATTTTATACAAGCGTGTAGAAAAACGTTTTTCCTGCTCCTTCATTGGACAGTAGTCTCATTCTAAAATTCATGACTGCATTGCGCCCTCTCCTGCTGGAAGTTTCTTAAGCTCTTGATGATATTTTTTAGTCAGAGTTTAACAAGAAGAACACTTTCTACCTCTTCAACCACGTTGACATAACAATCATGTACCATAGTGGGAAGGATGAAAACTGGCCTGGTGCAAGACTGGTGATGGCACGACTGAGACCACAAAGGTAATTCTGCATTAGAGCAGCAAATTCTAATACTGAGGAATCTATCAGTAGTTGCAAACTTTGAAATGATGCTTGGCGTTACTAAGTTCTGAGGAACCAGTTATTTTGAACTCTGGTGAAGTTTTCAGTGTACTGGTTCACAGCTGGAACTGTGTTTGCAAAGAGCAGTTCCATGACTGTAAATGTCGTATAACTTTGCTTTTCAGATGTTCTCCAAAGTCCATCCTGATTGGAAAAACTGCTTTTGTGGAGTCTTATAACCTGACACAAACAATAGAAGCATTCTCATGTTTATATTGATTTGCGTATGGCTGTGTATTTTTTTCCTTTAACAAACATGTTTTAGATACACAAGAAACATCCATTAACTGAGTTAAAGTTTCCCTTGTCATCTCTCTTATTTTTGCTGCACTGCACCCCAAAAGTGCTCTGTACAAAGGTGCGGTATTTGTACAGATATACTTTTTCCTGCGTTAGTTTGGATATTGAAGTACAAGTGAAGTACCAAGTTAATACTGCCATTCAAAACAGCAGAATATCTGAGAAGACTGACTTATCTTCTTATAAGTAGCTTTTTGGTTTCTGCACTACTAGGTTGACCAAGAAAGGAGATGCAAGAATTCAGAGGTTGGACTGAAGCGATTACTTTGGCCTATTGCCAGTTTGCTCATGCATAGTTAATACTTATATTTGAGAACTGCAGTTCAGTCTTCCACCTTTTCTATAGGGATTAAGTACGTTCTTAAATTACGTGACTACAACTTCTCAAATTATACAGATGTGTATGATCTGTATAGAGATTTGGATGTAGTTTTTTTTTTTTTTCTGTTGCCATGGTATGGTGTATTTTTAGTGAATTTTTAGTGAATTATACTTGCTATACTTGTTTATTCCTTCCATTTTCCTCTGCTCCCAGATGGTGGCAAGAAGATTCTACAAACCTTCTCCATTTTTGTTTAATGCTTTATTGGTTGAATCCTGACTGGTTCAGAAGTAAGAGAACTTGATTGTAATGCAAACCACAAGGGGGCACAGTTAGGTTGCACATAACCTTAATTTTGTCATTCTGTGACCTGATGTTTTGCTTGGTGCTTTGCTTCAACCTTTAGTCTCTCCCAATGGGCAGTATTTGAGGTTGGAGCACCCTAGACTGTTCATGAAAGTTTTTATTATCTTGTAGCTTGACTCAGTTGTTGACATGTAATAATGCATATAAGGAATAATTGTTTAGCTACGCTGGGTAACTACATCTTGGCCGAGAGGATGTGAGAGGGAAGCTATTTTCCAGTGTTAGAAAAGGTTCACAGGAGTAAATTCAACCAAACCTTAAGGTTTCTTTGATTTTGTGCTTCTATAGCTGTAGTATTTCTAAGGTGCAACAGAGAAGGGTTTGTGCGTTTGAACTGTAGAATGTTGTTCAGAGTTGTTCTATATTTTTCTGAGTATTAAAGACTGAATAGAGGTGAAATTAGACTACTTGTATAGGAATGGAAAATTAAAAGGTTTACGCAGTTGCTTCTGTTGCCCCAGTGTTTAAAAACAAATAAAAGGCACTCGCAAAATCACTAAAAATAAAATATACAACTTTCCCCTAATGACACTTGAGGGAAAGTAAGAACCTGTGGGAGACTGATAGTCTCCATCTTCCTTGTTGACAAGCATATACTGATGTTAAGTCCCTCACCAATAACGCGGTCTTGTTTAAAATGTGGAGGGGAGGTATGATGGCAGAGAAAGGGGTATTTCGTGTTAAAACTTACCTTCGTACCAGGTAAAGATCTTCAGGTTTCATGGCACCGTTAATCAAGCAGCATATTAGCTTAGGACTAGGTTGCTGTTCTGATGTGGCAAAAAAAAAAAAGTGGGTAGGGCAAAACTATATCTCCTGTAGTTTTAGAGGTCTTCATTTCTTGTCTCTCACGTACTTGACAATCCTGAGCATACCTGTAATGTTCTTAAGCGCCCAAACGTCTGAACAGGTATTAACTGAACTTAAGATAGTGATCCAAATCCCTGGGATGCTTTCTAGGGAGATTTTAACTCACTGCAAGTGCTGGTGGGAAATAGTGTTCAGCTCTGCTATAACTCTAAAGTTGTTACAGAAATTATGAATAATTATGCCTAATTATATACATGTATTTCTTCCATATTATCTGTAGCTACAAACATAAGAGATAATAGAGGTATCTTTGAAGATCTTTGACCTGTAGTGGTAGAAGCATGGAAAAGCAAATTCTCAAGGAAGTTGAATAGCTGATTCAAAATTATATACAGTGCTCTCCCTGTTCTTTTTTTCCAATAAAAACCCATTCTGATTACCTTTAAAAAGAAATTGTGAAAATTCATGCTGTTGATTAGATGCAATTTTATTTTATTTAACTATTTTTTCCTTAGCTACAAACATACAGATGAAAACAACTTAAGCTGTGAAGGTCCACCTATGGAGATTCCTGGAGAATTCAACAGCAAACTGAATTTGATCTATACTTACTCGGTGACATTTGAAGTAAGTATTGAATCTGTTATACATAATTCCCCAAAAGTACAAACCCAGAAAAACTGGATGATTTGCTATGAGCCATAACTGTGTTAAAGCAGTGTACATTCCGTAAGGATGATCTTGTGAAGCATTTTTCCCCAAAACTACTATGTTTCCATTGCTGTAGTTTAAGTGACACTTGGAATATGTAGAGATCTTTTGCCTTCATCCCCCCACCATCATTACCATCATTCAGGATTCCGTTGGTCAAATATCCTCAAATTTTATTTGTAACTGCAATCTTTACTGTCTTATTGAGAACCAGATCTTTTGGTATTAGAAAACAAGTGGAAAAAATGTAGACTTCAGTTTTGCCCTGTTCTATTCAATCTAATGACTTTCTGTTAGTAATAACTTGAAGAGTTCTGTTCCTTGAGTTATACTGTGTTTTTCAGAGTTCAGTCTGGTTAGCATGAGTCTTGTGGTGAAGAAATGTTTATATAATATTTGGAAATACTTCTGCATTAAGGATTTATCATATCATAAAGCTGTTTTTCTAGTGATGTTGCAGTTTTTGTCTGATGGTGCCATGCTTTCATTTGGTAGCTTTTTTTTTTTTTTCCTTTTGAGTAGGGGGCCATTTGTCTTTTAGAGTATTATGCTTTATTCAGCCTGCTACAACTTAGGCAGGAGGAAATCTGGCTTTCTTGCTACTGTGTCTTTACCCCAGCATGGAAAGTGAGCCTCCTGTGGGGGTGAGAATAATGTGATTTGAGCTATTGCAAACCTTGGTGCCTCACTTCAAGTCTGTCCTGAAGTCATGGTTATTCTTCTGATGTAAGACACTGATCTTAAAGGATTTGGCTTGAGACCACCAGCTTATTTTGCATAGGCAGTCAAGCCGCCATCATGTGGTAACAGCTTTCGTTGTACCAAATGGAATTTGATTTGAACCAGTGACCTTGAGGTGCAAGGCTCTATATGCAGTTACTTTTCCCTTGAGACACTCAATCCTCCTTAGACTCTCTGATTTTACTACGTGAATGAACCTCCTGTCTATTAACATTTTTGTTTAAATTTCGATGATGAATTGCAATGTAGACTTGCAATGTGCACTTTGTCCTGTTATCGATGCAATGTGTTAGGTATTTGGGCTGTTTACTCTCTTTTTCTTGGGAATAGAGCAGGTAAGGCTGAACTGCTGTTGGTTCAGATGCTTCCAGCAGATGGCACTCAAGGCACTTCAAAATTGACTTTTCCATGTTATCCATTAGCTTTGATTTGAAATGAAAGAAAAAATAAAATATATCAGGCATTATCAATAGTTTCAAAATAAATTAAAAGGATAGTATTCATCAGTGAAAAATATTTTAAAAGATGAAAACATTAGTTTCAGTAATCTTGAATACATAAACAGGTAAAATGCATTTATGGTCCTTTTTGATATGAGAGCTGATTTCTGATGAGAAAGCTTTGGTGTCTGTTCTAATTCATTATAAAAGGCCAAGTATTCAGCTTTGTGTGTGTGCAGGGTATACAATTGTGCCTCACATGTTTAGTACACAACTGTACAAAAGTGTAAGCATGTGAGCAGTTTGATACTCAAATAACAAACTTTAAAACCATCCTTCTGGAATATCTGTCCCAAGTATCCGTATCAGCTACAGATAGTGCTAGTAAAGAGTAACTTGTGGCAATTTCAGCCACTTAGTTGTATTGGTGCAATTCATTGTAACATTTTTTTGATTCAGAACATGACCTGAAACTTAAATCCTAGGCCATTGTCAGTGTAGTCTAAATTTTGATAATTAACTGTACAGATTTATCACCTGGTAAATAAGCAAAAAAATTCGTATGAACTTCACACCAGTCAGGAAACAGTTTGGTAACAGGACAGCAAATGTACCTTCCATGAGACTAGCTGGTGGAGGACAGGGCTTGGAGGTCAGAAGTTATCGCTTGTACAGCTTTCACATTAAGCATCTAGAGGAGGAGATAGGAGAGGATGGAAGTCTTTTTTGAAGAGGAAACTTCCTGAATGATTTCTTCTTATATCCTTCAAAGGGAAAATGGAAATCAAAGTTGTCAGTGGGTGTGTTGCCAGGAGTGGAAAATAGTCTGTGTCATACACCATTATGGCAGGGAGCAAGAAAGTTTGTGCTAAACACATTAAAGATGATGAGAAAGGGAAAATTCCAGGGAAAACTAGAAACATGCTCATAAAGTGCGTTGAACAAAGTTGAAGTTTCATGTCATGTGCTATGCTGGGAATATCTTGTAGCAATGGCATGATTGTATTTGGGAGTTGCAGGCAGCTAGATATCAAATCATGGGAAGATGAGGCTTAGTGAAGCCCCATTTGAAGGTAGATTCCTTTCAATAAATGAAATATTCTTTGAAAGGCTCAAGAGATGAAAAGAATTATTAATGTACGAGGGAGGTCTAACATCCAGGGCTGATACCAAGCTTAGATATTAATGCTGAATGGAAGGTTTCTGGAAGAGATTTTGTGTGCTTATTCCTTCTCAGAGACTGCAACAAACTTGTACTTGTCTCTATTAATTGCTATTTAATTTCTTTATAGGAAAAGAATAATATTAAGTGGGCTTCCAGATGGGATTACATTTTGGAGTCCATGCCACACACAAACATCCAGTGGTTTAGGTATGACTTGCATTTATGCAGTGAATAACCTTGCTGGGGAGCACAAAGGCTTCTTATTTGTGCTTCTAGAGATACATAACTTCTGCTGTGGTAACACAAAGTCTGTTAGTCTTCAGGCAAGTAAACTTTCTTGTTTTCATATGTGGAGTGACTTATCAGTCTTGCATCTCTTGGGAGCAACCGTAGTATTGCATTTCACCAAAGGAATGCAACATTAGTGTCCAAAAGGAAGGCAACCTCTATGGTCTTACTTCTTCATCTCCATTTTGTGAAACTTCTGAGAAGTTGCTGCTCGGCAGTGTTGTTATTGTTACTGGCTTTTGCCATTTGTGAAGTAAGAGGTACATATGTCCACTGCACGTTTTGTACAGAGCAGCTGCAAACAAAAAAAAAGGGCTTCTTTTATGAGTAAAATATATCAAGTAAGTGTATAATTTATGTTGAAATGATAATGTTTTGCAATATTAAGTGTTTGAAAAGGCTGATCAGATTAAA